>NC_041402.2:128478559-129121059 GCF_900747795.2 Erpetoichthys calabaricus | reverse complement strand
TGCCGCCAAATACTCGCAGAAAAATCCACATGTTAATAGGGACGCTGTGGCTAAATACTCGCAAGCACATCCACAAGTTATTTGGGACGCTGTGGCTAAATACTCGCAAGCACATCCACAAGTTAATAGGGACGCTGTGGCTAAATACTCGCAAGCACATCCACAACTTAATAGGGACGCTGTGGCTAAATACTCGCAAGCACATCCACAAGTTAATAGGGACGCTGTGGCTAAATACTCGCAAGCACATCCACAAGTTAATAGGGATGCTGTCGCTAAATACACGGAGGCAAATCCACAAGTTAATAGAGCTTCTGTTTCTAGATACAATCCCAATAATGAAAAGCGGCTCATACGAAAACAACAGGTTTGGCTCAAAAAAGCCAATTGTGGATTTGCGTATGACTCAAACATACATTACGAGTCTGACAAAACAGTACACATTGGATCCATGGATGTTCACTGTGACTATTGTCAAGCTCAGAAGTGGAAATACGAGTCTCCTGGTTTGTGCTGTAACGGTGGTAAAGTCTCTCTCACTCCTTTACGTAAGCTTCCTGACCTTCTTGAGAACCTGTTAAATGGCGAACATCCTCAAAGTGAACATTTCTTAAACAATATTCGAAAGTACAACAGCGCATTTCAAATGACGTCATTTGGTGCTAAACAAATCGTTGAGGGAAATTTTATGCCTTCATTTAAAGTTCAGGGACAAGTGTATCACTTGATTGGCAGTCTTTTACCTATGCCGAGTGAGGAACACAAATTTTTGCAAATTTATTTCGTCGGGGACGATGAAAAGGAAGCACAAATCCGCTGCGCTAATTTTTCTGGACTTAACATACCCCTGGTCAAGCAATTACAAAAAATGCTCCATGACTGTAACACTTACATCCAGGACTTCCACTCCACAATGGACAGTATTTCAGATGATGACAAAGACTTCAAAGTTGTCATTCACGCAGACAAAAAACCATTACATGCACACAAAGGCAGATTTAATAAACCCACAGTTCATCAAGTTGGTGTTGTCATCGTTGGGCAAACGTTCAACAATAGAGATATTGTCTTGAAAGCCAGAGACAATAAACTACAACGCATTAAGGAAACCCACAGATCCTATGATGCACTTCAATATCCTCTCATGTTCTGCTATATTGAAGACGGCTATTCTGTGTCTATACCTCAAGTTCATGCTACCAGTAAGTTACCTATGAACAAAACCGTCTCTGCAGCAAACTTCTATTCATACCGGCTTATGATCAGACAACATCATGATAATACTATGCCTTTTCTTCCGAACTTTATTAAATCAGTTTTTAGTTGATATGTACGCAAAAATTGAATCCGAAAGACTAAATTATATCAGACTAAATCAGAAAAAACTACGAGCTGAAAATTATGTTCACTTAAAAGATGCTATTGACAAAAACGACACTGATTTAATAGAACTTGGTCAAGCTGTGATATTACCATCTTCCTTCACTGGAGAACCTCGCTATATGCACGAGCGTACACAAGACGCAATGACATACGTACGTCATTATGGCCGCCCTGACTTATTCATCACATTTACTTGCAATCCTAAATGGCCTGACATCACTGAAATTCTCCTTCCACGTCAAAAACCTCACGATCGCCACGACCTTATCAGTCGTGTATTTCATCTCAAGATTCGCAAAATGATAGACTTGCTCACGAAGAGTAACATTTTCGGCTGTACAAATTGCTACATGTACACCATAGAGGTGCAAAAGCGAGGTATTCCCCATGCACACATTCTATTGTGGCTAAAAGATAGGATTCAACCAGCTCTCATCGATCAAGTCATCCGTGCGGAAATTCCTGATCCACAGACTGACCCTGCCCTACACAAAATAGTAAAATCCACCATGATTCACGGCCCATGTGGACCTCATAATATCAACTCACCCTGCATGATCAACAGAATATGCACTAAGAAGTACCCGCGTCCGTTCATCTCAGAAACTCAGACCGGAGAAGATGGTTACCCTCAGTACCGCCGGCGCGCACCTGCTGATGGAGGTCATACAATTAACATCAAAGGAGTAGATATCGACAACAGATGGGTGGTCCCTTATAGTCCTGTGCTGTCCCGCTTCTTCAATGCTCACATCAATGTCGAATTTTGCAGTTCAGTAAAATCAATCAAATACATCTGCAAGTATGTTAACAAGGGAAGTGACCAGGCAATATTTACAATACGAAATGAAAATGACGAAGTATCTTGATACGAAGCTGGTCATTACATTAGTAGCTCTGAAGCAGCCTGGTGCATTTTCTGTTTTCCCATTCACGAACGTTCCCCTCCGGTCGTTCATCTTGCTGTGCATCTTGAGAACGAACAAAGAATTTATTTCACAGAAGGCAACGTTGCCGATAGAGTACACAATCCACCACAAACCACCCTTTTAGCGTTCTTTGACCTTTATAAACACGATGATTTTGCAAAACAACTTCATTATAATGAAATTCCATCATATTATGTGTGGGCAAACAACATGTTTCGTCGAAAGAAACAGGGCAACCCTGTACGAGGACATTCGGGAGTGAAAAAGGATAATGTACTGGGACAGGTCTACACTGTACACCCGAATAACTCTGAATGCTACCATCTTCGACTGCTGCTCAACAAAATCACAGGTCCCACATCTTTCAAATCTCTCAGAACAGTTGATGGCGTCCTACATCCGACCTATAAGTCAGCCTGCAGGGCACTCGGTTTATTACATGACGATATCAACTGGGACGAGACTCTACAGGAAGCTGCTCTGTCTCGCTCACCTCAAAAGATCCGTGAACTGTTTGCTGTCATGTTGGTGTTCTGCCAAATGGAAAACCCCTTAAACCTATGGGAAAAACATAAAGACAGCATAGCAGAAGATATTAGTAGACAGACTAAAAGAGATCATATATGAACAGAAGTCCACCAGTGGTTACATTTGATCTATAACAACTGTCTACAGTTGCTTGAAAACTATGTAATTGGTATTGGAGGTCAACCTCTTCATCATTACGGTTTGCCTTCACCTTTAACAGAACTTACGTCAAATCCCGAGTACTTGAAGGAGACATCTTACAACACCTCGCAATTGGCCAATATAGTCACAAATAACGAGCGGTTGCTAAATAGTGACCAAAAGTCAGTTTATGACCAAATCATGAGCAGCGTTACGTCAGCCACTGGCACGGTGTTTTTCCTTGATGATCCAGGAGGAACTGGTAAGACATTCCTAATAAACCTTCTCCTTGCAAAAATCCAAGCAAAATGTAACATTGCCATAGCTGTGGCTTCTTCTGGCATTGCTGCAACTCTTCTAGAGGGTGGCAGAACTGCTCATTCTGCTTTCAAGCTGCCTCTGAACCTCAACCATACTGAATCCCCCATGTGTAACATATCAAAGCAGAGCAACATGGCTGAAGTGCTGCGACATTGTCAGCTTATTGTCTGGGATGAATGCACTATGGCACACAGAGCAGGTATTGAGGCTTTAGACAGGACCCTCCAAGACATCCGAAACACCAACAAACTTATGGGAGGCTTGTCAGTGTTACTGGTTGGAGACTTCCGCCAAACCCTACTAGTCGTGCCCAGAGGAACACGCGCTGATGAAGTTAAAGCATCTCTGAAATCTTCATACCTATGGCCACAAATCAATGTTGTTACTTTAAAAATAAACACGAGAGTTCATTTGAAAGGCGACAAAAAAGCTGAGGAGTTCTCTGCTCTTCTGATGAGTATAGGTGATGGCACCTTCATACAAGAAAATCGTAAATTAAATATTCCTACAAATCTCTGTCTCATCGTGAATACCTTACAAAGCCTTCTTCAAAATGTTTACCCCGATCTACGAAATCTCCACCAAAATGATGTGTCATGGTTAAGAGAGAGAGCTATCCTGACACCAAAAAATGACATGACTACGACTATAAACCACATTTTACTTCAAGAACTACCTTCACAACCAAAAACATATCAATCTGTTGATTCAGTTGTAGAAGTAGAAGACGCGGTACATTATCCGATAGAGTTTCTCAACACTCTAATTCCTCCAGGCACTCCTGAGCATAATCTCATTTTGAAGGTTGGGGCACCAATAATGTTACTGAGAAACTTACAGCCACCAAAACTTTGTAACGGCACGAGACTTCAGGTCACATCTCTACAAAAAAACCTAATTGAAGCAACTGTTTTTACTGGCAGTGCCTCAGGTGACACAGTTTTTATTCCTCGCATCCCCGTTATACCATCTAATCTCCCATTTCAATTCAAATGCGTTCAATTTCCAGTAAGGCTCTGCTTCGCAATGACAATTAATAAGTCTCAAGGACAAACACTACAAAAGGTTGGCATTGATTTGAGGCAGGATTGCTTTTCACATGGCCGACTGTATGTTGCATGCTCAAGAGTAAGCTCAGCGCACAGCTTGCTCATATTACAACCGGAGGGACGAACTGACAACGTGGTATACAAAGAGATCCTTAACAAATAATTTTTTGTATATTTTCCCTCAGTTTAAAAATGTTTACTTTTTTCTTAATTAAAATATTCAGCCAGTATTTCGCCACTGCGAAGCGCGGGTATTTTGCTATTATATATATATATATAGTGACAGATAGGGGGCGCTATCATCCCCTTGAACCCTTGGACAACACGTACTGACACCAGATAAAAGTCCAAGAATGAATTTATTATAATAATAAAGTGCACAAAGCACCCTCCACTCCACAATACTCAATAATCACAAATAAATCAATAATAATCACAATAACCAATCCTCCACTCCCAGCAGCTCAGTCACCCTTCCTCCCAACTCGGCTCACTGCTGGGATTTCCCAGAGTCCTTTTATAGTCCATGACCCGGAAGTGCTTCTGATCCCCCAGTCCATGTGATTCTTAGCACTTCCAGGTCAGATCAAAACTCTTCTTTTCCTCAGCCCAGAAATATATCATCTCTTCCGTTCCCGTGATTGGGAAGTTCTTCCAGGCTATATGGAAAGTACAAGTTCCTGGGCCTCCCTGCAGTGTCCCCTGGCGGCCCCCACGGTATCCAGCAGGGCTGTGAAGAAAAACTCCAAGGTCCATGATGCCCTGCTGGAATTATGGGCACCTTCATGTTGCCGAGAGGGCTCCATCTGGTGGCATGGGGGTATTGGCTGGGATGAACGGCTGGCCATATACCACAATATATATATATACAGTAGCTGTGCTACCTGTCTAAGATGGGTTGAAATCTAAGTAACATCAGTGTTAGTGTTCGCATTGCACTATTCAATGCATCAGTGTCAGCTATTTGCCATTTGGTTTGGGATTTGTAAAAGCAGTGTTTATTATTGTAGACGCACTATCAATTTGAATAAAACATGCAATGCATTTTATTTCTAAGAATGTTTGTGATGCATCATCTTTTGCAATAACAGAGACATAGCAACCAGATGGATGAAAAGACAGACACACAGACACCTATCATTTTATTAAGGTGGATACAGCAGCTAAGCTTCTTTACCAAGTGATCATCCATACCCCTGCTTCATCCATCAAAGGTTAATCAACATGCTACAAGTGTATAATAATAATAATACTAATATTTTATTGGTAGTTATCATTTTTAAATTATTACTTTATTTATTTTTTTGTAAATCAGGAAAAATAGTAGTCTTTGCCCTGTATTTGCTGGGGTACTATTCTACATTCTTCTTTTAAATGAAGCAGGGGTGCATGCTTGCATCTCATTAGATGTCATTTCATGACCTGTACAGTAAGAGAGTTTAAAAAGGCACTCCTTGACATCCGGCTACTTCAGAACTGTAAAAGTGTTATCCAGCTGCAGCCGCGAACATGAGTGCCTTTTAGATGAAATACTAGAAATTGAGGGGATGGGAGCACATTGTGTGGGAGAGGGGGGTATTTGTACGGCCCTGATTATTTGTTGCCCTAGGAATGCAGGGAAATGCCACTCATGTACAGGAATGCATTAACAGACAGGATGAGTTTGAATTTCCAAGTGTTCCTTACAGATGAATGCAGGGGTATGAAGAGCATAAGATCAGTTTCTTCTTTAGGTGTTAAAGACCTACAAAAGCTCTTTATGTCTATAGATATGAAGTCTTACATTTTTTATCACAGTTCTTTTGATAATTTAAAATCACATTTTCTACATATTAGCATATAACTACTAAAAATGCTACTAAATACTAGAAGTTAATGCTTAGCAGTTTGATTAGCTTAAAAACCAAATGTCTGTTAGTATATAATACATCTGTAGTGTAAGTGAACTTTATGGAATTTTAAATGTGTAACTGTGGCGTAATTGTATGTGTATGCTATGTAAAATACAGTTATAAAACAAAACATCATTTATCGAGTAACGTGAAAACATGCTAAGGAGAAATCTTTAATATTGATGCAAAGAAAGAGCAATGGGTCAGGAAAAATTGATGCAAATTGATGTGAGGAGGATTCTTTGGGTTTAAATAGTTAAGTGAACTGAAAATGTTTTATCCTTTCCTTGAATCACTCTTTCAAACAACACAACATTTTACTCTGTATGCTGTCTATAATAGAGAGCAAAAAATTAAGCTAACCAATGTCTGCTGCCTCATATTGCATTGTTACTGTGGTTGCCATGGATAGATAAGTTATTGAAGAAGACAATTTTGTTACAAAACCAAGTGAAAGGAAAAACCTGACCTAGTGAGATCAGCCATTCTCCATACAAACAGTTACTGGGGCCAAGATCTGCAAGATACAGTAACAGAGCTAGACACTGCACCACAGAACTGCCCAAAAAGTTAAACTGTAAGAGGAATTAAAGTGTAGGGAAATGGAGAAGCATGAATACCACAGAAAAGGAAGAGAAGAAATAAAACTGTGTTTTCAAGAAAGTCACTTCCAAAATATAAAAAAGAGTTGGAAGATTAAGTTAAAGTTAACAGGAGGCCTTATAAAAGAATAGTATTTTAACCAGCACACACAACTAAGTATTTATTTTCTTATTTTGAACAAACAAAAAATGTTGGATCTTAATTTTAATTAGGAACCTACAAGTGGGGTGTTAGGGATTAGAAAGTAGATCTCTATTTATAAAATTCAAAATGGAAAATGATCAACCTTAAACCTAAATATATTTGCATGAATTAAGAACACAAAACCTTGAAGATGCTTTTAATTTGAGAAATAACCAGCAAATGATGATCCCAGGATAAGGTCCAGGTGCTTCTGACTGTGACTTTGATCAAGCAGGTCTTAGATTGTTATGTAATATTGGAAACAATATTTTACTAAACTTAATGTTCACCTAGAAAAGAAAACCTAAAAGCAATATTATGAAATATCATAAGATTTCTAAATAATCTATAAAGAAATTCAAAGAAGGGTATATATAAGTGGGAAGAGGGAGAACAAGATGTTATAAAAATAGAATTTGGGTGTTTAGAACCAGTATACTGTTTTGATAGTTACATATTGACAAAAAGGAAGGTGATGAAAAGAATTATTTATATGGTAGCGTCGAAAATAAAACGTGTGATTCCATATTGAGATGTGATGCAATAACTACATAAATAAATGGGAAGATAAAGAGAAAGAAATATGAGTGTACTGAAAAAGTGATGTTTAATAACAAAGCGTGAGGTAGCTGTCATTAGAAAAATCAATCTTTCCTTGAGAATTCTGTGTGAAATACATGAAAACATCACATCATGAGGCATTGTTAATTGTGCAAAAAAACCTGCCAATACAAACCAAATAATGCAAAAACAGCATGAAAAGTATGAAGAATAGAAAGAAAACAAATTAAAACAGTTTTTGAGTGTAGATCATAGTGGGATAGTCAATATTTTATGGTATGAGTGGAAATTAAAGAAGAGATATAGAAATACCAACTAGTCAATGGGAAATAATAATAATAACATAAATGAAGATCTGTGGTGAGATATCCATCCAAATATGTGTAGTAAGCATCTGTCTCATATGAGCCACTATGCACCAGATAATGTACAAACAGCAGATTATAATCAGAATCTTGATAAGAAACAAGGAGACATTAATGCATTGTTACTGCTTTAGGCTTATAAGGTGTATAATTGCTGACCCTCATCCAACCAGCACCCAAAGGCCTGTCAGATGATAATATACTATTTATCATCCAAAACTACAAACAGAATTTGAAAGACTGCAAACCATTCATAAACCTAGGATGAAAGAGACAGCTTAAACAGAGGAATAGTTGGGACTGTATTTACATGATGCAATGAAATAGGTTTAAAATACCTGCTGTGAGCTCATTTGAATGAGCTCATATGGTGACTTCTGTTGTTCATTTTTTAAACTCAAGATAATCAGTTCACAGTGTCAATCCTAAGATTATCCGACATGACCACTCCATTTTCAGCAGATTCCTCCAGTGTGCCTTGTGGCTTTCCCAGTAGGGGGCAAACTAATCCAAAGACTCTTCTTCTGAAGCACTGGTTCTAATTTGAGATTCACATATTTTACTGAGATCTGTACCTGATCATGGAGTGGGGTTCTAGAACCTCTGCTCAGAACTTCACTCATGATCACATTCTTTAAGTCATTGCCCAAAGTTTGTGAGGATGGAAAATGGACCTATTAAAAACTTCACCTGAGGAATCAGCTCCCTTTTCTCTACCACCATCCATGAAAACTGTTGCTGATGCTGTGTTAATCCATCCATCCATTTTCCAACCCGCTGAATCTGAACACAGGGTCACGGGGGTCTGAGGGAGCCAATCCCAGCCAACACAGGGCACAAGGCAGGAACCAATCCCGGGCAGGGTACCAACCCACCGCAGGCTGTGTTAATTCTTTGGTCAATCTTACAGTTGTTTTAATTCTCTTATTTGAAGAAGATCTCGAGATACTGCTTTTACATGGTGCAGCAGCTCACTCCATATATGAATAGAGTAAACCACTCTTTTCTGGAATAGGACCTCAGAGTTTGCAATGCAAACTTAAGCACAACACACTCAGCTGTAAATTGTTCCAGTGTACACCAGAGATTTCATTCTGATCATGTCAAAAGCACAATATCATTTGCAAACAACATAGATGCAAAGTTCTCAAAACTGGATGTTCTCCATGTGTTTGTAAGCTCCTTGATATCCATGAAAATCATGAAGAAGAGAGTAGCCAAGATGTAACCTTGGAAGAGTCCTGTGTCCACTTTGAATAAACAAAACGTAACAGCAAATATGAAACACAAGTTTCATACATTAGTACACCCAGAATATCATACTCTTGAAGAATGGGATACACAGATATAAGTTATTTCCCAAGTGCACATGTAGGCAAATTTCATGACCCTTTAGACATTTGCAAGAACAAAGAGTTGGTCCATTGTTTCACAGCCAGAATGGAATATACATTTCTCTACATAGAACTAAGTGTTCCACCTCATATCATAGGCTCCAGGGGTCAGATTGATAAAACACAAAAACGAAGCCTGAAATGCGCATATGCAACTTTCCACACAAAAGTCAGGATTTAATAAAGACTCTGACCCATCCATATGCAGCAATTCGGAGAAAGTGGTAAATGATAACACCCTTGATCAAATCAAATTTTATTTGTCACATACAAATTACACATATAGTACAATATGTAGTGAAATGCTTAGTTGCTTAACCCCAATAGCTGTGTCTTTAACACTAGAATTACTGAAGCTTACGAAAAAACTTGTAATCCCGGCCCTCCTTAAATTCCTTCGCACCTCTCCTTCAGAGTCTTTTGTGTTGTAAATGTGTCGATCAACACAAGCAGCAACCAGCCTGTTATCCCATCCCCTCGCTCACCGCTGCAGCTCACTCACAGCTCAGAACACTCTTCTTTTCTCAGCTGGAAATTACAGGGAATTCTCTGATGTGGCGGGATAAAAGCTGACACATAAATGTGGATTTGAACACACATGTGCTGTACAAGGCATACATGGGGTCCACTGAGAAAAGAAGAGTGTTCATGGCTCACCTTGCAGAAGAACTTCGTTGTAGCTTCTTACAAGAAAAGGTGATGGAAAAAGTAAAGAGGATGCAACATCGATAAGCTTCTGCTCCAAGACCTCCGCTTCCCCCAGGAAAGAAAGTTCAGTTTTAGGTGCTCCTTCAGTGTAATAGGAACCACCGCTTAGAGAACTGTTTCTGATTTAAAAAGAACATGCTGAACAGCTTAGTGTAAATGGAAAAAAACTAATTTGATAGTCCACTATGAAATATTGGAGGCAAAAATAACTGACTAAAACAACACAGTCTGCCTTGAGTAGCAGTTCTATTTCTCTAAAATTATAAATGATAATGCTGGTAATCGAAGAGCTTTATTTTCAACTATTGATCATCTTCTAAACCCAGCTCACTCAACTGAATGCCTCCTAAAAACTACTATTGAAACTTGTGAGGCTTTTGCTATATTTTTAAACACAAAATAAATGATATTAGAAATAATATAGTACTTCTATCCATCCATTTCCCAACCCGCTGAATCCGAACACAGGGTCACGGGGGTCTGCTGGAGCCAATCCCAGCCAACACAGGGCACAAGGCAGGAAACAATCCTGGGCAGGGTGCCAACCCACCGCAGATATAGTACTTCTACCCAATGTTAATCCTGTTTAACCCCAGTGTTCCCTTTTAAGTGAGTTAAATTTTTTCACTACAATAAATCTACCCAAACTACATTGAATACTTTCTCAACTGAAACCCTCTACCTGTGTCCTTGACCCAGTACCAACTGGCTTTTCAAAAGATGTCTCTTGACATAGTAAACTCAATATTAGATACAGGGGTCTTCCCTGACTGTCTAAAGACCACAGTTGTTAAACCTCTGGTCAAGAAAAATAATCTTGACTCCTCTGTCTTTGACAACTTTAGACCAATTTCTAACCTGCCTTTCTTAAGTATAATTCTAGAAAAGGCAGTTTTTAAGTTACTAGATGGTGTGGCGAGTGGCTGGGGGTGGTACTCAGCCAGGACACCCAGGATGACTGGAGGAGGACTTACGCCTCCTCCAGACCATGAGGGGGTGATCACCCTGGTGGCTTTGGGGACCACGGGAACTGAGCTTGGAAGATCAACCCTATAGGGGCCTGTGGTCACCGCCAGGGAGCGCCCTAATGTCTGGAGAGCCCTGGTCCTCAGCACTTCCACCACACCCGGAGGTGCTGCGGGGAAGATGACCAGGGACATCCGGAGTGCTTCCGGGGGCGCAGCCGGTACTTCTGCCACACTGGGGAGTGATTATCGGGAGGCACCTGAAGCACATCCGGGTGATTATAAAGGGGGCCACCTCCCTCCGTTCAGTGGCTGGAGTCGGGAGAGTAGAAGGACAGAGCTCGGGAGGAGAGGAAAAGAGGCGGCCTGAAAAGAAAGGCACTGAGTGAGAGGCCGGCCTTTGGGGGAGTTGTTTGGGGTTGCGTGCACTGTTGTAAATAGTAGTATAATGTATAATAAACGTGTGTCGGTTGAACCATCGCTGTCCGCCTGTCTGTGTCCGGGCCATGTTCCACAATGGTTACATGAATAAACATATTCTTGCCAAGTTTCAATCAGATTTCAGAACAAATCATAGTACAGAAGCTGCTCTGGTTAAAGTAGTAAATGATTTGTGGGTTAATATGAACAGAGGCCATATATCTTTTCTTGTTCTCTTAGACTTGAGTGCTTCATTTGATGCCATAGACCACAGAATTCTTATGAATTACCTTAGACAATAGGTGGGCCACTCTGGCAGAGTCTTAAACTGGTTTCAGTCTTAACAGGTAGAAAATTAATTGTTCGTTGTGGTGTTTGTACTTCGGAGATCCATGATATTGTGTATGGTCTACCACAAGGACCTATTCTGGGTTTGCTTTTTTCAATCTACATGCTTCCTTTAGGTCAGATAATCTTAATGTACAAAGTAAGCTACCTCAGTTATGCAGATGACAAACAGCTTTATTTATCAATAGCTTCCGATGACCTTGATGCTCTTGGATCTCTGATTCAAAGTCTTAACAGTACTTACGATGGTATGAGTAGAAATTTTCTCAAATTAAATAAGGAAAAAAACAGAAGTCTTTGTGATTGGCAAATATGGAAATAGTGAGGGTATTAGAAATAAACTTGATCCCTTAGTTTTTAAAATCAAGGCAGAGGTGAAGAATTTCAGAATAATCATTGACTCTGACCTAAACTTTAAATCACATATTAACCAGATTACTAGGACTTTATTTTTTTCACTTAAGGAATACAGCAAAATTTAGACCTTTTATAACTTTACCAGATTCTGAAAAATTAGTTGACACTTTTGTTTTTAGTTGACTAGATTACTGTAATAGACTCCTAACAGGACTACCTAAGAAAGACATCAATCTGTTGCAGTTAGTGCAGAATGCAGCATCAACATGTTAACTATTATGTCCATCCATCCATCCATCCATCCATTATCCAACCCGCTATATCCTAACTACAGGGTCACAGGGGTCTGCTGGAGCCAATCCCAGCCAACACAGGGCGCAAGGCAGGAAACAAACCCTGGGCAGGGCGCCAGCCCACCGCAAAAATGTTAACTAGAAAAAGAAAATCTGAGAATATCTCACCAGTTTTAGCGTCATTCTGTTGGTTACCCATGTCATTTAGAACTGACTTTAAAATACTACTAATGGTATATTAAGCCTTAAATAATATTGCTCCATACTATATTTGGTAAGGCCTGTCCTGCTACACTCCAGGTCATAACCTTAGATATTCTAATTTTGATCTGCTTATAATTCCAAGAGCCATGCATAAAAGAAGTGGTGAGGTGGCCTTTTGCTGTTACGCACCTAAAATCTGGAATATTTTACCAAAAGAAATTCACTAGGCTAATACAGTACTGTGAAACATTTAAAAAAATACTAAAAGCTCATTATTTTAATTTGGCTTTTTTAGCCACATTTTAGTTGTACTTCTAATAGACTATATGGGTATAGATTTATCATATTTCTTCAGAGATCTGCAGTCTTTACTATTCTCTACTTTTCTCTCTTGTCTTTTCCATTTCTTCTGTGATGGCGATCTACACCATCTCCCCCTGATCAAGGCACCATACAGTCACCTGTGTTGATGGAATGAAGACAGGCGTTCCAGCTGTCCACGAGTTCAGTTTAATCAAATCCTCTCATATGAAGCCTGGAAACAAAGAGGACTGATTTATGAACATTTATGTTAGGTAGAATTCCAAATGGGGGTTGGGTGTTTTTTTGGCTTTGGAGCCCCTGCAGATTTTATTTTTTTTCTCCAGCCTAACTGGAGGTTTTTTTCTTTTTTTTTGTTTTATATGTTCTCCCGACCATCTAACCTTATCACTGGGCGTCTCTTTAGAGACTTACATCATGACATTGTATATAAGGATGCTCTTCTATTTGATATTTATCTGTTTTTTTAAGATTGTTTAGAATTGTTTGTTTTTTTTGTTACTTATTCTTTAATATTATTAGCTAATCATATTTGTTTTTCTTTAATTGTAGCTTTCTCTTTGACATCTTGTAAAGCACTTTGAGCTACATTCTTTGTATGAAAATGTGCTATATAAATAAATGTTACTGTGTTTGGGATGACTAGTGTCATGGGTAATTTTCTTTGCGCTGGTCCAACATCGACTTATATAGGTGTCCTCAAAGTTAGAAGTGCTCACCCAGTGAGGTGTTCACCTGACAGCACCATTCCCTGCAGAGTTATCTGCTCCTGCTGCTTGCTATTTCCAAACCAGGTGGTAATACTTTCTGTCAGAATTCTTTTGATGGTGGATGTGTAGAAGTTCTTTAGTATTTGGGAGTGCAGCCTGAAATCCGCGAGGCAGTATCTGCAATAATAAAGATGTTTCCTTGCTTTCCTCACCAAGATGTTAATGTGCTTGAACCGTCAGTTCCTTTGTAATACAGATACCAAAATTTCTGAAACCGAGTGCATTGAAGATTGAGGGAGTTGTAGTGCTTCTGTTGTTTTCTCCCAAAGTCCACAATTAGCTCCATTGGAGGTAAGGCAGAAGAGAGGCAAAAAGCAAACCTTTCTAGAGTGAGAGTTCTTGTCTCTGAAGTAGAGGTGTGCAAAGAACTTTTATTTGGTGGCCAAAGCGCGGGTGTTCCCAAAAAGTGAAAATAAGTTAAATGACAACATGTTATTGTTACCATAAATACGGTGAGCTCTCTCAGCCACACTATGCCTGAAGTAATGATGATAATAATAATAATAATAATAATAATAATAATAATAATAATAAGGAATGATTCCAAGGTATAGGTGAAAAAACTAATCACTTGTTACCAGCAGAGTGTAAGTGCAACAATAGGGCAAAAAAGAAGCATATCTACATGTTCTTATTTTGATCTGAGAACATCATCTGTAAACAGAGACATCCTATTTTGCTTCATTATGTTAAAATATACAGATATGACAGATGAGAGAGCTGCAGAGAAATCAGGTAAAGCATTTAGCATATGCCTTAGATTGAAATAGATAGACAGATAGATAGATAGATAGATAGATAGATAGATAGATAGATAGATAGATAGATAGATAGATAGATAGATAGATAGATAGATAGATAGATAGGTAGATAGATAGATAGATAGATAGATAGATAGATAGATAGATAGATAGATAGATAGATAGATAGATAGATAGATAGATAGATAGATACTTTATTAATCCCAAGGGGAAATTCACATACTCCAGCAGCACCTTACTGATACAAAAAACAATATTAAATTAAAGATTGATAATAATGCATGTAAAAACAGACAATAACTTTGTATAATGTTAATGTTTACACCCCCGGGTGGAACTGAAGTGTCGCATAGTTTGGGGGAGGAACGATCTTCTCAGTTTGTCAGTGGAGCAGGACAGTGACAGCAGTCTGTCGCTGAAGCTGCTCTATTGTCTGGAGATGGCACTGTTTAGTGGATGTAGTGGATTTTCCATAATTGATAGGAGCCTGCTGAGCGCCCGTCGCTCTGCCACAGATGTCAATCTGTCTAGCTCCATGCCAACAATAGAGCCTGCCTTCCTCACCAGTTTGTCCAGGCATGAGGCATCTTTCTTCCTAATGCTGCCTCCCCAGCACACCACCGTGTAGAAGAGGGCGCTCGCCACAACCGTCTGATAGAACATCTGCAGCATCTTATTGCAGATGTTGAAGGACGCCAGCCTTCTAAGGAAGTATAACCGGCTCTGTCCTTTCTTACACAGAGCATCAGTTTTGGCAGTCCAGTCTAATTTATCATCAAGTTGCACTCCCAGGTATTTATAGGTCTGCACCATCTGCACACAGTCACCTCCGATGATCACGGGGTCCATGAAGGGTCTGGGCCTCCTAAAATCCACAACCAGCTCTTTGGTTTTGCTGGTGTTCAGTTGTAGGTGGTTTGAGTCGCACCATTTAACAAAGTCACTGATTAGGTCCCTATACTCCTCCTCCTGCCCACTCCTGATGCAGCCCACGATAGCAGTGTCATCAGCGAACTTTTTCATGTGGCAGGACTCCGAGTTGTATTGGAAGTCCGATGTATATAGGTTGAACAGGACTGGAGAAAGTACAGTCCCTTGTTGCACTCCTGTGTTGCTGATCACAATGTCAGACGTGCAGTTCCCAAGACGCACATACTGAGGTCTGTCTTTAAGATAGTCCACAATCCATGCCACCAGGTATGAATCTACTCCCATCTCTGTCAGCTTGTCCCTAAGGAGCAGAGGTAAATAACTGGGGTAGTGCAATATATACATTTGTCTGTAGGTTGGTAGGGAGTGGGGTCATCTGGCTCCATATCAATGTAATCATGGATGGGGTGGAAGATTATTATGCTGTCCCACATTATGTAGCGCAGTGCATGTAATCAATATATGGTAGGCCTTTGTAGGCTGGTAGAGCAGCCTCCCACCTGATGCATTCAAACACTGCCACCTGCATTTGAATAGTTCTATGGTCCACTCCACAAGTGACTGCTCAAGAGAATATGAACACTTATAGCCCAATTTTGGGCAGTTTGTCTTTGTAACGCTGGGTTCAGTTCAGTACATAGTTCTAGGAGAATGGCTGTCGGGAGCCTAGATCCAATTATAAGCCTGTCATCATCATGGACAAAAAAATCATGCCGGTCCCTAAAGCTCATTTTCTGTGATCATTTGCAAAGTCTTTCAGTAGAACCAAAAGTTCATGATCTGTCAAAACGTGAATTATACCTGTGTTTTAATCTAATGTAATTATTTATAATAAGGGATTACATCTGTTTATAATCCTGAGAAGTGATAACAGGAAGCCAATATAAAGTGAGGATGACCGAATGTTAGTGCTTTAGTTCAATTATGCAGCATTGGACCTCATGAAAGGCAACTGTAATTGGCCATATTCATTGCTGTTGAGGTTTAATTTGTTTGCCTTGTCAAGGTACATCATAATAACAGCTTGGTGATACATGTGAGTTGTCATTTAGATGGTTTTGCTGCATTTCCTTACTTAATCAAGGGTGTTATTGTTTCCTGCTTTCTCCAAAATGTGGCGTATGTATGGGTCAGAGTTGCTATAAATATATGCAAGTTCTCCCATCAAGTTTTCTTTCATATATCCTGACTTTTGAATGGAAGGTCGTGCATGCACATTTAAGGCCTGTTTTTGTGTGTACACAAGTTTTAAGAATCTGACAGCTGTTCATCAGTAACTTAATGAAGATCTTATGCAGTGCAAGGGCAATACCCAAAAGTTAACTTTTTTGTTTTGTCTAAAAATAAGGTGACGTAGATGATAAGCAGGACACTGAAGACAACAATGGTCACCTACTTTAAATGAAAATATCCAAGTCGCTGAATATCTCCAGAAATCCAGTTAAATAAATCATTAAGAGACAGAGCAGGCCATCCACAAAGAAGAAGAAGAAGGTATGTGAGAGATTCTGAAGTCAGCTAGTAGAAGGTTCTGTGATCTGATGTAACCCAAATTGAGCTTTTTGGCCATCAAGCTAAATGCCATGTTTGACATAATCCAAATACTGCACATTATAAAAAACATAAAAAAACAGTATGATGGGGCAGCATCACAATATGGAGATGCTTCCCTGCAGCAGTTATGGAAGGCTTATGAGGGTAGAGGATAAAATGAATTCTGAAAAATACAGGAAAATCCTGGTGGAAAACCTGATGCAGTCTATAAGAAAGAGAAGATGGGAGAATTTGTTTTATTCCAAAAAGACAATGATCATAACCACAAAGCCAAAAATACAAAGGAATGGCTTAAAAACAACAATATTAATTTCCTGTTGTGGCCACATCTCAATCCAAGTGAAAATATGTTGCTGGACTACAAAATGCTGTTCACTGAACCCCTTAAGCAACCTGACAGATCCTGTGCAATTTTTCAAAGAAGAATGGGAGTAAATAGCAATACCCAAATGTGGAAAGCTGTTAGAAACCTGTCTATACAGTCTCAAGGAAAGAATTGCTGTCAAAGGTCTACTAAATGCTGACTAGGAGAGGATGAATACTTATTCGATTAATTATTTTATGTTTTATATTTGTAATTCTTTTAGAACGCTTTGCAGAGATCTGCTTTCACTTTGGTATTAAACAGTCTTTTCCTGTTGTTCAATGTCAAAAAAGCCAGGTTAAATCCATTGTAATTCAATACTGTATAACAATAAAATATAAAGACTTTCAAGTTGTGTGAATATTTTTCATAGGCACTATATATACTGTATATACCTACACTGTGTTTTAAAGTTATTTGCTTATGGTATAATAGTCTTTGCTAATATCCATCCATCCATTTTCCAACCCGCTGAATCCGAACACAGGGTTCTGCAGGAGCCAATCCCAGCCAACACAGGGTGCAAGGCAGGAACCAATATGACACAGTCGAGTCTTCTGAAGAGAGGGAGCAAGAGAGACTGTAATAAAGAAGAAGCAAATAAGCAGCCCAGCCTACCTGGATTAAATGTAAGAATTGAATATGTCAAAGTCTTAAAGAAAATGTTTACCCACTATGGATAAAGATTGATAAAGAAAACCTTTAAAATGCACTTCTTTCAAGTTGCTGGAAAAATCTGAAAAGAGGGCCTATAGTATTTGAAAACGTCATGCTGTCTTATATTGAGTCAAAAGTGGCTTCCTGGGTCATCCCATGCCAGGAGCTGTTAGTAAAATCAAATCTGTGCTTTCCTTTTCAGGGCTAATGAATCTCATTCTCACTTAATCCATATAAACAGCTGAGCTGTCACTTCTGTTATACAAAAAAATGTATGTGTTACAGTAGATATGAATATATTGTGAGGGCCTGCCAGCTGGCAAGAGGGTACAAAGGCCAAAAGCACTACCACAATGGCAGAGGGTTGCCACTGGGGAGACAATGAGAGAAAGAGGGCTACACTGGCAGGAGGAAAGTCCCTGAATAAACCAGTGTGGAAAAGGAGAGGTTGGTGAAGATTGTTATGTCGTGACTACTGCATGTCTTATAAGAGCACTAAGGCAGAGGCAGCAGCATGAAAAAGAGACTTGTGGCCTGGTGGAATTATGTAATACTAGTATAGTGATAAGCCTGTTTATTAAAATTGCCTTAAAGGTACAATGGTAACTCCGTCTTTTTCAATTATGTCCTGAATTTATGAACCTCTGTTCACCAGATATGCCTACCATCTTTCTTTGAGTTTCCCATTGCTTTTCTTCGTCTGACATTCCAGCCCTTTAGTGGACGGGGTGGTGTCCAGATACACGAATGTATGCCGCACAGTCTACTGTCTTACACCAGCTACTTGCCTTTGTTCATTGGACATTTCCACCCTCTTGTGGATGCTAGATGATGCTAAGCTCAGCAAGAGGACAGATGCCGGACAGACGGACATCTTACCACTTTATATATATAGAAACATGTCCAGGACGCTAGTCAACCTCCTCACTATAAAGGAGCTGAGGCCTTGAAAGGAAACACCAGAAATGGTAACACCTTTTGGTAGCTAGAATGTTCACAATCCTAGAATGGAAAATAGGGCAACAGACTATCCCTTTGACAGAGTAGTCAGCTGAGGAGTTGTCTTGTCCCTTTAGGTGTAATTGATGTCTTGGAGAGACAGGGACATGTTGAGTCTTGACATGATGTTAAAGTTGCCCGATGTAATGTTAAATGCAGAGTCAGAAGGAGAGTGAAAAAATGCTGAATTGGAAGGATAAAAGAGGCTAGTGGCCAAGAAAAAAGGAGAGAGTGAAACAGAAGTTGAGAGGGCAAGTGCTCTTTGGTTGTACTGTATTGTTGTGTTTGGTTTTATATATTAACCTTTTGTTCACTTAGTTTATATTGTAACTGTTTTGCACCTCTTACTGTAATTTGCAGAAAGATTTGTGCTATGCTGTCAGGCACTGCTGCTTCTTCAGCTGAGTAACTCTAATCTGTCGACAAGGTAAAGATGGAGCCTGGCAGGACATGGCTAATAAGAGAGCTGCAAAAACTCCAATGGTACAATGCCAACAGAGAAAGATTGATTGCACCAAGGGAAAATGAAATGAAATGATCTGATGACTTAGATAGGAGAAACCAAAAATATTGTATAATCAATTATAATGCAGCTGAAGAGTTTCTGTTGTCATTTGTCTATTCTTAATGCCATAAGATCATTTTTGAAAGAATTATAGGTGGAAGACTTAACCAGTACTGAAAAGTTAAAACACCTCAACTTTTCTAAACTAGAATCCATCAAAGTTGGTCAAATGCCAGTTTTGTAATACAGTAATCCCTCCTCCATCGCGGGGGTTGCGTTCCAGAGCCACCTGCGAAATAAGAAAATCCGCGAAGTAGAAACCATATGTTTGTATGGTTATTTTTATATTGTCATGCTTGGGTCACAGATTTGCACAGAAACACAGGAGGTTGTAGAGAGACATGAACTTTATTCAAACACTGCAAACAAACATTTGTCTCTTTTTCAAAAGTTTAAACTGTGCTCCATGACAAGACAGAGATGACAGTTCCGTCTCACAATTAAAAGAATGCAAACATATCTTCCTCTTCAAAGGAGTGCTTGTCAGGAGCAGTGACTGTCACAGAGATAGAGAGAAAAGCAAACAGATCAATAGGGCTGTTTTTCTTTTAAGTATGTGAAGCACCGCGGCACAAAGCTGTTGAAGGCGGCAGCTCACACCCCCTCCGTCAGGAGCAGACAAAGTGAGACAGAGTTTGTTTTTCAAACAAAAATCAATACGTGCCCTTCGAGCTTTTAAGTATGCGAAGCTCCGTGCAGCATGTCGTTTCAGGAAGCAGCTGCACAAAAGATCACAACGTGAAGATAATCTTTCAGCATTTTTAGACGAGCGTCCGTATCGTCTAGGTGTGTGAACAGCCCCCCTGCTCAATCCCCCTACGTCAGGATCAGAGAAAGTCAGCGCAAAAGAAAGAGAAAAGTAAGCTGGGTAGCTTCTCAGCCATCTGCCAATAGCACCCCTTGTATGAAATCAACTGGGCAAACCAACTGAGGAAGCATGTACCAGAAATTAAAAGACCAATTGTCCGCAGAAACCCGCGAAGCAGCGAAAAATCCGCGATATATATTTAAATATGCTTACATATAAAATCCGCGATGGAGTGAAGCCGCGAAAGGTGAAGCGCGATATAGCGAGGGATTACTGTATTTTATGTGCTCTTTCTCAGAAAGGATATATAAAAATATATACTTTTTTCAATCATTCCTATGATTCTATGAAACACATTTTTTCCTTTATCTAAGGAAATATTCATGCAGCTTTGCAGTTTTGAGCAGATTATTCCTTTAATAGCTCTGCTTTTTATTTATTGTATGCTTTGATGATTAACTTACCATATTTCAAATTTTAAATTAAAAAGTGAATTCTATAATTTCAAATCAATTAGAAAATCAAGAACTTCTACTTTTTGTTCTAACAGCAAATGTTTTCACTATTATTTTGTGTGCCCAGCATGATTTTCCCTTAATTGAAATTACTTTGATCATATCAGTGATAAAGGGTGAAACATAGAAGTTTATTGATAGATGAATCAAAATATTATTCCTATGGTGCCACTTATTAGTACAAAAAGAAGGCAAAATCTGAAAAAAGGTGAGTAGCTCTGGAAAAACACACTTAAGGGTGTAATATGTACTGTAAATGTTTTGTCTTGGTAAAGTCCTATTATTACTCGACTTTCCCATTTTGTATTCTTTATTGAATAGCCTTTGTCAGAATGCCACAAATCCCACAAATCCCACAGACTTACCACTGTTTATAACGTATTGTAGCTTTATAACTTCTCCCCACTTTCCCTTCTACATCTATAACCTCAGGCAATTACATAGAGTAAAAGACAAGCGGAGTTATATTGCAACTTTAAATAATGTATTATTGATAATATTTGTAAAATAATAACAATAAGAAAAGTACATTTGAATATTGGCACCCATACAACCTGGTAAATGCTGATTTGTAGTTTCAGGCAGCACATAGGCTTGTTAGTTATTTAAAATATCTCTAAGTCATTATTTTTTCAGCTTTCTTCAGAAAAGGCCGCATGCCTGTCTCAATATGGATGCTGAGTTGTGCTTCTCGGTGTTTTCTTTTTTCAGTTCATGGTGTGTGAGATCCTTCATCATGATTGTGTGAGAGACCATTAGGGCATCGTGCTGCAGAGTGACCTCTGATTCAGATCAATCCCAAACAGACCAATGGCGGCACACAATACCTTTCACACCTACCTCCAAAACCAAAACTTTCCCTTTCATAAAATTCTTCACTCAGTCCTATAGACTGATGGGGAGGAGGTGTTCTTAAACATCAAACCATTACTGTTCTTTTTAATAATATAACACTAATATCACATTGCTTTGTCTAAGTTACAAATAAAGACATACAAAATATTTATCGACTTATATTCAAAATTTCACACCACATCGGTAAATTATGTATGTTTGTCTTGAAAACTACTCAAGCCCATAGCATGCTTAGTTATAATTGCAGCCTAAAAACTTTAGCTGACAGTAACTGATGTACACAGTAATCACTTCTGTAATCTTCTGAGAGTTAAGAGTTGTACAGTATGTTTTTTAAAAAAATTTAATCTGGATTTGCATTCCTTAAAGCCAGCAACCCAAAATTATACATTCCATACTTGTTGTTCAAACAAGAAAATAATTAAGATGTTTAACAAAGCAAAACAAATGAAAAACAGTCATTTGTCATAAGCTTTAGTAAAGTAATGTCTCTGATTGTAATATTTTAATTTCAATCAGTTATACAATACCTGGAGGATAACAAAAACAGACCAGGCAACAGGAAAATGACAAAGTTGTTATGTTTTTACATATTGATATGATAATGAATACTAACAAATAAAACATATCACTATTTTTTCATTATTTTTATACTTATACCTCCACATCCATGCCTGATGTTTGGTTAATTAGCAACTGAAAACTGATGCTGGATAAGTGAGTGCATTTGACTTAACGATGGACTGTTATCTAATACTGTACAATGATCTATGGCTAGTGTCTAGTGAGTGATTTACAATCCTGATTATGCAACCAAGTGGGAGAATAAAGGAGCTTCAGAAATGGAAGAATGGATCTGAGTGTTCTTCTCTAAAGTCAACTGATGACTTTAGATGGCCATTGACTTCTGACCTCTCTAATTAAGAAGGTATTTTCTCCCACATAACTTCTTTTTTTGGGATTTTTCATGTTTATAACTCCATTCTCTATAAACTCTAAACTCTGTAGTGCATGAAAATTTCAGGAGGCAATTGAACTATTAACAACCATCCCACGGTCATAGTCGGATGGATTATTCAACTTGTCCATTTTAATGTTTGTTCGGATGCATAAGCTTTTGCTTTGACAAGCAGGAGAACCTAAGAAAGCGACTGCTGAATGTTTGAGATTATAAATTCTAACTATACTGGACTTTTTTTCATGGTGTTTTCCACAACGTTTCAAACACCAATATTGTCACTGAATGTCAGTCTACTGTATATAGACAATGAGCCTGTCCTCAGAGAGAAATGCAAAATACACTAAGAATAAATTTAATTGGATTGAACTGAATTATAACTTGCAGAGCCGGCCATACCATTTACAGTAGCATACATAGAAATGGTACAGTTATATTCTGCGCAATTAACACAATTTAGTTTAAACTTACTTTTTTGTAAATACTGGGAAGTTATATTAACATCACCAAGGGTAGTTTATGAATGCAATGAATCATGGATTGTATACAGTTCTAAATAACACAGCCAGAACTTGGACTTTTACAAGAAAAATCACCAGAGAAATGCCTGTTTTTTAGTAAAAAGCAGTGGAGATGTAACTTTCCTCTTTTTTGCTAGGCTTAATGATAAATCTTAAGTAGAGTGTGGGAAGGCTCTTGACCCCTCCGTGAAATTATGAATAACACTACTGTCATAAGCATTGATGAGATCACAGTAGCAGAGAGGGAAAATGACCCAGTGGCAAAGCAGTTCAATGGGGCCAAATATTTATGGTGCACACCAAAGGACTGGCATTTGTTCCTGGATGCATGTTGTCATGTGGCTATTTTAGAAAGGCAATTTTATTAAAGAACTTTTGTCTCAGTATGCTAGAGAAAGGGTTCATGAATCTGCATATATATATAGCAAATCATTTACAAAGACCTCGCTTTGCAGTTTGTGATAGCACAATATTTTAATATATTCTCATTAGAAGGATCCAGATCCAGGATGCATAGATAATCATTTTTTATACTGCACTAAGCACTTAATCACCTGACTAAAATAATCATTTATGAGAGAAATCTGAAGTGCCAGGTTTTGGTATAATTGTTAAAGTGATCAGTCATTCAGGTTAGAATTGAACTTGCATCATCGGTTCTGTTATGTGAAGATCTGTAGTATTACTATAGAATAGGATATATTACATTTTTTATCTAGTTTTGTTTGATAGTTTGAAGATCCTGGGTTTGACTGCTTGTTAAGCTACTCTCTGGGCAATTTGTTGTTCATGTGATCACTTGAGCTTTCTCCAAATAGTGCAATCCCTTTAACATTCCAAATATATTTGTATGCTAAGTTAATTGTCATCTCTCTCATTAGTGAATCTAGGTTTGTGCTTTAGGTACTTCTGCATTTGTTCCCAGTGCTGCCATTACAGATCCCTGCTTTCCTTATCCTTGTAAAGAAAACACTAAGTTAAAGAAATGAATGGAACATTATTTATTACAGCTGGCTGATATTGTTGACTGCTATTTTGTATGAACTACATATAATTCAAAACTGCACATTATTCAATATAGAGAATTACAATTTAGCTACTAAGTGTATAATACAAAATACTTAAAATACATTTATTGCTCACTGTTAAGGCACAGTATCTACCTACAGTGTATGTAAACCACACCTTTTGTGACCTCTAGTGGCAGAGATGTGCTTTCAGAAGTTCACTGCAGTTGATTTTTAATATGCAATTTAAACCACAGGTACTGGAGACATACTGTAGTAATCATGCTTAAGCAGCCATTGTTTTTCTTTAAAAATGCCAGGTGTAAATTCTAATCAAAAAAATATTTTTCACACCACAGTTATTTTGTGATTCTGGTGTAAACATGAAAACTAGCATTTTTTGATTTTCTGAATGTGCAGTGTTTGGCACTGTTTGCACCACAACATGTAACATGACCCACAAAAACAGAAATATAGGAAGTAAAATAAGAGTGTCATTCAGTTTCCTAATAATATTAACACTTCATTTGGCTCCCATGTCTGGACAGAATTCCATATCAATACACAGCATCATTGTTTTTGTTGAAAGGGTAATAATCCCTAACTTAATACACATTTCACCAAAATAAGGAATGTCGTGATGAAGGGGCAAAGGACTACTGGCAATATAAACAAGCTGTAATGTAAAGTGTCTGGCAGTGAAAATGGATTTCCAGTTGCCTGATTCTTAAAACATTTGAGGTATTCCCAGTCACCTTTACAGTTAATACTAGTAATACAAGTATCATTGTTTTATAAAGTGTGATGCAATCTAGAGCATATAAGGACAAGAATTATGTTGATGAGCTTGCAAAATGGGAGAAAGTTATTGCCACATTTTACATATTGACCATTGCCCAGAATAGTGACGCCACCACTGAAGATACAGCCCCAAATAGACCTGGAGGAAACTGACTAATTTATGAGCCTATCCCATTGTAAGATTATTACAAACAACTTGTACAACAATGTCAATGTCAGTATTCATACTGCTTCAGTTCCTGCACACTTTATTGTCATTGTACAGTACAGTGAAATATGTTTTGGACCAATCCTATAGATATCTTAGGTAAAAGTATATAAGTAGACAATGAACTAAGTAAACATTAAACTATGAGAAGCACAGTTACTACAGTATTAACAGTTCCAAATATACACAGAGTAATATTAAAGGTAAATATGTAGTAAAAGGAAAGGTAAACATGTAGGCATAAATAGAGAAATAATAAATGAAGTCACAAGTACTGTAAATGAAGTCACAGTAAAGATTGCAGTCAAAGCAATGGTCATGAGTTCCACATGGGTCATGTATAAGTGTGTGACTATGTGTAGTTGATGCTGAAGTTCAGATCAATCAATGGTGGTTCTGTATAGGAATTGGCAGTGATCATTATGCATGTAATAGACTGATTGCTTTGGGGTAAAAGCTGTTCTTCAGTCTGGTAGTACAGGCATGCAGGGATCTGAAGTGTCTGCCAGAGGGCAGAGGAGTAAAAACGCTATGTCTGGGGTAGATTGGATCTCTACAAATGTTCTTTGCTTCTCTGCAGTGAAGATATCTTCCAGTGATGGTAGCTGAGTGCCAGTAATTCTCTGAGCCGTTTTGATGATATGCTGGTGGGTCTTCCTGTTGTCAGAAGTGCAGCCAGAGTACCATGCTGTAAAGCAGTATGTGGTTGTTATCGGAGTTGTGCTTTCTTCAGGCTCCTCAGAAAGTGAAGCCTCTGAAGACCTTTCTTAGCCATTGCTGTTGTGTTTGTTGTCCATGACAGGTCCCGGCTGATGTGGACTACCAAGAATTTAAAACTCTAAACTGTCTCCACCCTCTCGCCACTAATACTGATGGGATGGTGTCCACTTTAGCTCAGTCTCTTGAAGTCCCGAATCATTTCCTTTGGCAAAGTGAGCTTTTTAAATAATCGGGTCCCAGACCATAAAGGTGCAGAACGAGTGCATGTGTGTGCATGTTAGACGAGCTCCAGGGTTGATGGGTGTGCTTGGCTGATCATGCATTCACGTACAAATGCAAGCAAGTCAGTCAGGTGCCTCATTCACACCTCAGAGTAGGTGGAGAACAACACCTGCACCCAATCAGGTAGTATATATGCTCAGTGGGATGTGGCAAAAAGATGGAGAAGAGATCAAAAAGGAGAGAAAGAGAGAACAAAGATTATGGGAGGAAAAAAAGGCAGGATGGTGAGGAGCCTGTGTTAAATAGAATGTAGACAGGTGGTTGGAAGTATATCCCAAAGAAGTTAGTGACACCTCCTCGAAGGTGTGGCTAATGAAGGGGCACTTCTCAGAACAACGCATAAGAGTAGGAGCAGCCCAGTCTTGCAGCATCTCTATTTTGACAATGATGGACTAGCTGAGGAAGATGTGCGTAGGGTTTGGAGAAGGGTCCTATGGATGCCAACGGACTGGCAATAGGAATCTGAACCGGGGATTAAGTGGATGACAACTCCTGCTGGTGGGCGTCTCCTCATGCTGCAAGGTCCTGATGGGATAAGCTGAGGGGACACCAGATTTTAGAAAGAGCCATTGGGGCTCATGTCCATTTTTAGAAGAGGAACCTTCCTGGGATTTTAACTTTGTTTTTAGTGGATTATTTATTGAACATTTTCACCTCCATATTTTCATGTCGGGCGGCACGGTGGCGCAGTGGGTAGCGCTGCTGCCTTGCAGTTGGGAGATCTGGGGACCTGGGTTCGCTTCCCGGGTCCTCCCTGCGTGGAGTTTGCATGTTCTCCCCGTGTCTGCGTGGGTTTCCTCCGGGCGCTCCGGTTTCCTCCCACAGTCCAAAGACATGCAGGTTAGGTGGATTGGCGATTCTAAATTGGCCCTAGTGTGTGTTTGGTGTGTGGGTGGGTGAGTTTGTGTGTGTCCTGCGGTGGGTTGGCACCCTGCCTGGGACTGGTTCCTGCCTTGTGCCCTGTGTTGGCTGGGATTGGCTCCAGCAGACCCGCGTGACCCTGTGTTTGGATTCAGCGGGTTGGAAAATGGATGGATGGATATTTTCATGTCATTTAATGGATTATTTATTTATTGATGCACTATTTGATGCACTGCACATTTTGAACATTTTGGATTGATTTTAATAAAAGCACTTTGCGCATTTGTACCAACCCATGGCTGACTGTCCTCATTTGCCTGGCTCATCTCAGTTTATGACTATCAACAGTTCTAAGTTCATGAGGTTCCCAGAAGCAACCATGGAGCATAGACCCGACCTGGACCATCACAATAAAATTGCTTTTTTTCTCAATTAGTCTGCACTTCATAACCCATAATGACAAAGTGAACACACATTTTTAGAAGAGTTAAAAAATCAAAAACTGAAATCTTTCATTCATATATATGTGTGTATATATATATATATATATATATATATATATTCAGACCCTTAGTTCAGTATTTTGTAGAAGCCCCTTTGACAGCAATTACAGCTATGAGTCTTCAATCTTTACACACCTGGATTTGGGCAGTTTATTTTATACGTACCTTCTAGCAGATTCTCTCAAGCTCCTTCAGATTGGACTAGAAACATTTGTAAAGTGCCATTTTCAGGTCTCTCCACAGATGTTATGTGGTTTATAAATCTGAGCTTATACTGGGCCACTCGAAAACAGTAAGAAACTTATCCTGAGGCCATTCTGGCATTGACTTGGTTCTATGCTTCATGTCATTGTCATGATGAAAGGCAAATTGTCATCTCAGTCTGGAGCAGTTTTTCTTCAAGGGCCTCTCTGCACTTAATCATTCCCTCAATTCTGACCATCCCCCCTGTCCCTGGCACTGTGATGCACAACCGTGGCATGATGCTGCCTCAACCATGCTTTACTGTAGGGATGGTATTAAGCATGTGATAAGCAGTGCCTGGTCTTCAACCGACATAGTGCTTGGAGATACTGTATGCCCATCAAACCAGGGAATATTTTTCCTCTTGCTCTCAGAGTCTTTTAAACTGACATAAGCCTTTCAAGATTCAAGATTGTGAGGGCTGATCTGTGGCGACATGCTGATATAAAAAAAGTGCTGGCTCTAATCGGGCGCGGGATGTCTGCTGAATTGAGAAGGTACAGTATGTGCAAGTGCTTGAGTCAGGCAGGTTCCTCATTAGTTCCTTGGAGGGAGCAGTGCATACACACCTGTGCCCCATTGGGAGTGTCATTTTAAATGGAACCGGCACGGTAGAGAAGTCAGGAGGAAAATAAAAACAGGAAGAATGGTCTGGCTGGAGCCACATGGGCAGCTAAGATGGGAGTCGGGTGATGAAGACCGTGGCTGATAACATCTCTGCTGGCTGAGTGAGCAATGGGTGAGCCGGGGTAACAAAGATGAAGTTGTGCTGGACTCAGTTGTCTCTATATTAAGGACCAGATGACTGTATTGTACGTTCCTTGGATGGATTTTAAACTCAATTATTTCACATTTTTGGTTATTCCACCAGGGGACACTGATTAGATTTTTTTTGCATTTGTACTAAAAGCACTATGGCACTTTTACACCTACCCCTTGCATTGTGTGTCCTCATTTGCCCTGCTCGTCCTGGTTACATTACTGACAGGTATAGGATTAGAGGCTGCCACATGCAGCAGGGAGTGTGGGGCCAATCTACACCATCACAAAGATAATTTTCATCTAGTCACTCAATCATAAAAGCCTGACTGATGGAGTGTTCATACTTCTTATAGGTTCTTCCATTGCAGCAGAAGACTTCTGAAGTTCTGTTAGAGTGGCCATGAGGTTCTTGGTCACGTCCCAGACCAAGACTCTTCCTACCCATTTACTCAGTGTGGAGAGACAGCCAACTCTTCCATTTCACAATGATTCAGCCAATACACTGGCGTTGATTTATTCCTCACCACAATTTTAACACAGAGGTCTATAGAGAGTTCCTTGAGATTTATGGCTTGGTTTTTGTCCTGATATGTAGTGTGAATTATGGGACCTTTCATGTGTGCCTTTCTAAATGATGTCCACTCAATTCAGTTTGACACAGGTGGACTCCAATCAAGTTCAAGACAAATCTCAAGGATAAATAAGCCCAACAGGTTGCTCCTAATTCCCGATTTGGCGTGCCACAGCAACAGGCAGAAATACTTAAATGAAATAAATGAAAGAGTTCAATCATTGATTTTTAATAAATTTGCAAACCTTTTTGAAAAACATGTTTTGACATCATCATTATGGGCAAAAATGGGAAATAACCTTTTAAATTAAATCTAAAACACAATAAAGAGTTCAGAAGATTAAGGAGTCTGAATAGTCTCCGAGTCCACTGTATCTGCACAGTTTAAATATTTAAAAAATGTAAGACTACATGACCCTGATTGACTCATTGACAGAATGACAAGAAATGAAATTGTTGGTCATTTGAAGGATACCTAAACAAAACTATATTTTACTAATGGGTTAATGTCATGGACCTGTGGCCTAAGAAAAATCCAACCTCACAAAAAATGTATTTAATTGTTTAATTATTTGTACGTGGGTCCTACTTGTAAGTCCCACCTGCATCCTTTTTTTCAGTCTTGATCTTATATGCTGTATGTTTCAAATTAGTTCTTTATCCCCCCCCCCCCATGCAAGTAACATTATTTACAAAGAATTATTGGAAGTTTTTGGAACTGCATATATTTAAAACCATATTGTATTAAAATTAGATGTTAAAAAAATCCCTTATTAATATCTTTCATATAAATTGCATGAACTTTATGAAATTCACCAGAACCCATTGTATATATTTTTTCCAAAGAATTTTATCACTTTCTAAAAAATCATATTATATTGAAACCTAATATCTTATTGCTTGCCTACAATAAACTATCAATTTCTTAAGTATTAAGATTTGCATTCCTAGGCATCTGTTTTGGAAGAGGTAAGTGTCTTCAGGCTTGGGTTTCTATTAGTAATTTGTAGTGATTTGCACTTTGCAAATAGTTCTATGTGCTTAGTTATCATTATTTATTTGATTTTACTGCTTATCATTGTGCTTTAAATCTAACGAATGTCACACGTCTCTGCTTGTTTGCCCGCTACTGCATAGTTATGCTCTGGTTAATGAGTGCCGTCCCTGGCTTTGTGTTGTGTGAAGGACAGCCGGCAACTTTACCAGGCCCAGATGCCTTTAGGAGGTAAGGACAAGGGAGACAGCTTATACAGGGTTTTATGCCCCCTGGGATACTAAATGGCACCGAGCCCAGGCTCAGATTCCCACATGGGTTACCACAGGGCATGCCAGGTGTTGTAGTCCCAGGGGACAGCTCTGTTGGGTCCCATGAGGGCCACCAGGGGGAGCTGCAGCATTGTGGAGTCCCTAAGTCATGGGATTTCCACCTCACCTGGAAGTGCTGACTGACCATGTGTGCAGAAGATCGGGACCACTTCTGGGGCGGCTAAAAAGAAAAGGGACTGTCTACCTCACATCATGGATCCAGTGTCGGAAGGAGGTGGACAAAGCTTGCCTGGAGGTGTGGAGGAGGCAGAGATCAAGAGAGACACAGCGAGAGAGAGAGAAAGAAGACAAAGTATTGTTGCTTTATTGTGTTTGTTGTGCTGATTGCATACATTTGTGGCTGTGGTGGTGGGAAACACTTGGTTCAAAGAGTTTCCCACGAATAAAAGAGTCTTTGGCTTTTAACTTGTGTCCTGAGCCTACTTGTGTTGGGTGTTTGGGGAACTGGAATGCCCCCTGGTTGCTAACTGTTAGTTGCTTCATGACTCGCAGTACCTGGGCAAGGGGACTTAATCTGATGCTGTCCATTTCCAGTCTAGGTGAGTAACTTCTGGGTTCCTAGGTGTCTGTTTTGGGAAAGTTATGTGTCTTCAGGTTTGGGTTTCTATTAGTGATTTGTACTTGTGCTTTGCAAGCAGTTCTCTACACTTAGTTATTATCAATATTAAGTTGATGTTACTGCTTATCGTTGTGCTTTAAATCTACCGATTGTCCCATGTCTCTGTTTGTTTGCCTGCTACTGCATAGTTTCGTTCTCTTTAATGAGTGCTGCCCCTTGCTTTATGTTGCTAATTGCTTCATGACTTAAGCAGACTTAAGGAGTTGTTGCACAAATATCAGCTGTTATGTGCAAGGACATCTATCTGTGCAAAGATATTGGACAAGGAAACGTATACTCCTACTCGACCAAGGTACTGCGCTTTGCTTTCCTTTCAATGTCTTCTTCAGCATGTGTCATGAATACATTTCTGTTATTAACACAAAATGTTTCTCACCCCATTAGCAGGAGAGGGAGAAACCCAGATAACCATCATCTGCTGTGTCAAGCCACTATTTCATATATTCTCTTCTCCTTTTGCTTGAGGAACTGTGAGTCTGTGGTCAACAAAGTAGACTTTATTCCAGCTTTTGCCACCCAAAATGATCTCCAAGTGGTGGCTCTGACAGAGACATGGATTTGACCAGAAAACATGGTAACACTGACAGCACTTTCCTCTCCTTTCAACTTCACCCACTCCTGCCACTCCACTGGCAGGGGTGGTGGTACAGGTAGTCTTATATCAAAGAGCTGGTAATTCACCCTTCTGGGTAATGTATGTAACTTCACTACTTTTAAATACCATGTTAGTACTGTCTCCTTTTCAATTAACATGATCATTGTTGTTGTTTATCACCCTCCATGTTTGCTCAGGATCTTGCAGGGCAGCCCACTTCTAATTCTCGAGGACCCACTCACTTTCTCACTCTTTCCTCTTTCATTATAGCACAGCTCCACACTCCACTGACTCAAAACCTGGCAGTCTGCTTGACCTCGTTCTCTCATGCAACAGCACTCCTACAAATGAAGCTCACTCCTCTATACATGTCTGACCACTTTTTCATTCAGTTGTCTCTGCTGCTTCCCTCTTCTCACTGTTCTCCTTCCACCTGCACCTCTGTTCTCTCTCTTCCATCCATTTCTCTTCCATAGTCTAATCTGTTGTCTCTCCTCATGACTACTTCTCCTCTCTTGACACCAGCACTGTCACAGATGCCCTGTGCTTGACTCTGTCCTCCTGTCTTGACAATGTTTGTCCTCTCTTCCAGGCCTGTCCATGTAAAACATTCCTGTCCCTCGCTCTCCAAAGCACTCCGCAATAAATGGACTAAGCTGAGGACAGCAGAAAGGAAAAGGGGGAAGTCAAAGTGTCAGGCAGACCTGGTTAAGTAACAATCCCTTCTTGTATTCTTTTCTTCTGCCACTGTCAATACTAAGGTAAGGTTCTATCAGACTAGAATTAAAAGCACCACCAACACACACCCTCAATTCTCTGGTTTCACCTTCCTTCTTAACCTTCCTCCAACAACCTCCCCATCTGCTGATGACTTTGCCACCTTTTGTCAGGATAGGGTGACTGCTATCAGCAATCAGTTTTCACCCTCGCTGCCTCCCATTATGCCTCCTTTCAAGCATCACCCCTCATTCTCCACATTCTCTCCACTCTCTGCTACTCTTTCCAAACTCCTCTCTAATCACCCCACTACCTGTCCACTTGACTCCCTCACATCTACTCCAAGCCATCTCCCCCTCACACATTCCATTAATTACAGTACACACATCATTAACACCTCAGCTCAGGCACATTTCCTACCATCTTCAAACATGCTCTGATAACCCCAACATAAAAATCAACACTCGAGCCATCATAAGTTAATAATTACAAGCCTGTCTCTCTCCTTTCCTTTCTTCCAAAACTCTTCAACATGCTATTTCTAGATAGGTCTCTTCCTTGTATAGAATGGATTGCTTGATACCAACCAGTCCAACTTCAAGAGGAACCATTAGACTGAGATGGCTCTACTAACTGTGGTTGACCAGCTATGACTTGCTAGAGCTACTAACATGTCATTGGTCCTGATTCTGCTAGACGTCTCCTCTGCCTTTGCTATAGTCAACCATGACATCCTCCTTTGCATCATTGGAACTGCTCTCAGATGGTTTGAGTCCTACATCTCAGGCAGATCCTACAGTGTGTCCTGGTGAGGAGTGTTGTCAATAGCAGATCAGACATGCACAGGTGTACCCCAAGGATCGGTGCTGGGTCCTCTACTTTTCTCTCTGTACATCACCTCGCTGGGCTCCATTTAATCCCATGGTTTCTCTTATCAGTGTTATGCGGATGCTACACAGCTGTACCTGTCATTCCCTCCAGAGGACAATATGGAATCAGTTAGATTCTCTGCATGTCTTAATGATATCTGAACCTTGATGAAGGACCACCATCTACAGCTCATCCTGACAAAAAAATGAGCTTTTTGTGATCCTGCTCAGCCAGACTGTTCAATTCCCCATCAGTGTACAGCTTGGCTCACTGTCGCTAACACCTGTCAAGTTAGTACGCAATGTTGGGATGGTGATTGATGAGCATCTATCTTTTTCTGAGCACATTTCTACTGTTTCACGTTCATGCAGGTTCACACTGTACACCACCTGAAAGATCAGACCTTATCTGACAAAGTATGCAACACAACTTCTGGTCCAGTCTTTGGTTTCGTTGAGTCTGGACTACTGCAACTCACTTCTGGCAGGAGTACCCGCATGTGCTATCAAGATGCTGCAGATGGTCCAGAATGCATTGGTCCATCTTGTATTTAACCAGCTGAGATATGCACATGTCACTCCTCTCTTCAGATTGCTACATTGGCTCCCTGTCGAAGCATACATTAAGTTCAAATCCCTGATGCTTGCCTACAGAATAGTCAATGGGTCAGCACCTGAGTATATGGAAACACTGGTGGGGTGCTATACTCCTTTTTGCCCAATCGGGTGTGCCAGGGAATAGCATCTGGTGATTTCACTCCTGCGTGGCATCAAGACTCAATCCAGACTCTTTTCCTGTGTAGTTCCTAGTTGGTGGAACAAGCTGCCCACCTCCATCCAAACTGCTGACTCCCTCAATGTATTTAAGAAGCAATTGAAAACTCATGCGTTCGGTGAATATCTGTCTAATTGCTAGAAGAAACAAAACCTATGCCCTGTGATATTTTACATTGTTGGCTAATTTGTTGTTAGATTAAGTTTAATTACTTTATCAGTTGTAATACGATTGTAAATTTATTAGTTATTACATCTTTTTACTTGTGGCAATGAACTTTTCTTACCTTTCCTACTACACTTGCTGAACAAACAGGCCCTAGCCTAATGTTACATGATTATGTTTTAATCTCTTATAAGTTGCTTTGGATGAAAGCATCTATCAAGCAAATAAATGTAAATTTAACAACTTTTAATTTCATTTGAATTTTACAGTGCCATTTTCCAATGTCCCTTAAACTTGAATCTTTTTTAAAAAGTTCATGTGTCTGACTTACTACTGTACAGAAATTTAGCTGTGAATTTGAAATTATCACTACAGTTCATAAATTCACCATTCATATTCTATGAATTTCTCTCCTCTTATATGTACTATAATGATAGCTGTTACCCACTGCATGTGAAAAACAAAATATATATACTGTTCATACATATACTGTATACATGTTTTAAGTAAAGTTAACACTTTGTTCTAGTTATGATTCTCACAGACATGTTTTACATTAACATAAACATGTGGCATAGTGCCGCAGTGAATTGTCCTGCTGCCCTATTGTCCAGCACCCTGGGTTCAAACTCAGTTGTTGAGTATTTGGAGTCCACACGTTTTCCCTGTGCCAAAGAAGTGGTATTTAGGTTGACTGATGATTCCAAAGAGACTGTCCATGAGCATGAGTATGGATATACATATCAGTGGACACTGCGATAGTCTGATGTACTGTTCACAGTTGTTTCTTACCTTATGTCTACTGACTTCAGCATAGACTCCTGTGACCCTAAATTGGGTTAAGCAGGTTTAAACATGTTATGTTAAGCCATTACAATAGTCAATTTGTCTTTCAGACAAATGAACAAACTTCTTCAAAGATATGGCATCTTCTAATCTAATAATTTTTCAGTATTTCTACGATGGAAAATGCAGATTTTCCAAAGAGCAGATATGTGATAACTGAAGATTAGTGATTATTCTGAATAAAACTTGACAGTTATTGATATTTTCATCTATTATCTAGAAACAAGTTATCAGACTGTGCCCTGTAAAGACATTTCTTATGAACTTTAATATTTTCAGTCCATGTAAAATTGCTAATCAGCAGGTGTTCTTGCATTAACTTTATGACAGAGTATACTAATTTAAATGATCCCTTTGGTCTTTCTCTTTTTCTTCATATCTCCCCAAGCATCAAATTGTTCTCCAAAGAGTCAGGAAACCTATAGTCACCTGTTCCTTTAATGGAAAGTATTTGTCTGTATTATCTGTCTGTAGTACCCCTAGACGTCTTCAATACTTAGTTGCATTCCCATTGTTTAAATTGTGCAGCTTTTATGTTCCCACAGTGTTATACAGAAGCCCACTATGTGCACATTTTCAAAGTTTTTACTCATGGACCTATCATTGCACTTAAAAATCTTACCCAAGCATTTCATTGTTGCTCTGGCTACAGCACATGAATAAAAAGGCATCACTTATTCTTCTTGATCATTGCTCTTCTTCTTCCCATGGGTGTCCTATTGGAGAGAAAGGTAATGATTCAGCAGTATTTAAAGAGGTGGTACATGCATACATGTATATAAAGTTTAGCATGCATCATATAGATGTTGCCTTAAAATAGGCAAATACAGGCTGGTCCAGATGCATTAACAGCAGACTCAGAATGGCCTGTACAGCTGGATTATTGTTCATCAGGACTTGATAAATTACTTGTTTTTTTGTGAGTGTCTAACACCATATTCTGATAGTGAATGGTTTCATTTAATACATTTTGTAATGGTTGGTGAATGGTAAGCTTGTCGTCTTTCTGTTCCTTCTGCCTTTGCAGCAGGAGCAACCACTAGATTTGTGTTTACAGACTGCCAGTATCCAATATGGATGTAACATTGTGGTCTGCTGGGACAGGGGATGGTCTCTCTAGGAAAGGGACTGGTGATATGGTACTGTTAGAGTCTGCTGGCACACACATTTTTAGAGGATATTACAGGGCAGTACAAAACTTGATATTAGCACATTTTATTATTTTACTTATATTGAGGCAACTATACTTCATACTCATTGTGTGTATTTCTCCAGAATGTAGAGCATCTTACTCTTTCCCTTCCGCTCCATATATTATTAATGGTATTGCTGTAGTCTGACAATGTTTTTGCCTGCTGCGGCATAATCTCTGAGTTGCTTCGACAAACTGTCACTCACAAAAATCATCAAAGCAGCTTTGATTCCAGCACAGTTTCTCAATAATGAATCTTTAGCCTTTTCTACTTCTGCCACCAATACATTGACAGTGTGCTTATCATACATTTGCCTCTTTCTCACTGCTTGTCTTTATCTTCTTTGTGATATCTCATTTCTTACACATGTAGTGTCTCTATACATTTTGTCATTAACAATATGTTGCAGGCATCAATACTTCTTCACCATAAATGTATACTTCTTTGATCTGTGGCGTGTGTTATATAACTTTTTTTTTGATGCATTGATGCATAACACCATTCATCTTGTTTATGTTTCCATTTACCTTAGAACATTAGTGTCTTCCCTTTTGACTTCTAAATCACTGTACACTTACTGTATGTCTATAATATGTTCATGAATTTTAATTGCTCACACTCCCAGAATTTCATTAAGTCTTCTGCTTTTTCCATTCTGGGTTCTTGTGATATTTTTTTCTTTAAATAGCCATCCCTGTTGAAAGTATGTTTTCAGGGCATGGTTTTACTCGAGCAGTGTGAATTGGTCAATTTGTGTAGGCTCTTCTTGGAGATTTTATGGAAATATCTGAAAAAATTATGTTATATGGTAATGTTATAAAGATTAATGCCACTTGATAAATGGTTAAAACCATGTAAAGGACAGGATATTATCTTTTTTTATATTTTTAACAGCCAGTCATGACCAAGGACTGGTGACAAAATTGCTACTGGCCAAAACAATATATTTTTTTTTTCTTTTACATTCAATACATATAATATTTGAATAAAAAAAAGATGAATAGCAAATTCCACAGAAAGCATTTGGCCACGTTCACAGACCTAGCAACAGCAAAGTATGTAGTCCAGAAAATTATAGGCATTTAGGAAATACTGGAAAACATCACCATCCATCCATCCATTTTCCAACCCGCTGAATCCGAACACAGGGTCACGGGGCTCTGCTGGAGCCAATCCCAGCCAACACAGGGCACGAACCAATCCCGGGCAGGGTGCCAACCCACCGCAGGACACACACAAACACACACTAGGGCCAATTTAGAATTGCCAATCCACCTAACCTGCATGTCTTTGGACTGTGGGAGGAAACCCACACAGAAAAGGGGAGAACATGCAAACTCCACACTGGGAGGACCCAGGAAGCGAACCCAGGTCCCCAGGTCTCCCAACTGCAAGGCAGCAGTGCTACCCACTGCGCCACCGTGCCGCCCAAAACATCACCACATTTGAGTAAACATCAATTTTATTTCATTTTTATACAATTGTGCAGAATAGTTTCCATAATAATACTGGGTGCAGACTACTACTTTTCTGTGCATAATATTTTATTTAAAAATATTTTGGGTCCTTTTAAAAGCTGTGGGCAATTCACACATCTGTAAGCCAGTGTATGCATTTTTTTCAGTAGATTGATGTTTGAGTAAGAGTAGCCTTTTCATTGGAAGAAGATCTGAAGTCCTTACTGAAGCAATAATGCAATAGGTACCTGAACAAAGGACGAAACACACCTGACTTTTGAACGTAAAATTAAAGAAAAATTCCACCATGAGCCCCTAATCCTTGCATTTTAGGACAGCAAAAGACACCACCAAAGCAAGGATCTCTGTGATCTTTTCTTTACGTAATCTCATTGGCTGCCTCTGCACTCTCTTATTGTTTTCACTCTCTATCCACTGTCTTTGTCTCTGTCTTTGTTTTTACCTGCTGATCACTGGGTACTTATTCAAATTCTTCCATTCAGAATCGCACACTGCACATTGAACTGCCCCTTTTTCTTACCCACTGATGTCAACTGTGGACACTGGGCTGTAACGCCTGAACTGTGGTACAGCTCTTCTTCCCTTGGTTTGCTGGCAAGTTACACTATGAAAACAAAGAAGTTTTATATGTTGATTGCTCTTTGAAATTGGGACTCTCATAGTAGATTTGTTCATTTTACTAATCCTTTCTGTGACAAGTTTGTGTAAAACATTACCCTGTAAAATCATTAAGTATCCTGCATTATATGGATGTGATCTGTGATCGTGGTGTGGCACTTAATTAATGTAGACGATGCCCTAACTATATTTCTGCAAAACATGTCTCCTGCTAATTAAAACCAATGTCATGATCTGATAAATTTACTTTTTTTTGGCAGCACACCCTCCATAACAAATGTCATGCAACTTTAGGTATATAAAATTCTACTCATTAAGCTGAAAAAGATGCAACTACAAATCAAAATTAATAAATTCTCCATGCCACCAGGAAAACTATTCAGAATGGTGTCAATGAAGGTCTGGGCTCGGTGATACTTCATGGTGAATTTGGCGTCACCGTTGTCACTTCATCAGCACAGATTGAAATAGGTTCACAACTGAACTAAGCTCTTTGTGTGACACTTTGACAAATACCCAGTGAAAAAGCTTTCATAATGTAATAAAGTAGGCTCTGAGTCTTTGTAAGAAGCCAGCACTGTCCATTATTAGTGGCTGGATAACAGGAGATTTCCAGCTTAGATATTCGTTCAGCTCAGCCTTCTGGAATAATATTGCAGACTATGCTGTTAAGGACATTGACTCATGGGTGTTTAATGCATTTATACTTAAAAAAGCAAACCTTCCTATTAGACTGTTGTTAAAACTATTCTATACTAAAAAGGAAAAACAGTATTTGAAATAGATAAAAGTCCCTTACAGCCTTTATAGCCCAAGCTTCCAAACAAATGGACAGGTCAAAGCTCTGAAATTTTCAAAAAGGTTTCACTTACTACAGACAGTGAAATATGCGGAACAATTTTCCAGCTAATAACACTCATCTACAAAAGCAGAGCCACATTCAAGCCCAGCAGTGAATTAGACTGCTGAAGTGCTGAGTGCCTGGCTGACCTGGGATAATTGGAACCTGAGACTGGAGGTTCATTTTTTTACTTGCCTGTTGTCATCTGCAGGTTGTAAGAACATAATTAGAATTAAATAACACATGGATAATATGTATCTCTATGTAATATATGTAAATTTCTATGTTTGGTTTCACAGCTAAATTTTTAGTGTTGTAGTTGCATATAGGGGCGGCACGGTGGCGCAGTGGGTAGCGCTGCTGCCTCGCAGTTGGGAGACCTGGGGACCTGGGTTCGCTTCCCGGGTCCTCCCTGCGTGGAGTTTGCATGTTCTCCCCGTGTCTGCGTGGGTTTCCTCCGGGCGCTCCGGTTTCCTCCCACAGTCCAAAGACATGCAGGTTAGGTGGATTGGCGATTCTAAATTGGCCCTAGTGTGTGCTTGGTGTGTGGGTGTGTTTGTGTGTGTCCTGCGGTGGGTTGGCACCCTGCCCAGGATTGGTTCCCTGCCTTGTGCCCTGTGTTGGCTGGGATTGGCTCCAGCAGACCCCCGTGACCCTGTTTGGATTCAGCGGGTTGGAAAATGGATGGATGGATGGATAGTTGCATATAATTTTCTGTTATATTTTCATTCTGTAATATATTGTTCTAGACTTATGAATGGAAATGTGTTATAAAAATGAATTGATCTGAACTGAATTAAATCTGTGTTATCAGTAAACTGCATTACCAGACCTGGACAATTTGACTTCCTTATTGTGCACAGGGGTCCTCAGATTTCCTTTATTCCAGTTTACTGCTTATCTCCCCAAATTTTTCCTTTCGGCAGCTTGAAAAGTAAAATTGTACTAAATGAAAAAATAAAAACACATTTGTATTTTCTTGTACACATTTAAAATATGTTCTTCTTCATCATGTAAGGCTATTTTTCTACAATAACTTTGGTTTCCCATTCAGTCAGATTAATAACCAGATTTCTTGGGCTTCTGTGACTCATGCAAATACTAGGAATGATGTTATATATACACCCACTGACCAAATTATTAATAACATTTGTCCACCCACTTACCCCTATGCAATTATCTAATCAACCAATCATGTGGGAGCAGCACACTGCATGAAATCATGCAGATACACGTCAGGAGATTCAGTACTTCTGTAACTGCTGATCCTCTGGGATGTTCACGCACAACAGTCTCTAGAGTTTACTAAGAATAGTGCGAAGAAAAAAAAAAAAATCCAGTGAGTAGCAGTTCTGTGGACAGAATCACACTGTTGATGAGAGAGCTCAGAGGTGAACGACCAAACTGGTTTGAGCTGGCAAAAGGCTTCAGTAACACAGATAAGCCAATCTCTACAACTTCCTTCAGCAGAAATGCATCTCAGAATATTCAACACATCTAACCTTGAGTTGAATGGGCTATACCAGCAGCAGAAGATGACATTGGGTTCCACTTCTGTCAGCCAAAAAAGAAGGCTGAGGCTGAAGTGGGCACAGGCTCATCAAAACCAGAAAGCTGCTGACTGGAAAAACGTACCCTAAACTTTGATTTCTACATGCACAGATGGTGGTGTCAGAACCAACAGCATGACTCCATGTTCCCAGCCTGCCTTGTGTCAAGAGTTCAGGCAGGAGGTGATGGTGTAATGGTGTGGGGAATGCCTTCTTGGGACACTTTGTGCCACTTCAATGCCACAGCAGTATTGTTGCTGACAATGTGCATCCCTTCATGGCCACAACTTCACCATCTTCTAATCTTCCAGCAAGTTTCCGCCACGGAAGTTTTTGTGTTTACCATTTGTAATTAATTTGGATCACTTTGTGGAAATCTTTTTTTACTTTGACATTAAAGAGTCTAATTATCTTAATCAGTTTCAAAATGTTTAATTCAATACACTAGATTTAATGTTGTTTAACAAAAAAACGCAAAAACTTTAAAAGGGGTGAACAATTTTTTTAGGCACTGCATATTGTATATATGTTGTGGGCGACAGGGGGCAAGGGGGGTTATCCGCTTCAAAAACCCTCATCAACAATACAATAAACAAATTTTTGATACACAAAGATTCATTACACCTTCCTCACAGGTTACCTTCACAATACATGTGTTCTCCCACAATCACAATGCTCTTCTCAGTCTCCTTTTCTTTGTTCTAATCCACTTCTGACTCATTTAAGGTTAGACCCAAGAATATTTCCAAAATGTTATAAGCACACCCCAGAATACTTCCTGGTCAGATGGATAAGGGTAGTAAACAGCCCCCAAAGAGCTCCCTCCAACCACCCTGTGGTTCTCCAAAGGGGGTGTCTGCTCATATTACATTTCACATCCAGCCCTGAAGGAGTAAAATCAGGAATAAAGGATATGCTACAACCCAGAAAAATGAAGGAACATTTTGACCCATAAAGCTGTCTTCCACTGCCCTTCAGTTGCACTGACTTCCCATCCAGAAAAGGTATCACCAATTACTCTGGCCAGAAAGCAATTCTCTCCACACCTTCTTTTGCAAATATACTGCATTTATCATTATAAATGGGTAACCAATTAAGCCATCTTAAGAAAAGACGAGTTAATGTGGCTTATTCTTTGCCCCTAAAAAGGTTTACAGCCTTCTATTACTTATCCAAACTAAAACTCAAATTATTTCCCTCATCTCCTGCTTCATTCACGATCTTGGTTGTCTTAAAACTTCTGTATAAGATTCCCCCATACCTAAGTGTACCTTCTTACAGCTTTATATGAAACCAAGTCACTGGTTATTCCAAAAGCCATACAGTGTAGATTTTTAGTAGGTAGACATGCTTGAAATCACACTCATTTTCTTATAAAAAAGGGGATTGGGTGTTTATGTGAGAGAGATGTGTGATAGTTTTGTGTCTTGGCTAGGGCTGCTTCATGCCTTGTACCTGGTATGTCCAGGATGAATTTAAGCTTCCTTCAAACCTGTAATAAAAGTAGAATTTCAGAGAATTGATGGCTATAACTTCTCCAAAATCCTAAATATCCTCAGAACAAAGTCAACAGGATATCATTATTAAGTCAATGTACATTGAAAACAGGAGTCAATTAATATCTAATGTATTGAAATGTCCTCAGTTTCAAAGCATATACAGATAGTACTCTAGTGCTCCTCAAAATGGGGCTTGACAATCACTTTGGTCAAAATAGCAATTAATGGCTTTCAAAAAAGAGGAAACATAGAAATGGAAAGCTTTGTCTTTAAATGATCCACTTGGATAGTTACAACATGGCAATCAGAGAATGAAAGTTTAAGACACATGGAACATTTTTTGTTGAATAATAAAAAATGCATTTTAATAGAATTAAATTTCTGACTCAAACACATGTAAGAATGTGGAACAGCAAAACTAGTAACATAAAGAGGTGAAATTTTTGACAATCGTTTAAAGAGGCTGAAATTTATATTTTAAGTCTATTTTAGTAACATCTTAGATGTGAGAGGCTTACTTATTATTTGTCTAAATAGTAGAAATGAACAATATTAAAGTAACTTTATGCTAATTTTAATAGTCTGCCAATCTACAGAAATTCTCTGTAAAATGTTTTGACTTATCAAAATTTCAGGCTTCATTTTTTAATTCTGCAACTCTTTCTTTTCGAGTAATTACCTTAGCAGATTACCTGTTTGAGACTGTGGATGTTTAAAATGCAACACTGTAATGAGATGCAGCTTCTTTCAGGATATTTTCTGACTGTTAACTCACAAACTACCTCTTTATGTGAAGTTGATTGAATTGCCACGACATTGAACAGGAGACACTTCACTTGTTTCCCAACATTTTAAAAGACCGATGTTACTGAGTATTTTTCTTTAATCAGTGATTACATCCTCTAGCCTAACTGTGTCTTTAAAAAACAATGTGTAGTCTGCAATAAATCTGTTTTGCTCTCTTATAATTTTGTTTTAGAAGAAAAGTTTTTAATTTTTTTCTTCTAGATTTTGATCGCTTTGCTCTGATTCTTTGATTATGATTTTTGGATTCCAGACTTGGTTTAAGGTTTGTGCCTATTAAAGTTTGTGTTATTCCATTTTTTTCTTTCTGAATCTTCTTTTAAAAACCTGCAATATTCAAGTACCTTGTGTTTTTCTCTTTCAAGGCAGGGGTTTTTAATGGTTATCCTCTCCCTTTCCGAATTTGTAGACTTGACCTCATTTTTTATATGTGGGTGTGTGTATGTGTGTGTGCGTGGGTCACAAGCCTGTCTCTTGAGTTTCAAGGCAAGGTCTTACAGCTAGAGTTTATTCCTTGGTCTGTATGTATTTTATGTAATGTCTGAATTCTTATTTTTCATGTTTTTGGATTATTACTTTTTGTTTGTTACTTGTACAGTTTCTTAATGTGGTTCTATGTGTTCTGGGACTTGATCAGCTCTGAATACCTTTTAGGCAAATGCTTTTTTAGTCTTTTGAGAATTTTGCTGTATTTTTCTGTTTTGTTAAATGAATCATCAATTTATAAAAATCTTTGCGGGACTTGTTTTTACAAGTCAGAGTTAGACAGTGTCTCTCCCTTGAGAGGCATTTTTGAGTTTTATTTTGGGACCTTTTTCACTTTTTCAATTTTTAAATACAGCTTCCCTTTTTGGCCCTGTCGAGGCTAAAAGCAAGTAGGTTGTATTGATTCAGCATCACCAAAATAGCAAAAAGGCCTAGAAAAGAACCATAAAACGCAGGCCAGAGTTGCTCAAAACAATTTTAAACCTAAGGCAAGTCTGAGCCCAGGTCATTGGGTGGATTCAGGGCTGGCTATGTCTCAAAATGAAGTACAGAGTTTTACAGTTTAAAAACCATTAGAAATGCCCCAAAATATAACAAAAGACCCAAAACAGGAAAGATGACCCTAAACCTATGGCTTATGGATGAAAGGGCAAAAAAAGAATGTTTATAAAAGAACAATATATTTATTAAAAAAAAAAACTACTTGGAGAAAAAAGGCTATCCAAAAGCATACAAGTCCAAATCCACAATCTGTAAGTAAAATTCAATGACAGAAGCAAAGCAAGTCTAGAAAGTCAGAAAAAAAAAAACAAAATACAGGACTAGTAATAAGAGTCATCCTAAAGCCTACGAAAAAACTTGTAATACCGGCCCACCTTAAATCCCTTTGCACCTCTCCGTCAGTGTCTTTTGTGTTGTAAATGTGTTGATCAGCAAAAGCTGCAAGCAGCCTGGTATCCCATCCCCCCACCAACGCAGAAAGAGCAGAAAGTTCTCTCAGCTCAAATCTGTTTACCTGCAAGTAATTTGCTGGGAGTTGTATTGGTTAAATAATATATCGTTATTTGGAATACATGCATTTCATCTACATAAACATATAGTTAAAACAGAAACCTTTTTCATGTTTTAGTAATAATTGACAAAATGTGACATGAAGTGTATAGTGTGTGAAGCCTGAAGTCCAAATATCAAATAAACACTTTCACAAAAGGTACAAGTATAACAAAACAAGTGTGCTTTTATTCAAGAATATAACTGCAGAAAAAGAACTGCACCATGAAGACGTGATGGTCAATACTGTACACCACCATCCTGATGAAAAGTAGAGTGACTGAATGAAGGGGTACTGGTGGTATGCACCCAGAAGTTGCAAACAGAGGTTAAACATTGTGATGGCTGTCCGGCGCCTACCTCATAACTCCGATGCATGGGCATCCCTGTTCGAAGCTCCATATACTGAGGAGCACATTGTACATTGTTTCGTTCAGATTGCTTCGTCCTAGCGAGACTTATTACAGAATATTTTGGGGCCTCTTTCGGGTGAATCTCCCTGTGTTAGGGTAAAGCTGCTGACTCTTCAAAACCTTCTTCTTTCAGCTGCTGCCGTTAGGGTTTGCCTCAGCGGATCATCTTCTTCCATATCTTTCTGTCCTCTGTATCTTGTTCTGTTTCACCCATCACCTGCATGTCCTCTCTCATCACATCCATAAACCTTCGCTTAGGCCTTCCTCTTTTCCTCTTCCCTGACAGCTCTATCCTTAGCATCCTTCTCACAATATACTCAGCATCTCTCCTCTGTACATGTCCAAACCAACGCAATCTCGCTGATACCCGTCTGTCACAAATTACTCCTGACACTCTTCTCTACCCATTTCACCCTGCCCACACTCTCTTTTTCACCTCTCTTCCACAATTGCCATTACTCTGTACTGTTGATCCCAAGTATTTAAACTCATCCACCTTTGCCAACTCTACTCCTTGCATCCTCACCATTCCCCTGACCTCCCTGTCATTTACACACATGTATTCTGTCTTGTTCCTACTGACCTTCATTCCTCTCCTCTCTAGAACATATCTCCACCTCTCCAGGGTCTCCTCAACCTGCTCCCTACTATCACTACAGATCGCAATGTCATCAGCAAACATCATACTCCACAGGGACTCCTGTGTAATCTCATCTGTCAACCAGTCCATCACCATTGCAAATAAGAAAGGGCTCAGAGCCTATCCATGATGTAATCCCACCTCCACCTTGAATGCATCCGTCACTCCTACTGCAGACACTACCATTGTCACACTTCCCTCGTACATATCCTCTACAACTGTTACAAAGTTCTTTGCCACTCCCGACTTCTTCATACAATACCACAGCTCCTCTCAAGGCACCCTGTCATATGCTTTCTCCAGGTCCACAAAAACGCAATGCAACTCCTTCTGGCCTTCTCTATACTTCTCCATCAACATCCTCAGAGCAAACATCGCATCTGCGGTGCTTTTTCTTTGCATGAAGCCATACTACTGCTCACTTATCATCACCTCACTTCTAAACCTAGCTTCCACTACTCTTTCCCATAACTTCATGCTGTGGCTCATCAATTTTATCCACGTGTAGTTACTGCAGTTCTGCACATCCCCCTTACTCTTAAATATTGGCACCAGTACACTTCTTCGCCACTCCTCAGGCATCCTCTCACTTTCCAAGATTCCATTAAACAATCTGGTTAAAAACACAGGTATGTCATCTGGATGAACAGCCATTCCATTGTTCATCCTCTTCATAGCTGTCCTTACTTCCTCCTTGCTAATCCGTTGCACTTCCTGATTCACTATCGCCACATCATCCATCCTCTTCTCTCTCTCATTCTCTTCATTCATCAGCCTCTCAAAGTACTCTTTTCATCTGCTTAACATACTCTGCTCATTTGTGAGTATGTTTCCATCTTTATTCTTTATCACCCTAACCTGCTGCACATCTTTCCCAGCTCGGTCCCTCTGTCTAGCCAATTGGTACAGGTCCTTTTCTCCCTCCTTAGTGTCCAACCGCTCGTACAACTGATCATACGCCTTTTCTTTAGCCTTCGCCACCTCTCTCTTCACCTTGCACCTTATCTCCTTGTACTCTTCTCTACTTTCTGCATCTCTCTGAATATCCCACTTCTTCTTTGCCATCCTCTTCCTCTACCATCGTTTGCCATCCTCTTCCTCTTCCCCCACCACCAGGTTTCCTTTTCCTCCTTCCTCTGTCCAGATGTCACACCAAGTACCCTTCTTGCTGTCACCCTTACACCCTTACATCTGCTGTAGTTTCCCAACTGTCTGGTAACTCTTCACTACCACCCAGTGCTTGTCTCACCTTCTCCCTAAACAAACCTTGCAGTCTTCCTTTTTCAACTTCCACCATTTGATCCTTGACTCTGCCCTCACTTTTTTCCTCTTCTTGATCTCCAACGGTCATCATACAGACCACCATCCTATGCTGCTTAACTACACTTTCCCCTGCCATCACTTTGCAGTCTTCAATCTCCTTCAGATTGACTCTTCTGCATAGGATGTAGTCTACCTATGTGCATCTTCCTCCACTCTTGTACGTAACCCTATGTTCCTCTCTCTTCTTAAAATATGTATTCACCATTGCCATGTCCATCCTTTTGGTAAAATCCACTATCCTCTGACCTTCTTCATTGCTCTCCTTGACACCATACCTACACATCACCTCCTCGTTTCCTCTGTTCCCTTCACCAACATGTCCATTGAAATCTGCTCCAATCATCACTTTCTGTCCCTTGGGTACACTGTCCATCACTTCATCCAACTCACTCCAAAATCTTCTTTCTCTTCCATCACAGACCCAACTTGCAGGGCATATGCACTAACAACATTCATCATCACACCTCCAATTTCCAGCTTCATAATCATTACTCTGTCTGACACTCTTTTCACCTCCAAAACACTCTTGACATACTGTTCCTTCAGAATAACCCCTACCCCATTTCTCCTACCATCCACACCATGATAGAACAATTTGAATCCACCTCTGATCCACCTGGCCTTATTCCCCTTTCATTTAGTCTCTAGCACGCACAATATATCAACCTTCCTTCTCTCCATCATATTTGCTAACTCTCTCCCCTTACTAGTCATACTGCCAACATTCAAAGTTCTTACCATCAGTTCCACTCTCTTTACCTTCCTCCTCTCCTCCAGCCCAGTTTCCGCCAGCACCCTGGTGGCGGTCGTTGTTAACCCAGGGCTTGACCAATATGGTATGGAAATTTGTATTGTTGTCTGCATATTGATTTGGCAAAATTTTACACCAGATGCCTATCCTGACGTAACCCTCCCCATTTATCTGGGCTTGGGACCGGCACGAAGAAACGCACTGGTTTGTGCATCCCCTGTGGCTGGGTTTGCTGACTGTTCAAAACCAACTAAATCAAAGTCTATTGTCATCTGACTCAAATCAGCTGTCTGTTGTACCCAAGCCACTTGTGTATGCTGTCACCTCATTTAAGCCAGCAGTTTTGGTTTATAATTCTTAACTATTTGAACTACCTAATCCAGTATTAATGTCATATACCATTGAACCCCTCCCCCACCACTACTGTTTGAGCTGCTGTGATGATTGAACTTCCTGTTCCAGTTTCAATTGTATCTATTATCAATTACCTTGTAATACTATCAACAATTGTACAATTGTATCTAGTATTGATTTACTTATCTTTGCCAATATCATCCACCCTAGATCTCCAAGTTCTGCAGAGTTTTTTTTGACTCACTCACCTCTACCCTGTTGGCTGATGTAGTGGAACTTTTACCTCCGGTCTTCTTCAATGCTATTGCAAATGCACCACTTAAGTCTCAAAGCCTGGGCCTCCAGTTTTGGTCTCAGCCAGTCAGTCTTTACTTTCAGCTTTTGTCACTTTTGCCCTAGAGTGGGTCCTCTACTTCTGCCTTCATTTTTCTGCCTGAATCTACTGTGTCTCTTGAAGGGAGTGCTCCCGAGCTGCTTCACAACTCTTCACTGGAGTGCTACAAGCTGATGCCGGAATCTCACATGTTTGTCTGCACCCTGACGCCTGAGGACCGAATAACTGCTTAAAAACTCTGAGAAGGTCTTGCCAGGCACTCTTCATGTTAAGAGACTTTCTTGGAGTTTTGAGACTTTGTTCTGAAGGTATAAGCTTGTATTTACAACAAAATCAAAGAATGTGTTAAGAGTTATATCAGCTTTGTATTCAAATGCATAGGAATAGGGACTCTTGAAACATCCATCCATCCATTATCCAACCCACTATATCCTAACTACAGGGTCACAGGGGTCTGCAGGAGCCAATCCCGGCCAACACAGGGCGCAAGGCAGGAAACAAACCCTGGGCAGGGCACCAGCCCACCACAGGGCGCACGCACACACACACACACACACACACACACCCACACACCAAGCACACACTAGGGACAATTTAGAATCACCAATGCACCTAACCTGCATGTCTTTGGACTGTGGGAGGAAACTGGAGTACCCGGAGGAAACCCATGCAGACACGGGGAGAACATGCAAACTCCACACAGGGAGTACCTGGGAAGTGAACCCGGGTCTCCTAACTGTGAGGCAGCAGCACTACCCACTGCGCCACCATGCTGCCCCTCTTGAAACAATTGATTGTAAAATTAATACAAATGCATTAAAGTTACTGTTTGCTACAAAATTAATTTTTTTATACCTTATCCCTTAAGCGTAACCTCATTTGAAAAGAAAATACTTTGTGAAGACTGCATAGTGGCACTAGTACCTCAGTTCCTGGAGAGTGAGTTCCCATTCTGAGCCACTGCCTGTGTGGAACTTGCATGCACTCCCAATATGTGTGTAGGCTTTTTCTTCAGTACAGCAAGTTTCATCCTGTATCCCAATGATGTTGGTGTTAGGTTACAGATGCAGTAACTTTGACCCTCTATAAGTCAGTGCAGATGTGTTAGGGAGAATGTCAAGTGATAGTTTAACAATTTGAATGTGGTTGGTGCTTTACTGGCCACTGAAGCTGCTGGGAAATGTCCTGGCTCCATGTGACCCTCACATTTAAAGTTACTGTGTATCTGTGGAAAAAAAAATAATTGTTTGCTTTTTTAATACAATAACAGAAGGTCTTTGCTGTAAAACTGTAATTCCTGATCCTGTTTTTTTTATTAACATAAGCTAAATTGTTTTATTTTTTTGCAGAAAATATTAATGTTTATAAGGATGCTATTAGTACTAGTAATGTGTTCAAATCTACTAATATTTAGTCTTGAATAAAATGATTCACAAAATAAACAGCTGTTCTTTTCTGTTTTAGTTTGTGCCTTTTGAGTACTTCTAATAGTGTGTAGTGTGAAAAAAGTTTTATATAAAATAAAATTTGAATTATTGTCCATTGAATGACGGTCACTGTAATGCAATCCTGGGTTAATGTCACAAAAATGTCTCTGCACAGTTAGTAGGAGCTCTTTTTTCTCTGGTAGCTTTGGTTTTCTTCCACCATATAAGGACATACAGTGTACAAAGCATCCTTGTCTGAGAGGGTGTAGATGTGTGCCTTAGTGTGTGTAGAATTAAAGAAGCTCTTTTCAGGATTCAGTCTTTCATTCTATCTATTATTACCTTAGAAAACTCTAACATCCTGCAAAACGGTACTAGATAAAGTTCATTTACACAATGGATGTATGATTGGATGAATGACACTAACTTCCTACCATGGTGACCAAGTGATTTGCTCTTGAAACATTAAATGTTTGATTGAATGGAACTACCTTTTCACTGCATTGGAGAAATTTGGGTTTGGCCCGAATATTTGTGCATGGATCAAACTACTGTATACCAGTCCAGAAGCTTCAGTTTGTATTAATAACATTTGCTCAGACTACTTTAAACTAGAACGTGGTACCAGACAAGGATGTCCCTTGTCGCCACTGTTGTTTGCAATCGCTATTGAACCACTGGCGGTTCACTGCCGAAATTCTTATCAGATAAAAGGGATTATCAGAGAAGGACTGGAACAGAAAATTTCTCTATATGCAGATGATATGGTCTATATATATCAGACCCAGAAAACACTGTCCCTGCTGTTTTAACAGCACTAACAGAATTTCAAAAGATATCTGGTCTTAGAATTAATCTGAATAAAAGTATACTTTTTCCAGTGAATTCACAAGCATATAATATTAGATTAGACACTCTACCTTTTACCATTGCAGATCAGTTTAAATATCTAGGGGTAAATATCACAAGTAAACATAAAGCTCTTTATCAACAAAATTTCGCTGTCTGTATGGAAAAAATTAAGCAAGACTTGCATAGATGGTCAACCCTTCATCTCACTCTACCCAGAAGAATTAACATTGTTAAGATGAATATCCTTCCTAAACTTCTCTTTTTATTTCAAAACATTCCAATATATATCAATAAATCGTTTTTTAAACAGTTAGATTCAACAATAACCTCATTCATTTGGAACTCAAAACACCCACGTATCCGAAGAGCGACCCTACAAAGACCTCAGGCGGAGGGTGGCATGGCTTTACCTAATTTTCAGTTTTATTACTGGGCAGCAAACATACAAGCCATAAAAACCTGGACACAAATAAATGAACATACACAGGCTTGGTCCGCAATAGAAGTAAAATCCTGTAGTACTTCTTTATACTCCCTGCTCTGCTCTCCAATAAATGTAAGTCATCGCAAATATACTAATAACCCAATTGTGCTTTACTCACTCAGAATATGGAACCAAATTAGAAAGCATTATAAGATGGAAAATCTTTTATCGGTGGCACCGCTGCAAGAGAACCACCTCTTTCAACCTTTGCAAGTATATCCAGTTTTTAATACCTGGAAAAGTTTTGGGATTAAAATGCTCAGAGATCTTTATATAGACAACATATTTACATCTTTTGAACAATTACGTTCAAAATTCAACCTCCCAGCTACACATTTCTTTCACTATCTTCAAATTAGACATTTTGTTAAACAGAAATTACCCGATTTCCCCCACCTCGTACCCTGCACAATGCTGGAAAAAATACTGCTCAATTTCGAGGAATTAAACACCATTTCCGCATTATATAAAATCTTATTAGAGTCCCTACCTTTCAAAGATCCAAGAGGACATTGGGAAGAAGATCTCTTAATCAATATATCAGAAAAGGAGTGGAAGGTAGCAAAGCAGAAAATTCATTCGAGTTCCATATGCGCAAAGCATAGAATTATTCAACTAAAAATTATATATCGAGCTCATCTGTCTCGCTTAAAACTGTCCAAAATGTTTCCAGGGCAAGATCCAACCTGCGAACGCTGCAACCAAGCTCCTGCCTCACTGGGTCACATGTTCTGGGCCTGCACCCAACTAACATCATTTTGGACCAAAATTTTTAAGTGCCTCTCAGACAGCCTTGGTATCACAATCCCTCCTAACCCATTAACAGCTGTGTTCGGTGTTCTTCCAGACGGACTTGTATTGGAGAAGGACAAGCAAACAGTGATTGCATTCACTACATTTTTGGCACGCAGACTTATTCTGTTAAATTGGAAGAATCCTAATTCTCCTCTGATAAGTCAATGGGAAACCGATGTTTTATATTATTTGAAATTGGAAAAAATCAAATTCTCAGTTAGACGATCTGTACAAAATTTTTTCAAAACCTGGCAGGATTTAATCAATATTATTTTAAAATAAGAGAAATAACTATTACCGCATTTAATCCCCTTCTCCATCTCTTATTTACATATATATTTATTTCTCCCTTTCTTTTGTTTATTGTTGTCTTATTAAAAAGCCCTAAGCAATTCTCCTTCGGCTAAGCTCTCCTTCTCAGGGGTGGGGTTTGATTTGTCTTCAATTTTGTTGGGTTATTAATTGATCTATTTGTATGGAATGATTACAATGAAAATTAATAAAATAAAAATACAAAAAAAAACAAAAAAACATTAAATGTGCAGGGGAGCTATGATGATCACACACCACATAATGTGTCCTCATGAAATAGAGGATACCTATTTGGAAACAAGTCTTCGCTTTGTCATTATGGGTTATTTAGTGAAGATTGATGGGAAAATGGCAAATGTATTCATTTAAATTAAATCTACAACACAATAAAGTGTACAGAAAGTGTTGTAGTGTATACAATATAGGGTATATATACGAGGTGAGACACAAAAATAACCGGATTGGTAAAAAAAAAAAAATTATTGATGAATTACGGCATTCTAAACATTGTCACCTTCTATATACTCCCACTCCCGATCTTTCCACTGCTACATACGTATCTTCCATTGATTGAAACAGTGCTGGAAGTCTTCTTGCTTGAGGCTCTTCAACAGGCTTGCCATTTCTGTCTTCACCTCATCCATTGAAGAAAAATGCGTTCCCTTCAGGACACTTTTGATTTTCAGGAACAATTAAAAATCAGTGGGAGCTAAATCAGGCGAATAGGGAGGATGATCGAGGACTGGAATGCTTTTGTCAGTCAAAAACTGTTTTACGGAAAAAGAGAAAATTTGTGAGAAATTTGATGTTGATTTGCTATTCAATTTTTTCACCCAATATCGCAGCAACTCGTGTAGCGATTGTTGTGCAAATACTGAATATGCCTAGCCGGTTGGTGGTTTGAGAGGGTGTGTAGAAGGGGATATAGTTCTATGATTCACGTCTGGCCAACCACCAGACGGTTTTCCAGGAAAGCCCCAAGCCCAGTCCAGTTGTTTTTGTGTCTCACCTCATATTTTAAAAATTTACAAAAAAAGTTATGTACAGAAAAGCCATTTAAATGTTTGCAAAAAAAATGCATAATTCAAAATATGGTGTGAAAGAACTAGGTTTTCCTCCCACCAACTTTCTGTCATTAGTTCTTTTTACTCTGACTATAGCAGATGAGTAGGGCTCAAAGTAGGTCAGGTGTGATATCTAGGATCTTCAGATGGCACTTTTCTCTGGCCTGTGAACAGCAGTGGAAACTTTACTATATATAGTCTGTTGTGGTCCACCACAGTGTTCTCTTAATTCAGTCCCTCACTGACACAATACTCACTATTCAACTCTCAGATATTGTGGTACTCAGCCACATTTTTTTCAATCATGAAAGCTTTCAAGAGGCTTCAGTCTGATATAAAGAACAAAACCAATGCAGATGAGCTGACTATGATTTTGCAAATGTTGCATTAGCAGAAGGATTAGGTTCTCTGATTGGGGCACCATGTGTTGAAGTACTCAGCCATCAAAGCAAAGTATTCACCATTTTCTTTACTCTTTCTATGCATTTATCACATATCATATTATACCATATATATTGTAGATAGGGGTAATCAAAACTTTTTAGACCCTGAACCTCTCTGAATAGGGTATTCTGAAGTGCTGAATTTGTGAGTGGCCAAAGATTAGCTGTTGCTTACTGGATTATATACGCATATAATTCTAGGTTTCAAGCATTTTTTTGGTTTATAATGTATCTTTCCAGTTTCAGAGTCAAATCAACATGGATGCTAAAAACTGAAAATGAAATATTTCTAACGCTAGGTTGGGGAGAGGGGTTAGTTCGGTGGTAAAATACATGCAATATGTGGAGAAATGGGATGTCTGTTAAGTTATCACAATGTTTCGGTTCACAGAGCAGAAACAGTGAAGTGCTGGTAAAGCATACCAGTCCACTTCAAACCCTATGTTCAGCACAAATCGGGAGCAATGCGTGCCTTGGTTTATTTAAATGCTTGCACAGATCACTAAAGGGGTCCACAACAGACAGAACATAGAGATTGACATTGTGCATAGTTTACAATTATTATCATTTTTTTCTGTACAGTGCTCAAAATATTGAGTTCATTCCATATGACATGTAAATGCACAACCTGTAAACGTCAATGCTATATGTAATAAGTTAAAGGAAACTACAATTCACCGTATATTACTTTTGATGTAAACTCTCCAAAACACTACAAGATTGCAGCTGTACCAGATTACTGATCAAAATATTACATTCAAATTAAACTGAATACATTCAAATCAGACTGAAGCTACCACTTTTACAGGATCTGCTACAGGGTGAAATTATGTTTATAACCAAAAATATATACAGAAAGGTGATTGGTTACTTACATAGTACTTCTGATACATTCATTTGCTTTAAGATGTCATGTGTAATTGTTAGGTGTCAAAATACATTATGTTTTCCTCTTCTGATTTGTGCTGATATGCTAGGAAAAATGGATATGAACACAGTGGTTCCAAATGGGAACGCACTCATGCATAAAATCCAGAACTACTCACCCCGATTAATTTTGAGTTTCACGTCTTTGGGTAGCTTTCTATGAATTTTGTTTTTTCATTTCACCTTCAATATAACTGTAGTACAACACTTCTTGTGATATACCTTGAATTTTGCTTTCCATTGTTTATTAATCACACAAATTGTATTTATTATTGTACTTTTTGGCTAACTAAAAAGATTATAATATGCAAGCTTTCAAGGAAACTCAGGCCCCTTCTTCAGGCAAGATGTAAGAAGGGGCTTGAGTAGCCACGAAAGCTTGCAAATTGTAATCTTTTTAGTTATCCAATAAAAGATGTCATTTTGCTTGACTTCTCACTACATCCATAATGGCTAACAGTACAACACTCTAGTATTACAGTACTTTTTAAATTAGCTTAGATAAAGATGTGCAAAACAAATAAAAATATTAATTATGAAGTAAAAAAATCATAATGTGGGATGGAAATCAGAGTATTTGGAGAAGATCCCATGTGTAAACTCCACCAAGGCATTGCCCAGGCTGTGATTCAAACCCAGTACTATGGAGCTGTGCAGCAGCAGTAGTAACCACTCAATCATCTTTTTAAATTTAGTTTTTTGTTTCATTATGAATTAAAAAAAATACTTTCATTCTTACTGTTCATGTTTATTTTAAGACTTTAAAGTGTACCAGATGGTTCTCAAAAATTCTACAGTTCTCATTAGATAGCAAAAAAAAAATGCAATTTACCATGTAGAAGTTATTAGGGAATTTAATTCACATTGATTAATCCTGCAATGAATGCTTCAGATTTTACTTTCTATTAAGCAGCGGTTCTGTGCAAAGAAAACAATAAGATACATTAATCATTTGGTAAAATAAGCTCATGCTCAAGTACATCAACTTTCGGGACTAGTGATCCAGATCTGCTTATTGACAAGTTTGCATAGAGTACAGAAATACAATGATACAGCTGAAAGAGTTGACAATAGCAGCGTTTGGTATTTGCCATAATCTGGGATGACATTGACATTTCTTGCAGTGCAGTTGTCATTGGTTTTATTAACAAAGAAATGAAAAATAGAGCTGGTAATATTTTAATTACTTTAAAGCATTTTTCAGTATATTATTATAAAACTGAAATATAGGTACAGTTTAATATAAAACGATTGTAATTCTACTTGATCATTTTGCATGAAACCTGATCATTCATATTAAAAAATACTAAAGTATACTCTTTTCTGTTTCACTTAGAGATTTTTTAATTGTGAAATATGCACATTTTAGAAAGAAAAAAAACATGGTCACTTTAAGGATATTACTATCGTAAAAGAAATTTCTGTAAATTAGCAGCTTAAGTCAAATTCCTTTCCAATATATATACAGTAAATTGATGTTAATATACTAGACCTTTTGAAAAACAGATTATTACATATTATGTGATACAGTTGCTTGAAGGATGTGCTGTAATTGACCTAGAACAGCAATTCTGGGAACAATGCTGAACTAAATATTAAACTGGCCTTATATATAACAATGCTGAAATGCTATTTCTTGGTTTGCCATAGCTGTAGCTGCCACCGTGGCACTAGTGCACCCCAGCACACAGTCTGGCACACTTCTGAAATACTGTTTGCTTTTTCATAGTCTGGCACTCTCTGCTCTACAAACAGAATCCCCTTCTAATGTGCACCCACTTAAATCTAACATACAAAAAAGTACAGCAAATTTAAGAATCCCAGTAAAATGACACACACAATAGAAAAACAGTATGGTCAGTACCCCCTAATGGCACGCTGACATTCAGATAATCCTGATCTGCACTGCAGTAGCATGGCTAAGAGTTGTATCTCAGCTACAGTATATTACAAATAAAAAATAATGACCCATGAGTACTTAAGTGTATCTTATGTATTCTAAATATCTTTAAGAAGTAGGTAAAAATGATCCAAGATACGACCTGCCAACACAAATGCTAAGAATGGGTCATTAAAGTTTTTTACCATATTCATCCATCCATCCAACCATTAGACATATATAAATGAAAGATCTATATGATGAGTATGGAGTAGTCCACTCTGCTCACGCTCAATCACAGCCACTAGATGGTGCATGCATGCACTTTTGCATTTGTTGGCCCTTGCATGTACCTCATTTCTCACTACAAAAGACCAGTTTGCAACAAACGCCTTCGCGCAACAATGACGTCATGCTAATGATACAAATGAAGAGACATAACGTTGAAACGAAGCAAACGCTGCAGCTCAACAACATGCTATTGAAACACTTCAGCAATGGACAAAGAATAATAGGACTCATATGCCAGTGATACCTCTGCCCTGGGTAATTCCTAAGAGTTACCTGACAACTCCCCAAGTTCACGAATATAGCAAAACTGCTAGGGAATCTTTGAGCAGTTTTTTGTTCCAAAGACCACACACAGCTAGTATTACATATTTTTTAATTTTCCCATGAGCTGAAAAAGGTTATATCAAATGAGCATTTTCTATGTTTTGGTGAACCCAGAAACATCAAATTTCTGTAGAGATGTATTTGCACAACTGTTCTGCCTTTGCCAAACTCAAATAACATCATCCATCATTTGAACTTGTTACGTTTAGTCAGGTTAATGAGGAGGCAGAACTTTAGCAATAATATGCAGAAGGCAAAAGGTGAAATTTCACAGGTGAAATGCCAGTCCAAAACTGGGCATATAAAGACCAGCAATGTAAAATCTGACACTGTCAATATAGTGACATGCATTGACCAGGTTCAAGCCTGAGTTTAGCATGGTATTATGCCTAAAGCTTTAAGTGAGGAATAAGTTGACTTTGCCAAAAAGAAGCGTCATTCCCCATGAGGAGAACTGTGAGAGTGAATTGAATTCTGCAACGCGGTAAGTACAAGCCAAATACTTTTGAGAGATTGCGTTTTCATGTCATGTTTAAACAGAGTTTGCCTCCATTAGTAATTTATTATGTCAAAATTTTCACACCATCTAAAATCATTTTCAGCAGCCTTTCTAATCTTTCATAAACATTCCCAGTAGTGATACAATTTCAGAAGTGATTAGTCCTACTAAAAGAGTAAATTGCTTGTTGATTGTAAGAATCATAGAATATTCTTAAAAATAAGAAAAATACAGTAAAATTATTTATTTAATCAGCATAACAGAATATCATATTAGTTATAAAGCATTAGCTAAATCAACATGACAAAGTGTCATTGTTTTATACAGAGGGTGGATGAAATAACAGAAGTACCTCTCAATAAGGAGCTGGTGCATTCTTTGCCTATAGAGCAACTTCAGTCCTTCATGGACTGTTGTCAAGTAAATCCTGAACTTCATGGACTGCCTATTTTGTACCTAGTACTTTTATAACACACTTTAAGGATTATTGTGAGTTAAGAAGATAATCAAATGATGCTAACCTGAAGCAAAAATCCTAGTCAAAAGAAAAAAAAAAGTCAAAGCTGAAAAAGACAAATGATTAGGCAACCAAAACATGTGGGCAAAACACAAAACAAGTCAAAATGGAGATCAAAAGCCATTAAATATGATACTAGGTCATACTTGTTAAAGAAGATTTATAGTGACGGAAAGTGGCAGCATGGTACATGTTGGTCAATCTGACAAATAAGAATTTCATTCTTCTCTGTTTTACTGATTACACCATGTTACATTCTTTCTCAAAGCAACGATTTAGCTTTTTCAGAGAGCCGCAACCACTTTGAGTAGTGAGAAAGGTGCTATATACTGTAAATGTAAAGAATTATTAATTATTATTGTCCACCTGCATGTCATTTCTAAGTTCTCAGTGCCAATTATATACTTTCTGTGGCATGTCATGTTATGACAAAAAATACTGAGGAAATGAAAAAAACACAAACCAATTCTTGATCTTCTTTTGTAGAGCATCCTGAATCGCTCTTCTTCAGCAAATGACAGACAGAGAGAAAGAGTGACACAGAGAGAGAAAGAGAGATAGAGAGAATGACTGTAGACAGCATTTTTCAGCAACATGAATATACATCAGAATGTCGGTAGACATTTATTCATATCCATATAATGATGGTGCTGTTCTGAATTTAGTCTTTGATGCCAATACAAAGTTGTGATTCGCAATAATTTTAAAGCAACCTGGAATAATGTTTAATCATTCTTACAACATTACAGAATGCTGCTATAGGTGGTGTCTTCTACAGATTGTCTCCCTGCAATCTCTGCTTATCATTCCCTACCCCTTGTTCTGTTCCCCCATTGTCGCCTACTTTACATGTTTCCTGCAGTCCATGCTGAACAATGTATATTGGGATATTTTGATCAAGATGAAAAACCTCCAATTCATTAAAGAATAAGGCACTGTCAATCTACTGTATTCTCTGTATTTCAGAGCTTCCATTAAAGGCTCAGCGATGTTTAGATCTGGACATTCAGGAAACCATGAAAGATGCCTAAGGGTTGATGCAGCCATTCCTGAATTAGTTTAGCAGTGTGTATTCCTGAGCATGTCGCCCTGGGCAGCGCAAAATCTCATACCCACAACGTCACCTTTGGTGTCCCACAGGGCCCTGTGCTAGGCCACATCCTTTTCACCATCTACATGCTCCCTCTTGGAAATGTCATTAGCAGACATGGTTTATCTTTCCATTGCTATGCTGATGACTCTCAGCTTTACCTCAGGACTACCCCCACCTCCTCTACTGCTCCTCTGCCAATATCTACATTGACTACCTGCCTGGAGGAGATAGAGGCATGGATGAGGCTCAATTTTCTTCAGCTAAACAGATCCAAAACAGAAGCCATCTTAGTTGGCACATCACACCATCTCCGCTCTTCTACCATCACCAGTATCACTTTCGCTGGCCAAAACATCCCCCTTTCCACATCTGTCACCAATTTGGGTGTTAAAATGGACCCTCAACTCACTTTTGACACCCACATCAAACGCCTCTGTAAGTCTTCTTTCTACCACCTCAGGAACCTCGCTAAACTCCGCCCAACTCTCACCCTGGCAGATGCAAAGAAGCTCGTCCATGCCTTTGTCTCCTCCAGGCTGGATTACTGTAATGTGCTCCTCATCCAGATTCCTGGCAAGAGTATTCAGAGACTCCAGTATATTCAGAATAGCACTGCCAGGATCCTGATGAGGGTGCGAAAGCATGACCATATCACCCCAATCCTGAAAACCCTTCACTGGCTCCCTGTCCCACTCAGAATTGAGTACAAGGTCGTTCTCCTCACCCATCAGTGCATTTATGGACATGCCCCCTTTACTTACAGGAACTCCTTACCCCTCATACCTCCTCACGCACCCTCCGCTCAGTACACACTAACACTCTCCAAGTCCCTAGAACCAAGCTTCGCAGTATGGGTGATAGGGCTTTTTCATCTGTGGCGCCGAGACTGTGGAACGCCCTCCCTGACTACCTGAGAGCCCCACAGTCTACTGATGTTTTTAAACGGAATCTAAAAACTCATCTTTTTAAAAAGATATTTTGTTAAAGTATAAATAGATTTTTTTGTTTTATTATTTTTATTTTTACTCTGTAGCACTTTGAGATTGCTAAAACATAAAGTGAATTATAAATAAAATGTATCATTATTATTATTATTCCAAATTATTACCACGGAATAGGGGAAAATCAAGCTGGCACAGGTTTTTCACCATATAGTAACTCTAGTCCTATAAAATAGCCTCATATTCCTAGCACATTAATCTGGGCCTCTTGAGGAATCACCCATAAAATACAAGGATCATAGGGTGGAAGCATGGACACAAAGAAATGAAATACACAAAATGAAAAAAAAACACAGTGTAATGCAAACAATAAACATAAAAAACAATATTAACATACACAAAAGAATCAAACATAAGCAAAAAAAAAAATATAAAACAGGAATTTGAACCCAAGCCAGAGGAAGAACCCTGTCTAAAACATAACAGGTATATGCTGTCATATATGTTCCACTTGAACATTAAATATACAGTTTTTGTGACTGATCCCCCTGCAGCTGGGCCACTGACTGTTTGGCCTATTTGGAAGGCTGTTAGTTGCCTTATGTGGTAATTGTCAGACGTTTTTTTAGCTGACCCATACTCCAATCAATCTAATATGACTGATTTCAGATGCAGAATTTTCAACTGTGATTTAGTTTATTCATAGGCAAACTTTTTTGTATGATTTCCACTTCCTGTATATCCCAGGATTTATGTCAGCATGATACAGTTTAACTCATTTTTATTAACTGTTATATGGTCATTTTTGTTTTGTACACACCACTGATTGCTGTAGCATTTTCAAACTTAGTTTTGCTATTTCAAATCCCTCACGTGCCTGCACTTCACACAGGCCTCTCATTTAATGTGTGGGTGTGATTTCATTGATCGATATGCCTAAGATCATTGGGTATATATCTGAAGAATGTTTTGACCACTACTATTTGGTAAAAGTAACCGTTCAGAATTTGAATGTGATAATATGTACTATGCAGTATGTAAAAAAAAGTTATTAGCTCAGAAAACAAATAATACCAACTGCTTTTAATTTTAATTTTGATGTTATAAAAGTGGGAAAGAATGTTTCATTCATTGAGTTGTGCAGTTCATGTTATTCTTTATAGTGCAAGCTTTGAAACACTTGATGCATGCTTAATAGGTGAAATGTTTTACAGAAATAAATAGGATTTTGTACTATATTTACAGTAAATAAAGTGCTGATTCATTCAGAAACTCCTTATTTTGTTCAGAAGCTGATATAAAAAGCAGTGATAAAAGCCCTAAAACATAAGAGAAAAGGAGCCTATGGTTACCCTTCATAGAGAATTAAACTTTCTTCCTTTATTACTTAATTCATTCTCCTTTACACTGCACCAGACAGACTTTTGTACCATTGTCTAGCCTATAGAGGTCTGTGCGTCCCTCCATGGATATGCTTCCACAGACCATCACTGACCCACCACTAAACCGGTTATGCTGAGCTATATTACAGGCAGCATAATGTTCTTTACGGCTTCTCGAGACCCTTTCACGTCTGTCACATGTGCTCAGGGTGAACCTGCTCTCATCTGTGAAAAGCACAGGGTGCCAATGGTGGACCTGCCAATTCTGTTATTCTATGGCAAATGCCAGTCGAGCTCCACGGTGCCGGGCAGTGAGCACAGGGCCCACTAGAGGACGTCGGGCCCTCAGGCCACCCTCACGAAGTCTGTTCCCGATTGTTTGGTCAGAGACATTCACACCAGTGGTCTGCTGGAGGTCATTTTGTGGGGCTCTAGCAGTGCTCATCCTGTTCCTCCTTGCCCAAAGGAGTAGATACCGGTCCTTCTGATGGGTTAAGGACATTCTACGGCCCTGTCCAGCTCTCTTAAAATAACTGCCTGTCTCCTGGAATCTCCTCCATGCCCTTGAGACTGTGCTGGGAGACACAGCAAACTTTCTGTCATCCTGGAGAAGTTGGACTACCTGTAGCGTCCAAGTATTGCCTCACGCTACCAGTAGTGACATTGAATGTAGCCAAATGCAAAAACTAGTGAAAAAACAGCCAGAAAAGATGAGGAGGGAAAAATGTCAGTGGCCTCCACCTGTTAAACTGTTCCTGTTTTGGGGGTCATCTCATTGTTGCCCCTCTAGTGCACCTGTTGTTAATTTCATTAACACCAAAGCAGCTGAAACTGATTAACAACCCCCTCTGCTACTTAACTGACCAGATCAATATCCCAGAAATTTCATTGATGTGATGCTATACTTTGATTAAAAAGTGTTCCTTTAATTTGTTTGAGCAATTTTTTTGAGGATGACAACAGGAAGACCTGAAATTAAAGATTTTGCATCCGTTCAAACACTGTCAACAATAGCAAGCCTTTCAATCAGTTCTTGCATTTATAAATTGCTCACACGTGGTCCGTTATGATAACTAATCATCAATGATGAGAACCACAACTCCCTAGCTGGTGGTTTTAGAATTAATACTTGCAATGTGACAACCTCTTTCTTGATTATTTCTAACAGATAAGGGAGACTTTCTGCATCGATGCCAGCATCTTCCCACTGTCAACCAACATGTGCCAAAATGCACAAGGCTGGCCTGATCTTGCAAAAAACAGCTATTCATTCAATTCTGATAGATATTCATATAAATCAAAGGTCTTTAAGTTTGGTCCTGAAAGGCTGCAGGGGCTGCAGGTTTTTGTTCCAACTGAACTGCTTAATTCTTTGCCGATAAGAGAAATTATTTAATTTTCTGCCTTGTTGGTGTTTTCATCCTACCATGTCAAGTTATGCTTATATTGTAGATTTTTTTCTCCTTTCTGAGCATATCATCCAAATAATTTGTGTCACAGAGCAGCCCAGTAATTCCCAGTTCTACGCTTTTTCTCTTTCAATTTTTCAAAATATTTCATTAGAACAGATGCTTTATGATGAACATACGCAGGTGTAAAAGGGACCAGTGAGGCTGGTGAGCTGCTAGTTCTTTGTCATTTGCACCTCATTGTTAATTTGCAGCTGTTTAAGAAAATAAGAATCAATTGAAGCAGTGAATGCAGCTGTGGAAGACTAGAAGAAGTAATTAAGGGTGCCAAATCTTAACAAGCAAGTTAACTGAAGTGTGGCACAACAATGTCGCTTGAAGAATAAGCACTTCAGCAGCAATACTTGACTTCTAATTAAGAAATTGAATTGTAACAAAAACCTGCAGCCACTGCTGCCCTCCACTACTGAACTTAAGGACCACTGATATAAATGACGACTGCATCACCAAGGCATTCTTGGTGATCTCTGATGGTACTACAAAACTCTCAAGGCAGCTCTGTAGTGGCTACCCATGGGAGTATTGGACATGCAAACAACATTAATTTCTATAGAACACTTTTAGACAAATGATCTAGCTCAAAGTGCTTTACAAGATGTCAAGCACAGAAAAATAAATTAAAATTAGAAAAGAAAAATAATGAATCAATAGTATACAAAACATAAATAATGCACAGATACATGAGACAGATGTAATTAAGAGAAGTATAACCATTAAATATAGAATTCTTTTTTAAGTCTGGTGACCAGGATGAACAGAAAAATAAAACTCTTAAAACTCCAGTAAACCTGGAGAAAAAAAACAAAATTAAGCAGTGGTTTCAGCCCAAAAGACCGCCCAGTTACCACCTGGCATTCTCCCCAACATAAATATTCTTAGTTCTTTATTAGTCATTTTTAGGCTTTGTTTTACACAGTGATTCTTGTGGCAAGTTGTGGTATCCGCTTTCATTCAAGCATTACAGGTGGCTGCACAGGACTTTGATCAAGTGGTGGTGGCACTGAACGCCACCACAAAAGAACTGGAAAAGAAAACAGATCATTTGGATAACCTGGCCAGGCTGATCTCTCATGCCAATGTTCACGTAAACAGAATATATTCTTTAAAGAGTAACCATGTCACAGACTGTAGAAATAAAAGGTGGAGAAATCTAAATTCAATTATATAATACAAATGTGTTTACAATTGTTTTAGCTGAACAAGGCACTATATTTTGTTGCTTCTTTTGCTAATAATAAAGCCATTTAATGTTACTGCCGGGATGTTTTTGTGCAGTTTAATCCTGTTGTGAAGTCTTCCGAACATCCTCTGTTACAGAAATATGATTGTGTAGAGGTAGTATGTTGGCTCAAAAAGCAACGTCCACCTCATTTTGCATGGACCCTCATTCTTTTCCTAGTTTTGGGGTGTCCTGTTTGTAACATTAGCTTTTACCCACTAGTTCACTTAAATTTACATCATGAACTCCACATTCTTCCCACAGTCCAAACGTTTAAAGGCAATTGACTCCATCCAGGTAAATGTATAAGAATATGGCTAAATTAACTAGAATAACTTTTCATTCATCATGTCAACAGTGAACTTTTTCGCAAAGTATGTTGCAATAACAATAAATTTGCCATTTACAGTATGTGATCCGATTGCTTGGCTCTAACTGTATGAACAGCATTAATTAAACCGTTTTATATGGCCGTTAAAAAAACTATATATTTAATTTTTGTGTTACATTATTTTAACAATGCATCCTTTAAATGTTACTACTTGGTCAAACCTCGCTTAATAGCTGCATCCGGTCCAAAGGTTCTGTGCAGTGTGAATTCTGAAGTTTTATTTTGAAAATCAATAAATATGTATGCAAATGAAGCCGGTTGAAGCAAGGACCTTCACACGAGTCGAAAACGAATGTCATGGGCCGGCTGGCATTTCATATTGTTCAGACTAAATTGATATATTTTTGGTTAGAGGAGCTATACAACAGCATTGCTGTTTGGAACTTATGGCAGTCACCTTTTAACCGTTCATTCTGATCTCGTATTTTCATTACAGTGTCGGCACTCACAATTTGGAATCGTCAGTTCATGTTTGATATATATATATATTGCTGGAAGTTGCGTCCGACAGGGGAAAATACAAACTTCACATCACTAAGTGCCCATGGGGACTCGAACCCACATGTCAGTTACCGTGCCCATTATGCCACATCGCGCATTAGTCAGTAGTGCTGTAATCTGCAAGTGAAAACCGAAAGGCTGTATTGTTCGCGCTAATGAAATGCCGTCTTTAGTTTGCGCATGAACCTTGGAAATACAGTAAGCGTTTGTATGTGTCCGTCGGAGTTTGCTGCCAGAGCAGATGTACTGATCAATCACACAATGAAAGATCGTTTAATCAAGCGTTGCCGTCTTTATAAGGACAGAATACAGACCTAAAGGCAGCATTTCACTTGTCAGTGTAATGCTTTCTTCCAGCCGTAAAACTTACTTTAGCAGACCTAATTACAATCGTATATCAATATTTTTTAAAATTCATAATCGCTTCGGCTATGTAAACAGGAGCATCATTTTGAACTATTTTCTGAATAAGAGACGGCAAATTACACTATATCACCACTATACTGTACGATTGTGTTGTTCTTTCTTTTTTTCTTTCCCAATTTCAAGAAATCCCCCTCTAAATCTATTGGTTGTGGACTCCTCGCTTTCAACCAATGCTTTAGTGATGAGGTTGCAGTTCTATTTGGGAAGTTGGCAGCTGGAGGCACAGGGGCTTCGCTCTCACTGGCAGTTCGGCTCGGGAAATATGAACAGTGTTGATCAAATCTCCGGCACGGTAGCGTAAAATCAAACCCTAAAAAAAAAAAAACTAATCATGGAGCTCAGGACTGAGATCTGTGTTGCCGTCCTCATCTTCCAGGTAGGGAATAAAGCACCCAGTCGCTCTCTTCATTTTTTTTACCCTTTTTGTATTATAGACTATAGATGCTATTTCTGTAGTGGTACGAAAAGAATGCAGGTTGACAGCTCGAGAGAGTAGTATGTGAGCTCATAAGTGAAAATTGTAGAAATGATTCGTTTCAAACAGAGCAATGGTGGATCAAATTTCATTGTGGCTTTTATACATTTAAGTATTTATAATGGTTGATTCACAGTTGCCTAGCCGATATACTGGTGTTGGTGGTCGCGATCGTGTACTATTATGCTTCATATTCGTTTCTTTCATAGTGGAAAGCGTCCAAGTTCCGTTAGCTTTTTTAAATCAGGCAACCTACAAATAAACCCAGTACATAGCTATATATTGTCTTTTTAGACTTTCAGTTCTGTAGCCACTCAGATTTACTTAATTTATGTTGCTGGGTTGAATATGTGGCAATTCGTATCTTTTATTTAAAGGTCCCTGTGTGCTCCACTATTCTCCCGTTACTCCGATTTAGGTTGTGCATATGTTAAACTAAATAAATAAATAAAAAGGGAATAAAAATCAGTCTGGGAATAAGTGGGACTGGTAGCACCTGCTGCAGTCAATCAAAGCAAAATATAACTGAGTGTGTGAGTAAGAGAGAGAGAGAGAGAGAGAGAGGGAGAGAGAGAGAGAGGGAGAGAGGGGTGCTGCCTTTATGCCGCTATCCGTGTTTGGGGAGAAATTTGCAAGTGTCCTTTTCTGGAGCACATATACAGGAGGCGACAGGCGCCTTAACAGAGAGCAATACAGCCTCACTCATTTCAAAGCCAAAGCATTTGTGAGAGCAGTCCAAGGATAACTGTAGAGCGTGCGGTAGTGATGTTCAAAGAAATAACTGTCCGCACGTGCAACGTACAGACTCGTCAGCCGATGAAGTCCAGTCAGTTTACGCAAGAATTTCGGCCCGGAATCATTCCGTCAAGGGTGTTAACGGTGCTGGATTATTATTTTTATTATTATGATTATTATTATTAATGACTACACTACTAAAAATAATAGCAGTCATTTGGCTACCATTCTTTGAAGAAAAGGATTGAGCAGCTCTCCCACGCGAAGAGATGTGATGCCTCATTGGTCCAACTATAAGTGTCCAATTCAGTCGAGTGCAAAAGGTGTGCAAGAGTGCTGGAGCGCAAATCATCTGCACTCATCAGATGCCAAAAATGAAATTAATAAGAGAACGATGTATATGTAATGTTTAGATTACTGTCCACAAGGATTTCAGTGATAGACATACACATGCAGGGAACGTCCCGCGCACACGTTGTGTATAAATTCCAATGCTGCGAATCCAGAGTTGAGTTGCACAGATGATCAGAACGTACTTGCTTAACAGAGAATAGCAATCACGTGCAAGAGCCTTTTTATTATGCTGTCTTCATCATTTAAATATCATCCCTTGTTGCTTCCATCATGAGAGGATGTCCAGTGGTCATAAGCACCTTACTGTACGTGAAACCAACAGCTCTTGACTTGCGCTGTTGTTCTTCTCACGTCACTTTTCTGCCTTATCAACATGGGAATCGTGCGATCTTTAGTTAGCCACTTTTCCTTCTTAAGCTCTGCCCTCCAGATCACATGATGATTTTGAGGTCCTATTGTAAGTGCAAGCAGCGGTAGATGCAATAATCATAAATTCACACCCTGATATTCTGTGCTTTGAAATCTTCTGGGGAAAGTAAAGTACTACAAAAGGAAAACATTATTAATATCATATAGTTATGTAAGAATATAACAAGACAGGTTTACAAGCACTAAAAAGAAGACACATAACATTTATTTTTAAGTGAAAATACTGCATTTGGCATTTGACCTTAAAAGCACTTCCTTTATGCTTTTATATCTTTTTATTTATACTCCTTTAATTTCACTTATAACTGTTTCCTTTTCTGTCATGATCACATTCTATAGTATATTAAATAATTAATCTAATGCTGATCACAAGGTGAATTAAAAGTAGTTTAAGTTATAATTTAAACAATATTTATCTTTAATGTCCTGGAATAGGAAATTATGACCATCATTCAATTAATAAGTCTCTCTTCAATATATATATTTTTAAATGAATTGTATGGTTTGTTAAGGATAATAGTTGCTTCATTTACATTTTCTATTAAGAAAGCACAAAGAGGCCCTCTTTCATCAATGCTGCATTTTTAACTTGAAAGCAAGTTATGAACTCTTTATCTTTTTATGTCAGTGCATTTGCATTTAAGGCACCAAAAACTGAATCACTCAACTAATCTTCTTATATAATAAGATGCTGTACCGAACAAAAAAGATACAATACAAAGAAGTACATATTTTTTTCTGCTCCAATGTCTCGACACATATTCTTACATTAGTTAAAAGACACTTGTCATGAAGCTATACTTAGCCAGCAGGTGCAGAAGCAATATACACTGTAAAGGACGGAAGATCTTGTATTGTGTACATGAAAATGATCAAAAAATGATCATACATCAAAGTATGTGCTAATATATTCTTTGTTTTAAATTATTCTCACTTCTTCTATGCATTATGCTTAAACACTTCAGTTTTATCAGCCATGCTTGGTGTCTAATCTCAACTCATTTTGCTATTTCTTGGTCTTCATATTGTCATGGCAGTAGCAGGCACAGCAAGGCAGGGCAGGGCGGGACATTCCTAATCTACAACTATAGTTCCTGGAATCTTCAGGGGAATTCCCTGATTCTCCTATATCAGACGACTGACACAGCCAAACCCTCCAACATATCCTAGGCCTGTCCTTGTGACTACTGTACAGTTATGTGTCAGTGCAAAGTTGAAAGAAAGGTTTGATCTAGTTTTAAATGTTCTTATTTTGGGCAGGGACAAGACTTGTATCTTTTTATTCTTAATTGATATTATTAGAAAGCTACATGCAATGCATAGTTCAATTTTCAAACTTATTGCAGATCGCTTTATAAGATCAATTATTCTGTAGAACTCTAAGCTGGATAATCAGGTTAGAAAATTAATGACTAAATGAATTCTTGAAGATGACCACATATTGTTGAGTGTTGAAAATTGGTTATTGGAAATCATATATATTTTTGTAAAGTTTTATCATTCAGTGGTACATTTATATCCAAAGAACTGGTTTTGGGTCTAATATTGAATAACATGTCATGTTGATGACCCCTTTATAAAAGAAATGTATTTTACTGATGATTATTGTTTAGATAGGTATGCATTTATTTGCATTTTAAGGAAAAAAAATGTATTGACAATTCAAAGTTTTATCATGATTGAAAGAAAGATGAAATTATTCGTACTTCATAGAAATCTAATTTCCCATCAGACACATTCACCACCCAGCAATCCACACAGAGCAGTGTTCTGCAGAATATAATGGCACAGTGTTTTCCGCCTGTAGTTGTTTGCTTTCTTAAAGGTTAAGAATAATGACCACAGTTCCTCCTCACTGTTTTCATGAATGGCTGGCAGTACTGGGAGCAACATGCTGCAGATTTCCTAGCAGAATGCAGTGCTTATATTTATTTTGTAATTAATGTAAAGTGAATTTTCCCTGTGTAGACAGGGAAATTGTAGAATTAAATTCTACAATTGGTGTTTAAGATTTTCTTATTTTGCTAGTTAAATCCTTCTTTAATAATTCTGATCATCACACAGTGATAAAGAAAAAAATCTCTGCTGAAAGTATCTCCATTAATAATACTAAAAGACAGAAAAGTATCAAAAAATTATATAAAATTTTCTTTACCTGTACACATTGTTTTAACTGTTTATTTATCCATCCATTTTCCAACCCGCTGAATCCAAACACAGGGTCACGCGAGCCAATCCCAGAGCACAAGGCAGGAACCAATCCCAGGCAGGGTGCCAACACACCGCAGGACACACACACACACACCAAGCACACACTAGGGCCAATTTAGAATCACTAATCCACATGTCTTTGGCAGGAAACCAGAGCACCCAGAGGAAACCCACACAGACACGGGGAGAACAAACAAACTCCACGCAGGGAGGACCCAGGAAGCGAACCCAGGCCTTCTAACTGCGAGGCAGCAGCACTACCACTGCGCCACCGTGCCGCCCATCTGTTTATTTATGCTGAAGTGATATTTTTATATATTGGATCTGAAAAAAAACCCCAAAACATATAGCTGTTGTTTTTAAAACTTATTACTTTTGATGAAATGTCTGTGTTTTGGGTTGCTAAAGATTCTCACACCTCCACTATCCTATGTTCAAACCCTTTTGACTCTGTGTGGGGTTTGGATATGTTTCCCTTGTGGAGTGTTCTTGTTTTCTTTCTAAATTACAAATCTGTGCCTACCATAAAATGTCCCAGTGTGAGTGTGTGCTTGAGTGTGCCATGCAATGTACTGGATCCCAGATTCGCTGCCTAAATTGGAACTAATGCTGGAAAATCTCTGACCCCTATAAACTGGGCTAGGCAAGTTCTCTTATTGATGGATGGATTTCTCTTTAATATTTTGAATAAAAAAAGTTATGTTTACCTCATGTTAGGTGTTACTTTCTATTTTAATTCTAACAGTATACATCTTTGATGAAAGTCTTACAAATGCGTATGCAAAGAATTACATTTAATGGTACAACAACTGATCTTCCAAATTCAAGAGATAAAAGCCATATATTGCTCACCCTATATGAGAAATAAGGATAATAAGAGGGAAATATATCAATCCAAATTCCTATTTCAGGATACCCCAGTCTGAACTGCTTAGACATGTCCAAAACAAGTCCAGTACTGTTTTTATTTCTTATGTGCTATTTCCATTATTGAACACCCATAAAATAAGGGAAGAGGGAGTGTGATAAATCTGTCTGATTGCCAGGCTTAAGGTCACAACAAGAAGCCATTCATTCAGTTCTCAATGCATTAGAATCAGAATTGCAATAGTTGAACAATATGCGAATACTGGTTTTTATTTTATTTTAAATAATAATATTTTACTACATTGAAATGAATATCTCTATTAATTGTATATATAATTTTCTGATTGCTAGGCATAACATGTACATTTAAAGTTTGTTTTAAGTTTGAAGTATTTTGATTGATTTTCTTAGAAGGAAAAGATGAGTACAATGTCAAGCTGATTTGTCTGGTTGAATGAAAACAGCTGGAAATAACAACTTATCTGAGACAATGTGAAGCATTGTGGACTGACTGGTGGCATAATCTTTTTGGACATCCAAGCCCTTGTTGTTAGACATGAAAAGACTTGTAAGTTTAATTAGCTGGAGACAATACCAGAAATAGTGGAAAATAGGAGAAAAACAGAAGAGTGTAAGGTTACAATAACTCTAAGTGTGCTTTCTTAACAAACTGTGGGAGAACAATGTCCCTGAATTTTAGTTTGCTTTTAAATTTAGAAAAAAAAAAGAAATCAGAAGCCAGGCAAATCATATATTGCTGAAGGCATTTCTAGTCAACTACTGTAAGACATGTGATGATGAGCATTGCCACCTTATAGCTCTACAGTCCAGCATTTGATTTCTGCTCTGATCAGTTTCTAAAGAGTTTATAAGTCCTCTTCTTGTTCTCATGGTTTTCTTCCAGAACTTCACTGTCTAAGCATGTGCAGGTTAGTTTGTTTGATGACTCTGATTTGGCCTGCCCCAACAGTTATCCCTAATGGATTGGTAGCCCATCCAGACTTGGCTCCTTCCTTATTTTCAGGCAAGTTCTGATGCTTTGTGAACATGTGTTGGACAAAACATTTTTAGAAAGTGAATGAATTAACTTATTAGATACAGGCAATACTACATCATTCCCTTTTAGTTCAACAATAAAAGAAATTTCACATTAGGGTTCTTTATTTCACCTTATACAATTTCTTGTATTAGGAATTTGTAAGTTTTCAAATACCCCTTGGGGTCAGAGCACAGGGTCAGCCATTGTACAGCACCCTTCGAGCAATTACAGGTTAAGGGTCTTGCTCAAGGGACCAGCAGAGTAGGATCTCTTTTGGCAGTGACGGGGATTCAAACCAGCAAACTTCTGGATACCAGCGCAGATCCTTAGCCGCAGAGCCACCACTCCGCCCGATTCACATTGCATTGAAATAAATCATCTGTTGTAGAAGGACTGGGGTTGCACCAAAGTGATCAGGATCTGTAGGTCAGTCTTTACTTAAACAGCCTAATCCAACCGTTGACAATTATTCAGACATTTCCATGTCTCTCTACTTTTGAACCTAGAATCAAGTTGAAATCACTTATTTAAAACTGAGATTACATTTTTGTTTTTTGGTCAGGGTAAAAGAGACATTGTTCTCTTCCATCCACCTCTTTAGCGTTTCATCATAAAATCACCTTTAATTAAATCCGAATGTAGAGTGCATTTTCTGATAGGGAGCTTCAACTGAGTGTGCTTCCTTGAGTCTCTTTGTAGATGGCACTTTAACACATGCAACAGGGAGGGAAGGTCATTCCTCCCTTCATGAGTACTGACTGATTGTGAGGCTGCAGAGCCAAGTGGTTTGCTTTGAAGTGGAAGCAATATTGTACTTGCATCTTACTGGGCTGAGCAGCCAGATGAATGATATAATACTTCTGAAGGTGTATCCAGTCAATTAATATATGCTTTCGATTTATTCCTTTCAACTCTCTGGCAATAAGATGAGCATGACATCAACTTGGGCTTAATTCTTAAAAAGACAAATGATAATGGCAGTGCACTCTGACATAGACAGTTAAGAAACAGCCAGGCAAGCTGATCATGTCAATGTAGTGAAAGCTAGCATTCCACCCCAGGGAGACATTCAAGAGCACAGGAGATCTGCATGCAGAAGACGTGCATACAGGTCATTTACGCTGTGTTAAGTCAGTTTAGCGCAAAATCTGCTGAAGGTTATCTGTAGTTGTAAGCAGTGTTAATGTTATTGATCAGGTGTTTATAGCCTATACCAAAACTACATTTTGTAGTTATTGACTTCATGAGACATTTTCTTCAGGTTTGTGAAGCAGTTCCATAGCAATGTGTGTGTTCTTATTTTTTATTGCCTTGAAACTTGAACACCTCAGGCCATCACTGCAAATTAGTTGTGTGCTGACTGCACATCTCAGTGGAAATCAGGTAAATGATGTCACTTTAATGGGGTTAGACTTCCTGGAGACCAATTTCATTCTGCCTGTCATCTTAGTTTTTTATTAAACTTGTTCCTTGTTTTATCATCATTCAGCAATAAATAATGTCACACTAGTGTTATGTCATTCTGTAATTTAGATAAACAGTGTTTCTTTTTCTTTAATGGATACCCTCTGATAATTGGTATGGCATCTATTCTGTAACTGAGTGTGGAAGGTTCGTGTGTTGTCTAGACATCAGCATTAACTCACTGAAAGCTTTCAAGGTCAGTGAAATCAAATGTTCAGACCCAACTCTTCAAAATATTGAAATATTTGGTATTCTGTAGCTACAGTATTCACATATTTTTTCAATGTATACTTTGCATTTATTTGTTTTGCTTAAGCAGGTTTTGTGGTGAAGTATATTACAAAATTAATTCCTGTAAAAAGAAACAATCACATTTTGTTGGTGTCCAGTACACCCTCACCAGTATTTATCTTTATAAAATATTAAGGCTTTGTTTGATATTTCATCCATCAATTTTCTAGATTATTCTTTGTAAAGCTGCCAGCACAGGCTGTGACTCCCCATTAACCTTAAGTGGATACATTAGCTCAGAAAACTGACAGATTATTGGGAGTTCTAGAATTCTTCAGCTTAACCAGTAACATGGTAAAGAAGAATTTCAGCCTCTCACTTTCTAATTACTTGAGGGGGAAAGGCATACTAGGCTAACCCTCTTTTAACACATTAACCTATAACAAAGTGTCTGTACCACTGAACCCCTGACTCGTGCTTTGCAATTAATGGATCATTAGCCTAGAGCAGCCCCTGCGTCAGCTGTTAGGCCTCAATCATACGCAGTTAAGTCTCAATAAAACATGTGCTGAGACTTCTTAGTTACAAAATTGGGGCTTAGAGAAATGTGGTTGGTGCTCTTTATGCACATATTTTACTTTTTCAGTAGTATTGTACTCTACTATAACTATATGTACAGCTTTTTCTCTTTTATAATCTTGTTTGCTCTATTATGTGTCTTGAGATTATGCACATGAATGTTCCCAGTTTAAATGGCACGCTTCATGCATGATCACCACTGGGCTTTTTCACATTTTTGTCCATTTTTTATGCTTATTGTTCCTCTGTTACACCATTGTCAAATTGGTAACTCAACACTAACTCGACACTGATTTTAATATACATTAAAATATAAGCAATAAAAGAATACATGTTTGTCTGCATGTGTGTTTGGTTGCTATTTCTGTGTCATTCCAAAAGAAGGCACATCACAAACATTTTTAGTAGTAAATGCACTGCATTTGTTATCCCAACAGATGGAGCACGACAATCATCACTGATTTTACAAATCCCATACCAACTAGCATATAACAGTGACATGCATTACATGGTGCACAACAAACATAAACATTGATGTCTGCGTTGATTACTTAGATTTCAACCCATCTTAGACGAGTAGCACAGCTAATATATATATAAAATGTTTTATATATATACATGTGTGTGTGTGTGTATCTGTTTTAACTTTCTTTCTCCTGCATTCTTCATTTCTGAGTCACCCTCCTAGAAACTTGATACTTTATTTTAAACTGCACAGAAGACAAGCTGCAGATATAGCTAAACCACAGACACCCAAGGGCCAAAAATATACAGAAACTTATTATGATTAATTCTTTCTCTACTTTTCAACATCATGGAAATTTGTGCTTCATTATTCCCATTATACTGTACATGTAATATCTAGGGCAGCACGGTGGCGCAGTGGTAGTGCTGCTGCCTCGCAGTTAGGAGACCCACGTTCGCTTCCCGGGTCCTCCCTGCGTGGAGTTTTCATGTTCTCCCTGTGTCTGCGTGGGTTTCCTTTTGGGCGCTCCGGTTTCCTCCCACAGTCCAAAGACATGCAGGTTAGGTGGATTGGCGATTCTAAATTGGCCCTAGTGTGTGCTTGGTGTGTGGTTGTGTTTGTGTGTATCCTGTGGTGGGTTGGCACCCTGCCTGGGATTGGTTCCTGCCTTGTGCCCTGTGTTGGCTGGGATTGGCTCCAGAAGACCTCTGTGTCCCTGTGTTTGGATTCAGCGGGTTGGAAAATGGATGGATGGATGTAATATCTATTCTGCTTTCAAATAGTTACACTACTGTCTTTGCGTCAGCTGAAACAGGGATTAGCACTCACACTTTTGAGGTGCTGACAAGGTGCAATATGTTTCAAATTCGTGAGTGTCAATTTTGGTAAAATCGAAGACATTCCTATTTACCTGTACAGATGGAAGTGCAAGTAAAAAAAGGGGGGGGGGGTTGTGACTTGTATTTTTCTCATTTTACTAAGTGATTTAAAAGATGTAATTTGATTTTTTTTCTAGCCGATGATATATTTTTTAAATTTAAACATATTTTCTGACTATACATTCTATCCATAAATCCATTTTGTAATCCTTTTATCCAATTCAGGGTCATAGAAAGCTGGTGCTCATTTTGGAAACATTAGATTCAAGGCTGGGTGTGGCACAAAGTTATCTTAGTGCATGCTCAGGCATATTCCTCACTCATATGGGGGTCAAATAACGTAATGCATATGTGTTTAGAATGTGGTGGAAAAAATGGACTATGGGGAGATATGGGGAGAACATGTTAACTTCACACAGGCAGTGATGGGACTGTGAATTGAACCCATGACCCTGGGGTTGTAATTCAAAACTTACATAGCTACCCAATTTTGAGCTACTACTACCTTTTTTAGTCAAGAGGTAATAGAAGAAAAATATTTCAATGAACAATCTTCTTTGGTCTTTGTGCTGTGTTGCTGTTTTTAACAGGATTTAAACAGTTAATTTAAGCATTAAAATTCAGGGGTTTGAAGAATAAAACATACAGTATATCTTTTTTGTACAGTCCATCTTAGTTCATGGATTACAATTCACAGTTAGTGCATTACAGTTCATAAACCTTATCATAATAACAAAAGTGTATGTATTGCCTACTGGCTTAGGTTAATGAGATTTAAACACAAAACTATAGGTTTAATATCACACTCCACCCCGCTTACCTGTGTAAACATGACTAAATAAAGAAACCTAACCTAACCTAACCTAACCTATGTGACCTAAACGTGTCTCTTATCCTGCCTGCTCTTCTGTTATAAAAATGCTTGGAAACTATTGTCTAGCTTTAGTTAAAATATTTGTCAAGTAAATAATAATTGCTCAAGCTAGTTTCTGTATAATGTATTTTATCATTAGCCTCAACTGCAAAAATATAGTAAAATCGAACATCTTCAGAAGGGATGAGTTGTAGGGCTGGATGTAAGAATTAAGTTTACTTATACTTGTTCTCTTTTTGATGTTTGCATTGTCAAGAAGAAAGTCATCTACCTTTTATTAGAGGAAAAATATACAGAGGCTATTTGGCTTTTGAGTTGCCAACTTTAATTCATTGCCCCTGACAGCCTTATGTTGAATACAAGCTTCAGCATCTTACTGTTACTACTTTATCAAAATGCCAACACTAGAGGGCAGTCTTGCACATCTGTGATAGCTCTTTTTTTCCCATTCATAAACATTTAGGCTCTTTCATTGCATGGCTTAAGTATGGGCTCTGGTGTCTATTTTTATTTTATTTTTTTGTGTCTGCATGATTACAATTCATCTTAAATGATGTATTAAAATAAACCATTATTGATGGTTCAATTGACACTAAGTATTTACAATGGTACAGAAGAAGAAATTGTGTTATTTCTTTAGCCATATAGCTAATTTCTTATATGGATAAATAGTTTGTTGAGCCACCTATTTGCTGAGGCCAATGGTTCCAAAATAGCTTTTCTGGGAGCAGTAGTCTAACCCAGCAGCATCAAGTGCAATGTGGGAGATATCACAGGATATACAGAACAGAACATGCACACTCCCATAATCATTTACAGGACCTGGATTTGAACCCACCTTAGAAGTATGCCTCTAATCCAGATCAAAACTCATTTTCTTATTAGAAAAGAAAATTTGGAAAATATGCCAAACATACTGTACATAGCCCAAGTGCCCAATTAATTTTTTCTGTTATAACATTATATTACACTTTAGAGTTTTGACATGTTTCAGTATTGCTACCTGATTTGTCTATGACTAATCTATCTCTATCTCCGAGCCGATCAGTGGTCTCCCATAGTGTTTCTTGGAGTAGATGAGTATATGAGAATGTTGATATTAAATTTAAAAGCCACAGCACTGGCAAAGGCAAAAAAAGAAAATGTATGAAGGTACCATTATCAAAATGATACAGGAATCCCATTAGCATGGTCAGCACCCCTTCTCAGGCAGCATCTTACTATGGGTTACCAATTGATTGTTCTTGGTTATGCTTTTTCTTTCTTCCTTTTTCCTTCTTAAATGTCAGAGACTACTTTGACTGGCAATAAAATGAAAGGTATGTCAGCTACTATTCTTTATGCTGTGACTTTTTTATGGCCATTCGTTAGGTAGAGACACATAAGCACAACACAAAACAAAGAAAAGTGGCTTTATTTACAATAGGTCATTACGTTTTATTGATTTAGCCAATCATTATTTTAAAGAGCACCTGCAAAACATTTTATAAAAGCATTTGAAACATTGTTAAAAAAAAACCAACTGAATTTGTATGGGGTGTATATAGTCAATATACTGTAAAGAAAAACATTTATTAGAAGTTATATTGTGATGTAGTGTCTGACAACTTGGACTTAATACCACAAGGCTAATGGTGTGTGTTCATCAGCAATATCCCTGTGCTCCAAGTGAACAGTTAATAATACAATGTAGCTAAGCGTGTTAACCTATTAGAGCATGGAAAAAGCATTTTATAAATAAAACATATTATTAGAGTCAAGGTACATTACCTGTTTTTTGGAGGGGAATAGAACATAAAATAGGCCATGTGCAATACATGAAATAAAGATATGGTTTAATGTTACGCAGATATGTGTGTTACAGGGGCAACTCCAGCAATTATTTTTTTCTGTACTCAGTCTAAATTACAGGCAGCAGGGTGACATGGTAGCTGTTTCATCCCTCTGAGACTTCCGGCTCAGGTAGCCACTGGGGTGGCTTTTGCGTGGAGTTAGGTTGTATCAGATTCCTTTGAAGGATGTGGTTTTCACATTTCAGATTAAATGATGGATCCGAAATCCCCTCTATGTGTTTAGCTGTGCCTATGTGTCAATCATTTTTTCTTGAATATCAGATTGTTATGTACTTTATATACCAATATTTATGTGTGCTGTATGTACATTTAACCTCAAGGACTATTCCAAAGTTTTTCATGAACTAACACAGATTACAGGTCTCCTTACAACAAGACAAACATGGATGGTAATAGTAGTAGCAATTTATAAAGCAAAACAATGAAGTACAATAAACAGTAATTCTTTAGATGAAAAGAGATTTGAGATATCCTGATATGCAGAACAAATGCATATCAAAGCACTCAATACAACTAACACTTGAATGTTATTAAAAGCTGATAGATACATCCAAATATTGTAGTCTTAATTTAAGAAGATTTAAGAATAATTGAAGGCAAATATGTAGAATGAAAAATGTGAGAGAAAATTTCATAATGTTTCAATCAAAAACATCATGCAGAGATTCAGACAAAGAACTTCACAGAGTAGACCAAAAGTTAATGAGAGATGTAAATATATTGAGAAAGCCATTTTAGTTTTATATTTATATATATATAAAATCCAACGTCTGTCTGTCTGTCTGTCATCTTTTCATGAGAGAACTACTTAATGGATTTAGATCAGGTTTTTTTCTATAATTTGCTTGAACAATCCGGTTGATTTTGCGACTTCTCTCATTGTGCTATGTATCATAGTTCGCTTGCGGTACTGATTTATTTGCGTGAATCCGAGAGACACGCAGCGGGCCGAGGGGAGGGGGACGGGGTCCTCCTTACTCACGCATCAGTCCCGGGGCATTCCTTACCTCCACTTAGCTAATGAACAAGAGAGCTACTTAACAGATTTAGATTGGGTTTTTTTTCTATAATTTGCTTGAACATTCCAGCTGATTTTGTGACATCTGTCATCACACTTAGAATCATAGTTTGCTTGCAGGAGCGATATATTTGCGCTAATCCAAGACAGAGGCTGCGGGCTGAGGGGAGGGGTAAGTGTGACGTCAGGACTAGGGAGCTGGGAAGGTCCCTCCTGTTTCACTACTACGTGGGTGGAGCCACGGGGAACAGCTAGTAGGGTAATAAATACAAACAAGTAAGATACTAGGAATGTTTTAAAAAATTATTTAGTAATCAGCACACACAGTGTTGCTGAGTCAGTTGAGTGATCCTTTGGATATAGTATTTGGGCAATACTTTGCACATGAACATCACTGAAATGGAAAATGGGGTCACCTGGCCTAGAGGTAACAAAGCATAACAATGTAATTCCACTTCTGTGATTGGAAGAGTGCTGATATTTCACAGATGCTGGAATGAGTTTTCAACACAAGTGAGATTTAACAATCGTGGTTCAGATTACTGTCAAGTGTGACTTGAGAGTACTAACAGGGATTGATGAGTTATGAGGGTAGGATCTATGATTAACTAGGAAATGCTCCTGGAGAGCCAAGTTAGTGTAGATAGTGTTTTTATGGCTTTCCCCACTGTTGCTGATTTTCATCTCAAGCAGGTCTAGGTCTTGCCTGATTGAGTGCACTAATGAGTTGAATACAGATATATAGATAGTTTTTAATTTAGATTTTAATTTGTGCAAAAATGTACATTTCCTGATAAAGACTGATGACTATAAATTAGTTTATATATTAAAACATTCAAATGACACAGTGGCGGGAAAATGTCAAAACATCAACCTATAAAATCTGTTACTAAAATTATAAAAAAGTATAGCAATAATAATGCTGAAAATAGTAAGCATACTTCCTTATAATGCCATGGTTTTACAGATCAGAAAATAATATTAGTCAGTGTTCCTCACCAAGACCTACAATGAAATCAATCCAAGTTTGGAAGACAAACATATCAGATGTAGGACTCGTTACTTACTTATTCAAGAAAAAACACAGATATGTGAAATTGTATAAGCACCCTTATTGCTTCTATGTCTGATAAAAAAAAAGTAAAAAAAAGTTAGCTGCTGCCGTTACATGCACTTAATTAGCTGATGACAACTTTTATGCAAGAGAAAAACTTTTGAGTTTTCATTCTACAGCATTCATGCTGTTGGTAACATCATGGCAAAGGTTAAAGATATCTGGAAGGACCTTAAAGAAGCAGTCAGTATGTGAAGCGTTATAAAGCCTATTCCTAACAATTTTAGGTCCATAAGTACACTGTATACAGTGATAAAGACCATTTACAAACTGATAATCAAAGAAAGATGACAATCTTCCAGGGAGGTCATGTCCTAAACATTTATCTAATCATTAGATTGTATGAGGCTTAAATATATTAAAAATTATGAAAAAGCTATATTTAGGTCTTTCTTAAATGACGAACGTTACATTTCATGAGGTACCTTTGTCAGTATGCTTTGCTCCCTAGGAACCAAGATAACTGAACTAATCCAAAATATTTCAGTAATTATTTACCACTCTAATGTTGATTTTTCTGATCATAAAATAGGTCATTACAATAGCAAATGACAAGAAGAATTCATAAATATTTGCAGAATTACGGTATTTGAGGGTTCTTCCACAATGCCTCTTTCTCTTCTAATCAGCACGTCATCAACTTAGAACAGGCTTAAGTTTTGGGTTTGGTATTTTTCCGGCCAGCCATTTTAGTTCTAGACCGTCCTCAAAAAACTGTGACACACAGACACCTACACAGGCAGACACACACCCATCATCAAGATATCAATGTTTTCAGTATCAGGGGACCATAAAATGTTGAAATCTTTCAAAAATTTGTGACGAATCTAAAGCTTTTGTTCCGCCCCCATAGATGATAGGTTATGGCTTTTGGGTGCAGAGCAAATATAGCTTCTTCTCTCTGAAAAGGATATGACAGCACAGGTTAGTTCTGCAAAGCAGAATTTGAATGAACCACAGAACATCTAGAAAAATGTCCTCTAGGCACATGAAACCAAAATGGAGTTATTTGGTTTTTATGCATGACACCATGTTAGGAAAAAAAATAAATATGTTTTATCATCATAAGTACATCATCCAACTGTTAAACATGGTAGTGGATTTGTGATGGCTTGAGTTGTTTTGCAGCTAAAGCATTTAAATTGCATGTTCCACCATGAACTACTCCATATCCCATAGTATTCTGGAGGAATATATGAAGCCAACTGGCTGGCAACTGAAACTTGGCCAGAACTGGATCATGCTAAAAGGGCAACAACCACAAGCATACACCTGAAAAAGAAAAGATATCAAAAGTCAAAGTCCAGACCTCAACGTCATTGAGATGCTGGAGTGTGGATACATTAACAAGCTACTGAGTCATGGGCTTATGATTTCACATGCAGTGTGCCTGCATGAATACTTATTTTTCATTAAATGTAATTAAAAGTATAATATTGTCATCTGAAGTCTGGTTTACCTATTTTAGTGAGGGCCAGATTTCTTAGTTATGGCTTATGCTTATGCTTATGGCTTAGTTGCCCTTACTTTTCCACATGGATGCAACTGCAGTTTGTGAAATTTATGTTGAGCTGTATAATTTGCAGGGTTTTGAAATAGTTAAAGGTCACTTTTTCCTTCATCTGTCAAAAATACTTCTTTGGCCTTTGCACAAATTATTAATAAGGCACAAATTACATTGCTTGTGGAAGATGTCACATTAAACACATTCAGAATCTAGTTATTGAATTTAAAAAGATAGTGCTGGGCTGCTCTGAGCTGAATGGTCTGTTTTGACCATGACATTTACTAAAGTTGTTATAAGAGGTGTACCTTTTATGGAACGTACCACTTGTCAGTGTCAGTTTATTTGGCAGTATGCTTACCCATGTGTGCTCAAAATATTTATGTCAGCATTCCTGATATCTGCTACCAACTGTAAGATAGGATGAAGGTTACATCCATGCTTTATACCATTTGCCCATTTTTTACTATTTAAAATTAAATTTTGATACATGTAATTCACTGTAATTTGCATTTTAAAAACCTCCATATTTTTAACAACATCAATATGTACAAGTAGCCTTACTGCCCTAAATTTACACAACATTTAATTTTGCGAATCTAATATTTTACTCTATATTGGAAATATTATTCCTTCTTTACATTCAGCCACAGACAGGAGAATTCTGTATAGTGAAATATGCAAAACCCTGCAGTTGCAATGTTTCCAACCTTTAATTCTATCACTTTATCATTTTTATTAATTAAAACATTTCTACATCCAAAGTTTTTAAGCACATTTAATATAAATAATTTCTCAGAGCTTGAGTATTTGCCTTCACAACCTCATTGAAAGCAGTTCGCCATTCTTTTCAGAATGATAAGCAAACCATTTGTTGGGTGATTTCTTTCCTATATATGAGCAAAAAGAACACATTTATCCTTCGCCAGAATCTTTGAAGAAAAAAGAAAGCTTTCACTCAGTCAGTATTGAAATTCTTAGGAAGTTAGTTAATCCTGGAGAAAAATGCATTCAGAGTTGAATATGGTGATACAAAAAGGCCAAAGCTGCATTTTTTTATTTTGGAAGGACAAGTTTGTTGATTCCTATTTAGCATAAAAAAACATTTTTATTTTTATTTATTACTCCCTTTTTTTTGCCTTACTATATTAATGAATATCATTATCAATGCCTTTCCTTCTCACTGTGTAAGTTACATATTATTTAAATGAATATTTCGATTTAACCATTGACAAAGGTGTGATTGACAATCTAATATGTATTTTGTAGCTAGTCAATTCTGCAGCATATCTATTGCAATGATCTTTGGTCACAGGGTCCCCATCTCCCAAAAATATTGTCAGTAAAGTCATGATACAGTGCTTGAAGATGTCTGAATAATATTTAGATTCAACTGTGTGAAACCTGCAGCCATTGAACGAGTACACAGAGCAGGAACAGAGATTATTAGCCAGATCTTAAAAAGATGTACAGGAATAGAATTACAGAAAATTTATATTCAACAACTTACAAAAGTTTGGAAACCAGAGATGATAAATGTAGAAAATATCAAGAGTCAGAAAAAGTTTAAATCAGGCTGAATGTGAAGGTTCAAGAATGTAAGAGGTCAGGAAAATAAAATGATGAAGGTAAAAATATTCAGGAGACTGTAAAATTATTATTACCAAGCACAAAAAGAGAGACAGCGCCAATTACAAGTTATTGGGAATTCTTTAAACAGTACAGAAAATAAAATGAAACAGTCTCAACCATTTTAACTAAACAGCTGCAGCCTACCATGCATGTTTTGTTTTATTACAAACAGCAGGATGATCAACGACAAAAGCAAAAACAGAGGAATATTCCACATTTCTTTTTTCAGCAAACAGCAATTATATACTTCCACCTAGTGACAGGATAAACAGTAACTGCTAAACTATATCAATTGTAGTTGTTGCATCAAACCAGTGTTAACTTACTTCAACACAAGTTACTCATAATGGGGCTGGCTAAAAGCAGTTAGAAAATGTAAGTCTCTTTATTACTTAGGTTATTCTTCAGAGTATATTGATTTGAACCGAATCATCTGCATTTGTAGTGCATCTGTATTCCATTGAAAAATGTAAAAAATATTTGGGAAGACCGTTCTGTGTCAGTTTTTTTCAGAAAGGAAAGGTACTGTAGGTTGAACTCTTACTAAAACATAAGGGGTTTAATAAAAAAAATTGCAGCGTAATCAGCTCACTTCAAATTTATTGTTATTTGTACAAAGTACAATAAAACTTCCTTGTGTTCTTGTCGCTACACTGCCACTCAGTGTAATTCTTACACTGTAGGCTTTGTAAAATAACATCACTGAATGTGCAGATTACAGGAATCTATGATACAAAAATTATTTCTTGTTTCTTTTCGTTATCACAAGGATTCTCAAATAAGCTTAAATTAATTTATAATCAGTTTTGCAGAGCCTATGCAAGCACTAAAGGAGAAATAAAGGGAAAAGAGATTTGCCTAAGATAACATTCCATTGCAGGGCTCAGTTTCACATTTGAATACACTCACATGGGGAATGTTCAAACTTCACACAGACAGCAAATGGGTGCAAGATTCAAACCAGGTGCTGAATCCATGAGGCAGAAGTGCTAATTACTGTTCTGCAATAGCAACGTAAGGTACTCCAGAAATATGTTGTTTATCCTGCTATAGCAATGTAAGCTCTTCCATAAATATTTTGCTTATGTAGTTTCAGTGATGGTTGTTTTTATATCTACAGAAATGTACATTTACAATATCATATTAGAAGTCTTTTTATATTGTCCTAATGAGCTCTGATCATGTTTTACTTCTGTTCTGAAGTTCAGAAGTTATTTCATAAATAGTTTCTCTTCATTAGGAAAGTGTCTGAATTCTGTTTGGGAAGTTAAGATTTTATACTAAACATCTGCTGTTGGTAAACATGAAGTTTTAGAAATAAGGCATGCTATTTCTGTTTTACTTTTAGTTTACAGTCTACTCTTATATATAAATTATTTGACTCCTTAAATATGCTTTCAGTGATTGTCAGAAAGCTGCTAGGGAGATCACCAAAGTAAGATTGGTTTCAATAAAGTACTTGATTTGTGAAGATACATATTTGACAAATTCATCATCTCCTAATAGAAGTGGATTGAGTTGCCAGGTACTCCTTAAGTTAGATGGGTATATTATTATGAGCTCCATGATAAATGGAGCATGATCAGAAATTACTATGGCATCATAGTTACATGATTTAACTGAAGACAGCAATTTATATTCAATAAAGAAGTAGTCAGTTTGTGAATTCCTTCGTCTCGCAGAGAGATGAATTAATATTGTCTTGAGATATTCTTGAGCTATGGATGTAGAAAGTGCCAAAAATCAGAAATGTTATACTTTTTCAAGTCTTGATGATGATGTGTTGCCTAAGGAAGAATGATCCATTGTGGGGATTAAGAGACAATTAAAGCCTTCAGCTAAAATAAGTATGTGACTATGTATAGTATATTTGCAAGTAATGGGAAAATTATAAAATAATTCTCCCTCATTCCAGTCAAGTGACTTTATTTTATTCAGAGTTTAAAATATTTTTCCCCCTACGTTAACATATCAGCTATTGGGAACGAAGAATATATTGAAGGTAACAAAGGCAATAAACTGTGTACTAAACTCATTGTCAGCTTATCCGTATTACAAAAACAAAAGGGAAAAGTCTTCCCATACCTTACTTTCAGAAATGATATTTAATAGTTAGATTAGGAACACATAGTTAGATTGGGTTAGATTAGGAAACCAGTAAATGCCTTCAAAGAATAAAGGTGAAAGAACAAGTTTTTCCTTGTTTGTTAGTTGTTTTTTACTTTTCTCTGTATTTCACTTTATATAATTTCTTTTATTAGGAATGTGTTAATTTTCACATACCCCTTTGGGGTCAGAGCACAGGGTCAGCCATTGTACAGCACCCCTGGATCAATTGCAGGATAAGGGCCCTGCTCAGGGGCCCAGCAGAGTAGGATCTCTTTCGGCAATAACAGGGATTTGATCTGGCAACCTTCCCCATACCAATGCAGATCCTTAGCCTCAGAGCCTCCACTTGTTCAGTTCATTAATGCTCCACCTAGGTTTGGTAGAGAGTTTGATGTTATTTGATTTGCCTGTGTTCTGTTTTGTTATAAGTTATATTTACACAATTGTTAGTCACACTCGACAAAGGATAATAATAATCATGGAGGTTTGCTCTACCAGTTTTTTTTGTAAAGTCAGAAACGAGAACTGCTCTGTGACACATCTGCATTTGCTAAGTCTTCATACACTTCTGTTTTCAATCTTTTTTTAATGTAGCACCAATAAAAATAATAAAATAGACAATCTGGTCAGTGCAATACATTTTAAAACTATACAGCAAATAAATGAAAAACAGTACTGTTAGAATGCTAGGAGGAGTACTAAACAAAAGGAAAGAAAATGTATAATTCTTGTCTTGTGAATAAGCAACACCTAATGCAATGTGCTGAAAACACTGAATGGAGGTTACTCCAGTTACCTTAATTTGTAGTGGCAATTGAATCCTGTATTAAATATCTTGTAGACAGTAAATGCCAACTGGGAGTATTTGTTTATATTTAAGTAAAAAATCCTGGATAAATAACAATATTTGTGTCAAATATCAAACCAACTGTTGCATTTCATTCAGTTGATGGTGAATGTACCACCATCCAAAAGCCCATCAGTCAGGCAAAAAGAAGATTTAAAAGCCAAGTTTGTAGCCCAGCAGGAGGGAAGAGATTAATGTGATATAAGGCAAGACCTGCAAGAAATCATATAGTATAAAGATATATAGACAATGCCAATAAACTCTTCATCACTGACATCTAACTTCAAGATGAAATTAATACATCTGCAACACAACTCCAACCTGTTTGTAAACACCGGCCAACAAAAAGATTTTTGAAATCTGCGCAGTGTATCTGAAATCTGTATTAGATGTAAGCAATTATAGAATAAATCACATGATGAAGGATCTCAGCCACTGTGGAAACTGTTGGACAGAGAATACTGCAGCATTTATAGGTAAGCAAAAAAACAGTTCAGTGACTGTTTTTAAATTCACGCGGTACATTTTATGGAGAGCTGGGAACCCTGACTGGTGTTTTTAACACAGTGATAATAAAAGATCATATTTATTACACTACATATTGCTTATTATGTATATTTCTATATTCTGTATTGCTTTCCAAGACTCTACGCTTCCCTTAAGTTATAGGGTTATTACAGAACAAACATAAATAAGAATTCTAATACATAAGGCAAATAAAGCCTGAATTTGTGGAATCAGAATTACAATTTCTGTCCTGAGATATTTGCTTTTGTGCCTTTACAATTGGGAGTTGGCAATCATACATTTTGATTATGCTCCTCATGCTCAGACCATTTCACAAATATTGGAAAGTGAATAATTGGAACAGAAGCCCAATAAACAACTCTGACCTGAAGCTAGTATCACAAGTGTTAAATACAAAATAAAATGATAAATAATTGAATAGAACACAGTGTTCTACTTTAGCTCAAGAAAAAAATAAACAAACCTAAAATGGGGAATAAATATAGAGTTACATTAAAATAATCTGCTCTGAAAGAATATTTACTGAAAGAGAAGGACAAGATGTTAATATAAGCTACATGTTTTCTTAAACAAATGAGTTTTAAACCGTCTTTAAAGGAGTGAAAGCAGTCAGCAGATGTAATAAATTTTGGGAGATCATTTCAAGTTCTCGGTGTAACAGAATTGAAGGGCCCAGTCATCAAGGGAAGTAAATTAGTTGTAGATACGGGATTGCCAATGTTAAAGGCAGACTGGAATGTGGTGATATAGGGCTTACTGATGCAGTCCAGTGCAAGGGACAGTTAAAGCTTTATAATTTAGCAACAGTATTTGTATTTAGTCCTAGAAGACACAGGAAATCAGTGGACTTTGAACAGACCTGTTGTTAGGTGATTGCTACAGTAAATCTGAATGAGGACCCTGATATGCTAATACCTGTTTAAACAACAGATAAATATGAAAAAATAGATTATTCATTTAAATAGGTAGGAAGAATTTGTATATTAATACAATGAAAAATATTGCACATATTAATATTCTTAATTAACCATGAATTTCAAATCATATAATACTGAGAACTATATTTAAATATTACTCAGCTCATTGTATACCTGAACACAATTTTTGTTAAGCAGTTATGTGCAAATCTGCTGCATATAATATGGGAAGAGGCATAATATTGTGAATCTTTAACTGACAAAATTGACCTATACTTATAAAAAAAGTCTTAAAGCAGTGGCTGTTCTTGTCTCCTGCTAATTAAAGATACTGAGGTTTAGATAAGCATTTATTTTGTTTCATCATCCCAGTAGATGTTTTAAGGACAGCTAGAGCAGATGGGTAAATCCCACTGAGAAGATCTAAGCAATTCTGTGGATTAAACACATCAGCCAGCTTGACAGACATCTTAGCAAGGTGTATAAGCCTTTTTGATGCCAGCAAATAAGCTCTTGCTTCAGTGGAAGATGCTGGGATCATAAGATCAGCAGTTCGTGGAGGAGAACTTCTTTTTTACTTTCACTTTGAGTTGTGAATAATAAAGGTAAAAAGATACAAAGATTTAATACACTCTGTTCAAATTCTATGAATTGAAAGTATAAGAGAGATCTGCACAACTTGGAAGACTTACATTGTGAATTAACATACCCAAATTCATTTTAAAATCTTATATTAAAATTTCAGGGCAGTATAATTCACGTTGACATTTAAAACATCACTAAACCAAATGAAAACCCCAATAGATGCCCAACACTACAAAGCTAGTGTAGATTTTGACTGCATGTTTTAACATTATCACTTTGTTTAAAGAAACTTCAAATTGTTTATTTAGTCTGGTATTACTTGCAGTGAATGGTGCTACAACCGTATGGATCCAGAGGCAGCACAGGGATTGTACATTCTCCCTTTATCTGCTTGGGGTTTCCTGTGATTAATATGGTTTTCTTCTTGCATCACTAATGTGTAAATTCATTAAAATGTCTATTTCAAACTGGCAACTGTGTCAGTATAAGACTGGGTTAGTGATCAAATCAGCCTTGCAAGATACCAGAATTGTGTCTAGAGCTGGCAGAATTGGCCCTGGCCCCTTATAGACCTTAATCGGATTAAGACATAAAGGTTATTACTTAATTCATTATGAGCAAAACAATAAGAACAAGAATTGTTTCCAAGTTACTGTAACTTTGTCAAAACATATGACTTGTAAATTGTATTGAAAATCTTCAACTAATTTTTGAGAATGGCATTTAGGAGACATTTTACTGACTTTGATAAGGGCCTAGCAAACTTTTTTTTCAACTTCTCAACACTCACAGCTTGAATTGGAGCCATGCTGCTCTCTGTCTAGAGGCACACATTCATGAAAATCTGGGAACAGTAGTTTTGCACTTTCCAAGTCCTTTGAGGCACAGAAAAACTTCTTTCCATCTCAGTCACTCCTCAAAGCAGACATGCTGTTCTGCCACACAGAGGCTTACAAGAATCTTTCTTAGGAAAGCCAAACTGCAAAGCTGTATGCCTTTTTACAACAATAATGCAAATTTTTAAAATGGAATAAAGGGATTTTTCATGTTAAATGCTGTGTACGGTGCCAAAGAGAGTATCATAGAAGCAAACATACCAGTCACTGTGCTATCAGGGGAACTGTTAAAATTACTTTACTGTACAGATGACCGGGAATCTAACCAACTTTATCTGATACAAAGGTACTTCTGTATCTGCTCTTTACAGTCAACTGCATGTCTAATTGCTTTCCGGAAATTAACAATTATGGCACTCATGGCTAGGGCACTGACTATGTAGAGCTTGCATATTTTGTTGTCAAGTGTTTTGTTTGCATTTTCACATTTTACTTATGTTTTTATAATTTTTTGTTTGACTTTCAAGACAACGAAAATGTTCCAAAAACATTTTGTTGTCCATAAAATTGTACTATTACATTTATTATTATATTTTAAGAGTAATAATGAAAATTACACATTTGTAGCAATAATAATAAAAAAAATCCACTTAACACCTTCCTATGGAGAACTCTGTTCCAAGATTCATTGCAAGTACATGTTTACATTCATTTTACAACTGGAAACAGGTGGGATATGGAATTTTTCCTTTAGGCACTAACTTAAACAGCCAAAAAAGAAGTAAAATCCATATTCTATTCAGAAATAAATATGGTTTTATTAAATAGGTAAAGGTTTTAAACAAAAATTAGGCTGAGTATTAGGTTAGGTTAGCCCATAAAGGTGTAATGTCTTATTTCATAACATATTCAAACAGTGAAATGCTAAGTTACCGTGCTGTGTTCATAGTTGTCTAAATTATAACTTTTTCTTATCATTCATGATATTACACTTCCTAAAATTTATGGCACATTTAGGTGTCTACTGACCAGTTTCTATGTTACAGAAAAATATTCATTATTTTAACAGACTGATAAACATAGATCAAATGGGAAAAAGCAATACAAACTTACGAAACAGAATTAAGAACAAGTCTTCAGTCACTTTGTGAATAGTTACTATTAACAGTAATTTTGAACATCTATAAAGGGCCAGTAAAAGAATTCCATTTGTTGTACTATACAGTATCAACTGTATATGAAAATAAAAGAATAAGAGAATAAGAGATGCACAATGGTGTAAAAGGGGGGGGGGGGGGGCTAGGGAATAATTACTGGCAAATAAGGGCATTAGGGTTACCTGCTGCTTCAATGAAATATGATCAGTTTCAAGGGACACTGTAATTCTTTAACATCTTTTTACTCTCCCAGGATGCTATTTGTTAACAGAAAAAACTGAAGTTAATTTAATGAGTGCTATAACATTATAACTGAAACAAAGTTTGGGTTCACCTTTAGCTTAAGAAATGGCTTGTCCCTCTGTGCCTGCACTCAGTGAGGAGTTCAAAAATAAACTGAATTGAATTGTGCCAAAAGGCAAACTGGCAGGTCAAAAACCCCCAAAAAAGGAAAGGTTTGGGGGCACTTACAGGAAAGTTTTACTGCTCAAAGGTTGATCTTTGATGTTTCATGAGACTTAGTCTTGCCTAGGCTTGTGCCACCACCATCTACTCAAAGCACCGTGATGTTCCAACATTGATGGATTAAAAGCCAGAAGTCTGCATGACCATCATCATCAAGTCCTTCCGTGAGAACCTTAAATACAAAGAGGACTGTTTAATTTATGTTAGGTAGAATGCCCAGAGGGGACTGGGTGGTCTTGTGGCCTGGAAGCCCTGCAGATTTTATTTTTTTCTCCAGCTGTCTGGAGTTTTTTTTTGTTTTTTTTGTCCTCTCTGGCCATCGGACCTTACTCTTATTCTGTGTTAACTAATGTTATCTTATTTTAATTTCTTACTTTGTCTTTTATTTTTCTTTTCTTCATTATGTAAAGCACTTTGAGCTACTTTTTTGTATGAAAATGTGCTATATAAATAAATGTTGTTGTTGTTAGTGATTCTAGTTTGCGTTGCATTTAAGAATCAACTATGTCACGGATGTTTCTTCTAAAATTTCTTAGGAGAAGTAACTTTAGACAAAAAGGAGACGTGAGATACAACTGAGGTGAAAGAAGGCAAAATTGAGAATTTGGTTTGAAAAGGATGTTATATTTTGTGAGATTTCTTTCTAATTTTGTTGTAATCTCTTTCAAGACTTTATTTTCTTTACATATTACTGGACTGATGCCTTTATCCAAGATGACTTACAATATCTGAGATATTATCAGTTATATTTCTTTCACCAGTTGGAGAACAGACAGATGAAGTGACTTGCTTGTGGTCACACAGTGTCAGCAGTGGGATCTGAACCCACAACTTCAGGGTTTGAAGTCCAACATCTTAACCATTATGCCTGCCTTTTTGTCCAGAATGAACATGATCTAATTGGAGCACAGCAATAAAAATTAGAGTAATTAAGAGTATTATTCAAAAGCAAGGAATACAGTTTTGTAATCATACTAAAGTGTTTTATTACTACAAACAACTGTATGTACATTTCACCATACATTACTGAGCGCACAATGCAAATACTTTCAAACTGCAAAAAAATGTCAAGACACTGTTTGGAAAATCTGAGGCTATTTGTTACTTTGCTGAGATCTCGAGAGGAGACACTTGTGTGAGACTATTAGGGTTATTTATTCTCTGGAGAAAAATCTGAGATGTAGGAAACACAAGAAAATGTCTCAATTTAATTTCTTTGTGATCTCATAGTTGTCAAGGAGAATAAAAAAGATATTGAGGAGATCTCTTTATAGATTTTTCATCCATCCATCCATTTTCCAACCCGCTGAATCCGAATACAGGGTCACGGGGGTCTGCTGGAGCCAATCCCAGCCAACACAGGGCACAAGGCGGGAACCAATCCCGGGCAGGGTGCCAACCCACCACAGGGCACACACACACGCACCCACACACCAAGCACACACTAGGGTCAATTTGGAATCGCCAATCCACCTAACCTGCATGTCTTTGGACTGTGGGAGGAAACCGGAGCGCCCGGAGGAAACCCACGCAGACACGGGGAGAACATGCAAACTCCGCGCAGGGAGGACCTGGGAAGCGAATCCAGGTCCCCAGGTCTCCCAACTGTGAGGCAGCAGCACTACCCACTGCGCCACCGTGCCGCCCAGATTTTTCATAATAATAATAATAATAATACATTTTATTTATATAGTGCCATGCTCAAGGCGCTTCACAGAGTCTTAGAAAAAAAAACAGCAGGGTATATGTAACATTGGATACAAATGTTTTCCTGAATAGAACATTAAATAAATAGAATAAAGGACAATAAACCAGAGTAAAATACTAAATTCAATACTAAAAGAAAAACCTAACAAATAACCTAATTTGTGATATCCTAGAATTACAAAAACAAGTCAAAAAGGGTGGAACTTCCATTTACCAAAATTAAAACATTAATCAAAAAAGGCAACGGGCATTGCAAATAAGCAATATGCTGACAGCCATGCCACACTACAAAATGGTGTCAAAAATGAAAGCAAAAAGACTGTGATGTTATGGGATAAAAGAAGTAAAAGTAATTTCACAACATGAATTACTGAAATGATAATAAGAAAAATAATGATTGAATAAAAAAACAATAATTAAAAAAACTTGTATTCACAATAGTCCTTAAAGATGCATTAAAATTTCACTATAAGATTTCATTGCCATTTTGAGCATTCATGCACAGTTTGAATCTCGTTATTTCATTTTTTAAGTATTTAGCCAGTGACCTTAAATTGTTCCCAACATCCAAGATGGCCACTAAACAATGACATTACTTGACATTACTTGATATGTTAGGCATAAATTGAGGTCTTGCACAACTATACATTTATCAGCTCCTCCGGTCATTTTGCAAAAGTAAGACTTTCACTTTTATATTCTTTTTCTTAGTCATATTTGCTATGTCTCTACTTGAGAATGTTCATTTCTTTTTTTTTTTTATTTTGTGCTCTGGATTATTTGTTTTTTGTTTTGTTTTTGTCTTTTATTTTTTTAGTTGTGCAGTATTTGTATGAATCAACATTATGCAAAACAGGCAGGCATTTGCTCTAGGTGCTCAGAACCAGGGGATGTATCAGGAATTTAGAAGTAAAACTCTTATAGGGATTTTATCTTTTTTTTTTGTTTGACTTTGTCCTTATTGAGTTGTGCGGTTATGAGACCAACAGGTCTCACCTTTTGCTATGATTCCATGTATCATTAGAGGGTACAGCCACTTATACACGCACAGCATCACAAAAGCATTGTCACGTGGTCTTGGAAGCCATCTTATATTAGGGTGAGCTGCATTTAGTAATATATAGAGTATTTTATATGTTATCAATTAAATGTTTCTTTTTTTGTTATCAGGATTGTTTTTTCTGAGGTTTGTTTTGAATTTGAATCATTTTGACAAAGCTTTATTTAATTTCTCTGTAGTTTTTCTTCGTTTACATCGTGTATTTGGATGCGTCACTTGACCACAATTGTCTCATTATAAATATGATGTTAGTAACTTTATATTATTGGTGAACAAGCAATGTCTTTGAATTTCTCAAGTGTAACTAGCTTTAAGGTTTTTGGTTTTAACCATCCTTTTGACTTTCACTTACAGTTTTCATTTGCCCTTAACTGTCCTGATTATGTCCATGTCTAAATTTATCATCTTGTGGTCTTTTTTCGTATTACCACTTACATGTCTCGTAACATATACTTAGTGATTATCCAAACTTTGTGAAAATGAGGAGAAATTTCAGTCCAAAAAATGTAGGTTCTTTCGTGACTGAGTTTGTTTTGCTCTTTTGGTAATTTTTTTGGTGAAATGTAATTTACTTATAATATGACTTGTGAAAGATTATTTTGTGTTTGAACTGTATTTGTCACTGACTGCGTGATCAAATTTTTATTTATTTCTATTTTGATCTCTTTTTCTTCTGCCAGAAAGACCCCAATTCTGCTAGCTAATCCTAAAGAAAGTTATTGTAACCTCTGTATATGCCTCTTATTTAAACTCCTCTTCAAATAAGAAGCAGGGACTTTTAGATTTTCTGGCAGTACAAGTTTTTTCCTATGTTTTGGGCAAAATTTTGCGGCTTAAATTCAGGTGACTTAGCATCAGGTTCCTACATTCCTGCTTGAAGGGACACCACTCTCATTCTGTTACTGATCTGCTGCTGGAAAAACATTGTATACCTCAAAGAGAAGTTCATTGATCCTGGTCATTAGCCTTGCTGTTATCTGAAGGGTTTGGTTATTTAACTGAAGTGTATTAAGTTTGCATGTTGAAATCTGTTAAAATCTGTGGAGTGTACCTGTGTGTTCACTTACAGTATGTGTGTTTGTCTCTAAATCTTGGACTTGATTGGTTAAAAATCGCAGTATCACCTTGGATTAATGATACTGCACAGTATTTTGCTTTATTTAGCAGCTTGAACTATGTTAGTCTTCAAGTGCTAGCTGATCATTTTTTTCATATGTGATACTTTAAAATCAATAAAGTGTAAAAGTGATGACCATTAAATTTCAATTTCTAGCCATTTGACTTTAAAAGCAATGGTAAATGTCTCCTCATTTAAAGTTTAGTAAAAGAAAGTTCAACTGTTTTCAAGCACACTGCGTGAAAAATATATATTTATTGAACTTAATAATTCTTAATTTAAAAACTGTATATAAATACACATGTTTAATTTAATAGCAGTAAAGAGTACCATTAATATAAGTTGCATTGCACCTGTCATGAAAATAAATATACAGAGAACAAAAACTGCTTCCACTGATTAAAAAATAATTAAACACTCAAAAAACTGGATTATGAAAGTTTAATTCTGGCTTTCAAGTTGCTGTTTGTTGGATATTAATGTGAATTAAAATAAAGAATACTAATTATAGTCCAATTCAGGCTTAGTAAGTTATGGTTTTATATTACTGTTTTTCATATAGTGTAATTATTAAATCATGAAATTCTCATTCAATTATGCAAGTGATGAAATTAAACTGGGTGGCGCAGTGGTAGCACTGCTGCCTCACAATAAGGAGACCTGGGTTCACTTCCCAGGTCCTCCCTGTGTGAAGTTTGTATATTCTCCCCGTGTCTGTGTGGGTTTCCTCCCACAGTCCAAAGACATGCAGGTTAGGTGCATTGGCAACCCTAAATTGTCCCTAGTGTGTACTTGGTGTGTGTGTGTGCCCTGCGGTGGGCTGGTGACCTGCCTGGGGATTTGTTCCTGCCTTGCGCCATGTGTTGGCTGGGATTGGCTCCAGCAGACCCCCGTGACCCTGTGTTAGGATATAGTGGGTTGGAAAATGACTGACTGACTGACTGAAATTAAACTGAAAACACCAATTCACTGTATTTTTTTAAACTTCAAGTATCTAAAAGTCAGCCAGTCATTTTTTACCCTTCTTAGTCCTAAACAAGGGTGTGGGGGGTGCTGAAGCCTATCCCAGCTAGCACAGGGTGCAATGCAGGAACAAACCCTGTGGCAGCAGTCCATCACAGGGTGAACACACACACACACACACACACCTGCCACACACTGGGGCCTATTAGTATTACCAGTCCACCTTACTCATATGTCTTTGGGAGCAAACCAAAACCCACACAGACACAGGGATAACATGCAGAGGCCATTCAGGGAGGACCAGAGACGCAAACCCAGGTCTCCTTACTGCAAGGTAGCAGTGCTACCACTCCACCACCATGCTGCCCCAAGATTACAGTCATTACAATCATTCTTTTTTGTTTTGCTTATTAACTTGCTGTACTTACCAAAAATATGTTGGGCTGGTTTTTTTGGCTCTGACAGTTTGATTTCTCTCTGTGTAAAACATTAATTTTATAATTTGCACTGTATCAATTAAGACTTGATGTTAAGTAGAACGCTAATTAAAAATATTGAATATAAAGTCATTCTTCTACAATATACATTTGTCATTTCAATATCCAACCATTAATCATTTTAGTCCCAACTTCACAGAACCCATCTATTCATCCACATACAGTATTTAATCCTGGGGAGTTAGAGCCTAATCTAGTACAGTTGGCAGCAGATATAACTTGGTAAAAGTAGATACGGTATGAAACTGATATATAATGTAATTTTAGGCAATTAAAAGCACATAGCATGTAGAAAACAAATGATATTTCTATATTATTATATCAGAATGATAACAGAACGTTTACCAGGCTGTTGCCTATTAATCGGTAATCTTAAAATTGCTTAAAACATACATTTTGAAAGGGGTGCATATCATAGCAAAAGTAAGTCATGCAATACATTGAGGCATTTAATCTTTAGCAAGGCGGGTTCTGTTTACCACATGTGTGTCTGACATGGTTTCAAGGGGAATTTGTCTTTGGGACCCCAAGCAGATACATGACGTTTTACCCAAAGACTTCTGTTGGTTATTTGTGGTGAATAAGCAGAACAGAATGTTTTTTAGCAACATGTCCTATCTGATAAATGGCTCATGATACATGAATTAACATATTGTTCTAATGTATTACATACAATGTGAGATGAAACAAGAAGAACAAATGATGAAGAGACATTATTCTTATCACTACTGACAGATTTACTTTAATTTAGGCTATGTATCATTTATTTTGACTTAATGTGGATTTTAAATAATCTTTCTCAACCAAAATCATGTTCAGTGTTTTTGAAATCCTATCAAAGTTTTAATAGATTAGTAAACATTGAGAGCTGATATAGAGAAGCTGAACTGCTTGATAATGCAAACATTAGTGATGATAAAATGATTTCCCATGTTGCTATTTGCTGAATCCAATTAAATATTGAACATTTGGAAAGGGATAACAAAGAAACGAATTGCACATTGTGACTTTGTCATGCTTCCTCCTATCTAGTTTTTCCATAATTTCTTTTCCAGTACAGCACCGCCAAGGTAGTACATGTTAAAAAAAAAATGTTGTGCTGGTAGTATAACATAGATTTTTATGAAATTTGCGATTAATAAATAAGAACACTTAGTGTTAGACTTTCAATAAGTAAATAATTCTTGTAATACACCGTGGATATTTGAATAAATAGTAACACATGTACTTTACTTATAAGAAATGTATCTCTTCTATTAATTTCTTTACCAAATAATTACTTGTTTGTACTTCTACATCAGGTGTAATTTTGCATGGGCTCTTTTTGTAGGTATTAAATATTGTATTATTATGATGATTTATTGCCTGACAGCTAAACCAAAGCTCATATTCTTAAAAATAACACCAACAAAAGATGCTTTACCCATAGGTTACATTTTACCCATTGTTTTGCTCATAGTTCAAAAAAGCAATATGAAAGGTACAGCCCAAATAGGGCTTCACAATGTATTAGCAAACCAAAAAAAGTTATAAAGATAAAACTCATAGAGGGGTAGAACAATATCACACATACAGCACAATATAAATAAACTGTCACAACCTGTGAGCCACATACTGGTGATGTCATTTTTAAATTCTTTCTCTGCAAGAGTGTTAGTGTGCATCTATTTTTGGAGGTTTTTCATTTAAAAAAACACAAAATAAATAAATATAACAATCAATTGTGAATACTGTATTGCTTAGAGGGCTTTGAAAATAAAATACAGGAAGCATGCATTCTGGGAATCTTTTTTTACTTTTTGTTGCTGTATGGATACTCTTTGAAGATTTCTTTAATTTTCCTGTAGATTTTTACTAAACTCTACCTCTAAAACACAATGTCTAACTTTATTTAACTTGATCATTTATTCAAAAACCGCACCCTGTCTAGGTTAACCTTGATCCCAGTCACTGGTTCACCACATCCATGAAATGAATAACCAAGTTAGAAAATGGTTCGCTTATTTTTAGAGTCATTAGGTAACAAAACATAAAAATCTTTACCAATTTTAGCTTTAAATTCAGCTTTTGAAACTATTTTTTAAAACACTTTTTACTGGAATAAAAATGAAAGGAGCTTATTTTAAACTGTTAGTTAAATTCAGCATAATGCACACTTTAACCAATTAAAATTCTTTATGTATTATAAAGCACTATAAAGTATCCAGAAATAGTAATGCTAAGTGAGTCATGCAGTTAAGGTTTCAAATCCCATCTGTGCTTTTGCTCGTCTGGAGCATGTAGAGCTCAAAGGGAGTATCAGCCGACATAGACTGTATCTTTCCCAGAGGACAGAGAGGTAACATAACAGGTTTGGACTGTTTTTAACTTGGCTGATATTCATGTGGCAATCAGTAGAGTCTGCAGGGATGCCTGAGGTCTGTGGGGCAAAAAATGTCTGACCAGTATCTGAAAGGTATTTCTCAAATACAATTTCAGTAAAGAGCTTTTAAAGAAGCTTGAAAATACCAATGTTGATAAAAGCAACCACATCTACTATGTATAATGTAGAATCAATATAAGTAGCTTTAAAGTTTAATTGATGTCATTAATGTGCAGCACAGTGGTGAAGTGGTTATTGCTGCTGAACTCTAGAGTTGGATTTCTTGACTGGTCACAGTCTGTGAATAGTTTACAAATTCTCCCCATGTTCCGAGGGGTTTTTCTCCAGGTACTTTCCTCCCACATCCTAAAAACATGCAGACTAAATTAACTGACATTAAATTGTCCTGGTATATATAACGACCTGCACACATTTGTTTACTGCCTTGTACTCTGTGCTGTAAAATAGGTTTCAGTGCTTCATTCAAAGTCATTTAATAGGAAAAATAGATTTTTGAATATGGGTAGATTGTTTTAACAGGTTTTTACTTTTAAATTTTGATAAAAGATATAAAAAAAATCTTCTTCCTTAAATGATTAACATTACCTAGGAAATAAAACATGTTCACAGGCTAAATGTCTTTAGTAAAGTTCCTCCTCTTTATAAAATTTATAAAATGTTAAACTCTGTTGATTAATTTAAGCAAGCAAAATAAAAACAGTTTAAGAAGACAAAAAAAAACTTGGATTAGACTCTCTGTTATTAAGAAGCACTAATCTATCGAAATCACTATCACAATGAAAAAATTCAAAAGAAATACGCTCTTAAGATAAAATATCTGATAAGAGCATATTCAAGACTGGACTAGATTAGAGGAAAACATGGTGCCATGACAGAACACGTTTCATTCAAAATATATTTGGTTTGTTTTATAGTGTTCTTCACTGAATGCAGCCACAGAGCGATTTGAAATGTTCTCAGGAAAGACACATGTATAGAATCAAAATAACATTCCCGTACCTATAAAGACAAAGATTTGTTAAAACACACAGAAAACAAAGTGAAAACCGATTAACATACATGGAAACTAACAAAATTTGTCCATTATATTACTTGTTGATCTATGGCCAGTTGACAATGGAGGAGAATACAACAAAAACTCCAATCAGTAACATCCCTGGAAAAAATAAAACTCCTCGGGTGGTCCGTGGTCAATTGTAAGAGAGAAAATGAAAGACAAAATCAGACACAGTCACAGTCCTGTAGACCTTGGGTAACTAGCCGCCCACCCTTTCCTGGGTATTCCATAGCAGAGTCTGTTCTGGGCCATCTAATCTGATGACAGAATGGTTTCATCCAATGATGCAAATTGTCCAGGTATCTGAGATGACTTTTCCATGGACAGTAGAACAGCTTGGCAGTGGAGTAGTGTCACCAAGTGAGAAGAGAAACAGAACAGTGAAGAGATAGTGACAGTCTATAAATATTACATTACTTATATTTTTGCAAATGACTAACAGACAAAGATGTATGTAAAGGTAATCAGAAGCTCTAATCAGGGTATGCTGCCTGCATTTAAAAGCTGTGACTGAAGGGGGATCTTTTATGGTTCGGTGGCAACTGGGTGACAGTCAACTCGGCAAAAAGACAGGTCAGCGAAAGACAATTAGGCGAAGAAACAGCTTGGCGAAATACAACTCGGCGACATCCTTTACCAGTTAGGTAATAGTTAGGTTCAAAGAGATTTTTTAATTATATTTAAATGACAATGTGATTTAAAATGATGAAAATAAATTTATATAATTGACGAATGAACTTTATTCTGCAGATGGAACAAACTCTATCTTATATTATCTTCTGCAACCAAAATTGCTAATCCTTTATATAAATTGTATTGATTGTAATCGTATGATAACGTTATTTAGAATACAAAAGATGACCTGCCTAAGGAATATCTTTACTCTCAACGTATTGGGACTCTCAATAATTTTGGTAAGTCCAAAAGTGATACAATATTGTTGCAGTCTGCATCATTCCCTCCAATAAACAACATTTCTGTTTTGTTTTTCTTTATTCAGAGAAAAATAGTTTGCATGCATCAATCTCTTTACCTCACTTACACAATTAATTAGGGATACCATTGAAGTATCTTTTGGTCTAAAAGAATGGTATAGTTGGGTGTCATCTTCATGCAAGTGAAAATTAATGCTGTATTTTCTGATAACAATTCCCAATGGAAGTATATAAAGTGAAAACAGAAAAGGTTTGAGTACTGAGCCATGCAGGACATCATATTTACCTTCTGCGCATAATGACATTGTGCTGTCCACACATTTCTGTACGTACTTTTGCCTTAAGACCATGACAAACAGTTCATCGGTTCTTAGTCTATTCCACAAAATAGTGCTTATATTTCAGCCAATATAACATGTTGCTTATAACTGCATTTAATTGATTTTATTTAATTTAATTGATTTTTGTTTTGCTGTTTAGTTTATGATATCAGGGACACCTGGAAGTGTGCTGAATAAGCAAGATATTGAGAATCAAAAGGATTACTGTAGGTGAAGAAAAATATAAAAACTACCTATTTAAAAAAAGTTCAGTTTAATGTTCTTAGAAAAGTGGAAAAAACTAGGACGGAAAAGAAAAGAATTATGCTTTGATAGAACTAGAATTTTGAATAATGCTGGACTAAAAAGTTAATCAAGCATTTCAGTTTTACTTTTTCTACATTGATATTTTCAATAACATTTTTTATAATATACAGTGTACTTCCTATTGACTGATTATAATATTTACAATATAATTTAAATAAAACACAACAATATCTTATAGTAGACACACAGAAATATATCTATGTACCCAATATATCTTACAGAACCAGTATGCTAGCTTCAGATATACACCCAGTCACTACTGTATTTATGTGGAGTTTACACATTCTCCTCTTGTGTGCATGGGTTTTTCTCTGTTTGCTCTTATTTTCCTCTCACATCCTAAAATACTGTGTGTTTGGTTAATTGACAATTTTAAAGTGCCTCTGTGTGATTGTGGGCATTTGAGTGATGGAACTGGCACCCCATTTCATGCCTAAAGCTGCTTGGATAGGATCATATCTCCACTGCATGCCTTAGTTGAAGTAAGCATTTTGAAGCAAGTATGTTATAGTGATGCAGGAATATTGAAGTACTTCATCACATCTCCAGGTGTATCTGGGTTTTAATCTAGTCCAAAGATTTTCTGTCTAGGTTAAATGCGTTTCAGTATGTTACAGTATGTTATGCTTTATTTTTATGCCCTTCAGCTGTGGAGCTATAAATAAATAGTACATTAAGCTATGTGCTAAATTAAGTCAGGCTAGCAGATGAGGAAAGGAAAAAAAAAGCTTCCATGTGCAGAGGTCAAAAGAAAAAAAAAACACTGAGGGGTTTGAGAAGATGTCAAAATTGATGGCTGTCCAGCTCTTGTCTAGTCTTTTAGTACTATAAAAGACATGTGATGCTGAATCTGTCTCCCATCCACTCAGGGGCATCATTTCAAGGCCAAGATGGACAATCTAATCAAAACAGAAGAGATGTCAAGTGCCATCCAAGCAAAGCAAAAGTAGAAGGAGAATGAAGCAGATTTAATAACAATCTAAATGAACAAGAGTGGCATTATATTGACTAACCTCTTGCATTAAAGATGCCTGTAATTACAGATGTTGAACAAAGATATTGACAGATTATTTGAGTACAAGAAGGGCCAAAGCAGACCGAACTTAAGGAAACTCAGGTCTTTGGATGTATGCTGCTAAAATTGTTCTGTTACTCCACAGAGGCCAGTGTATCATTCTATTCTGCACTCATTTGGGGAAGCAGCTCTAAAGGTACACAATGCTTGAAGAAAGCCTTTTCCATCACTGGGCTAACCTTGGACACCCTGGAAGTTGTTGTGGAAAACAGAATGGTGGCAAAATTGGGTGCCAACATTAAAAATTCCCTCCATCTCCTCTAGAAGGTGCTTTCTTAGGGCACTTTTGGCCACAGGCTCATTCCACCACAATGTGTTAAGAAACACCTCTGGTGGTCTTTTCTGTCCACTGCTATCAGGAAATTGAATGCTTTCACCTAATGCTGATAATCTTTAAGTTTATTTTGCAATTTTAAGTTAATTTTGCTATTTTTGAATAATATGCATTACATATTGATTGATTGAATTATATTATTTGTATTTGTTTTATTAATCTATATCCTGGTTTGTTATGTTTATGGTGCTCTATGCATCTATATTTCCTCTTGGGAATAATATAATTTATCTAATTTAAAAAATGATTAAATAAATTATTTGGTTGATTACACTATTCATATGTTATTATTATTGTTGTTGATGTTGTAGTTGTTGTTGTTAACTGCAGATTGTTATTTAATTACCAAGGACCAGGGTGGAACAAAAACAAAGTTTAATGACGACTGATCTGTAATTACCCAGATTTAGCTAAAAAAATCTCACATAAATGACAAGTCATTGTTCCGCCTGGGATATATCTATGTGGAATTTGAATGCCCTTCTTGTGTCTGTATTGATTTTCTGATGCTTCACCCACACTGGATTAATTGACAGCTTTAAACTGGCTCTGTATGACTGAGTTTGGATGTATAACTGAGTATAACTTGCGAGGGATTGGCATGTTGTCTGAGTTTGCTTCCTGCATCGCACCTGATGTGGCCAGTATATTAGACAAAACTCCTGACTAAATGTTTTATTTTTCTGAATATGAATCAGCTGGTTTTTTTCATGTAAAACGTTGCCACTAATAGATATGGCATCTGCTGAAGTCTTAATAATGCAAAAAGCTATAGGATTGATATATATTTTGCTTTTTTTCAGTCATATTGTTCCATTATGGTGTAATCAAATCTCTACATCAAAAGTTTTTTGTGGACTTTGTCAGGTTTTGCTGAAAGTGTGATAACAGAGGTACCTAAACTAAACCAGCAGGACATTTCCTTTGACGTTTGAGAAACAGTGACTGTTCATTGTGATTTTATTTTAATTTTGATGTTCTCAGCTGCATATGAACTCCTACTGAGTCCTCAGAATTATTTAAAACATAAGGAAAATAAGAAAATCTCTGAATTAAGTGAAAGAGCTGCCATTTATGAATCAAAAATGGTTTTGTTACCCAACTACCCAAAGGCTTTCAGTAGTGCATAATGGCACAGCTATTACCAGCTTTACCATTAATGACAAATTTCTTCCTTTTCCTGCCTCAATGTTCAATCCATCAAAACTATATAATTAAATAGTTCTGCAACAAGCTATTTTAATGTCAGCAAGTGTTGACTCTTACTTCTTGCTTCAGCTGAAAAGTGTTTTTTTGATATTCAACAAAAAGAAAAAAGGAACTATCATTAACAAAATTTAAGAAACACGACAAGTATGCTTTGCCTGATGTTTAACTTGTCAGGTTTTTCCAATCTCATCTGTCATATCCTTGCCATTTACCAAAGTAATTTTTGCAACAGTTAATCTGCTGGAGTAATTCAACAGAAAAAAAAAAAACTAAGAAAGAGAATGAGCGTTAAAGTAAGTCACAAAAGAAACAAACCATATAGTTAAATCTTATGCACATTGTCTTTCACAGTAGACCAAAAAAGCATAGTGAACAAATGAATTAGAATTGACATCAATTGTTTAGCTTATAAGACTACAATGGACAAAGCCTCTTGAAATACTTCAGGGGCGAAAGTAGCTGGAAGAGGCCACCTCTTGATCTTGTTATGTACACCATTTAAATTTGTTACTTATACATTATGTAACACCTCTTGGGATTAACACTGTTTAGAATGTGTTCAACAGGTACTGCATTGGCTATCTAATCCTGATTAGCACCTTCATGAGATACAAAATGAATATGTACCACCCAATACTTTGTGGTTTCAGTCTGACAGGTTAACTATCAGACTGTATAATATAATCTACTACTAAATAACCATGTGCAAAAAGTGGCTATCAGTATGTGCTGTCAGTTTTGTGTTCATTGGATTTTATAATCTATCTGATATTTAGTTGAGAAGTTTGCATTTCTCCTTATATTGGCACAGTCTTCTCTCAGGGATTTTTGTCTCCAGTTATCTACAGCTATGCTGCTGGATTCAATGGCAGTGCTGAATATACCAGGTGCTGGTGAGTGTTTCTTGTTGTGAACAGATGTTCTATCTGTAATTACCTGCTCTTGTGATCGATGCTTTAGGGCTAGACTCTGACTTGTACTGTGATAAAGAATTTGACAACATCACCCAAATATCCTTTTTTGAGATGGTGTGCCCCCCAACAATGGTGCAGAAGATGGGTCTAATCCCAGAGAGACTGAGACAGGTGGGACTCCACAGGGCACCAGGAACATATTGTCATATGACTTTGACAAGAAACTTGGATGTGTCCAGATATGACTCATCTAGAGATGGCAGGCAGAACTAAGGTGCCCTAGTGGTGGACATTTAAACTTATCTCCAGAAAGAAGAAAGTAATAATAATAAGGAGCTATGTTATTTGGGAAACTACAAGGAGTCTTGTATAGACTGCTGGCTTTCCAATTCACAGGTGGGAAAGCCCCTTTACATGAGAAGAATCTTTGGGTCAGAGAAATGGTGTATCTCGTTGTTTTATTGTGCACTCATGGATAACGCTGTAAGTTCTGCAGACCAGATACGAGGGACATTCAAAAAGTTTCAGCACTCTTTTTTTTTAACTTTATTTATTAAGAATACATCACCTTTCTACATAGTTACCTTCTGTTGCAATGCAATTTTGCCAGTCACATGACACTCTCAGACATGACCAATTACTATTCCTCTCGTCCACCATTTCCAATGAAAATATAAAAGTACAGAAACTTTTTAAATGTCCCTCTTATATAAAATACTGTGAAATGGCATGCTGTACCTGGAAATTCTTGAAGATTCTACCTGTGCCCTATGTCGATGAAATTATGAAATTTAAATATATTGATTAAATACATTGAATCTAGAAGCTGCCTGTTTAAATAAAAAAAAATATATTAAGCATACAATAGTCAAACTGGAGTTGTTTATAAATGTATGTAAAGACCAAAACTTAAAGAAAATCAGATGAATATAACAAACAGTAAATGATACAGGTTATTTCATGAAAGCCAGAAAAGAAGTGGATGGAGGACAAATTAAAAGAAACTTACTAAAAATACTGCCTACTTCAAATGGAGATTAAGGAAGAATTTAAAGTAGAATTATGCTAAAACAGAAAGCTGCAAAGACCGGGGTACTTTATTTGGTGTGTGTTTATATACACTTTAATGAAAATATAATGACAATAATGAGCAATTTACTCGCTTTTCAAACTTGTTTAATGAATACAATGCTGAGTTAGAGGTTGCTGGAAGTTTGTGTCTAAAGCTGGAGCCATCGCTGCATGAGGTTGAAATGTGTCACAGCAAAAAATGCTTATTAACAATCTCTGATAACTCAAACAGATCAGAAGTCTTTATCAACCAAAAGTGTAGGATTCAGGGATGTGAGCTACTGTATAACAAACTGAACAGAGAAGAGATAAAATGTTGAGGCCTAAGGTGGAATTAATATTGAGCAGATTTCTGTAGGAAAAAAATTAGAACAAAAGAAAATTTCTACTATCTAAAATCTACTATCAGTAGATTTCCCTTTGGGGAGATTATGCTTGGAATTCATGTAAGACTATCTTCCTCTGAAACAGATTTGGTACGTTTGGCAAGTTTTTTTTAAATAGGGCTTGGACCAGAAGGGGCAGGAGATCCGGCATGTGGACAGAAATGACATTAGTGGTTGTCAGTGGTCTTTTCCTCCTCCATTCCAAAAAGAGATGTAGTTATGACTGTCACCCTTCTCCTACATTTTTACCTGGAGAGGAACCATAAAACACTTTTGAATCTTGTGTGTAGGACAGGGTGAAAACTGTAAAATAAAAGGAAAGTTAATACAAACAGAGGGAGAACATGAAACCACAACACAGATAGTGCATGGGCAGGAATTTGAACAAAGTGCTTTGAATGTTTAAGGCAACAGTATTAACTATGATGCCAAACTGACAAAAGTTAACTTGTTGAGGAATGTCAAACAAGTTAGAAAATGTACCTGTGGCATAACATTTAAGTGCATTTGCCAACTAAATGAACCATTATGAAATCTGGAGCATTTCACATTTTTTAGCTTCTACATCTAAGAGTCAGCTAACATATTTTTTTTTACAAAATATTTTTGTAACAATGAGTCATAATCAAAAATAACAGTGATAATAGATTGCAATAACATGTAGTGTTAGGCTACATTAAACACATGTTTTAACATTACTTTACAATGTCTTCTTTATATATATATAAAATCCAACGTGTGTCTGTCTGTCTATCTGCTTTTCCTGAGAGAACTACTACAGGTTTTTTGTATAATGTGCTTGAACATTCCGGTAAATTTTTGCGACTTTTCCAACTGCGCTAAGTATTATACTTTGGTTGCAGCACCGATTTATTTGTGCGTATCCGTGAGACAGTTTGCAGGCCAAGAGGAAGGGGAGGCGAGACCTCAAGAGTAGGGAGGTGGGTGGGACCCTCCTCACTCATGCGCCAGCCTCCATTTGAGTCGCTGTACTTCTCGCCATGTATTGAGTGTACCTTGTCTCCACTTAGCGAGCAATACCTGTTTGTTCAACAGACATTATCATCAAAAGATTGTTAAAGAGTAACGCTTGACGTTTTTGACAGATCACAGCTACGTCTGTTTCAGAGGGTACCTGCTAATTGGCAGAGATATCATGGCCACATTCTCTTCTCCCTACGTGGGGGACGCTCTCCCATCAGAGCTGAACATGATCAGATACAGTGCCAACATTTGGAGCATACCTACCCAGAGCTGGCCTTAGGGTGAAGCGAACGAAGCGACTGCTTCGGGCCCACAGCTGGAGGGGGCCCACTGCGCCCAAGGTTTTTTTTTTTTCCTGTGATGCGACGCTGCTGCGGAGGTTCCCAAAGGTGCAACAGACTCCTTCACTCCAACCTCTATTACTAATTTTTTTATATATATAAGTCACGGGCAACATATTCTATCACCTAATTACTCCACGTGGACATCTCCACTCAGCACTCCAATCTTCATTACACTTCACTCAGGCCCGCGCGCCTGTTGCCGCCTCCACGGCTCATCTGTGCCTCTGTCCTCAGTAGGCGGCCACTTACGCTTCAGTCAGGGCCGCTCCGCTGCACTGCATTCTCGACAGAGCATAAAAAGGGGCCCCCTAGCTGCAGGGGTCGGGCCCCTTACGGGGCCCTCGGTATCAGTTTGCTTTGGGCCCGAAATTGTCTAGGGCCGGCTCTGACCTACCTTCCACTTTGCCAGAGATACTTTGCCAACTTTTTATATTTTTGGCAAAGAGATCACAGCTAGATTTCCCAATGCCTTTCAATGGGAGATTTTGAAATTCTGAAACATTGAATAGTACAATCTGTTTGAGAAATATTAATAAAAACATATCAATCTGGGCATATTACGTAGAAGAATAAGTGTTCCATTTTGAACAAAATTGTTTCACATGGAACTGACTTGTTTCATGCAGACAGACAGATGGACAGGGACACACTTGAACAAACAGACAGACATGGCTATCTCCAGCAGGTATGTCTCACATTTTATGTAAATTTACCTAAAAAGATAGCTTACACTGAGATGCCTTAGTGATGGAACACTTTAGTAACATAAATGTAAGCTGGGAAAGTTAATGGAACACAAGACAATGAAGTCATGAATATGCTGTATAACTGTGCATATGAAAATACCAACAAAATGATTACATCTTGCCTGAAGAAGGGGCCTGAGTTGCCTCGAAAGCTTGCATATTGTAATCTTTCTAGTTAGCCAATAAAAGGTGTCATTTTGCTTGGCTTTTCCCAACAAAATGAGAAATTTGATGAGAGAGAGGAGAGGAGGAGGAGGGTTATTGTGTAGGACGACTTTCACTATAACTAATGGAATCACTGCCATCTGTTGGCATTATGAAACCTTTTTTCTTTTTTTGCGACTTTAACAAGGAACCTATCCAATGACAGTTGCTTTTGAGGATTTCGCAGAAATGTGACATTGTATTGTCATTAAACAGATTCATCGCTTTCACTGCTACAGCCTTATTTGGGTGGTGCTTTTCTACAAAATTTGCACTCTTTCCCACATTTTACACATCTCCCTAATCTAGAACAGATACTAAAGAACAGTCACTACACTTGGACACAAAATAAAAAACTGATTTACGCACACACATGTGGTCACGATGCTATAGTAAACAGTACACACTGGTATGGATGTTGACTATACGAGTGAGGCACGCCGACTGAGACCGAGCATGGGAGACGATTACCCACAATCCCGCAGTGAGAGAGAGAGAACCACCATTGGCTCAGTTGTGATCACGTGACGCTCGGCAGACAAAGCGCATACGTATTACTCATATTGCAAGACCGTCTTCATTTATCAAGTTAAATATATTAAAAATTTTTGCTCATCTTTCAGAACACTTGCAGACCAAGTTACTTGCAATCCAAGGTTTTACTGTATTGTGATTTATAATTTAAGAGTGTACTGAGGTTTAAAATTACAAGAAAGCCTAATGTAAGTCTGTCCAAGGAAGTTCTAGGAGAAGCACCCTAGGAGGTCCAGTGGGTATGCCTGACCCTAGAAGTGATCCCTGTCTTTGACTTAATGGCTACCTCAAACCTGAACTCCAATAAAATTAGAGTCAGAATGTGTTTAGAATATAGATTTAACCAATTGAAAGAAGGGATATAAGTGAATTGAGAAGATACAATAGATACAAGTAACAAGGGATGATTTTATGGTATGTGAATGAAGAACACAATACATGGTAGACACAGACATATCCAGCATAGGTATAGGCACATGGCCTTTCAGATTTGTTGTTATTTATGCTTAGTTTGGCATTTTCTGTTACTCCTTTCTTTGTCTATTTGTTTATAATAAAAATACACGTCATGTGTACTACCAATGCCTACTTGTCAATAACTTAATAGTGCCTATATTCCACGCAATACCTGCTGCATATTAAACTATGATCAAAAGGTTTTTGAATTATATTTCTGTTTTCTGAACTGATTTTATTGTATGAGACAATCAGGCAAGATTGCCACAAAATGTGTTCTATATGGTAAATATCATTCTACTACTCTAAGAATGATGTATTTTTTACAAACAAGTTTTATGGATCAGTGTAAGTTTTGAAGAAGACAAATCATAGAATCCAGTAGGTGTAACCTAGGAAAAAATTAAAAGTTCCAGTTAGTGTTTTAACAATGTTGTAAATCTTTGAGACAGTAGGTTTCCCATGAGGGGAAAACTAAAAAAGAACACCATGCTTGAAATAAAGAAGGCCTTATATAGACCCTGAGTAGGTGACCTTAGCAGTGCATTCCAAAAATGTGTGCTGCCATATGTTTGACATCAGATACAAATCAAGCCTTCTCTACGAGCCACCAATAGTACTGCTTCTATTTTTAGTGGGATAGGAGTTAATGATATGCTGCAGCAAGTGTTACTCAACTTAGAGCAGGTGTTCGCTATCCCCTGCCTATCCTGACATTGAATCGGAAACTATTTTTATTTAATAAATTATTGTCTCAAATAATAGTATTTTTTCCAAATAAATATATGACATACTGTAAATTCCAAATACCTTCCGCAATACACTTACAAATGTAGGAAGTATCCTGGGTTGTGGTAATATCTGGAAAAGCATCAGAGAAACTCAATGAGCTGGCAGCTGGCAGGCTGTTTTTTTTTAGTAGGATGTCCTTTTTCCCTCCATCTAGCAAAGACATTTCACCCTTTCCCCTGCTGATTCTAAAGTTGGAAGCATAAAATTAAGCAGAAGAAACTAGCTGTCATCTCAGCTGCTGAACTGCTGCTCTTCGATTGCTAAGCCATTTGTACAGCCTTCTTTGATCCTCTCAGTCTGAGATGAATCCAGGCATTTTGCTGACCTGTGCCAAGCAGTTCTGCCTATTACAAATCATGTGATCCATCTGCAACTCCTGAGGCGTGTCCCATTAAAATTTCTATTTCTGTTATCTTGAATAATTTTACTCTTTGATTTAAATAAGCAGTTCAAAACAAGTGGGTTACCAAAGTCCCCTAAGTGTGACAGAGCAGAGTCTTGTGCCACTTGAAAGACACAGGATAGTTAAGCTACTGTCATTGCTGTTATGTTCTAAATGACTTGTCAGTTAATTTAATTGTGAGTAGAAAGAGTGAAAACATTTGACATTAGCTTGCAGCAAATCAAGTTTCAAAATGTTTAAAATGCATCTTGCCCATAACCAGTTTTAATGGAATTTATTAAAACTTTTCAAATTAACAGATGACAGTTCCAAAAATAGCAGACAATAAAAACTCAAATAAATATGAACTGATATTATAAGTTTCTGTATATGCCTGAAACTCCATGATATTTTCTTCCTCACCATCATTTTATATCTGACTTTTAGTTTCAGACTTTAACTTACAAACTCGCCAACAGATATCATTCATAACAGTAACAAAATGCTTTCATTACATGTACCCGTGAATACTATTTGAATACACTTAATCCACCTCAGAGAAGTGGGGTATAGCTTATTGATAGTTTACCATTAGAGTCATAGTGTCCCCCACTCTTTCTTATAAAACTAGTAGTCACCCTTGGAAGAACATTCGGAAAAGTGTGCTGCACATTAATTTTAACAGCATATCTTTCCACTATTAAAGGGGACAGAAGTATTGAACAACAAAAAAAAAGACATTTCTGAATGAAGCCACAATGTTGCAGCATATAGTTAAAAATGTTTTCGCCGCCATTGTTTAGTGTACAAAATTTTGGTGACATTTTGTAGTGGATACTGAATCTCTTTGCAGTCTTCTAATCTAATGGTTCCCAAGTTGAGTCCTGGAGGACCACTGTGGCTGTAGGTTTTCATGCCAACCAACTTTATTTTTAATTGGACTTCTCATTTAATTAAACAAGCTGTTATTTCCCAGTCTCTATGTTTATAAAAATGACAAAACTGAATTACTGCATTTTATTTCGGTATGTTACATGGATATACTTTAATGTTTTTATCTTTATTTTTAAGATTTTCATCATGTTTTTGCATGTGCTGAGCCATCATTTGCTTCTGAGCACACTAGTGAATGTGATACACAAGTAGCTGCAGCCTTTCACCATGCCGTATTCTCTGCCCTAGTGTCTAATTTATTTATTGTTAGTGGACATTGTTAGAATACAATTAAGGGAGCAAAAAAGGCAATTTAATAGGAAAATGGCAAAACTTCAGATGTTCCTATATTTATTATAAAATGTAAAAGTCACATTACTTTGCTTTTTTGAATGCAGAATAAGAGAATAAAACAATGAAAGACTAGCTAATTAAAAAATAAGGCCAATTCATGTTAAAATGACTGTGAAACAGTTTGGAATGAAACAGTGGTCCTCCAGGACTGAACTTGGGAAACATTATTCTAATCGACATTAAACTGTTTACTGAAAATACCTTCATTTTTTAGTTTTACTTTATAAAATGGGACCCCTAACGAATGATTTGTTACCATTATAAAGGTTCCCCAATTCACTAGAAGACATTATTGCTGGGACTCACAAGACTACTGGAGAGAACAACCAGTTGGAATTCCTAAGACACACTCTATTTTATGGGGGACACAGCAGGGGAACTTGAAACAGCTAGGGGGATTTCCTTAAAAGTACCAACAGGTCTTTGAATGTACTTACAAATAGTTAGCCCGAAGTGTTCTGAACCTAGGCTTTAAAGATACTTTTCGTCAGTACATGAAGAGCTTGAAGTTGGTAGGTAGCCAGTGATGTCAGCTCTATTGGCTGGAAGAAGGAAGATAGGCCAAAGGTGTAGTGAATAAGAAGCAGTAAAACTGTGATGTGAACAGAGCAAGATGGTAGTTAACAAGTGGACCAGCCACCCTGTGTGTTTATGGGAAGGCCAGAAAGCACAGTCTTTGTTATTTTTTCACCATTCACCATTTTTCCCTTCCTCTTTTTGTTCACTTGTTTTGCTACTAAAACCTGTTTTTCTTTTATTACTTTGGTCTTTGTAGTCATCATTTTGATTTGTGGGATGGTTCACCTGTGCCCTCCAAGGTCCATATTTTGTAGGGTGTTCTTGCTATTTAAAGAACATTGTAATACTGACTGAATTTTTCTCCTCAAATATGCAGTACCATACATTTGCATTGCCTTCTGGTATTTTTCATTTCATGAGTGCAGTGAATATTGTTTACTTTATTTTTGTTAAAAAGTTTGAAAATTTGTAATAATTAATTAATCACAGATACAAATGATGATACATTAATTAAAGGAGTAAACAGATTTCTGTAGTTAACCATGAATCATCCACAGAATATGGTTATATACAGTATACTGTATGATACATAAAATATTGCAAGCAGTTTTTCAGCCTGCAAATGATTAGTTCATGTGATTATTCTTTCACTTTCCAAAGTTTCTTATTTCAGTTCTGATCTGAGCAACATAATAATAACAATAACTTACAACAGGCCAATTTGGAGTTGCCAATCTACCTAAATAACTATTATGCAAAAAATAGAAAAACAATACAAATTTTTAGGTCAGGTCAGGTTGGGGAGCATGCACTGACACAGTGCATTGCTGCACTCCACCACATGACAAAACAGCTTGGGATCCTGGTTAACAACCTTCCAGGCAGACACGCAGTCCAGTCCCACCCTCTGGAAATGACCATCTACCTGTCACAGCCAGGTGTTACATGGGTGCCCCCCCTGGCCTGGTTCAGCCTCTCAGTCCCCAGCGATTCCTCGGAAAATCATGCCACAATAGTGCCATAACTGATGCTCCCTCACAATGCAGGTAATGTGCATTAGACATTACATTAATTTTATACTGACTAGAGTTCAGTTGACACAGTCAGGTAGTCTTGCCTCACTAATGTAAAGGTGAATGCTATCATTTTTATTTATATTTTGATAAAGTTTGTAGAGAGTGTGGTTAATAAGTCTGTGGAAAACTTTAGTTTTTTTTCTCTCCGTACAATCAAATATAATAGTTAGATTTCTTGTAATCTTCTTTATTACTTTCACTTCTTAATCACAACCATTCTTCTAGCTTGTTTCTGCATTGTGTTTTGCAACTATAATAACATACATTAATACGGTATATCACGGACATAAATTATAGTAGGCTTAACCAATTATTAGTTCATGTACATTAAAATTGTTATCCATACTGTTTATTAATATTTCATTAGGTTATGGGCTTTTAACATTTCCACATGATTTAAATAATAGATAATAAAACATGTTTACCATTAAGTTATTTGCAGGAAACCTAAGAAATACATGGAGACATTCATACTGATAGTGAGTAAGTTCCTGGGGCTGTGAGGCATTGGCACAACTTACTGCACTACTGTGATAACAACATTTATTTATATAGCACATTTTCATACAAATGATGTAGCTCAACATGCTTTACATGATGAAGAAAGAGAAAAAAGACAAAAATAAATAAGAAAATAGAATTAGGGAACATTAATTAACATAGAATAAAAGTAAGGTCCAATGGCCAGGGAGGACAGAAAATACAAAAAAAAAACTCCAGACAGCTGGAGAAAAAAAAAAATCTGCAGGGGTTCTGAGTCCACGAAACCACCCAGCCCAATCTAGGCATTCTAACTAACATAAATGATCTCATGGTATTCAGGGTTCACATGGAAGAACTTGATGATGACGCTCATGTGGACTTCTGACCTTTAATCCATCAATGGAGGGACATCATGGTGCTTTGATTAGGTGGTGGTGGCGCAGATCACCACCACTGAAAACCGGAAAAAGAACAGAAGAGAGAGTAGGGGTTAGTACGGATTACGGAGCCGCTAGGAATAATAATGATATTTAAATGCATATACAGAGTATCAGTATTAAACTACAATGGAGCTATGAGAAAGCCATGTTAAAGTAATGTGTTTTAGCAATTTTTTAAAGTGCTCCACTGTGTTAGTCTGGTGAATTCCTATTGCCAACTATTTCAGATTTTAGGTTCATAACAGCAGAAGGCCACCTCACCACTTCTTTTAAGTTTAGCTCTTGGAATTCTAAGCAGACACTCATTTGAAGATCTAAGGTTACGATTTGGAGTGTAAAGAAAGAGGCATTCTGAAATATAGGATGGAACGAGATTATTTAAGGCTTTGTAAACCATAAGTAGTATTTTAAATTCAATTCTAAATGACACAGGTAACCAATGTAGTGACATCAAAACTGGGGTGATGTGCTCAGATTTTCTTTTCCGAGTTAAGATTCTAGCAGCTGCATTCTGCACTAGTTGCAATCGATTGATGTCTTTTTTGGGTAGTCCTGAGAGGAGTGCGTTACAGTAATCTAGTCAACTGAAAACAAAAGTGTGAACTAGTTTCTCAGCATGTTGCAATGTAATAAGAGGTCTAACTTTTGCTATATTTCTTAAGTGAAAAAATGCTGTCCTAGTAATCTGATTAATATGTGATTTAAAATTCAGCTCAGAGACAATAGTTACCCCTAAATTCTTTTCTCTCTGTCTTGACTTTTAATCCTTATTTCTAATAGCTTGATGAGGAAAGAGGAATAAACATGATGAGGAATATCCTCCAACTGTTTGAAGACATGCAGGTTAGGTAGACTGGTGATGCTAACTTGGGCCTAGTGTGTGTTGGTGTATTAGTGTGTGTGTGTCTGTTTGCCCTCTGATGGCCTGATGCCCTGTCCAGTGTTTATTCCAGCCTTGCACCCCTGTGCTAGCTGAGAATGGGCTCCAGCCCCTTCTCAACCCTGGTCTGGAAAAAGCAAGTTAGAAAATGACATGACATGATGAAATATAAATAAACTAATAGCTCATTAACTTTTAATATTCAAATAAAGTAAATAATCCACATATGAGTTAAGTAAAAATGACACATTCCTCTTTATTCTATATTCCTCACTGTGACTAAAAGCAGTCACTGTTTTTACAGTCAACTGCAACTGTGATCAAGCTAAGTTAAGAGAGAATATTTTATATGACAGCTTGATAGCATGGTCGTCTTTGGACCTTTTATACAATAATTAGATTTTCAATATTGACATTCATCATAGAGCCAAGATGATTTAGTGATGATGTCACAATGTCAGCTGTCTTGGAATGCATTTTCTGGCAGTGCTATCTGGCATTTCAGTTTTATGAATCCTCATCTGGCAGTGTGTACTTGTGACAGCAATTTTTTTGTAATACGGAAATTGTTTCAGGTCTTGTTTGTCAGAATGTAATTGATCATTTATGTTTATATTTGTAAACATTTAAATGCCGTATGTAATATAAGCTGTAATTTCTACAGTGCAGCTGCACAAAAGTGAAAAGGTTTATTGTAGTTTGCAGCTGATTTTCAAAAACTGCCAAAACATTGATACGTTATTTCAGAAAATATCTATTTGTATATTTTTAACTTGTTTTATCCAATGCATTATCTGATAAATGTAGATCATATCCCTGTCAGCAGTGGGTGCAAGGCAAGGATTGATACGGAGTGAAACACTACTGTAGGAAAATTTTGGATGTATACTGTATTAATATTTTAATGAAGGTTTATAGTTTGCGTATCTCTTTATCCGGGGCAGGATATATTACATCTGTGTGGTGCACTTGGTACATAAACAGGTTAAATTACTTGCATAGGGTAATACAGTTAGGCAGATATGGAAAATTCATGATAAACCATAGGGATTAAACTCCTGAGCCTTCACAATTACACTATAATATCCATCCATCCATCCATTTTCCAACCCGCTGAATCCAAACACAGGGTCACGGGGGTCTGCTGGAGCCAATCCCAGCCAACACAGGGCACAAGGCAGGAACCAATCCCGGGCAGGGTGCCAACCCACCGCAGCACTATAATATCTATTACCTAATTTATTGTAAAATGTAAGCATAAGGATATTGAGAAAACAATTTAGTCAATGTACTCGCATCTATTTTTACCAACATGATATTTGGATATTTATTTTCCTACTCTGAACATCACTGTTTTAAAAACTAGACATTAAGCTATGCAGCCATACTGCACATTGAATTGGACATATGGCCAAAAAAGCACCCCTACCTGACAATACTGTATATATCAGAAGGAATGGCAGCAAACTTCTTGTCATTGTCAAAATGTCCATCGATCATGGCTAAATGTGGAAAACCCCTGCTGGCAAACTAACTTTAAATCTAGAAATTCAGAAGTGATGGCTCAGTATCATCCTGTTACCTTTTCCAGTTTCATTTTTATGTCTACATTCACCTTTAACATTATATATGAATATACAGTTAGAATTAAAATTGGCATTCAGAGTTTACCTGTTAAGAAATGCACTGGAAGCTGGACTTGTATGACATTCATGCTTTATTATCCACAGATAATTTTAACAGTGCCAGATTTTCTTTGCTGTTTTTAAGTTAGACCCAGAAAAAATACACCAACAATTTTAATTTCTACATTCAAGTAGTGTGAATAAAGGATATTGAGTCCTACACAGCAGCAGTAATCTATTGACTCAGTAAATGTTTGCTTTCCATATTAATGCTTCACTTGCTGCAATATCCTATTTAGAAATAGTACAGTACCATATGGAAATAAAAAAATGCCCTTACCCACTGTTCAACAAAAACAAAGCATAAAATGATCTGTAGTCAGGCGTTTCATTTGTACAATACCACAAACTCCTCAGGAAGAACAATCAAAAACAAAAATTACAAGGTTGTCTTTAAATTAGTTGCATTATCTGATGTAATTAAGCAATGATGCACTCATTCCACATGACTTCTGAACTCAAAGACCACAAGCACATTCCCAGGTTCATGTTATGTCAATCTCTAACCAGCTTAATCCAGAATAGGGATGCACCAATGCAGCTAGCACAGGACACAAGGCAGGAACAAATTCTGGAATGGGTGCCAGTCTTTCGCAGGGTGAGCACACACACACACACGGACACACACGCACAAGCACACACACACACACGCACACATATTTAACTCACACTAGGGCAAATTTAGCATTGCTAATGTACCTAACCTGCATGTTTTTAACAGTGGGGAGAGACCCACACAGACATTGGGAGACTATGCAAACTCCACACAGGGAGGACCTGGGATGCAAACCCTGTTCTCCTTACTGCAAGGCAGCAGTATGACTACTATGCCACTGTGCCGACCTCCCAGGTTCAGATAGTTGCGAATATCCTATACCTGTGGCTTAACATAACATTACATACAGTAGTAATTTTTACCTAGCTATGGTTAGGGAATCCTTGCTGTACTGGGTGCAAAGTAGGAACCAACACTGGATGGGATGCCAATCTTTTGCAAGTCACACTCATGCATAGACATTCACACATTCATCTCAGGGCAAATGGACAGCTGGCTGTTAACCTAACCTATATATCTTTTAAGCTTGGAAGAAGTCCAGCAAGGACTTTGAGAAAAAAAACATGAGAACATAGGGAGAAGTTGAAATTCCCCATATCAAATGCTCAGACGGTGCTTGGCCCCATGACACTGAAGTAAATACATTAGGTTTCCAATCAGATACAATCAAAATGAAATATACAGTAAATAAAGTAAGCTCCATGTTGTTATGTAACTTACGGTGAAGCTAAACCTAGCTGTCTAGAAGTTGATCTGGTGCGAGCAAATGACCATGAAGGCACAGCATTAATTAGAGAGCTTTTAAATCTTGCATGATTTGATGACAGAGTCACAAAATGCATACAGCAGTGAAAATATTACATTGGAAAAATTCTAAAAAGTTGAGAATATGTTCTTTTAATTTAGTGATTTATTAGTTCTGATGTTATTTAGACTGTTTGTTAGGCTACAGTTTAGCACCATAATAAGATGAATTTAGGAAATGCTGAATCAATCACCACCAAAGATGTATCTTATTTTGTACTTTATTAGTTATTTTCTTGGAAAAGATATCAAGTCATAGTCAGCGCTTCAAAAGTTTGCCATTTAAGAGTTAAAGGGTTAGGTCTCTGCTATCTGCAGATGTTGCTGTTCTCTTAGTGTCATCATATAATGGTCGCCAAACTGCTCTGTAACAGTTTGCATCTTAGTATAAACTAGCCAGAATGAGAATTAGCAACTCCAAATCTGAGGTATCTGGAAGAGAGCTGCTTTGTCCGTGTAGGCAAGCGATGAGCATATGCCACCAATGTAGGTGTTCAAGTAATTAGGGGACTTGTTCAAGAGGCAGAGAAGAGGTGATGATGAGGCTGACCAACTAGTTGATGGCTGTTTCACTAGCAACGTCTGTGAAGTGGGAGCTATGTATTTGGATAAACCTTTTGGTTTATCAGTCACTCTACATCTCTACCCTAACCTACAGCGTTATCATGAGTATGGATGAACAAAACAGCCAAGTTTAGATTTGCACAAAGTATTGCAAAGCTGACACTAAACCCAATTTTACAGATGATTTTGCAAATGCAAAATGTGAAACTCAATTGAAAAGGAGAGAGTTCTAAAGGTTTTTTAGAACTCTCTAAGAATATTGCTTCCCTGGAGCTTCAACACATCTCCCTGTTTACCTGTTTTCTTTTGTAGCTGCATGCATGTGACCTGTCTCACATCACTAAAATCAATTCTATTTATGTTACTCATTCACACTACAGTGAAGAAGCTCCGTACTTTTTAAAAAAAAAAAGTGACATTCTGCTTATTTTCTGAACACATCAAAACATCATTGTGTGCATTCCTTTGTTATCTTCACAGGAAAATCTCACTACACCGGAAGCTACACTACACTGCACAGATCTCACTACACAACAACCCACTTGCTATTAGCTATGTCTCCCAGCTGGCCTGGGAATGCACTCAGGATTCCCCCGGAAGAGCTAGAAGAAGTGGCCGGGGAGAGAGAAGTCTGGGTATCTCTGCTCAAGCTGCTGCCCCCGCGACCTGATCTCGGATAAGCGGAAGAGGATGGATGGATGGATGGATTTGTTTTTCCTGGTTTCTCTTTCATTATATGTCCACAAATATATAGTGACCGCTAAGAAGTGAAACCATATCATACCATACCATACTATACCATACCATAACTAGACCATTTTATAAACCTGCTTAAATCTGAGCAGGGTCGTGAGGGGCTAGAGCATATCCTAGCAAGCACAGGGCACCAGGCAGAAACAATCCCCCTGGGCAGGGTGCCAGTCCATCACAGGAGACCACACTCACCCACCATAAATGATTAGCAAACCAAGAAATAAAAACATTTATAGTAATTTTAAACCCAGCCACTGCTGAATGTATATTAATCCACAGCTAAACAAGAAAAACAATAGTTTAAACTTTCCCCAGAATTCTCTAGAAGCAATATGCATATAAAGCAGCCCAAGTGTCTTATTTTCATTGCTTAGTAGAATGGGACTGGTAAATCAGTTGCACGCCAGGAGCCTTCTCTCTGTTCTGTCCTTTGTCCAGGTCATGGCGAACTTACTTTCAGTCTTTCCCATCCGCTTTTATCTTCCTTCAAGTTTCCAACCTTATTGACTTGGCCGGGCTCCATGAAACATCTGAGATAATATGGTTGTATATGTTTTTACCTGCACCCTTCTAGTCCAATCTTGACAAGAGAACAGATGAGACTCTGAGATAAAAATGCTTTTTAAAATATATTGCAAATATATATGTAATGTATGAGGGAAAGAGTGAGGAAATAAGATCATTGTTTATACTGGAAATGTTTACATATTATAAATTAATTTAGCTACAGTCTATTTTTTTATGTCACACACTTTTCTGTGTGCCTATAGTATAAACTGCCAAGTACATTTTTACATCTATTCAATGCAGATGAAGCCACATTTTTTACTTATCACTCTAACCCAATAGAACTGTTTACCGTAGAATTTATGCTGATTAAGATAATGATAAATGTATTGTTCTGGTGCTTTTTTCTTAAATGAAATTATTTTTCAGTTGCTGTTTTGATTCTGATGGACAGCTGTTTGCCTTAATAGAAAAACAGTGTATCTCATAGTGTATGGTCATCGAAGCTGTGTCAAACAATTAAACCAAAAGTTTACAAAGTTGAGTCCAATTAAACATTTTTCTGTTTAAAAATGAATCATTTAAAACTTTTACCAGTTTGACTTCTACTAGCCTGCTGCTATAAAAATGAATTATGAAGAAAAACCTGACTGCATTAACAACACCATTACAGTAGGAATATATGAGCATCCTTAGGGAACTACTGAGATTGGGATGCCTATTGTTTCAATTTATAAAAAAGCTAATGGCGTTCCTTGAGAATTCTGTGGTTCTATGGGGCCCAAATGAAATATGGCAAGCCTATGCAGGAAAAACAAATGCAAAGTGATTAATTGAATCTTATTGTCTTTAACTACCATGTAATGCCATTGTCATTGTTTAATTGAAATGCATTGATATCTAAATATAGAAGTTCCATTATTAACAGTGCATGCCAGTGCAGGTCTCTCTAGCAACTGACTTGTAAATATGTTGTAAGAAAGACAAGATATCTTTGCTATAGCCACTTGAGTATATATGGATGAATATATCTATCTCTCTCTATATATATATACTGTGTATATATATATATATATATATATATATATATATATATATATATATATATATATATATATATATATATATATGGAAAAAGACATGCAGGTTATGATAATTATGAGGGGTGTTCAATTATAAGCAGAAATTTTCATGCTCTGTTCATTTAAAGAGTGCAAGGTACATGTGACTTATTGCACAACAAACACATGCATGTTTGAACTTGTCATTATTAGTGCTAGCTGCTCTTTTCCCCCTTCCTGTCAGCTGTAATCAACATGTCGGAACAGGAGGTACACAGTAGTGTTGCACAGAAAATTGTTATAAAATTTTTGACAAATGAAAGACTCATTCCATCTCAGATTTATTGGAGACTTAAAAATCAATTTGGGGATGAGTGTCTCTCTCACTCTGTATTGCAGTGGCAGGAAGACTACATCGAAAAATAGTGTATAAGTCGATTCATTGTATACATTAAATAAAGTGTAGCTCATAAATTCCTGTTTATATCTGAACACCCTTTGTACAATAGATTTACTAGCTTAATAGCTTTATTAACTTTATTAACTGGAAAGAATGTCACAGTGCACTTAGGTACAATATTGTGAGTGCTCAAATTGCCGGTCTTGTGCACTCACAACTGGAAACCTACTTTTGCTAAATATACGTGCCATTGCCAGAAGGTTTGCTGTGTCTCCCAGCACAGTCTCAAAGGTATGGTGGAGATTCCAGGAGACAGACAGTTACTCTAGGAGAGCTGGACAGGGCAGTAGAAGGTCCTTAATTCATCAGCAGGACCGGTATCTGCTCCTTTGGGTAAGGAGGAACAGGAAAAGCACTGCCAGAGCCCCACAAAATGACCTCCAGCAGGCCACTGGTGTGAATGTCTCTGACCAAACAATCAGAAACAGACTTCATGATGGTGGCCTGAGGGCCCGACATCCTCTAGTGTACGCTATGCTCACTGCCTGGCACTGTGGAGCTCGATTGCCATTTGCCATAGAATACCAGAATTGGCAGGTCCACCACTGGCGCCCTGTGCTTTTCACAGATGAGAGCAGGTTCACCCTCTGCATATGTGACAGACATGAAAGGGTCTGGAGAAGCCGTGGAGAACATTATGCTGCCTGTAACATTGTTCAGCATGACTGGTCTGGTGTTGGGTAAGTGATGGTCTGGGGAGGCATATGCATGGAGGGACACACATACATTACACAACATTACCTTGACTGCCATTAGGTATAGGGATGAAATCCTTGGACCCATTGTCAGACCCTATGCTGGTGCAATGGGTCCTGGGTTCCTCCTGGTGCATGACAATGCCTCATGTGGCAAGAGTATGCAGGTAATTCCTGGAGGATGAAGGAATTGATACTATTGACTGGCACCCACACTCGCCCGACCTAAATCCAATAGAACACCTCTGGGCATTATGTTTCAGTTCATCCGACACCGCCAGGTTGCACCTGAGACTGTCCAGGAGCTCAGTGATGCCATGGTCCAGATCTGGGATGAGATTCCCCAGGACACCATCTGATGTCTGAATAGAAGCATGCCCCCCCCCCAACATTATCAGACATTCATACAAGCACATGGGGGCCATACAAACTACTGAGTACGATTTGGAGTTGCTGCAATGAAATTTAGGCAAAATGGACTAGCCTGCCACATCATTTTTTCACTTTGATTTTCGGGAATTGTTTGAATTCAGCCCTCTGTAGGTTGATAATTTTCATTTCCATCAAACGATGTGGCATCCTTTCATTCCTAACACATTACCCGGTCCATATCAGTATAGATATCCAGCATGATTTTTTTTTCCCATTAAGATCTGATGTGTTTTCAAAGTGTTCCTTTAATTTTTTAAGCAGTTTATGTGTGAATGTATAGGCTATATAAGAAATTCTGTCCTCATTAGGATCAGGGTCCAGAATGAATGATGATTTATGACTTTACTTTGGTATACATATTAGCTGGGAAGCAAGGGCTGGAGCTATGCATTGAGTAGTTGAAGTGATGTCATAGTTCATCTGAAAATACTTCCTCCAGTCTAAGGAAAACAAAGCAGGAGTCATTACAGTATGTGTTGCACCATTATACTTTCCAAACTTTCACCCATGTTCAAAACCTGCAGCCACTCTTTCTGCTTGCATGTATGTCAATATATTCACAGAAAAAACCCAACGAATATATCATGTTACACTGAATGCAATATATATGCAGTCTGTCTATCTATCTATCTATCTATCTATCTATCTATCTATCTATCTATCTATCTATCTATCTATCTATCTATCTATCTATCTATCTATCTATCTATCTATCTATCTATCTATCTATCTATCTATCTATCTATCTATCTATCTATCTATAGTATATGCACAATATATTGCATTCAAAGTAAGATGTATTCATTTGCTTTTTTTGTTGTTTTACTGTCAGTAGTCTATGCTTATAATAATTTCTTTAAACTACCAACATATGACGACAATAAACTTGAACTTGACCAGAACACAGGTGATCCTAAAATTTGGAAGCAAAATTAATAATAATGAACTTCAGTGAAATTATTTCATATGTTTATCTGATGAGCAAACTGTCAGAGTAACTGAATAACTGAATAATTCACGATCAAACAATGCCGAACTGCCACATAATATCAAAGATGTCTGTCTTTTTACAAGATATGTTAGGTTAGGTGGCCATTAAATCTGCAATTGGGTCAGGCAATCAAATTTAGTGTTACACAAAAAACTAAAAGAATATGTTTGCAGCTGGAATTTTGATATTGCCTATTGGTGCCACACTAAATTAGCAACATAATGAATAATGAATACTTGTTCTTTAGGTACGTGGTTTCATTTCATCTTAGCTTGGCAAGTTCAGATAAAATCTATCACAGGCAGACTGTCTAGGCATATTGTACAATTGGTTTTAGCGTCACTAGGTCAAAGTACATAGGCAAACCTTCACCTAAGATTTGGTGATCATCGCCCTCTATTTGATTTGAAGCTAATTCTTCTTCTGCATTACCCTTTTCTAAGTTGACCAGATGGGTAGGTATTGTGTGTGTGAAGTAAAAGAAAGTTGAAGGACACACTTTTATAATTACACTTCCTGGAAGCTTTGATTCTAAAATTTGCTAAAGAAAAAAGTAACTATTACACAGCAAATCATTCTGTGTTATATTGTTTAAACACACTCTGAAAGCCAGGGGCTCAATAGTGAAAGTTCTACAATGCTAGTTAATCTGTCTTCATGCTGTTCCCTTTCACGATGTTTGGAGACATGCCATTATTGGTTTCAGGCTCTTTGCCAATCAGATTGCCCTGCTTCTGGCAATCAAAGTGCTTCAGGGTAAATGTTTTTACCTGTAGTTTAGAAGTTGAGCAGGCCATTTGGTGAATGTCTGTGTCATGATTCTGACAGTTTGCTCATCAGTGTCAATCTTTCTTTCACCTGGCTCCTCACTGTCATTTTTTTTCTAAGCACTCTCACCAAAGGTCAATAAGATTCTCTTTTAAGCAGGGAAGCAACATCAAAATATATTGATCTACCTGAAGGGATTCAGTAAATATTTATGCCAAATAAATGTGTGCATTGTGCCTCAGCAGAAAAATACATAAATAGAAAGTGTGCCTTTTGCTTGAAGAGATGCTGTAATGTGTTTTTCTGCCTTCACATTTGAATGACTTTCATATAGGCTGGAACAAGCATGGTATGTTATTGCAGCTTATTGCTCACTATTGGATGTTAAGTAAATGAAATAAGGACTTCTGAAATTGTACAATCAGTTTGCTTTACATGTTCTCACATAACTGTAATGCATGTTCAAGTGTGCATAATGTGTGTATCCATAAATAAAGGTGCTTGAAACTGTTTGGATAGGGTTTTTTTTTACATCATAGCCATATTTGTACAAATCCATGTGCATAAACTATATGCTAGACTGAACCCTATTGTGTCATAATGTTCATAAAAGATATTTATTTGAGTTTACACTAATTTCAGTTTATTATTCAATGAGATGCATGCAGGTAATATACAATTTTTACAAGCAAAGAAGAACAGATCAGGGTTGAATATTGGATTAAAACACTTTAAGACAGGATACTCGAGGATATGCTCAAGCTGTTTATCTTGTACCTTTCTGCAACCAGATATTTAGCAGCGTCTTACCTCACTTAACTCAACATAGGATTAATTTTGAATATGACAATTGACCAAGAGGGTAACACAGAAGAAAATACACTATTTAGGTTCCCAAACCGGATACTGTCCAAGCATTGTGGTTATGAATCCATGAAAATTATGAACAAGAGAATAGACAATACATTCCCATGTAAACATCCAACACCCACATTGAACAGATGCCATGTGGTCAAACAGAACGTCTCTACTGGGATGAAAGGGCAAGCAGCAGTAGCTCAAGAACATCTACAAACTTAGACCATTAGAAGAATTGTGACAAGAACAGGCCATTCAACCCAACAAGCTCACCCATGCTATTTACTTGGATTGTCCAAAAGAAAAGTCAAAGTTTGACCTTATACTCTTCAAGCACATTCCGCAACAAATCATGATGTACAATAAAATATACATTTTTGAAGTCCACAAAATACAAATAGTCAGGATTTTCAAACTCCCATCACCCCTCAAGAACAAATACTTGCTTTACTATTCAGAACCAGAATGGAATCCACACTGCTCTTCTTGGTTCTGCAGTTCAGCTGCTGAATGGAGCCTCTATTCCAATAATGTCAATGTTAATTTATTTATATAGCACATTTAAAACAGCATAAGAATGCTGTGGCCAAAGTGCTTTACAATAATAGAATAAAAGAAAAAAGAAACAAATAACATAAATAACATAACTAGAAATACAAATATATGAACATAAATAAAAATAAAATAAATATAAAATAGAAGTGATGTTATATCATACCATAGTACCATAGGCTTAAGCTTTTGAATGAAGGCTAAGGAGTGTCATCCCACAGCAACTGGAATGCATCCATAACAGAACTGTATAGTCTTCATTATTACAAATTTAAAAACTAATGGTAAACTAAAATCAAATTATTACTTCTGTAAATGTAAAAATGTGAACCGCCACTCCAGTCTGCAAGCCCAGAAGCACTGTCCTTTCTTTTCTTGCATAAATCACAAAAGAGGCATGTTAGCCAAAAACACCTCATCCAATCTTTTTACTTTGTCACTATGGAGTTTCCTAATCACCACAGTCACAGAGAGATGATCTCAACCCCAACTGATGTTCCTGACACTTGCTACTCCATGGAGGCAATATTGAATTATTCAATCTGCTCCTTTCAGCACTTATTGATATCCCGAGACAATGTTTCCCAGTCCTGGAGGAGAACAACCTGGGTGACATCACGTCCACACTTCCTCAGTCATGAAATGTTTTGCTAAAACTTCCTTGAGGCCATCCAAAAAATATTTTCTGTATGCATTCCGTTTCCCCACACAGGGCCACTTCTGCATATGCCACATTTTTAGTCTTCTATTACAACTTAGTCAGATTTGCAGACCATCCATCTAATATTGCATGGAAGATCTCTTCCTTCTACTTGAATGATTCTTTTAATCGCAGATTTCCGTGGACAGGGATACAATGGATAGCAGTGATATCTCACATATCCAGCATCCTGGGTTTGAATTCTGTGCCTAGTACTGGTTTGTGTGAAGCTTAAATGTTCTGCCATGTCTGTATGCATTTTCTCTAAGTAGTGCAGCTTTCCTTCAACATTCCTAAAGATATTAATGTTAGGTTAGGGTGATTCCAAATTGGCCTTATGTAGGATTTTTGCATGAGTTGGCACCTTGATGGACTAGTATGCCATTTAGGGTTGTGTTGTGTCTTGCAGCCAGTGCTCTGGTCATTTTCTTTAACATATGTGTTAGGTTTGTCAGCAATCTTAAACTGACTTGCTGTAAGAAAGTGTGGTGTGTGCGGTGTGTGTAAGAGTGTCCCCAAGGCATGTTGGTTACTGACTTTGGCCTGATGCTGCAGGAGAGCCTACAAACTTTGGAAAACATATACTGCAATAATGAAATTTTGAAAAGGATTGAGAAAAGTAATATAATTTTGTTAGTGTGATGTCCTATGTTTCTGCACTAATCCAGCTCAATAGATATGTAAGTATTTAATTCCCTTGTGTGTTAAAATTCCTATCTTCAATTCTCTTTCTCTTTCTGTAATGTTTCCACCTCTCTTAAATACCCCCCCCCCCCAAAAAAAAAGTATTCACAATTCCCACTATTAGAGAAGAATCACTAAAATAGAATACTAAGCAGATGCAAAAACTGTTGTCTAAATAATTAAATATTTTCCCAGGCAGTACTCTAAGTCTGGGACAGTACTTATAAACAGTACAGTGAATAACACAGAGTGTATTTCCATAGTTTTTGAGTGTCTATATTAGAAACTTTAACATTCATAATATTAAAATATTACAATTGGAATACTTTATTCTACAAATGGTATAAAACTTAAGTAATGTAGTTTGTGAGTGTATACTGTAAAGGAGGATGATATGCTACTATACCGTGTGATGTTCATATTCAAGCCAAAGTGAATGAATTAAATAATATTCATTGATACTATTAATTGAATATAGTAAATAAAGGCAGTAAAAATCTCATTCTGGTTAGCTGATCTTAAGCATGTAGCGATGGGATTGGTCCTTTTATGAACAATAATTGATGACTGTGGTAAATCAGTAAGCAAAACCTCACATCCTCTTACCCATGACTTCCTTAAATATATACCATCTTTTTATCATTTTTATTTTTTTTTTGTGATGAAAACATGTTTGTGTACCCAGTAAGTATTACTTTTAAGATCAATGCAACTTATGACCTTAAATATTATAGCAAATGATGATGGTTTGTTAAAACAGTTGCTTACTTTCCTGCAAAATTAGGCTTATGGCCTTGGGAATTCATATGATTACATGCTGTCTAAAAGCATTTACTGTAGTGGAGAGAGGTGTTCTACTTGAGCTAATAAGTATTTTACATTTTATTTAGTAAGAAAATTAAGAGTGTCACTTCATGTTTTGCAGTGTTTAATTTTTGCTTACAATACACAAAGTATTACATGTGAATGTTATTGAAACTGGGATTTAGTAAAGTCAGCCTGCTACCCAAAAAGTGCCCTTGCTCTAAAAAGCTGGGAAAGTTACTTCAATAAAGGAAATACAGTATTACTTTGGTTGGTTAGTTAAAGTGGACTTTTTTTGCTGTCTATACTAAGGACTTCATTTGAGTTTGTATCCTTTAGGTCAGCATGAAAAGTATGCTGTCATACATCCATCAGTTTTAAAACTCTTTAAGTCAGATGCATGGAATTCCAGTATTTGCACACACTCATCTTCTTCATTCTGCGCCACTTTAGTCTCATCAGGTTCCTCTACCTACATGTCTTTTGGATGTAGGAGACCAAAATGGAACATACTGTATGTACAAATTAACCTGAAAAACAAATGCAAGATAGAAAAGAGTGGAAGAAGTAAACAGAAAAAATAGAACCATATACAAAGGAGTAAAATGAAACTTCTAAACTAGTGATGCTCTACACATAAAGTTTACAGTAATGGAAACCATTTTACACCTTTAAACCAGTAATAATCTTTGGTGTTAGTTATTGCATTATTATCTTTAAATAAAGCACACTGTTTATTTTTGTTTGCTTTATTCTTGACGCAAACAAGCAGTAGACATAATCCAATTAATGCAATTTAGCCAGAATCTGTAGAAATGCATTTGTACAGCCTATGTTAATAAGTGCATTCTGTATATTAAGCCGGAAAACAATTTTATACAAATGAATGTTGTGGTAATAGCTTTGCATAATAATATATCTAGCCTGAAGTCTAATAGTTTTAGAATTGGTTGTTGTTTCCTGGATTATTTTTTTTCTTTTTCTACGAATTTTCTTCCTTTTGTATGAAGGTTTTTGCTTATACCTTATATAATGTATAAATAAATAAAAAAATAAAACATACAGTTCATGCACTAGTTGCTAAAGGAATGCAATATTATTTTAGTTAGATAACACATGAATTACTTAATTAATTAGTGCAATTTATTTCATTTGTTTAATTTAAGAGACAAACAGGCCTTTTCACCAATTATTTGTGACAAATGCTGCAGTGCACAAAGATATTCATTCTTTCATAATGAACCAGTGGTACAGTGTACAAATTATCTGTGGCATTCCAAACATATGCTATTAAGCTGATTGGCAGCTGGAAGCTCTAAAGACATTGATTGTGTGTAAGTAATGATGTCTATGTGAGTCTGCTCAGGCAGAGGCTGGTGTCTCACCCATGGCCATGACCAAAAGTAAGCAAAATCATTTTTGAAAAACTAATCAAAAAATAATTTCAATCATGCTAAAAATTTAGCACCATGGAAATAGGCAATTCAGAACTGCATTAGGTGGAGCAATGGCTAAGCCAGTGATTTTTAAACCACAAAGCTGCTGGTTCAGTCCCCATTATGTCACCCAGAATATTTCATTTCAGTAAAGAATTGTACTATGCCTGCACACTTGCCTGTTTTGCACAAATGCTTAATCCATTTTAGGGCTGGAGAAAGCTGCATCCCATCTTAGGAACTGTTGTGAAGCCCTGGATAGTGTGGCAATCTCTCTAAGAGTGTACTCTTGCCCACCATCACTCATATGCAGAAATTTCCTCTAATGCATAGTGTGGATACAAAGGGGCACTCCTACTCACCAAACACCCAACACAAACAGGCATGGACACAAGTTAAAAGGCACAAAGAGTCTTTTATTGTGGGAAATTCTTTGAATCAAGTGTTTCCCATCCCAGCCACAAGTACAATAATCACAGTAACATGCAATTACTCTCTCGGTCACTCTTCCACTGCCTACTCCACTCCTTCTCGCAAGCTTTTTCCACCGTTCACCCAACTCTGGATCATCCATCTGAGGCAGGCAGCTCCTTTTTTCTTCCACCTGAGAGAACTTCTGGTCTTCTGGGAGTACACGTGGTCCGAAAGCTCTTCTGGGTGAGATGTAAACTCCATGAAATAGGACTCCCCAGTCCTGGCAGCTCCACCTGGCCACACCCAGGGAACCCAACAGGGCTGAGTTGAAGTACTCAATATTCCATGCTGCCTGGTGGAAATCCAAGTCACCTTTTACAACACAGGAGGCTGCCAACTAGTGCTGCAGGGGAGATGATGCCCTGTGCACATTCTCTCCCCAGGTCCTTCCATCTCATTGTCGTACCGGCAAAGTAAGGCTGCCAGCTATCTCTTACAATAGATCCTTGGCATGTGGGAGAAAACTGGAGTAGAAGTAGAAAAAAACATGTGAACATTGAAAGAACAGGAAAATGTTAGGCCAGGATTTGAGTCAGGTCTCCTGGAGCTGAAAAGTAGTGATACTTACCACTGCTCCACCATACCAGCCTTAATGTTAAAATAAAGATTGTTTTAATGATGTGTTCCATTTCATACCGATATTAGTATACTTTACGTCATTTTACTATTGGGTCTATTCAGGCATTAATTGAAAATCCTCAAGAATAAAAAGCCACCTTAAAAATTAAGGTCATAATGAATTGATTCTTTATCACTTTTTTCATTCTTGTTTCCATCTCTTGGCTTCATTTTTTTTTTAAATCAATTTTTTAACAGAAGTGCATCAGCTTTTATACAAATAGTACTTGCTTTTCTTTGACAAGACATCTTTTGTCTTTTAGATTTAAACAAGTAACAATATTACCTAAAAGAATAGATCACATACTCTTACATATCAGCAATAATATGCTTTCCTTGTATTTTACCTTGTTTTACATTTCACAATTTGCCGCAGTACTCAGGCATATTATTATAGCACCTGTCACAAAAACTCCATAATATATTTGAATATTTTCCATTTCAGTCTTAATTCATTCAATCGTTTCGCCACCATGAGTCAATATTATATTTATGTCAGAACACTGTAAGAAGAGGTCCCCAAGCTGCAATTTTCCCATCAAATGTCAATTTGATCAAGTACTTTCAACAAGAAGTGAAAAGAAAGATATTTAACATAAAAAGCAATATATTACAGAACATTGTTTTCAATTTAAATAAGGCATTAAAGAAATGTTTTTTTCTGCAAAATGAAATGAGTATGATTAATTTAGTAGGCACAGCAGATGAACGGATGACCGTAGGGCTGTTAGTGTTGCTGTCTCATAATTGTAGGGACCAAGGCCCTTTTCCCAGTCAGCTCACTATATGTGTGAAGTGTGCAAGGTCTCAGCTTGTCTATGTGGATTTTCATCTCACAGATGCACATTACATGCAAAAAACATTTTTTTATCATCCTTTTTCTGGGGCCTGCCACTTCAAGATTCTAATTGTCTACTTTCAACAGCTGGAGAACAAGCAGATTTAAGTGGCTGGTGAACACACAATGAGTCCCAGGCAAGGATTAAACAGACTCTTCTCTTTTAAAGTCCAGCACCTTAGCCACTATGTTACATTGTGTTAGACTGAATGGTGTTTCTGAATTGGCTTCATTTGAGTGAGTGTTGGAATACCCTGAAGCTGATAGGCACCAAACTGGTATCCAATGAATGAATGAATTGATAGATGGCTAATAGTTGATAGATTTTTAACATGCCAGTCTAAATCCACCACCATTTTTAATTTTGAAAATAGTCAGTATGCTGATGGCGGGTCACAATCTAAGGTAATGGTACAATTCAGCTAGAGGTGTAGTATAACGCTACTTCATTGAAACATCTATTCATTATCAAAACTACTCAATCAAATTAAGGGTCATGGCGGCTGGAGCCGATCATAGCTGTATTAGGTTCAAAGCAGGAAGAATAACAATAGATTCAGCATCAATTAAACTAAAATTCATGTGTTTAGTGTTGTGATTGATGTTTATATTTAATTTATCATGAGTTTCATCTCTCCTTTAATAACAGTTCTTCATTTCTGGAATGTTCTTGGTCAAAGAATAAGATTCTGATATTTATTTTTTGCATTTAGTTAATTCATCGTTGCAACCAGATAAAGGTCACCTCACAAGTCCCAACTCTTTTGACATTGAATATACGATTAGTGCTTCTTTTTGTGACTCCTGGTATAAAGATATTGCTCTGTTTTTCTGATTTTGATTTCCAGTAAGCATTTCTGGCTTTGCTGATTTGTAAAATATGTACTACATCTATATTCATTTATGATAATATTTAGTATAATTTTGGTTAAATATATAAAACGTTTGTAATACAGAACGTGTCTAAACTACTGTCTACTCTATGCCTTCTATGCCTTCCTAAGCAAGCATGTTATTTCTGGTCATGACGCTTTAGGTTCATATCTAAAAGTGTCAATATTTCAACTTAAATTCTTTCAATCTAAAATAATAACCATACAAACATTTGTTACTTTCTCAGATGATTTACAATGGATAGTTTGTAATGTTGAAGACGGTGGAAGGTAGATATTATTATCATTGTTAAAGGGAGACACGCTCTATTATTGAACTTGTTTCATACGCCGCAATGACTTCACAAACTAAACCAACACAGAATGTTCTTCTTCTTTAGTTTAGTCTGACATTAGATGACAGTTTTTAAGAACAAAGTACATGTCAAAGCAAAAACAGAATGTGTTAACATTTCCCCTACCACTATTCCATACTGACTTACTAATAATGCACAGAGATACATGGGAGCTGCAAATCAAAATCAATCTTTAGAAATGCTGACCACTTACGAGTACATTAGATAGTTTGTCTTACAACACTTAGATGTCTCCTAAGAAGTCAGGGGATTGGTTAAATGTATGCTAGATTTAAGAAGAGATTACGTTTTGTGTTTATTTTAGTAGTTCTTTCCATTCTTGACCACATCGAGCAGAGGTGTATGAATCACTCTGACAGGACAGTAGGCTTTTGGCTAGCTAGAAGTTATATTTGATTTCCTGTGGATTAATTCTATTGGCTTACATTCGGCTATTGCACATATGTATGTAATATATGACATAATGTATTTGCTATACTGTACTGTACTGGGAACTTCACCAAAAGATATCACTCAATTAGATAAGAGATGCAAGTGCATACTAGTATGTGTTTGTTGTGAAGCTGTAATATTTTGACAAGATTTATGATTTTTCTATTGTGCAACATTGACCAGCAGAGGAATCTTTCTCAATGGCAATACTGATCTGATCTGATGTCAGCTAAAGTGCGCCTGTTTTATTTATGTCTGAACTAACCTGCATATGTGTTAGGAAATGTGAAAATTTATTGGAAAAAAATGAAGGGCTGAAGTTCAGACAGCTCCTGGTTCTGTGATTCTTGAAAATTAAACTGTTTTCTTTAGTTGGAGTTGAGCATTGATTACATTAGCACTAATTAATTTGGAGCTTAAGATTATTTAAGGCTAAAAAACAGTGTTAATTTGTGTAAAAATGATCTTGCAGTTAAATTACTTTTGCATTTTAAAGTAGTAGATACATTTTAATATAACAGGAAATGTATCTGATTATTTGTTGAGGTTCAGATTAGAATACTATTCAACTAATTAGTGTATTAATGTTCTGAAGCATTTCATTGTAGTTCCATGGTAAGCCTGTCTTAGAAGCATTGGGTGCAAGCCAAGAACCACCCTGGATGAGGTGCCAGTCTCCTGCAGGGGAACCCCATCTAAACACCCACCCAAGACAATACTCAGGTTTACAAATCAACCTAAAATACAAATCAATAGGTTAAAAGATGGAGTAAAGAACCACGTAAACTCAGAATGTGCAAAACTACAAATGAATAATGACTGGCCCAGGAATTTTAACCAGGCCCCATGAGTTTACAGACAGCAGGGATGAACATTTCATCCTGTAGCATTTCCATATATACTTGTGTAAAATGTCAGTATCCAAAGATGAAGAGTCAAAAATGAGAGATTATGTTAAGGAGCAGCATGCTTGGGAAACAGTTTGTATTGTTACTTCAAGTCTCATGAGGCATGATTCTGAATCATGGCCTGATCACTATAAGTTAATAAATGAATGTCTCCTTGTGGTGAAGCATGTCAGGGGTCTGTGGCAGATCTGGTGGGTACAGGATTTTTGTTAAAAGTGTGATTCAGATTTTTGTGAGTGTAGGTGTGTGTTGGAGAGAAGCAGCAGGGGAGTAGTTATTGGGGAAACTGGCTGATCGTTTATTCACATGTGAGTGTCCAGTTGGCACAGCCATCCCTCACTAGTGCTCCTTGGATTGTTTAGAGCACATGCACTCACAAAATGTATAAAATGTCTGAGTAGGTCAGAAGGCCTAGAAAAGAGAGGAAAAGGGAGAGTAGAATAGGATGGTTGAGCCAGTGTGGGTAGAAGGATATGCAGCAGTTGGGAATGCCCCATGGTGGAATGAGGGGAACAGTCCTCCAGGGGCAGACTGAACTTTCTGAGTGGAGCAAGGGAAATTGTGGGCTGGACCAACAGAAGGTGGCAGGAAGAAGGAACTCAGCTCAGTTTTTATCCCAGCAAACAGCAAAGGAGGTGGCAGGGACAGGAGCCAGTTTGAGGATTACATTTGCTGGTGTCTTAGTCCTGCTGAGTAAGCCTTATGGGTGAACAGGGACTAGAGGTAGAGGGAGAGAGAGAGCACTAGGAACCAGAAGGAAAAGCTATTTCTGACTGTAATTTTGTCCTTAGTTTTAATTATTTATTGACCTTATGTACTGATTTTAACTTTCTCACTGCACTGTTGTTTTATGGATTATTTATTGATTTAATGAAACACACTTTTTGGACATGGCCTGATTGCTGTGAGTAAAACTGTACTATGCATTTTTTGTACCATTAACTTGTTGTTTCCTTACTAGTCCTATTCCATCCTCGGTTATGATTGTTGATGACCCATAAGATGGATGATGCCCATGGCTGAAGGCACTTGGGACATCACAGTCTTGTTAAGACCAACCGTCTGCCCGAGGTTAATTTTTGCCTTGTGCCTTGTGCTGCAGGAACAGACTCTGGCTTTTCATAACCCAGTAGTGAATAAAATATGCTGCAGCATGGTGATGAGTTTCAGGTTAATTGGCCTCTTATAAGTGTGAGAGTATGTGTGTGCCCTGTGATGAAATGATATTCATTCTCGGCTGGATTACTGCCATACACCAGTTACTTTCAGGTTAGATTCCAGCACCATTTTGCAATGTAAATAACACACTTAGGAAAGGTGCTGAAGGGTGGATGATGTTATGCTATGAAAGAACCGCATAAAATAGATTAACCAATTTCAAGGAGGCAGAATCAGAAATTGTGGTAGACTCAAGATCTCAGTGCCCATTATGGTTATCTGTGGGAATGACAGGCTCGACAAAAAATAAATTTTCGGGTGCCAACACAGCCATTCGCATTTACCCAAAGTACAAAACAAAAACATGATGGTGAGAAAATGAAACAAAACAATTGTCAATAAAGTAATATGGCTCTGATTGCTTGGTTGAGAATTAATGTCTCCTTCCAGGTGGTCATGCTTTTATGGCCTTGGGACTGGAAGGGGCAGAGTCAATAGCCCTCAATGGGCAGTTTCTCCAAACTGTTGAGGAAAAGGAAAACAAGACAGTGGTACAACATATCTGGGAGGAACTTGGAAGGTGATGTCTGACGCACATGCATGACACCATGAATTTAGATGAAGTAGATTTGTAAAACCGAAGGAGGGAATTTAAATAAGCTGTAAAATTACACCTATTTTCCTTTGAGTGTCTTAGTTGAAGATGGCTTAATAAATTGCGGTGCAGGAGTGAGAAAGGACAGAGACCTTTTGAAATGGGTGCTGCTACTTTTTAGAGATGACCTCTTTTCAGTTTTTCCCATCTTTTTGCCATACCTTCTATTGTGTTCTTTATGACAGTAACACAAATCCGCATAACTCAGAAGTCAAAATGATTGATACCAGATAACTATACAAACAGATTAGTGCTGCAGTTCAGTTTAATCCATGAACATCTGGCATATTGGTTCAAATACCCATTGCAGCAATTTCTTGACATTAAAAAAGAAAGTTGTAAAAAGAAGATGTGTTTCCTGTTTTCAGTTTAAAATGGAATAGTTCTCCATATCTGTATGTTTCATGTTGATGTAAGGAAATTGGTCTTTTTTTCTCATTCATAATTGAGTCCTACCTTGATACTCTAGCTACAAAAAAGTATGCTCCTTCAGACTAAGTAGTTACTGATCCAACTTACTTGAAGTAGATTTGCAGTAATGTTGACTGAATTATGTCCTTTCTTATGAAAAGCACCATGCTGAATAATATTATTCCTAAGTCAAATCTTAAAGCTGAAAAAGTACAAAAGCAACAGGGGAAAACCATAGTTTGCAAAGGTCAGTGTTACTAGATTCATTTTTTCAGAATGCATTATGAAGCATTTTGAATAAAGTAAAACATTTTCTTAGAAATGGGGTATATCATTCAGACCCACTAAAGTGAGCTTTATAATGTCCTAAATATACCTCTGCTGGGAACTGAATTACATTTTATATTTTAAAGTATTGAAGCAAAAGCTCCATATAACTAAAAGCAGATGCAGCAACAAGAATGTTTATATATTTCGAAAGTAAAATCTAACATACTTTAAAATTCTCAAAAATAACTAATGTGATTGAGGACAGCAGGGAGCCCAGAGGCCTATCCAGGTAACACTGAGCACAAGTAAGTAATTAACCACCCACACACACACACACACACGCACACACACACACACACACATTACTTGGGACCAAGTCACCAGTCAACATATTTTATTTCTTCACACATGAATAATTCTGCATTCTTGCTAGTTATTTCATAACATACTCATTTAAAAAGAGACAAGTCATAAAATATCAAGTAAGAGCTCAAACAGTCACATATTTTGACCAAAACAATATGATGCATCAACGAGGCAAGTGTATCAGCATCTGAGAAGGAAAGCGATTGTGCTGCTGTATGCACACTTTTTGATTTAAAACCAGGCAATAAAGACAAACAATCCAAACAGTGTTACTTTGCAAGTAGCTAATCATAGAAACACATCAGGTCTTTGACTTGTAGAAAGCTGTTTGCTTTTGCAGTTCTTCATAAAAACCAATAATGCCACTCTGTCCCATCCATTCCAGGAGACACTTATAGAAATGAGTGCCCCGTCTTCTGCTTTCAAAATGAACACTTGACAGCTAATGATTGAAAATATTTGTGACTTACTACAGCTGATATGTAAAACATACAGCCTCAAATGCAAGCATGAGCTGAGAGCGACTGATGTGGAACTAGGCTGTTCTATACACACATCTTCTGCACTGAAGACCTAGTTTTGGTTGCCTGACATTTACTGGCCACTTTCTGCTTTTCTGATTACACAGAATACATAGTACAGCTGTGCATCACCATATGGAGCACCTGGCTGCAAGCTCAAAACACACGGTAATTAAAGTCAGAACAATGCACATTCCACAGAAAAAGGAGAGCTTGCCATTTGTGGCATTTTGTCACTTTCACCATGACTTGTTGGGGGAAATCTCAAAGTTAAGTGTTACACTTCTGAAGAATTCTTTGATTTTTGCCTTAAGCTGTAGCAGCTATTGACAGTTGTGTTCTCACTCATCATCACAACATCATGTTAGACAGACCGTTAAGGAATGGAAAGTTGCAGGAGTATCTGCAGCACACTAGGCTAGAATCACTTGCTCAGCATAAAGATGTGGTGCCCCAGGATGACACGCAGATCTCAGACAGAATGAAAAGTGGGGGAAAGTCAGTGAGTAATACCGATACAGGCATCAGCATTCAGAATGTCCAACTCAAAGGCACAAGTCTCAACAACTTTAGAGATGACCTTCAATTGCATGTTGAGGAAACAGTGGAGGTGACAGTCAAGGAACTGTAAAGCTGGTTTGAAAGTATGAGGAGTAATATAGAGCAAGGAAGCTCATATGGCCCTGTGATCATCTGTTGTTTCTCATTCTTCTATCATGAGTCATGGCCAGATGAGTTAACCACTTTTGGAGAAAATGAGACTGACACTCTTTAACTAACTGGTATCAAGACATCATCTTGAAGAATGCATGTGATATCAGAGCTGTACAAACAGAATGGGGATTGCTAAAAAATCTGATTAAAGGCAAATTCTCAGAAAAGTCTATTAACAGTTTGTGGGAAGTATTTCTGTGCAATAATGTCAGTTTTCCACAGTATTATGCATCTTGTTGAGATCAGGCTTGCTCAGTGTGAATGTGGCTTTTCAGCACAGAGAAGAATAAAATCAAAAGTGAAAAACTAACTCAATGTCTCAGCCTTGGAGGATTTAGTCAGATCAGCACTGAAGGCCCATCACTTGAGCAGTTTGACCCTAAACCCAGTGTCAAACGCTGGCTCATCTCAAATGAGTTAAAGAAGACCAAATTACCAAATGGCTCTATGACACTGACTTTCTTATGGTCTGTGACACAGACTCAGAGCCTGAGTAAACTACACTGTTCTTAATGCATAGTTTGAAAGTTATAATTACATTCAGTTGCCCAAATCACCAAGACGAACACAAACGCACAAGGGATGCACTGCACAGGAGAAGGGAAAAAATTAGGCACGCATACATGGAGATTAGAAAGGTAAGAGACTGAAAGATTAATCTTTTACACATTTTATTATATGGCACCTAAATCAAAGCTATCGAGTCATATTTTTTTTTCTTTTAGGAGCCAGTGGCTCCTTGTGGTGAAGTTTTGTCTGGAGTGCTGAGTTATAGAAAGTCATCATCAAACTGTTGAGCTCCCATACACAATACAGTGCTTCTGGCAGTAGATAAGAAAAAGGCAACAAGCCTGTCCAGCCATTGCAGGGAGTGTCCCATACCTGCCTGAATTAAGCAGTGTAACAATTCATTAAACAACATCTACCAGCATGCAGTCAAAATTACCAACTGCTTGTAGTCACATATCATGGCTCAAAAGATTTTTTTGGACCTACCAGTCCTATCAGAACTGATGACTGCTGAATATTTCAGATACCTGCGCAATTACTTTTTAAAAGCAACAGCAGAACGAAGAATAGAAATATGGATACAATCAATTTTCACATGGTCACCTTTGCCATAATATAATAATAAAAAATAACCCAAAAGCTAAAAATAGCTCTATAACATACTAAAGTGTAAATTCAATAAGCTTCAGGCCTTAAGTGAATCAATCAGGCCACTTTACTGATCCATGTTGAAAAAAAAAGAACAGGCACAGATTGCCAATAGGTATCTTTTAAAAATGTAGTATGTTCTGGTTTAATCTTCCCATTATTTGTCCATTAAATGAAAATACTTACTAAGTATGTACAAAAGAGGCTAGGTATGGAATGAGCATTATATGTGGCAATTTATAGCTTCATAGGTTTAAGTAAAGTACTTTGTTTAATTTTAATTGCTTTATATTATCATTGTTTGGTCTAAAGTATGTTACTATTGAATGCTTATTAACCTCCAAAAAACTGCAGAAATACAATGCTTTGCTGTACCTTTTACTAAAAGATATTCAAATAAATATGCTTTATTTTGTTAAAGAAATAAAGTTATCTAATACTTTATGTTTCAGTAATACATTTGCACTTTTAATACGATAAGCCAACAACAACATCTTGAGTTTTTCACTTTTAATCATGAGTTTTGTGGGAGTTGTTCAGAGATTCCTGTACATGATTTTGCTTTCTGTCTCTTTATTACAGCAATTAATCTAGCCACTAAGAGGCTGTGCCACAGGGCGACTTACAAATGTTTAGTGTGTTCTCCATTCCCTGATCATCGATCCCTTGTGCAGGAGAGTATAATGATTCCTGCCCTGGTAAATAATTGAAATAGGAACTTGATGAAAGGACCTGCTCCACCGAAGGCCAGGACTGTGAGAACTTGGGTGGCAGTGAGAATACATTAATGTAGGGCTAGTATTACAATTCAACAGTACAGCTGGCCTAAGGCAAAGCCTTGCTGAGGATTCCTTATGAGTGCCTTGACCCATTTCCCCTCAAGTGCTCTTAAAGGCCTGCAACTATAGTCACATCCATTTTTGGTATTTATATGTGACAAATGATTTAGTCTGTTTAAGTCGGGCAGGGTTACCTCTGTATTTAAGCTGTTCCTACTTTTGTAAAAGTTTTGAGTGTTTTTGTTGCATTTCATTACTCACAAGCATGGTTTATTTATTGAAGGCACGAGGCCATTGAGGAAATATAGTTTTGTTTCAGTCTGTAGTAATGCTGCAATTGATATCACTCTTTTTCTCTTACATTCCTTATGCATTAATTAGAAATGCATGGACAATGAAAAATACAGATGGCCAACATTTTCAGATGATTTTCTTATAGCTTGCCTCCAGGCTGAGCTCTTTTTCTAGAAGACTGAACATTGTAACTCTCTACTCTGTCTAACCTTTTCAGAGGTGGAGATTTTACTATTGTATTCGCAGTAACTCAAGTTTTACTACAAACACTTTGAAGATCATTCATGATATAATGAAGAAAAAAAGGATTGAAAACTGTAAATTCCGAATCCACTTCAATATTCCTCTAACTAGGAAAATGACAGTGAGGTGAGGTGAGGTTAGGAGCACGCGATAATACAGCGCATTGCTGCACCCCCCACATAACAAACCAACTCAGGATCCTAGATTAGGACCCAAGTGCAGCCATGCAATGGGTGACACCTCAGCACCACACTAGTTCAGATGGAATGGAACAGTGTGAGGATTTTATGGTGGCTGGAGTGCCAATTCTGCCACCAACCCCCAGGTTTTTCCATGCAGGTTGGAGGTGCCTACATGCAGGGCTGGATACAGATTAAAGTCATACCCAAGATGGAGCAATGGCCAGTTAAGGGCCTTACTCAAGTAGTGAGTGGTATATTCATTTAAAGAGTTAGTATTACTATGAACTTTTGAGCCATCTGTCACTTACAATTGCCAGCTGGATATCAAGTGGGAGTCATCTGCCACTGGGCTCCCATGGTCACTTATTACATATGAGCCTAACTGTTAAAACAGGCTTGTATAGCCACTCTCCAATTACCAGTGTGGGTTCTTCTCTCAGTAAGTGACCCTTATATCATGCTATTCTAATGACAGTCTTGTTCCTGGAAATCCCTTGTCGGCTCTAACATGGTACCATAGATGCATAAAATAAAGAGAAAAAATATTGATTAGATAGTACCTAACACAAATTTATATGGTCCATCTTTGAGCCTTAATTCATGTATGCTCTTTATAAAGAACATTTTAAAAATAATAACAATTATTCTGAGTATACATTAGGATTCAGGGATTGACCTTAATTAACCTCCTTGGCATTAACACCAAGCATGACTTGGGCTTGAAATTCTATGCACTTATGGTTAAGCCTGAATCAAATTCGGACTGATGTGTAATGATCTGCTTCACAGTGTTAAAACAAAATAACTCTCGGGACAGTATGCTGTTGCCATCTAGTGCATACAATAACATTATGCAGTAAAAAATCATGAATATTTCTATGTGTTTTGCAATTCTAAATGAACTAATCAATATTCATGAGTGGGGCAGAGCCTTCAATCAAAACACAATATTGTGTAAGCAAGAAGTTGTAAATTCAGTTTTAGATGTGGAACGTGACCCGGACACAGACAGGTAGGCATGTTTAAAAGCACCACCACACGTTTCTTTTACAATACTTTTTATTTACAGGTGCACACACCACCTCAAACTCCCCCAAAGTCCAAGCCTCTTCACTATGCCTCACTCTCTTCAGGCCCCTCCCTCTCCTCTCCGCCAAGACCTCGTCTCTCGACCTCCCGACTCCAGCTCCTGAATGGTGGGAGGTGGTCCCTTTTATAATCACCCGGATGTGCTCCAGGTGCCTTCCGACAATCTTCCGCCAGCACTCCCCAGTGTTGCGGAAGTGCCGGCTGCGCACCCGGAAGCACTCCGGGTGTCTCTGGTCTTCTTCCCCCCAACACTTCCAGGTGTGGCGGAAGTGTTTAGGGACAGGGCTCCTCAGGCATTGGGGCGCCCCCTGCCGGTGACCATGGGCCCCTACAGGGTTGAGCTTCAAAGCTCTGTACCCGTGGTCCCCAAAGCCACCAGGGCGGTCACCCCCATGTGGTCTGGGGGAGGCGTAAGCCCTCCTCTGGTCCTCCGGGGTGTCCCGGCTGGGTACCATCCCCAGCCACCTGTGGCAAGAACAAACTAAAATAGTTGAATCAAGCAATATTGATGACAATATGATTTGGTTTACAGATGTTGACACTGATGGCAATAGTGATGCATACAGCACTGTATGACTGAACTACCGTGATATACCTGTTGAATTCAGTCACCTGACAGCTCATCTTGGTATAATTGGGTACAGAGCAAAAATGCCAAAATGATTGTGATCAAATAGAAAAACAAGAAAGATGTTAACCCACTAAGTATAGTTCACAAAGCAAGTATTGTCCATGTCAGGGAACTCACCAAGTCATGTGCTGTGGTAGCCTACAATAACACAAGAGCTGTGTTGATTGCATGGGTTAGGCATTGTCATTGTATCCTCTCATATTCTAGCATCAGGAAAAATATTCTAAGAAAAGTGTGCAAAGAAACACACTTCTACTATCCCAATTGAAACATCGGCCTGTGTATTGGTGACTGTTTCAAAATATGTCACATCAAAGACTGTACAAAATTTGCATCAGTACAGCTGTGAACACCAGACATACCTTTTCTAATATATTTATGTTGACATTTTGACATTTGCATGTTTTTGTTATACATAATAGCATAGTTGAAAAAAATGTAAAGTTTTTGACTTGTTTTCCTGGTGTAAACATAATGCTAAGAAGGCTACAGAGAGGTGGAAATATTTTCTGGACTGAGAGATTCATTTGAGTCTTTGTGGTTAAAAAAATCCCTGGGCATCTGTTGAAAAAAGCTAGGGTGTATCCTAATTTCCTGGCTAAATTGCCTATCTTGGTCTGGTCATTCTGGCTTCCCAATCACCCCCTGTCTCTAATTGGCTATCTGTCTCTATCACCCCTTCACCACCTAATAACTAATGTGTGGTGAGTGTAATGGCACCAAAATGCTGCCATCACATCATTCAGGTAGATGCAAATTGGTGGTAAAGTGCTTTATAGCTAGTAAAGCCCTATATAAATGTATTTAATTATTATTGTTATTATTTACAGAGTCCACTTAAAATAAAAAAATGAGGCAAAAAGATAAAATGCAATGCATTTACATTTACATTTACTTGCTTGGCAGACACTTTTATCCAAATGAACTTATAAAAGGGTTAGGGTATGGGAGAAATTGAAGAAAGCATCCCTTCAAAAAACAATTTTAACTAATGATGAATATATCCTGCAGGTATCAGAAGGTGGCTTTGTTTTATATCCTTTTGTGTCTAACTTTTGATTTTTTAGTAGAATTTAATCTTAATTGAACCAGATAAATTCAACAATCCATCCTTTTTTTAATTCAATTTCTATTCACAGAGGTTGGAGCCTAGCATTTGGAGCAAAGCTACAGTACACCCAGCACTGGACAAGGTGCCAGACAGAGCATGGTACTCTTGTGTACTCACCTGCATTCAAACAGGGACAGTATACAGACACCAATTATTGTAACACTCTTATTTAATATGAAAAACAGCATAATGGGCAAAAATAAAATACTCTGCACAAATTGTGCTTAAGATAAAAATCTAACTGAGAACTCTGTGCTGTAAGACAGAATACTAACCACTATAGCGCCATGCTACCCTGGATAAAGATCTCCCAAGGTAAAAACAAAATAAAAACCACATAATCAGATTTCAGTCCTTTATTTATTTATTTTTTGATTTTTGTGTGGTGCATGATTGTCCAGAGGACAATGAGCAGATCAATCCAACTGCAAGAGATTCAGCCTTAAAGACAATCAGATAGTGGGAAGATGCACAATAAATGTTTATGCCTAGTCCACGAGGGAATTGACTTAAATGTACAGTATTGAAAGATAAATAGAGGGTAATAAATATTTCAAGTGAGGTTTACCTGTTTCCACTACGTTAAGGCAAAAGAGTAATTAAAAATTTGCATCCCTCATGAATAAAGATTCCAAATTTATGAATTAGAAGTTTTGTAGTATAAAGGCAGCTTCAATACAATAAGAAATATAAATCAAGTGGGTAGTGTTAAGGCATTATAACATGACAGAAGCAGTGATTGATGAGTATGCATGCCTTCATTCATTTTACATTTCTACTAATGCTCTCTGTGTTGTGCTTGCACAGCTCTCATCAACAGGCTCAAGTTGAGAAACTCCAGCAGAGAACCAGGATTAGATCTACACATTTGTCTAGAATTTTAATTTTAATTTATTTCTATTTTTGTTGCATTAAGAGAGGTTTTAAGGAGGCAATAACAGCTTTGAGGTCTATTAAGATTGCCTCAGTCCTCTAGCCTACAGTCATCAATCAATCTGCTTTAACACACTGTGTGGTACAGTGCTGTGTTAACTGAAAGCAGCAGTGAATAAAAACTACTGTGCACAGCAACTGGCACACATACACACACCAACAGGTTTGCCTTTAATGCAAGTTTCCTGGCAGCCTTTTCACATAAAATGCCTGCTGGTAAAGCAGCTGCTGATGTGCTTGTACCTCTAAAGGAACAACATTTCAGCAAGCCATCCCAGCTGGGCTCAGTCAGCATCACTTTATCCTTAACAGGGCGACTTTGAAAGACTATGATTTTTGCGACAAACAAACTGTACATAAAAACAATAGAGGCTGTCACTTTTAAAATGTCAAAAATGTTTAAAACTACAAATTTGAGCTAAGTTCAGAAGTCATTTTTTTGGAAAATCTTAAGCTTCAAAGCAAAATTAACTTTTTAATAAAATAGTATCACCTATGGGACTGAAAATGGGAACCAAGTCATTACAAGGTTGTCAGGGTTAGATCACCACCAGTATGGTATATGATAGGGAAAAATTCCAGGAAAGACTTCCAGAAGAGAGTACAACACTTGCAAAAAGGTACAAGACCAGGCAGTGTGAGAAGTAACGAGTTGCTAGGGTTGGTAGATCTTGTCAACCATAGAGACCCAGAAGAGCAATAGACCTGGTGAACCATTTCAAGAAGTGTTTGAGACTGAGGGAGATAATAGGGAGTGCTTGGGGCTACTTGAAAAGTGCATGAGTTGGTCAGCCATCCCATTGGTGACCAAGACTATAAGATTCAGACAACCCATAAGTGACAGCAAGATGCATGTTTTCTTTCTGTTTGCTTTTAACATTGTTTAATCCTTTGAAATTATGTGAATTTCCCTTTGGGGATTAATAAAGTATCTATCTATTGTGGCAGGTGGCCGGGTGTGGTCATCAGCCGCCTGCCTATTTAAGGAGCCGCCTCCCTTCAATCAAGGCTGGAGTCGGGTGAGGAGGTGGACGAGGTCGGAGAGGAGGCGGCGAGGAGAGGCCTGGAGTGTGTGAGAAAAGAGAGAGAGAGAGAGAGACGGCTGGGGAAGAAGCCGGGACTGAGAGAGACGGCTGTTGGTGAAGCCGGGACTTTGGGAGACTGTGGGGGTTTGGTGGCGGTGCACTTAGGAACTGTATATAATAGAGCTAATAAACGTGTGGTGATGGCTTTAAATGTGTCTGCCTGTCTGTGTCCGGGCCGCACTATTTCACACTATCTAAGTGTAATTACACAGTATATGCACATTTTTACAGTGGGTGGTTACCACAAAAAACATCCTTGTGTTACAATATAATTCTGAGCATATACTATTCGGTGTAAAATTGTGCTTGTGGCATATGCAAATTCTTCCCATGTTCATGTGGGTTTTCTACAGTTGATTTGAGTTTCCTTTATCATCACTGACTCCCTAAATGTAAGGTGAATTGATGGGTTCAAAGATGTCTCTGGATGAATGAGATTGATTATGTTCTGAAGTATACTGGTGTCCTGGTCAGTGTCATTTCATGACTTTGCCCAATGATACCACAATAGGTGATGCACGTAGGTGGCGCAGTGGTAGTGCTGCTGTCTCACAGTAAGGAAATCATGGGTCCTCCTTGCTTGGAGAGCACTCTGAGTATTGAGAAAAGCATTATATAAATTGAACGAATTATTATAACAACCCACAGCAGTGAAATTAACAAGTTGTGTTTAGAAAATAGATGGCTAGAGGAGCTTTAGTTGATAGAATTGTAGATTAAAGAGACAGTTTTTTTTCTGTCCAATCAGGAGGCAAAATGTGATCCTAGCAAAAATGAAATAAACATAAAAGTGGTTTAACAGAACTCTTACACTTAAATGGTAAATTATGTGGCCAAGATATCAGAGGAAATGTAAGGGAAATAGATTCAATATCTAAAATATAATGAGAAATATTTATTGTGATAACTTCAGAATGTGCAACATTATAAAAATATACTTTTCAAATAAAAGAACTGAGCTCTTATTATGTTGATTAAATTCAGATAAGTGATTATCTGACTCTTATTTTTCTATAATGGCACCTAATCATAACTTCAATATTTGCATTTGTGCAGCTTAATATTAGCTGTGAAGAAAAAAGTATATATATATGTATATTTAGAGTATATATATATATATACATTATGGAGCTTGGCCCGGACACAGACAGGCGGACACGTTTAAAACACCCACAATACGTTTCTTGTACATTCCTATTTACAGCTGTGCACCACAATCCCCAAAGTCCCCAAAACTCCAGGCCCTCAAACAATGCCTTTTCCTTCAGGCTGCCTCCTTGCCTCCTCCAAGACCTTGTCCTTCCTTCTCTCCTGACTCCAGCCCCTGAATGGAGGGAGGCGGCCCCTTTTATAATCACCCGGATGTGCTCCTGGTGCCTCCCGAATCTCTTCCGCCGGTACTCCCCAGTGTGACAGAAGTGCCGGCTGCGCACCCGGAAGTGTCCCCGATCCTCTTCCCCCTAGCACTTCTGGGTGTGGCAGAAGTGCTGAGGTCCAGGGCTCCCTAGGCATTGGGGCACCCCCTAGGCATTGGGGCACCCCCTACAGGGTTGAGCTTCGAAGCTCTGTACCCCTGGTCCCCAAAGCCACCAGGGCGGTCGCCCCCACGTGGTCTGGGGGAGGCGTAAGCCCTCCTCCAGTCCTCCGGGGCATCCTGGCTGGGTTGCCCCCCCAGCCACCTGTGACAACATATATATAACATATATCATCACAGGTGGAGCAGTGGTAGTGCTGCTGCTTTGCAGTAAGGAGACTGTGGAAGATTGTGGGTTCGCTTCCCGGTTCCTCCCTGTGTGGATAGCGCTTTGAGTACTGAGAAAAGCGCTATATAAATGTAATGAATTATTATTAATTATTATATACATATGGTAATTGGTGGCCGAGAAGCTTACCTGGCTGGGATGACGGAGGATAGTCCTCCTGGTTTGCTACACTGCCACAGAGCAGGGAAGCTCAACCCTGCTGTGGTTCGTGGACGCCGCCAGGGGGCGTGTGGAGAACGGCTGAGCCCTCCTGTGCAGGGCTGCCGTCGCACCCGGAAGCTAATCATGGAACAGCTGGAGCACTTCCAGGTCCTCTATAAAAGCTGCCACAACTCAGAGAGCTGGAGTCAGGTGAAGGAGAGCAGAGGAGTGGAGCCTGCTAGAAAAGAGGAAGAAGGGACTGAGTACTGTGATGATTGGTGCACTGTGTGTGCTGTGCAAATAATAAAAATAAAGGTGTGTTGTGTGACAACGGCGTGGTGTCTGTCTGTGGTCCGGGCTGCTGTTACAATACATATATATATTTATTTATATATGTACCATGTCCCTAATGTTGTGAACTGAAAAGTTCATTTAATCATAAACAATTGGGGAAAATCTCAGCGATGTTTTGTGTTTAATCGCTGGAAATAGCGATTTTAGTGTTGGTCTGTATCATCTGCAAAAAAGCTGAGATGACAACATGTCTGACATGCATGTGAATGCTTGTCTTCCCAGTGTACTATTTTACTTTTTATCTTGCATTGTTATTTGACTTGCTGTTGCATAACTGTTTAACCAGCAGTTATCATTCCCATAGAGTGTATTCTGTATCACCAGTACACCTAACCAGCATTTTTGTATGGGTTTAAAAATTGACTTCCTGGAGAAATGACATCACACACGCAATGACAAGACATCGGAAGTCTGACACAGCAGTACTGTTCCCAGCATCATCTAGAAATAAACAATACTCTACAAAGTTATTTTAATTTTCTCAGTTTTTGAGTCGTATAAATATACATGTATTCCTCTTGATGTGCACATTCTTGCCTCAGCTTGACAATTTGATGGCACCTCTTCCATTCTTTCCACACAGAGTTTATTCTTGCAAATAAAATCTGCAACAAACTGATGTCCTTATAAGGAGTTCAGGAGTTTAGGACCAAATATTAATTCCTGCGTACTTTATGCAAAACTCACAATTGTCAAATGACATTGAATACACCACATAATAGTGCTGTTATTGCATATAGTATTACATACATCCCGTACAAAATTGTTCACAATTCCATATTCTCACTTACAACCTTATTTTTACTACCAAAATAAATATAAGACTGTTGAGCTGTTTGCCCACCAAATCAAAAAACCTGACAGTTTTAGTATCTTTCATTAGGAACACTAAAGCTGAACACAGATGGCCTAGTTTTCATTAAAATTCCTGATTCTAAACTGCTTATTACCATGTACTAATTGTGCATATTCCTAATTAACTGCCACCCTAAATATTTGCATTAGGAATCTGAATCTATCATTCTGTTGGTTGTTGCATGTTAGTTAGTTTTAATCTGTTCATTGCAGTTAATGCATGTTTATTCTTACTCCAACAAATGATGTCTTTTATTTAAATGAGTGCTCTGTTGTGAGGGTATATATAGCTGATGTATTAGAAAGGTGAAAAGACGTGCTGACACTTTGAAACATTCTGTTGATAGAATTATTAATGAATTATAATGTGCACGATTACATATACAGAAGGATTATTTGGCATTAAAAGATTATTTTAGGATTTATTGGTGTTGTTTAAAAGGAGAAACTAAACTTAAGTCCCCTCTAAAGTTCTGTTTAAATGTTGGAGAGATCACATGCTTACCATTTTAACGTCTCAATGCCCCTTTCAAACTTAGGAAAAGAATTTGTCTGCTTTTTAATGAAGCGATATCAAGTTATCATTCAATATGCGTGATCATTCCTTTGGCTTTATGTTTCACTCTTTTTCTCTATTTCTCTGTCAATTACATAAGAATTCAGATGCCAGGTTATGCATTGAGTAAAATTCATCCACACACTCCTCCATTTTTTTACCTACTTATTTTACTTACTTACTTCAAGAATCACAATTTGATGGCATGTTAGTCTCTTATACACATACACGAATTTGCTCAGACTTACTTGCCAATTAAGCTAATACGATGTGAGAATAAATTACCAAGGCAGTAAAAGGAACCCAGGTCTCTATAGCTGTGTGGCTCAATTTCTAACCTCTTCAACACTGTTTCAACCCTTGAGTGAAAATTTAGAGAGCTTTTGGTTGGCTGTTATTCAAAGTTCTTATTAGTGAAAGGCTAACTATTTGGTTTGGTAATATTTTCATAAGAAATAAACTTATGTCATCATCACTGTAATGCCTTCAGTTATGTATATTTACAGGATGCTCCTGTAAAGTTAATGGCAATATATCAATTATACTTTGTTTTTTTTTTTACTTACAATAAGAGCAAAGTTAACAAAACAGTAACTGAAGAATGCTTAAGGAAAAAAGTTAAACTGCATGCAGGGTTTACTATACATTGTACAAGGTGGAGTAGATCACTCACTCACTTATTATCAATGAAACATACACACACACACAAAATATATCAATTGTTTTCTCATGTGGGCGGCACGGTGGCGCAGTGGGTAGCGCTGCTGCCTCGCAGTAAGGAGACCTGGGGACCTGGGTTCGCTTCCCGGGTCCTCCCTGCGTGGAGTTTGCATGTTCTCCCCGTGTCTGCGTGGGTTTCCTCCGGGCGCTCCGTTTCCTCCCACAGTCCAAAGACATGCAGGTTAGGTGGATTGGCGATTCTAAATTGGCCCTAGTGTGTGCTTGGTGTGTGGGTGTGTTTGTGTGTGTCCTGCGGTGGGTTGGCACCCTGCCCGGGATTGGTTCCCTGCCTTGTGCCCTGTGTTTGCTGGGATTGGCTTCAGCAGACCCCCGTGACCCTATGTTCGGATTCAGCGGGTTGGAAAATGGATGGATGGATGTTTTCTCATGTGCAATAAAGATGCATGTATTAGCTTTGCACTTAAACGTCAAGTGGAATGCTCAGATAACAACACTAGACAGGCAGGCAATTAACATTTTTCCTAATGGTTGAGTGCCAGGAAGTAAGTTGTTTTGTGTTTTGGGTTGACATCGCCACCATTTGTGTTTTGTGCTTCTGTTGCTATGGTGGCATGTTTCATTAAGGGATATTGTCCATTTATATAAGCATGTGACTCAAGGGAAGAGGTCGTGAGGTAATGGCAGCGGTCTTTAAAACAGTGAGCCATGTACTCAAGACTGATCTGTATCTTGTTTAAAGAAAAATGCTCTTCAGCACAAGAATGCTTAGCTTTATTTTTAGACATTCATTAGGTTGTGATCTCTTGCTTGCTTAAATACTTATATTTTCTGCTTAACCCATTTAATTCTGGTGGCTTTGGTGAATTTAATGTTTTCTGCCAGTTAAATAAATATATTAGTGCTCTATGTTTACCCAATCATAACCCTAAATTGGTTAGGTTGGTTGTGCAGCCAGTCTGTGGTGGAAGTAAAGCTTTTTAGGTCAATATTTAAACCCAAGTGCAGGACAGATAGGATGAACACAGTCTCTGTTACTCTACAAATCTCTGAGATAGTCTATGATTGCAATCAGACAATCTCTCCTACAATGGTCACTTGTTTTATTATGGAATTGGGAAGAGTGTCATTGATCTGTTATGATGTGAACAGCTCTTTGCCAGATGAGACAGGATGTCTCTTTTAATCATTGGATAAAAGCTAAATATGGCACCATCCATAGTGTCATTTATTGTAACCACTTAGTGCTTAGTTTGTCAATCCATCACAATTTTGATCATACCGATACAAGATGATCTCCAGGTTATAGCCAATGAAAATAAATATGCTTAAAATGTGAACTGGCTATCTCAAAGTCTATGTGCCTAAGTGAGCCTTGCATTTCATTCTTTGCACACACTGCAACATAGAAGACTTCAACCTCTATCATCATAAACTGGATAGGCAAGGAAAGGCATGTTTTAAAAGAAACATATCATTCATCCTTGAATATTTAAAACAGGAAATCATTTTCATTTCCATCATGTATCCTTCCTGCATCCTAACATCCCTGTACTTGCTTAATGCACTTAAGGAGGTACAAGGAGAGATTTTGTCACTGAACGGTCCTTTTCTATATCTGGTTTCCCCCTTTCTGCCATAAGGTTATTTACCAAAGTATAATTCATCCAATTTGTCCAACTCAAGGTGGTTATCCATATCCATTAAAGTACAAAATAGTCACCAAAACAAAATCAGGTACAGTATCTATATTTATTTGCCATTTCTGAATATTGTACCTCTTATATAGTATGTAGTTAGTTAAACCATGAAGTTGAGTTTGATGAACTATCAATAATTTATTAACTTTTCTAACTACATTAAACAGTCTTCAGTTAAATGCGTTTGAGCAATTATTGTACTTTTACATCTAAATCAACTCCTGAATATAGGTACATTTCTGCTTTACTGCTTGATCAGAAACTACCCAAACAAAGTAACTGGTGCTTCACTCATAAAGACAGCTCAAACTTTTAACCAATATTAAAAAGCCTTCTAATTAGATTCTGACTATACTAATTTGGAGTTTATTTTCCTTCTTTGTCTTTCTCACGCTTTGCATTTCATGCTGATAGGTTAATTACTGGGCTCAACTGCCAAAAAGTGCTCCACCGTGTGCAGCCATTACTTGACAGAAGTCCTGTTCCGGAAGTGAGCTGCTTTTGAGTAACTGAGTTGTACTGTGGAGTGGATCCACAAGTCTGGAGACCCAGTCAGGTATCAAGATGTTTTTTGAAAACTTGAAAACATTCTTGAATGGGTAGTGGATTAGATACATAAACATAACAGATTGGACATACAAAAGATAAAATAAATGAAGGAACTTAGACTTGGCAAATGTGCTGCCATTATAAGCTCTCTACACTGTTACACCCCTCGTTGACCCAAAATTGGATTAAGCGAATTTCAGAATGTTACGTGCTCAAAGTTCTTTAAGCAATACTTTACCTGATCCATTAAATTCTGTGATTTGTTGTATTTTGAGGAACTGCCATGTGAAAATAAGAGACAAACAATTTATTGAAAAATATTAGTGGTGCATGAACATGAGTAAAATAATCCTATATGATAGTTATAAAGATTAAAGTTAAAGCACAGCAAACCAGAATATAAAAAACTATTCCCTTGCCATCTACTGAATGTTAAAAATCTACTTTCCTGTCCAAAGGAAAAGTAAATCTGACAGCTTTTTTCTTTTAGAAATGTGGAATGAATTTTGAGGTTTCACAAAACCTCTCTTAAAAGGGATAGTGTATTGCACACAATGTTACACAATGTGACTTGGTAGATAACAGATGGATCTTCTATGTGTGCTACATGACACTGTCCTTGCCTCAGTTTAATAAATCTGTTATCATCCTTTCTTCATTTTATCTCTCTGTTTATTCCTTGTTTCCTTATTGGAAACTGGACAGAAATATCAGCCTGCCATCTTATTGTCACTAGACAAAAGAAGGAAATACCTGAAATGTGACAGGGAGATTACTAGCTTTTGAACAGATCTCTGCACCTTGCGGGAAAGTAAAAGACATTTCTTTGGATTTTCCTCTAACTTTTTACCAAAGTTTTGTTTAAAACGCTAAGTTAAATGGCCTTGAACTGTTACTTGTGTAGCTTGACTATATACAGTATATATAGAGTTTATGGTCACTGTTAGTCTGTGATGAGTCTGCACACTCTCATCATGTCTGTGTGAATTTTGCTGTATTTTAATTGTATGTTTCATTAATTGTTAAGTTCTAGACATTTGCCCTCCATTCCAGGATGGTTCATGCCTGATGAAGCCAGTATGAGATGGAGCCACTACAAATCTTTACTGGATTAAACAATGTTGATAAGCACTGTAATGAATTATGTAAACATTTATTTTGTTTTACTGTTTCTTAACAAGGGCGGCACAGTGGCGCAGGGGGTAGCGCTGCTGCCTCGCAGTTGGGAGATCTGGGGACCTGGGTTCGCTTCCTGGGTCCTCCCTGTGTGGAGTTTGCATGTTCTCCCCGTGTCTGTGTGGGTTTCCTCCCAAACACATGCAGGTTAGGTGGATTGGCGATTCTAGATTGTCCCTGGTGTGTGTCCTGTGGTGGGTTGGCACCCTGCCCGGGATTGGTTCCTGCCTTGTGACCTGTGTTGGCTGGGATTGGCTCCAGCAGACCCCTGTGACCCTGTGTTTGGATTCAGCGGGTTGGAAAATGGATAGATGGATGTTTCTTAACATATTTGCTAAGTTCCTAATGTCATTTGTGTTTTTAAAGATATATGCCTCAATGTTCTGTGTACATCATTAAACAAAATGATCCAACTATGAATTTACAGCTGCAATTAAATAAAAAAGTGGGCAAAAATTTTAGTAGTAGTAATAGTAGTATTAGTAGTAGTAGTAGTAGTTCTGCAGCAGCAGTAGTTATAACATTGTCACCTGTACATAGTATAGTGAAATTCTTATTTGTATGGGTGACAAATGTGCAACACGTTAACACTCTCCAGCACAATGATAAACAAGAAAACAAACAAAACAAAAAAAGCATACTGTATTTATCAAGTCATATTCATTAAAAACACTGCACTTTTCTATTTTATCTATATTTCATAATGCACTTTGTGTGGATCTGCAGCTGTCAGCTTAAAGGTGTTGAAAACGGCAAAGCAGAGGTAGCAAAATTTGCCAATTAAGAATAATTGACAATTAAAAGAAATGCTAGTGTGAAAATGAAAATAAATAAATGCAATTTAAAGTTAATATAAATTTAAAAGAATTGATTTGCTCATTCATGGAATTCATGTTTTGGACTTGCTTATTGCAATCTAACATCACAGAGGGTCAGAGACAAAGCTGGCATGGTTTGAGAGAGAAATTATATGAAAGTAAACATACATTGATTAGTAAAGCCTCACTGCTGTTAATAAACCATTTCAGTTTTCAATGTTTTTAACAAATTATTTACATTTTTTAATATTTCTTAAAATCTGTAAAAAATATTAAAGTTTGCTTTACTGTGGACATTTTATCATTTGAGCTTCTCTAATTAAACACTTCATATCAGCCAAATAAACTTTAAATAAAAGCGAAATCGCTAGTGTTTCCACATTTTCTTGAAAAGTTTTACTGCTTCTTTCAGTATATTCGGAATTTCATTTTCACATATACATAAGTGTTGTGTCTAGGGACATTAGTTAGGCCAGAAGGATGCATCAGCAGATTTTGTATTCATCTAGGATTTAACTTAGGTATCCAAACGTTATAAAAGGTTGTCTAATTGCAAAATGCCCTGTGCAAATAAATGCTAATTTAATACAGGAAATATTTTAAAGCTAATTATAACGTCACGCTAACAAGAATTATCAAGTATGTATTTTTCTGTATAATTTAACTAAGTATTGCTGACAAACATAAAATGCAAATATGACAGGGGAAAGTAAAAAAATAAAATCGTTAATAATTCATTACGTGTGTTACTCCCTATCTATACCACATCTACTGGCTTTCTGCACAATTAAATTATTCTTTTCTTCTCATTCTCCACTCCAGGATTCTGATTCAGACTAACCTGACTTAGAATTAGAGACTTCTTTTAAAGTTAGACTTTGGAGTACTTCTGCTATCAGTGCATCCCATAAGCACTACCAGGTCAGATGAATAAGGGCAGGGAGGCTTTTACCCACCAACTCTCTCCAGCAGCCCCTTGAAGTTTCCCATAGAGGTACCCATTCCAACCCCATTTGTCATGCACCCTGCAGGAGTCCAATATGGAGCAACACTGGATATATACTGCCATTCAGAATATTGCTCCAGCAAGTGACTGTCCACTGTCCATCAATTACTTTGGCATCAGATCAAGGAAAGGCATTGCCTGGTGCCTGTTGGCTAGTCCACTCATGTACAGCATTACATATATATACTGTATATATATGGATAACTGATTTATATATCCCTGAACATGATTTGACCACTTTCAGAAGGATGTGAGTACTGGATAAATCAGATTTTTAGTTTGAAGTCAGGAATATTCATGGCTTGAGTAAAACTAATCAATTTTCTGTTACTTAACTTTTTATACAGATAATTAAACATGAGAAGAGACCACTTTGTTTATCAAAATCATTTGGACCAATTAATAGCTAAATTTCAAAACACTGGAACATTTGTTGTTGGCCAGTATTTTGCACTATTGATATAAATTTCTAGAAGTTTAAAAGTGTATTAATTGGTGATTCTAAATTGTCCCCGTTAGCTGAATATGGGTAAGGGCATGACTGTTCCCTGCAGCTGAATTGCACTCCATACAATACAAAGGTAGTTCTTTTCTTGTTCCCAGTACAGACAATATAGCTTTGGCCTTGACCACCCTGAACTGTGTGTTTAATAATGAATGGATGGAGCATTCAGTGAGTTTACAAAGCTGGGAAAGGAAGAGTGGTTTGAAAGGAGTAAGATCTATTAACATTTTGGTCATTGTTATGATATCTGATATTTGTTTAATCATGGAAAGTGTTTGGGGTGACCCTATACCTATACTAAAACATAGACTCTTTTGTTTGCACATCCATATTATTTGTTATGTAGACCCAAACATGTGTCTTCCACCCCAACTTTTGTTATCTTATCCTTCACTCATCTGGCTTGAAAGGAGTCACAGCCCGCAGACGCAATGCACTTACCTCTGCAACCAACTTCTTCTAAAACTGCCTACTATGTGCTTCAATTCTACTATTGGAGGAAATCTTGCTTCTTTTCTTTATAGCACAGACTGCAAGACAGAGCAATAATATAAGAAAGGGGAGCAAGCAATTAACTTTTATTCATTCATTTTAGTTGTTAACATTCTTATATATTCTTAATGTGGATTAATGGGTGTTAAAAAATCAATAACGCAAATTGGATATATTAGGAACTGCCATAGAGGATGCTGGCCAACACACCCAATGTGTGTGGCATTCAGTCTTTTAAGGTTACATTGCTGCATCAAATAGTATGGGTTCTTCCTTTATTTCCTCCTTCGTATGTCTCTCCCTCTTCAAATACTTTCACTTTATGCTGCTCACTTTTTAAAGCTTGTCAGAGCCATGGTAACACTCTTAGCCCCTCCCTATCCAGTCATTTGACAGACAATGTCAACACATGTTCAACAGGTATGACTACACAAAGATAACTCATGGTTCCAGGGCTTTGCTTTTACGAGATAATCATTGGTTCCAGGGCTTTGCATTGATCCAAGTGGAAAGTCCAGAAAATTACCACTTTACCATTTAAAGTTGTAACTTTTAATCTTGCTAGAGTTCCCTTATTACAGATGTAAGTTTTATTTTTGCTAGTTCAGTTTTACGTCTGCTGTCTTTACTAACACTTCCTCTTTATGTGGTTGGACAAGCTACTTTTACAGAGATTAAAAGTTCAATTGCAAAATTAAATAAAAGAACTTACAGTTTATCGTATATTTTAACATATAGATAGATAGATAGATAGATAGATAGATAGATAGATAGATAGATAGATAGATAGATAGATAGATAGATAGATAGATAGATAGATAGATAGATAGATAGATAGATTGATTGGGTATTAGCAGAAGTGTTGATGGCATTTCTAAGATCTAATCCAGGGTCACTTGCTGTCTGTGTGTAATCTTCATCTTCACTCTGTGTCTATGTGGAGTTGTCTCTGGTTACTTAAGCAAAGATGTATGTGTTTGGTTAACTGTTGCAACTGGTACCTGTGTGAATGCAGAATGGTGTATTTTTTCCATCAACTAAACCAAGGAACTGGTTATTGAGTTTTTTCACACCAAAGCTCCTCTATGTCTAGGGAGTGGATGTGAAAGTGGAACACTGCTGTGAGTACTTGGGGTCTTATATAATCTAAAATTCTGTGATGGTCAATGCGATTTTCTTTGCTGCAGCGTGCTGGGCAAGTAAAATCACTTCAAGGGAGGCCCAACAAATCATCTAAAACACCTAATTAACCAAAAAGTCTAATTAAAAAGGCAGACTCAGTTATTATATGTACATTTGACTCATTGGAGGTAGTATCAAAGTAAGAAGGAAAACAAGACTGATGGCCATTACGAACAATGCTGCACATCCTCAGTTTGACACACCATCATTAAGTACCTTCAGACAATTACATTTTTCAGCAGAAGTGTGTAAAGAAATGCTGCTCAGACTCCTTTATAGTAACAGTAATACACCCTTATAATGCCAAATGGTAACTGCTCTTTTTTATCTTTAATAAAGTCAGACCTTATTCTTTCTTTGTAGTAATTCTTGTGTGTTTTTCTTTTTAAATAATATTTGTGTATTTATTTATTTAAAAATGTATTTGTGCAAAAAGCCAAATCTCCTTCTTGGGACATAAAACGTTTTATCTATCTATCTATCTATCTATCTATCTATCTATCTATCTATCTATCTATCTATCTATCTATCTATCTATCTATCTATCTATCTATCTATCTATCTATCTATCTATCTATCTATCTATCTATCTATCTATCTATCTATCTATGTTTGTGATTTTCCAGGATTAATAGTCTTATACCCACCACTGCCCAGAACTGGGTTTAAAAGCTTTTAAGAATGGTTGAATGAATAATGTGTGATGCTGCATTTAATGTTTAAAAGCTGCCTGATTCTTTGATAAGCTAGATAAGATTTGGATAATAAATGAATGGAAAAAGAAATGAAAGAATGAATTGTAAAGCCTTTATCTATCCATCTGTATTGAGAAACCAGCTCATGCATACTGCTTCAGATATTTCCAACATACTAAATATGTTCATTTTTTAACAGAATTCATATGGGCTGTTGAGTGATATTTGACTCCCATCCCCCATGACACTCTGCTCTTTTTAACCTAAGCCATTTTATATTTTACTTACATGAAAGTAAGGATATCATACCTCTTTGTTGCATTAGTTTTACTATTATAATAGATGGAGAATAAAAAACCCGTATTCAGTTTTTTAAGTGAAATTTTCTTAGGATTACATTCATGGCCTTTGATCTATTTAATTGCATACCATGCTCTTTCTTGCAAGGGAGCTCAGGTAATTTTCTACCAGCTACTGTCGAAAGGAAGCTTAAGCAAGTGAGATATGCTATTTCGGCTCTGTTTTTGATGGGCTATCCTTTTTAAATTGGTTGATTATCCTTAAGGCTAAAGTGAAGGAAAACCAAGGTCAGCCTTTGAAATCTTCAACTGGGTGTCTTTATCAATGTTTCACACACCTCTCAAACTCCACTCTTATCCCACCTACAGGAAAGTCAGCTGGATTTCCAAGGAGACTAGCATGCAAAAACATTCACATGGCCGTTCTCTAAAAGAAAAAAGAGTAAAAAAAAATGGAAGCCATGGTCAATTTGTGGATAAAGTGCTTGTGAAAAAAGACCCTGAAAAGAAATTCCTACTTATCAGCAAGCAATAGACCCAAATCTTATTTGTTATAAAAAATACTGATGACATGAGCAGTATCCCATCTACACCATTCATGGGTTTAATATACTTTTAGTGCATTATACCTGTAAAAAATGTAAGCTGTCTTAGCCTGTAGTCAGTGGGAAGCACTATACTCATGTAAATTGAAATTGAATTGAATTCTGGAAATTCTGTGGAAAGGAACATTACCACCACAAATCTCATTGGCTACTTTTTCTTCACATTTCCTTTCCTTTCTTTTTTTGTTGGGTTATGGGTGCCCACTGGGAGATGATGAGAGGGTCTTCTCAAATACGTCTTGACAGACTGATGATCAAATAGTCAAGGAAAAAAATCTGGGCTGAAACAATTGCTTGATCAAAGCTGCTTGATGTCGACTTGATAAATTAGTAGACCTGTTGAGTAATTTTTATTTATTTACAGAAGTGATTAAAGAACACTTGACTCCTCAAGATTCTGTATGTGATTGTTTTATATAAATAAAAATGTTTAAACCATGTGCTTGAGGTAGTAGTATTTATGGCATATTTAGTTCATTCTTTTTAATGCTATATTGTGACAAATTTGGGCCATCTATCTATCCATTCACCCATTCATTTCTCTGAACCTGTTATAAGGTGGCAAGGAGACAACACCTGTTTGGTTGCTGCTACCAGAAGGTAGGAGACTACTGTGGAGAGGACACACATCTATCATAAATTATGATTATACACATACACACAATTATTCACACCTTAACAGCAATTTAGACTTGTCTTTCATTGTAATGTTGTCTTTGGTGATGCATAAGGAAAATTGTAGTAATGGGGAGAAAATAAATAATGGAATGAGGGTGTGAACCCTGGCCCTAGGTGGCAGAAACACTAACCACTGAAATACACTGGATATAATTTGTAAACCCATCTCTCCATTTTACAAATCTGCCAGTATACATTACTTCATAAAATCATTAAGATATTTTTAAAACAAGCTGGGCCAAGTGGTGTGCAGATGTTTAGTTTTTAGAAAATCTTAAGTGGATTCTTTTAATCATTTTAGAAACTGTATCCCATAAGAGGAGGTCACGCAGTAAGATGAACTAATTTTTATGCACTTGTTTACATTACATAATTCAATCATATTTAGGTCACGTACCTGCTTTTCTCTGTCAGCCAAGTATCAGTGAAGTAGATCCAAGCATGATTGCTAATTATACACAGAAATATATTTCCAGAAACTGACAGGAAATAAATTTAATCATTTTCTTTCCTTTCATATATTAATCATCACAACACACTTCTGCCAAATAGCGCCTCTCATTTCTGATCTTTCGCTGCCCTCTTTGATTCTCCTTTCATAAACATTGAGCAGCTTTATTATTAATAATTCTTCCGCCATCTTCTATTCCAAACTAAATGCATCTTAATTCATTCAAAACATGAATTTTTATCTTTATTCATCACACAAATTTAATGAAGTAATATCCCTGTTGCGAAATTTGGGCAAACACAAAATATACGGTATATTCATAAGGTCAGATTCATGCATTGCTTAACTGTTAGAAATGCTTGCAACAAGGAGCTTTCTGAATTTTTGCAATTAATTACTTAACAGATTCCTTCTGAACTTTACTTTCTCATTTCCTGTCCTTCCTACATTGTTCTGTCACAACAAAATAATTATATTTTGTCAGAAGCAGAAAATTCTGTTCATTATAAGATATAAAGAAAATAGCATTGATATAATTAGTATGTTCAATGATAGTGTTCAAGTGTCACTTTATTTAAGTTTTTGTTAACATGTATAAATGAAAAAAAATGAACCTAATATAAAGTAATTAGTTATATAACATAAGATTAACATTCACATTTTCACTCACCAAATAATCCAATTCAGCAGCATCAAGTATAAGTAGAAATAATCCCTGTGCAGGGTGCCATCAAAGGGAGCCCTCACACACACACACTCTCGCACTCGCACTCATTGCAAACAAATTAAGAGTTGCCAGTTAACTTAACAAGTGTCTCTTTCATAACATGGAGGACAGTTAAAAGTCCATAGGGGGAAAAAAAGGAAAAAAAACTACATCAACAGCAACTGGGCACAGGATATAACCCCAAGAGAGCTGATGATTCATCTTAACTTATTGCACAGGTGCATAAAACAATAAAGTTATGCATTATATACAGCACATAGATATACTGTATAATCAAAACATTTTGAACTTGAGCTATTAAGAGGAATGCCAGTAAAGGCAGACACTTTTTTTATTTCAATATAATCCCCCTGAACACTTACACACTGGTAACATTCACAAATGTTTCCTATGCTAATTAAATAAAATGTTTTGTCTTGATTCTACAACTCCTTTTCTGTAGCCATTTCATCATTGCCATAGTCTGTTCTATGGAAATTTCCCTTTTGTTTTCAGAATCAGTAGTACTGTCACTGGGTCAGGGCTAAAGAATACCATGGATGTGACTCCTTTTTAAATTCAAAATTTCGCAGAGCCGTCTTTGCCACTTCTGTAGTGTGAGTGGGGTTTTATCTTGAAGCAGACCAATTACACAACCATTTACCTCATCACTTTTCACTAAATGAATAAGGGCAAACAACAAAGCAAATTAAGGCAATATGTTGTGTAATATTTTACCTATTGTTTTTGTTCTGGGTCATACTGATGCATCAACGTTTCATCCACATTTATTTCATTTCACATGTTTTTTTCTGTACAATTCTTAAAATGTTCCATTAATCCCATATGCTGTAAAACTGTGTAGCCTGTAAATATCTTTACTGTTTGCAATAAGTTAAAGTAAAAGTAAGTAAGTTAAAGTAAAACATGATTTGGTATTAAAACTTTATTGTCTGGCTATGGCTTTCTAAGTAAAACCATATTAATAAAATAAAAAAAATAATAATAATAATAATACTGTAGTACTGCATCCTACATTTCCCAAGATGAACATACAAGTGGCAATAAATTCAAAAAAATTTTGAGTGAACAATGAAAAATATCCACATCTTCAGCTTTATGTACATAGTGGACATTACAAGTTTAAATTTGCAGTTGCTATTATAATTGATTAGACTTTACATCGGTTTAATTTTCTACGTTTATTTGGCACTTCAGTTCTTATTTGTTGCAATTTTTAGTTCCCCACTTTCTCTGTTGTTTCTATACACAAGGTCTGTTTCGATGTGGATGTTGCTTTTGATCTAAACCCTCCAAAAGTTTGTATCAGTACAAGATTATAGATCAAAGCCTTATATTCAAATCTAATTGAAGCTAACATTTTTACAATACATGCTTCTGTGTGAAATAATATTTATACCCAAAAATTCCCAATATTCCTATTAATTATCTGTTTCAATTCAAAACAATATAGTTTTCTGTAAAATTATGTTTTGCAATGACACTCAGCAAAAGCCAGGTCACAAGCAAAAGCATGAATTAATCTAAGGCAGGAATGTTTAACTCATGTATGTAGCATGTTTAACAGTAAAGAGTTCCAGTGAACTAATAATATTAGCCCCTGGTCAAAAAAAATAAAGTATAAAGAAATGTACTCATTAGTTACATAATAACTCTGATACATCAGAAAATCCAATACACTTGGTCCCCTAAACAAATAGAACTTTTGTGACTTTGCAATGACTTCTATTGCCTGGACCAGGTCACCCAATTTGATGCATACCCACATAAACTGTATATATTGAGTTATGATCATGTTCGGTTCCAACGGACCGGTCGTAAGTCGATCTGAACGTAAGACTGACCAGTATATGTATTCAAACCTGGCTGTATGTATAGTACTGTATAATAAGTTCTTTAAGGCATATTGTTTGTTTTATATAATTTTTAGCATCATTTTTAGCATATTGTGTTCATTTTCTATATTTTTTTTTGTTAAATAATTTTTTTTATTTTATTTTGTTTCATTATTACTGTTGCTCACATGAGTGCCAAATCTTTAACAGCTTCATGAAATATTTCTTTATCTGTGTTATGTTACATCATCAGTGTGCACCTCTCCCAGTGTTAACACATTGTGTTATCTGTGAGAGGAGGAAATGTACTGGCAGAGTTTGAGCACTCATATGTTTTCTGTTTTAACATTTCTGCCTGTTAATAACAAACAGTAACAGATAAAGGAGTTTGATGTGGTTTCATTACCTCTTCATGGTGGTTCACACGAAGCAGCACATCTCGAGTCAAAATGCAGAAGCTTTGGAGGTTTCAAAGCCAGAACATGGCAGTACAGCACGTGCAGTAAACACTTGTTACAATGGGATAACTTAAAGTCTCATGCAATTGCATTCACTTGCCTTCCTTCCTCATGCTGCTCAATTACCTTTGTTTTTGTGTTGCGATCAATTGCCTTTTTTCCTGTAATTGTAATACAAATGTAACTGAACAACTAATAAACTGAGATTGAGATGAATGAATCATAGCATATGGAGCTGTCGTTTGCCCATGAGACACGGTTGTGGTCGTAAGTTGAATGGTCATAAGATGCATATGTCGTAGGTCGCTGACTAACTTTACATATATATATGTAAAACCAACCTTATTCAGGAACAGAAACAGCATAGTTATTTATTGTAGCAGGATCTACCACTCTCCTATACACAGACACAGCAATCAAGCAGGGTCATGGCCAAGTAATACTGTTCCCTGCAGTTATAAAGTATCTATCTATCTATCTATCTATCTATCTATCTATCTATCTATCTATCTATCTATCTATCTATCTATCTATCTATCTATCTATCTATCTATCTATCTATCTATCTATCTATCTATCTATCTATCTATCTATCTATCTATCTATCTATCTATCTATCTATCTATCTATCTATCTATCTATCTATCTATCATGTTCCTTGCATCACCCTTTTACGGCAGGTGCTCGTAGCGTGACTGCGATCTTTTCGGATTTGTTTTTGCGGTGAACTGCCACAGTGGTGGGAGCCCACTGTTGCCCTGGCAACCGACAGGCTATCTTTCATAGATGCGGTGATCACACTTTGGGACGCTGTTCAGCATGTCGTTCGGTTGTGGGGAACACCAAAAGAGGTTAGAATCCTTACAATAGATAGATAGATAGATAGATAGATAGATAGATAGATAGATAGATAGATAGATAGATAGATAGATAGATAGATAGATAGATAGATAGATAGATAGATAGATACTTTATTAATCCCAAGGAGAAATTCACATACTCTAGCAGCAGCATACTGATAAAGAAAATATTAAATTAAAGAGTGATAACAATGCAGGTATACAGACAGACAATACTTTGAATAATGTTAACGTTTACCCCCCCCCAGGTGGAATTGAAGAGTCGCATAGTGTGGGGAAGGAACGATCTCCTCAGTCTGTCAGTGGAGCAGGAAAGTGAGAGCAGTCTGTCGCTGAAGCTGCTCCTCTGTCTGGAGATGATACTGTTTAGTGGATGCAGTGGATTCTTCATTATTGACAGGAGCCTGCTCAGTGCCGTCACTCTGCCACAGATGTCAAACTGTCTAGCTCCGTGCCTACAATAGAGCCTGCCTTCCTCACCAGTTTGTCCAGGCGTGAGGCATCCTTCTTCTTTATGCTGCCTCCCCAGCACACCACCGCGTAGAAGAGGGCGCTCACCACAACCGTCTGATAGAATATCTGCAGCATCTTATTGCAGATGCTGAAGGACACCAGCCTTCTAAGGAAGTATAACCGGCTCTGTCCTCTCTTGCACAGAGCATCAGTATTGGCAGTCCAGTCCAATTTATCATCCAGCTAGGTCTGCACCCTCTACACACAGTCACCTCTGATGATCGCGGGGTCCATGAGGGGTCTGGGCCTCCTAAAATCCACCACCAACTCCTTGGTTTTGCTGGTGTTCAGGTGTAGGTGGTTTGAGTCACACCACTTAACAAAGTCCTTGATTAGGTTCCTATACTCCTCCTCCTGCCCAATCCTGATGCAGCCCACGATAGCAGTGTCGTCAGCGAACTTTTGCACGTGGCAGGACTCCGAGTTGTATTGGAAGTCCGATGTATATAGGCTGAACAGAAAGTACAATCCCCTGCGACGCTCCTGTGTTGCTGACCACAATGTCAGACCTGCAGTTCCCGAGACGCACATACTGAGGTCTGTCTGTAAGATAGTCCATGATCCATGCCACCAGGTATGAATCTACTCCCATCTCTGTCAGCTTGTCCCTAAGGAGCAGAGGTTGGATGGTGTTGAAGGTGCTAGATATATACATATATATATTTATATAGTGTATGTATATATATATATATATATATATATATATATATATATATATATATATATATATGTGCAGAGTATTATTATTTAAAAAGCTACTGTAAAAACCCAAATTTCCCCATGGGGGTAAACACTGTTTTATCTAGACTGATTTTCAGTTCAGTCACTTTCTGTTTTATCCAGGCCATCTTGCTTCCACCAATTAATTGACAAAACTAAATTGGCCCACTGAAAAAAAGTGGCTGTATAGGTCAGCATCTCCTGTGACTCTGAAGCTGCTGACTTACTGTACTCCTGTAATGGAATTAAGCAGGTTAACAAACTGGATGGATGCCAAAAATAGAAAGATAACACTTATTTCAACTTCAAAATTCTTTTTACTTTTTGTGTTGAGTTAATCCACTATCAGGGTGAAAAGCACATAAATGTCAAAGTTTACCACTTCATCCATTAGTGTGTATATAATAAAGTACTCCATGCATCCACTTACTCACAATGCGTGAGCAGTGAACTTCCATCCTGACTATTCTGTAGTTATTTTAGGCTGCACATAAAATCTAGAACTGAACAATTTATGATGTGTGTGTTTGTCTGTGTCTTTGTAGTCAGGCATCTACATTAGTCATTAATTGTCTTTTTCCTGCTTTTCTATGTGCTACTGTTGTCCAGCTGCCAATTTACAAGTGCTTGATTTTTTAGCCCCCTTTTATTACCTACAATTATTAACTACAATGCCTGATTGACAAAGAGTCCTGTTTTGGTGACAACAATTGCGCAGATGAATCTGTTAGAAAAAATCTTAATTTAAAAAATTAAATAGCATTTCAAGTCAAGCAAGAAAAGATAAGAACATTTTGCTATATACTTTGTGTCTATAAAGAAATATATTTATACTAGTTTTGTTTGGAAAGTATTCTTTTTAGAAATGTATATTAATTTAATTTAAAAAAAACCCACACTACTCTGACACTGTGACTATGGTGCAGTGATTAAGAGCTGCCACCTTTCAGTTCAACTGTTGTGGATTCAAATCTGTGTCCAGTCACTGACTCTATGGAGATTGCATATTTTTCTTATATCTAAATTTTCCTCAGGAAGCTTGGTTTCCTTGCATGTCCTAATAAATACATTTGGATAGTTGTAATCTCTCAAATGACTCGGTATGAATAAATGTGGTAGCTGTGGGCATGATGCAGGGGCAGCCTGTCTGTTGTTAGTTTCTGTCCTGTGTCTGAAGGTGTTATTGTTTGCTTTGCCCAACACTAAAATTGCCAAAATGTGATCAGAAAATGGACAGACAAAACACAGTGTTTTCAGTTTTATACTGTTCACATTTTATTTAGGTTTCAGGTTTAATCTAACAATCTGGCTAATAGATGCAAATGTCATGTCTGTATATTACCATTGTAGTATTACAGAGTCCCAGTGAAATACACTGCCCTCCAAAATGTTCGCAATGAGACACGTTTTTCCTTGATTTAGATAGATAGATAGATAGATAGATAGATAGATAGATAGATAGATAGATAGATAGATAGATAGATAGATAGATAGATACTTTATTAATCCCCAAGGGGAAATTCACAAATTTTCCACTCTGCTTCACAATTTTAAAAATTTTGCAACCTTGTGTACTAAGTGCTGTCATTTCCACATTTTGTGACCAAAATGTATGCAAATGCCCTTAAATTAAAATCTGCAAAATGCACTTTAATTACGTCTGAATAGTTTGATTTGTAATTTTAAACTGTGGAGCAGAGGGGTAAATCAAGAAAAAAATGTGTCTTTCTCTCAAATGTTACAGCAGGCATTGTAAGTAGGTTCTTGACAAAGAAAATGGGTGGATATGGAAGAATGTAAAAAAAAGAATTTCGTTTTTAAGTTCGTCCTACCCTTCTTGATTTATTTACAGACTCATTCATTAATTTTTAGAAACGTTAAGGCATGGCATTTCTTTTCATTTGCTAATATTTATTTCACTTTAAGAGCAATATAGGCTACAGAATATTTTATTATACATGAAGCTTCTGGTTTTTGTTAGTGTACTGAATCTGCTGTTTAGTAAATTACAGGAGGTAAGGATTTATTTAAAATTATAATTGTACATTATTAATTTTAACTAAAAATAATTTTGAAAGTGTGAAAATAGATTCAACTTTGAATCAGTGTTGCTTAAACACAGCAAATAATTAAGAAGGTATTGTGCACACCATGCTAAACCTTGATATTCCATACTGGCTTCCATTCCACCATAAAATTAAAGTTTTCCATACTGAAAATGTGCTATTGAACTGTTTAAAAATGCAGAGCAATAAAGATATTCTGGGCTAAAAGTAAAATGCTCTCCAGCAATATATTGCCCTAAATATGTAAGGCATTAAAATGTTGGGTTTTTTACAGAAAACATCATTTCATTCACCCCTCCATTTTATGTAAAAGATATTATACCAAAACTAGTCTTTGAATGGCTAATGAAGTCTTGCTAACTTGTCGGCTAAGATCCAGGATTTGATTTGCGTAAAACAGTTAGATGTGATTTTAACATTCTTTGGGAGTATGGCTGCTAGCCAAATTTCATTTTATAACCTGTTAAGTTAAGATTATAATTTACTCAATAGTTTTTACTTTTGTTAGAAGTCATGGTTGATGCTGAATCACTTGCAAGTATTTAATATGCAGAACTCACTTTACTTTGAGATTACAGATCTCTTTGATGTTGTTAACTATTTCTTGTTCACAGCTCATCATTCTGAAGTGTGCTTTCATGCTTTATAGCAGCACTATCTTTTTGAAAGCTTAGATTACAGTTGAAAGCTCAATTAATTTCTATTAGCTGATTACACTATTTCAGGACAAGCATGGCAGCTTACATTGCAATGAAAGTTCATTTGTGTTGTTGCAGATTTTGCAGAATGTAAGAGCTTGATCTCGTTTTGTACTACAGGCCAGAAACATTCTTCTTCTTCTTCTTTCGGCTGCTCCCGTTAGGGGTTGCCACAGCGGATCATCTTCTTCTATATCTATCTGTCCTCTGCATCTGTTCTGTTTCACCCATCACATGCATGTCCTCTCTCTTTTCCTCTTCCCTAGCAGCTCTATCCTTAGCATTCTTCTCTCAATATACCCAGCATCTCTCCTCTGCACATGTCCAAACCAACGCAATCTCGCCTCTCTGACTTTGTTTCCCAACCGTCCAACTTGAGCTGACCCTCTAATGTACTCATTTCTAATCCTATCTATCCTCGTCACACCCAGTGCAAATCTTAGCATCTTTAACTCTGCTACCTCCAGCTTTGTCTCCTGCTTTCTGGTCAGTGCCACCGTCTCCAACCCATATAACATAGCTGGTCTCAATACCGTCCTGTAGACCTTCCCTTTCACTCTTGCTGATACCCATCTGTCACAAATTTCTCCTGACACTCTTCTCCACCCATCCCACCCTGCCTGCACTCTCTTTTTCACCTCTCTTCCACAATCCCCATTACTCTGTACTGTTGATCCCAAGTATTTAAACTCATCAACCTTCGCCAACTCTACTCCCTGCATCCTCACCATTCCACTGACCTCCCTCTCATTTACACACATGTTTTCTGTCTTGTTCCTACTGACCTTCATTCCTCTCCTCTCTAGAGCATATCTCCACCTCTCCAGGGTCTCCTCAACCTGCTCCCTACTATCACTACAGATCACAATGTCATCAGCAAACATCATAGTCCACGGGGACACCTATCTAATCTTGTCTGTCAACCTGTCCATCATCTTTGCAAATAAGAAAGGGCTCAGAATCAATCTCTGATGTAATCCCACCTCCTAGTTGAATGCATCCGTCACTCCCACTGCAAACCTCACCACTGTCACACTTCCCTCATACATATCCTGTACAATTCTTATGTACTTCTCTACCACTCCTGACTTCCTCATACAGTACCACAGCTCCTCTCGAGGCACCCTGTCATATGCTTTCTCCAGGTCACAATGCAACTCCTTCTGGCCTTCTCTAAACTTCTCCATCAACATCCTCAGAGCAAACATTGCATCTGTGGTGCTCTTTCTTGGCATGAAACCATACTGCTGCTCACGAATCATCACCTCACTTCTTAACCTAGCTTCCACTACTCTTTCCCATAACTTCATGCTGTGGCTCATCAATTTTATTGCAGTTACTGCAGTCCTGCACATCCCCCTTATTCTTAAATATCGGCACCAGTACACTCCTTCTCCACTCTTCAGGCATCCTCCCACTTTCCAAAATTCCATTAAACAATCTGGTTAAAAACTCCACTGCCATCTCTTCTAAACATCTCCATGCTTTCATAGGTATATCATCTGGACCAACGGCCTTTCCATCTTTCATCCTCTTCATAGCTGTCCTTACTTCCTCCTTGCTAATGCATTGCACTTCCTGATTCACTATCTCCACATCATCCAACCTCTTCTCTCTCTTGTTCTCTTCATTCATCAGCCTCTCAAAGTACTCTTTCCATCTTCTCAACACACTCTCTTCATTTGTGAGTACGTTTCCATCTTTATCCTTTATCACCCTAACCTGCTGCACATCTTTCCCAGCTCAGTCCCTCTGTCTAGCCAATCGGTACAGGTCCTTTTCTCCCTCCTTAGTGTCAAACCTCTCATACAACTCATCATACGCCTTTTCTTTAGCCTTCGCCACCTCTCTCTTCACCTTACGCCTAATCTCCTTGTATTCTTGTCTACTTTCTGCATCTCTTTGACTATCCCACTTCTTCTTTGCCACCCTCTTCCTCTGTATACTCTCCTGTATTTTCTCATTCCACCACCAGGTTTCCTTTTCCTCCTTCCTCTTTCCAGATGTCACGCCAAGCACCCTTCTTGCTGTCACCCTTACTACATCTGCTGTAGTTTCCCAGCTGTCTGGTAACTCTACACTGCCACCCAGTGCCTGTCTCACCTCCTCCCTAAACTCAACCTTGAAGTCTTCCTTTTTCAACTTCCACAATTTGATCCTTGGCTCTAACCTCACTCTCTTCCTCTTCTTGATCTCCAGACCACCATCCTATGCTGCTTAACTACACTTTCCCCTGCCACCACTTTGCAGTCTTCAATCTCTCTTCAGATCAACTCTTCTGCATAGGATATAATCTACCTGTGTGCATCTTCCTCCACTCTTGTACGTAACCCTCTGTTCCTCCCTCTTCTTTAAATACGTATTCACCACAGCCATGTCCATTCTTTTGGCAAAATCCACTATCCTCTGACCTTCTTCATTCCTCTCCTTGACACCATACCTATCCATCACCTCCTTGTCACCTCTGTTCCCTTCACCAACATGCCCAATGCAATCCGCTCTAATCGCTACTTTCTGTCCCTTGAGTACACTGTTCATCACTTCATCCAACTCACTCCAAAAATCTTCTTTCTCACCCATTGCACACCCAACTTGCAGTGCATATGCACTAACAATATTCATCATCACACCTCCAATTTCCAGCTTCAAAATCATTACTCTGCCTGACACTCTTTTCACTTCCAAAACACTCTTGACATACTGTTCCTTCAAAATAACCCTACCTCATTTCTCCTTCCATCCACACCATGATAGAACAATTTGAATCCACCTCCGATCCACCTGACCTTACACCCCTTCCATTTAGTCTCTTGCACGCACAATATATCAACCTTCCTTCTCTCCATCATATCTGCTAACTCTCTCCCCTTACCAGTCATACTGCCAACATTCAAAGTTCCTACCCTCAGTTCCACTCTCTTTACTTTCCTCCTCTCCTCCTGCCTCCGGACACACCTCCCCCATCTTCTTCTCCTTCTTCTTCTTTGGGTAAAAGAAAAGAAAAGGCGTACAATGAGTTGTACAGGCCAGAAACATTATAAATGCTAAATGTCTAGGGGTAGTAAAAGATGAAAATATATTTATCTGCATTTTCTTATGTCACTCTGTTCACATTTTCCTGTTGTATCTTCATAACTTGTTAATAGACTCTTAATGAAACACACATTAAAAATGGTTTATAAAGTTCATTACCAGGAACTGGAAACTAATAGAGCATTTTTTTTACTTTTTTTCTGCAGTTAAAAATTCTAAATTAATCAAGCAAAAGTTTAGAAAATTACACATTCAAATTAAAAAATGAGTTTCAAGTGAAAAAAAAAATGTTCCAAATGTAAGATTGTGCCCACTTTTTCCTTTTGGATTTTAGAGCGCATTGGAAGTTAACAATCAGCAGAACTGACAGGCTGACACCCATGCGCACGGGTCATTTTTACTAACATGTATTTCTTTGGGAGAATGGAGGAAACTGGTGTAGCCAGAAGAAAAAAAAAATTTACAAAAAGGGGAAACATGCAAAATGAATGCAGATAATGACCTGAATAGACACTGAACTCAGGAGTCGGCAATTGTAGGGCACCAGCGTAAACCACTGAGACCCCCCAGCATGGTAGTGAATATTTGTAAATAGTAGTTAGCATAAATACAAAGATTAAAATTTGCAAGTTTTTCATAAATGGTATTTTGAAATAAAATTATGCAGTGTGGCAGACGACCAGGGACCTTGCCCCACTGGGATGCCTGGATCAGGGAAGAACCGGGCAAGGGGCAATATCTTCCTTGGACGCAAGAGGGCAGCCCCCCTGATTTCCATCAAGGGCCACGCATACAGAGCTGGGAAGCTCAACCCTGTGGGGGTCCGTGGCCCAACCAAAGGGCTGCCTGGATGGTTCCTGAGCCTTGGAGGACAGCACTTCCGCCACACCAGGAAGTTCTGCCGGAAGACCATCACTGAGCGCCTGGAGTAGATCCGGGGCATGGTAAAAGGGGCCGCCTCACTCACTTCAAGTAGCCGGAGTCGGGAGGAGGAAGATGGAGCTTGTGAGAGAGGAGTGGAGGCGGCCGAAGAGAGATAAGATTGAGGACTCATGAGTGAACTGGTGGAACCATAATATGTAAATAATTTGTAAATAAACCCATGTGTTTTGGACATTGGTGTCGCGTCTGTCTGTGGCCGGGCTATCTATTACAGTAGCTATTAACCCACATTATAAGTCCACCAATAATATTATAAATAATACTATGTTTTGCTTCTGTATATTGCAGTAATTAAAAATATTTATAATTTAATTTGGTGTAGTCAATAAAAATATTTATATATCATTTCATAATTTGCATATATGTATATTATAAAAAATGTATCATTTGAATACTAAAATATAAAACAACATAAATACATTTAAACTTGAATATATCTTACTCAGTGGTGTCCTGTTCAGAGGTATTTTCTGCTTTAAGTCTGATCGTTTTATGAAAGGCTTTTAGTCCCACATGGCCCTTACCTGGATAAATTGTCTTTGAAACTTTATGGATGGACTGATAGATTGAACTGTTAAAACAGCAATTGACAAAGAAAGGGTCCCGTATTTTGACTATTTAAACCTGCCAAAAGAGCATTTTGCAATCTCTCCCTCATCCTATCATGGCCAGGGGACTGTAGTACTCCAAAATCATTTGCCTTCAGCCAAAATATTCATTCAGCGGTTTCTGTCAAATTTAATTGGTTAGTCACTCTCACTTCAGACTTTGGAAGTTTTCCCTACAGTTATTAAGATTTATTCTGTCAAATATCAGACACAATGTGTATCAAGGGGCCAAAGGAAAACTGGCAATTTTTCTTGTCCTTTTTCTGAGTCAATTCAGTTTTACGCCACTACCATATCTGTAATAATTTGTTCAGTTTAGATGAAAATACCATTAATCTAGTTCATATTAATATCCATCCTTTATCAAACGCATTCAATCCAGTTCAGGATCATGGGATCATGTAAACATTTAAACATTAGAAAAATGTTGAAAAGGAAAGGTCATTCAGCACAACAAAGTTTGTCAGTCCTATTTGTCTAATTTTTCCAAAACAACACTGAGTTGAGTTTTGAAAGATGCTAAAGTATCACTGTTTACCACACTACTTGGTAAGTTATTACATATGTCAATGGTACACTGAGTAAAGAAAAACTTTCCAAAAATGTGCAAAATCTGCACTTAACATCTTTCTATCTGTGCCACGTGCTGTTCTTGAAGAACTTAAAATAAGGCAGCAATGGGGATAGATAGATAGATGGACAATTTAATTGTTCCAAGGGAAAATTTACCTTTTACAAAAACTCATGAAATATAGAAATAAAATAACAAATAACCCACTCCCTGCGGTGGGTTGGCACCCTGCCCAGGATTGGTTCCCTGCCTTGTGCCCTGTGTTGGCTGGGATTGGCTCCAGCAGACCCCTGTGACCCTGTGTTCGGATTCAGCGGGTTGGAAAATGGATGGATGGATGGATAACCCACTCCAACACACACAGGAATTACAAAAAAACTTCTGACTTCACTAAATTTAACAGAGCCGTCACAACAGAGACATTATAAAGGTGTATTTCCATAGGCATAATGTAACCCTAGTAGCATTTCTTCGTGCACTTCTGTTGAATAATTAATTAGGCAAGAACAGAGAGAATGTGCAGCATTGTTTATTATCGCTCTCAATTTTGTCTTCATTCTTCTGCTATTACCTCCAACGAGAGACAAGAGTGCATTTAGGTAATGTGAGGTGAGCGTACTGGTGTAATAATGGCTGCTATCTCATCATCCAGGTGGGTGCTACACATTGGTGGTGGTTGAAGTGGTTCCCTGTTTGTAAGCGCTTTGAGTAGTTAGAGAAGTGCTATATAAATGTATAAGTAATAATAATAATTCCATATAATAACTTGTTGATTTGGGAGGCCTCTCTTGCAGTGTTACTACTGCCCCAGCACACTACAGCATATAAAATCACTCTCGCAAGTTAAAGAATATGTAAAGAATGTCACTATCCACATTAAAGGGGTGCAGTCTCCAAAAAAAAAGAGTCTGCTCTGCCCTTTCTTACATAGACCATCTGTGTTAGTAGGCCACCTCAAGTTATCTTTGATGTGGACCCCCAAGTACCTGAAGCAGTGCACCACTCTGACATCTACAGTATTTCCTGAATTGTGACTGAGCTTAAAGGCTCATTGGTTCGGCAAAAGTCAATAATCACTTCCTTGGTTTTTCCTGATGATGAGTTATAGATAATTCTCATTTGACCAAGAAATAAAGTTCCCCACCTGTGTCTTATACTGTCTCATCCTCCTTGTCGATACACTACATTAGTGAAGAATCATCAGAGACTTTAGGCAAGTGACATGACTTGTTATATTTATAGTTGCAGGAGTATAGCAGGAACAGAAGAGGAGACACGCCTGTTCCTTGTGGTTTTCGCATCCACATCAGAGACATGATTCTTAAGCCTTATCCAAGCGAGAAACCAGTTATAACATCAATTAATTCTGAAAAAGTTCTTTTCACCATTACCTTTTTTTTCAGTGTTTAACCCAACTTTGCATCCATCTACACACTGCACCCTGAATTCCCACTTCTTTTATCTCATAAGATATCATATCAAAATGTTACTGAAAATCCAGATACCTGTAAATAATGTCAGATACCCCTCCCCGGTTATATACTTTTGTTCCTTTCTCAAATAATTTCACCATATTAGTGGAACATACTCTTCCCTTCAGAGCCAATGCTGACTGTTATTCAAAACACCTTTTGTTGCCACGTAATACTGTACTTGACCTTTTCTTTAATAATTCCTTCTATTCATTTTTCATATTAAACTGACTGGCCTGCAGGTCCTTGGATCCGTCTGTTCATCTGTTTTTAAGATACCACAGTATTTTCCAGCTTGCAGTCCTTAGGAATTTCCACCTTGTACATAAAGTTTTGAGAAATAAGAGTCAGTGGTTTATATGCACTCAATAACCTTCATAAGTACTCTATAATGACACATTAGAAAAAGACTGTTTGACTTTCATTTAAGAACAGGTTTTTATTTCATTAATAAAGAGTATGTGCATTTGATTCTATTGTGCAATTCAGTAGCGATGGCCATATATTTTCCAAGTTAATTTTTTTACAGCCTACTTTATGTGTGCTCTTGATTGATTACACTGTAAACACTGAATATATTTCTGCATACTATGGACAGGCTGCTTTATGATATAACACATGATGCATGGACTATAACCTAACCTACTATTAGCTGAAATAATGTGTTCATAATTTACTTTAAAAATAATTTTCTCATAAGCTCTTTGAATGCCCTATAAATTAAATGATCTCATTAAACTTCCTCCCATATGAAACTGGCCTGTAGGGCCTGCTCATGTTTCTCCATGTACCACAGAATAAATTGTTTTTATCTCAGGGAATATTTGTTGCAATAAGTTTGGTGAGAATTAATAAAGCGCCGCAGGGAACAAATAAGTAATCTTGATACTTACCTCAGTTCTGGTAAGAAGCAAATATTATGAAAGTTTATATAACCAATAAAACATGTATAAATTATCTTTACATTAAGAATTTAGTTACCTTTCCACTTATGAGATATATGTACAGAGTGCTTTCAGAAACATACATAGGTAGTTTACATCTGTCTGTTCTGCTGTTTCGTTTACTATACAATATATCAGTCAGTTGGCACAAGGCTTTACTTTGTAGTTGCTCTTGCCAAACTAGTCTCACAATGATAAACTTCTGTGGCAAATATACATTAAACCAACTTCAAGGCACAGATGTCTTTCATCTTGTATCATTGTGCTTGCCTTATTCTCAGTCCTGGGTATTACAAACTGCGCAACAAATTTTGCCAGCCATGAAAAAATCGATCTCCTCATTGTTTCAGAATGGCGAAGCTTAGTCTAAAGTTGATGCCATGATATCCCTTGATCCTTCTGTGAAAGCTCTAGAACTTCCTATTTGTTCACTTTTTTCACATGTCTGCAGCGTGACATTTTAGTTGCAAAGCTAATTAGCATTTTCTGTTAGGAATCTAATGGAACACAAGGAGTGTTGGTGGATGGCTACATCATCCACTCAAGTACCTCAAAGCTGCTGTCTGTCTTATCTATTGTTTACACAGTATACCACCAACTCACACATGTCCAGGTATATTATAAAATTTTCGTTTGACTTTGTCCTTGTTATTTTTTTATTTGATAGCTACGACAGTCATGGACCTCTTGTTGATTATTTTTTCAGTTGTGTGATTGTTATTTATTACAGCTAAATACAAAATCTCTAAAACCAATGATATTCCTGTAGATATTCAATGTTCTCCCTAACCTCTATCAACAATAGCAAAGGATAGATTGGAGAGATGGTAGAGCAGAACTAATACTTAAGGCAATCGATGATAAACGCCAAACTTTGATATATTTATAAATATTCTGTTATTAAGTAGCCAAATCTGCATATTGAATTTCTTATTCCATTTCTTATTAAATGTTAGTTTGGGAACCTCACTATTGTTAAGAATAAAACATGTCTAGTTGTGAAACGTTTTTAAAATTGGTTCTGAAATTACTGATCTGAAGCAGTCATTTCTTACTGATTGTATCAAACAAGCAGTTTAGTATGAGGACCAGTAAAAATTTTGTAAATCATCCTCTGTTTCCTACATTTCACTTGTTCCTTCAGTGGTCAGATTAAGATTGCCAAGACTTAAAACCAACATAGAGATTTAATAACTCAGTTATTACCAGTGATTTAAGCATTTTGACTTCTAGTGCGTCTGGTAAACATGAAGAGCTCACGGTTATTACATTGTGCTGACCTAATTCAATACTCACGTCTGTAAAAATTCTAGTTGTGTGGCCTGGTTGAAAAAATTGATATAAAAATTTAACTCTTGCCTTATTTGTTGAACCTCTGGAAGAAAGTTTAATGTTTCTAAGTTCCTGCTACAAGCAAATGTCCTTCTGAGATAAAGTTGACCTAAACCAACACCTAAAACGTGTGAAAACTCATATGAACTGTTGTCGAGCAAACAAAATTAACTTGTGTAAGATGAAATGTTACTTCTGTGATGATGGAGTTGTGACGGAGGAAGAAGAAAGTGCTTGCTTGCCTCTTACATTCATTCACAATGCTTTCTCAGGAGCCAGTCTTCTCAATTATTGCTCTGTGCTTCTCTACTTTGACAGTCGTATGATACACTAAGTGAGAAGGACAATACTTACGTCCTTGAAGCTTTTGTTGTCGTTGATATAAGTTTTGCAACAATGGGATTGAGGATTTAAAAAAAATCAAACACTACTTGTGTGTGCCTAAGAGCTTACTTAGGTGTTTATGGACTTCTAAGTAGATATTGGGTGTTATGGTCAAAATGGTCCCCCCTGTTGAGAGTGTAGACACTCCTTTCCAAACGTCTTGTGCAAAAAAGTGAGTGACCAATAGATTTTTGCAGTACTAATGCCCCATTAATTAATGCAATTATTAATATCATTACATTATAAATTAACCATTTTAAAAATAGATTTTTTAGTACTTGGATTAGATTAGGTTTTAGAGCACAAAATATTGCTGCACAATTTGCTGTCATGTTAAAAACAGACACATTGGATCTGTGACTCTCAGCTATTCATTAGTTCTATGCCTTTTTGATGTTTTATATCAGCTTTCAAAGCAGAATTGTTATTTCATGACTAACTTGACTTATTGTGTGACTGCACTAAGACATACGCTTTGTTAACAGCTTTCTTCTTTAAGCTCATCAAAAGAGAACTTTGCATAACACACACAGAGTAGAGACTAATTATCTAAAGCACCTTGCCATTTTGTATCCAGTAACTGACTACATAGTTTTTGCATTTTTTTCTCTGTTTTATCCACTCTTTTAGCAGTCTGAACTGTGGTACTTGTATCTTTCGGGAGGCATATGCTCCCTGAAAACAATTGGATCTTTTATCTTGCAAGCGTCTGCTAATTGGCCAATTCTTCCACAGAAATCACTCATTCACCTCAAAATAGGCAACAGAAGGAGAACACACTCAAGCATTAGAGAAAAAAAGAATATTATATTGATTTTTAATTCTCATTTAACTTCTTGAAGCAACGACTATAAAAACACATAAAGTCAGCATATCATTAGATCAGGGATTTCTGGTATAACATAATCATGGGCAAGTTTCTTTTTTGTTGCTAAAGTTAGAACTTGCAGTCATTTTTGGTTATATAAAAATTCTTGTGATTATGCTTTGGCTCAGTCTTGTTTTTAGTTTGGCTCTATATATTTACATTTCAATAGACCCTTGTCTCTCAGCTTAAACGTTATTCTAATATGATATGACCCTCTAGTAAATCCCTTGTAATCCCTGAAAGCGTCAAAATCAAATTTGTGTGGGGGTCCCTAAAAATAATTTGTTTTAAACATGTTCTGGTGGCAGTTACTGGGTTTATCAGAAAATATGAAATAATAAGAAGTGCATTTTGAGGTTGTTTCCATTTATTTTGGCCCATTTTCCCCTACAAATGGCATTCTTTTGCCATTGAAGCTAGTGACTTTTTGTTCAGCCTAACTCCATTCCAAAACTAAGAAGGGGAAACAAATGCTTACAAATTTTGTATTTAACTCTAAAAATTTTCAACAATGAAAATGTTCTTATCAAACAAATTGTCCCTAGAAGTTTTGGTGTTGTTGAAGTTAGCATCAGCACTGCTACATACAGCAAGTAACTTTCATGTGTCAATTAAATAGGTTGTTTTGCATGATGCTGCTCAGAAGTAGGTGGAATTATTTTGTTTACAGTTTATTTACCCTTGTATGTTGCAAATTAATCTATTCAAGATATGCATATCCTAAATGTTAGCATTCTATAGAGTCAATTGCATTTTCTGTCATTTCAGAGTAAGATATTAATTTTCAGCCAACACTAATATGTTTTCCTGATTACCATGAGGTGTTTACCACACTGGTTATGGTTTTCCTAGTGTAGGTAAAGCTACTGTTACATGTATAAATAAATACAAGCTAAATCTGTGTGTGAATATATAAATACAGACTTTAAAGAATAAATCACAATGATGTACTTATTTTTTATTACTGCAAACTACAATCACATTGATGCAGTACGTTTCCCTGCAAGGCTATAAAAAGCATCACAAATGAAGTAGCTCTCTGTAATGTCACATGAAAGGCACTTCTTTCCCAGGCATGAGTAAAATAGTGAAACATAAATTCAATGGAAAAAAAGGCATTGGGGCTTTATTATCCACATCTTTTCCAAGTTTGCAAATTCTGAGTGTAACAATCACCTAGTTAGTACAGTATGGTATACATGTACACATTGCCCTTTTCAGAAAATATTATTGACAAAGCAAGTTTAAATAATCCTCATATCCATCTAGTTGCTGGATTCACAGATTATTTTTGGTATTAACAAACCAATTTAGAATATACTTTTAAATTGAATAAAAAAAGGTCTAGCTTTGTAATTGCACCCTTTTTTTCCTTATAAGTAAATTATATTGCTCAGCTTTCCTGAAGTTAACAACACCATGATGCATTCACTGGCTCATATCACTGATCCATGCACAGCCGTATCAAAAAATAAACCATTAAGATTCAGTTGATCCTGCCTTTCTTTTAACTGGGTATCTGTGAGCAGAAGGCTGCAGAGAACAATATGTACTTGTTTGAGAATGCCAGTGTAATGATCCACATATGCATGTCTGATTTGTGTCTCGTTTTAGTTAATAGCCATCCATCTTCCCATCTATTTGGTAGACTTACTTATTCCATTATAGGATCACAGCTGATCTCAGCAGCTTTGGTGCAACACAGGAATAACCCAAGAATTTGTTGCTAGCCTATGACATGGCACACTCACTCAGATATTTACAGTTTCTCATACAGGGATAGTTTAGAGACGGCAATCAGCCTAATCTGTATGTCTTTGGAATGTGGGAGGAAACTGGAATATCCAGTGAAAAGCCACACAGACGCAGCATAAAAATCTGCATGGACACTGCAGAGACTTGAACCCATAACTCTGGAGCTGTGATGTACTGTAAGAGTTCTCAGTACTGCACCATTATGCTGCTACACTCTGCATTCAATTCAGTTATTACATAGCATATTTCCCCAAGTAGATGATGTTTATATTTGCAAATTTAAAGTGAAACACAAAAACCCAAGCAACATTTACATATATAAACTTGCCTTGAGCCTCTAGTTTACAGAGACAGGGGCCCTCCATAAATCCACACATCTCCAGGCAGCCTCAAGTGGAGTTTTTCTGCCCTTTGCAGCTGTAAGTGAACTGAAGATTTCCAAGCTTCTCTAATTTCCATATAAAGTCACATGAAACAAAACTGCTCAGTCTGGTTGACCATGCACTTCTATTGTCCTTCTAGGATATGGCTCTGCTTTACTGCTTTTGGTCATCCTTTTGGAAAAATAGAACATCACTCTTAGGTATCACAAGTTCCTTGCCATTTTCTTCTATGGTTTTCCTCGTACTGCTTAGCTTTGTTTTAATTATAATATTTCCATATCTACTCTCTCTATATATAATCCTAAGCCCAAAAGTGCAATGATTTCGTGCAACAATTTATGTGACTTTTTAAGTCACGTTTTTTGTCACGCTTTAAATTGGGATTATTTTAAAACCTAAATATATATGTTTGGTACCATTCTTTTCAGAATTTATTGAACATTAATGTGATGTTGTTAGATTTTCAGATTCTTATTCCATTTTTAAATTATAATCTAAAATATCAAGAACTCACGTCCCGCAAGACGAGACTTTGTGCCAAGAGATTTAATGACGCCCAGGGCCGGAAATAAAAGACAAACAGTAGATGACAAAGACAGCTGCTGTACAGGCTTTTAAATGTTCGAAGCGCCGCACGAGATGCAGCTCACGTGGCACGGCAGCAGCAGTAAGCCAGCAGCTGATCGAGCAAAGAGGAGGTAACAAAAAAACTGTATTTGTTTCCCATTGTATCACCATTTAAGAGGGGGTTTCCGAGGAGCAACCGCATCTCCCTGGGGTGCGTTCAGCCCCCCTCTTCATAACACAAGTGGCAGAGATGCAAAGTGGCTGGCGCATAGCACAGAAAAGGGGGGTTGGCAAGTGAAGCGAGCAGGGGGTAACCCCTTGTTTTTAAAATAATGCAAAAAAATGTGATTTTAAAATGTTTCAAAGTAGTACCTAGCTTAAGGAAAAACATTCCTAAAACTCAAACTTACATCTTAACAAATATTTCTTTGGTGCATTGTTTTTCATTTTGCTTGTATATGCTGTAAACAGTGTTTACTCTTATGTAACTAAGAATAGCTACTATGTGATAAACAGAATAGCATTGTTTATTTGCTTTTGAAGTTTTCAGTGTTTATTTATAACTAGAAGCAGTACCAGGAGTTGCAGGGGTAAGTGATTTTTAGCTCTGGTCTGTTTGTCTGTTAGACTGGCTTCAATCTGTTCTGGTGTTTCACTTACTCTGAGCCACCAGGTGGCACTGTCATTCAAACTGTAAAAAAAAGGTAAATAAAAACCCAAAGGTATTCAAGGGTCAATATTTGGGGTCAGGACAAAGTTTTTGGTCTTCTTCTGAGCAAATGAATGAGGTGTGGAAATTTTGTCCAAAGGTGTGATTATATTATATATTATTATACATATTATGGATTTGGGAAATGAATGAATGAATACACTTCATGTGACATAGAAATATTCTTTATGACAGCCTAGATATTTTGCAATATACAGAATACACTATTTAATTTTATGCTGAGTGCTTTGCACTTCCTAGTAATGGTTTAGTATATAGAACTGGCTCAGCATATACAGTATATTTTATATTTTTATATAACTGAAATTCTGTGCAGTTTAGAAAATGTACAGAAAGTTTGTACATTGTCAGTTCAGGTTTGAATCTGGACTGCACTGCCTCCTCTGTGGATGTCTACATCTGCATTCTCAGGAGCAAGAATAAGAAAGCAATCATTAGCATGTATTTTGAAACTGCTTGTGAAAATGAATTCCTGTTTACTACTTATGAAATATGCTGGATTATTAATCTGCTGACAAATTTGTTTTTCCTTCAATTAATATATAAATATATATATATATATATATATATATATATATATATATATATATATATATATATATATATATATATGTAATTCTTGTACATTTTTGTATGTGCTGTATCAATAGTAACTTTAAGGTGAACTACAGATTTTATGCAGCTTTATTTCAAGTTTAAGGAAACATTCCTCTTAGAACAAACAGCAGGCATTCAGTATCATTTGCTGACCTGTTTTCTTGATTTTCATTGGGCACATTTCTTAATTTTAATTTCATTATTAGAAATAAACAGGTTATAACAAGATAAAGGAATATTAATTATGAGTGTGTAGTGTCTAATTAGAAGTCACAGCTAAATTTTATCGTTTGTCATTTTTTTTTAAATATGAAAAACACGTTAGTTACAGTATATTCTCAGTTGAGTTTTATCATAAACTTCAGGTAATGACTTGTGGAAATCAAACCTGCTGGTGATTTGCCAAGTACTTAACTCAACAGATTGTTAATTTATGTAAAGCTCTGTGTTAATATTTGAAAATATTTATAACTCATACTCACAAGGTCACTGTGCAACCCAAATAAACTAATTTTAGGGCATACTGTGATTTTCTTATGATGTTATAAATGTGCCCAAATAAGGGGCACAACTAAATCATTGCATTTTAACATGAAAATACAAATGGGTGATTGTGTCCAAGATACAAAAGAAATTTAAAGAAGTAAAAATGTCTTAATATACAACGGAGGACCTCATTAGGAAGAACAGTGTCTACGTTTACTGTATATAATGGCCTTCAGGGTCAGAGAGCAACTGAATTATACATTAGTTCTCTCTCTGTAGAGTCACTTACAAAAGGAGACTGACTTTCACATTTCATGAAGATGAAAGAATGTAGACCATTAAGAGACTAACCCTCAGACCCAGGATTTTAACTGGAAACCTGCTGGTTTCTATTCAGTGTGGTGGGGAGGGGGTAAGTTAACTTGAATAGACTTGCATTTCTGTCACTATATTATACAATGGAGTGAATCCTTGTGCTGTATTCTAAGGAAAAATGTAACGCGACCCACCCATTTCATGACAGCAGTGATTCATTTCAGTTAAGACATTTTTTAGAAGTGCTTATCTACTTGTTTGACCTGCTCTTTGCTCTGTGACACATAAATAATTTAAAAACCAAAGAGTGTGCATTTATTTTTTATTATGTACTTTCTACATATTTTATCTTTTCCACTACATTATACAGAGACAAGGTAAAATGACAAACTTTCCAAAGTAAAAGATGATAAAATTTTAGCTTTGCATAATGTAGAATATGTAACAGAAGAGATATTGCTTTAGGTAATACCCAGATCATATTAACTTATTGTTGGTCTCTCCCTTCTTATCAGGGGAAATTAATGCAGTGCATGGGCTGAGTTGCTATCACAAATTAGGAACCTTTTTCCCTTAATTTGTTTTGATTAATTTTATTAAGGTTTTTTCTTCTATTATATTCAAGTCTGTCATTTAAGTTAAGAGAGAGTAAGGCTATTAAATGTTTAAAAATAAAGTTAATCTGTGATCATTATTGGGACTGTAATGATATGAAGCTTCCATTTCAGTCTGTATTATTTATGATTTTTCCCAGAATACTCAACTAAAAACAACTTTTAACTACTTGGGTGCAGAAAGACGGTGATAATGGCATCTAAAAGTGATGGTTTAAGCATCCCGTACACAGCTTTTACTGATGCTGAGTTGTGTTTCGAACCTAAAGATATGCTCTTTCAAAACACTGCACATTGACTTCCTTTATCACATAGATGGTACTATTCAACTCTATAAACTGCAATTGTTATAGCTGATAGGTTGTCATTTGCATGGGTTTTATATCATAATATTATCAGGGTTTTATTATCATAATATGATAATATGTTATGTGGTTTCATATCTAGACTTAGGGATGCTTTTTATGTTGTAACTTCCTTTTGATTGCTAGTTATTTTATAGTAGTTAAAGTACTTCAGTTTATCAAAAAAACTGGTTAGATTGTCTAGTACAAAGTTTTACCTCTATCTATATTATCCAGTTCACTCTCTTTAGCTATCTCAAAAAAACAGTAATGGAATTATTACTATTGGCATCTATAATTTAAGCACATGGAGTATGTAAAATTGGAATACATTTGGAGAATCTAAAGAGAACTTAAAGATTAAGATGAATGTTCTATAATTAAGTTGATATGTAATTTACTGCAAAATAATCTATTTATATAACATACAAATGAATCAGAAACATTTAGTAACCAGTAACAGCGAACTGCACAAAAACATGCAGTGAATACACTTGACTTGAGCATTCATAGTTTTCATATTCTTTCTCTTTACATTTAACACTCGTTTGCTCAGAGATTGATGTGTTTGCTGCTTCCTGAGCAGCTCTTCTTTTCTCCACCCTAGCAGCTCGCTTCTTCTCTTCTTTCGTCGGCATCTTTTCATGTTAAAACTGATTAAGTCAGTGTTTGTGTTGTAATTACTCAGTACGTTTTCTTTCATTTTTCACTTAAGCTGGCACTTAAGTCTTCAATCTGCCTCAAGAATGATTTAAGATATGAAGAGGTAGGGGAAGTGATGGCAAAGGTGGTAGGGATGAGAACGGCACCCATACGCAGGGGCCGCATGGCCGCCCTGCAGGCTGCTACCGAGAGTTGATTCTACAATAAAATAAAATATAAATAAAAATAGGAATAACCTTGGAGGTCAATTATCACCCCGAAAGTGGATAGTAGATGTCATATGGTATATGTATAAATAAAATGCATTATTATTATTATTATATGTGTACCAAATTTCAGGTCAATAGATTAAATGGTTTGCAAGCTACAGGTGATTTAAAATCCTGGACAGACAAATGGACAGCCACGGTAACGTATATATAAAGATCATTAATGTACAAATAGAATGAATATGTGCTAGTTAAGAAGTAAAGTAGAAAAGTATCAGGTAAAGAAGCAGGCAGGTATACACACAGCAAAGTCACTAACATAGATAGATAGATAGATAGATAGATAGATAGATAGATAGATAGATAGATAGATAGATAGATAGATAGATAGATAGATAGATAGATAGATAGATAGATAGATAGATAGATAGATAGATTTTGCAAAAATTGTTGGTAAGCTGCATTAAAATATTATGTAGAAAGTGGGTGGCAAAGGCTTTTTTGCCTTCACATTGTGCATTATGAGTTTATTTATGCAGCAACATTTTTTGCAATGTTAAAAATTGCCAAAATTACATTATATATGCTTTATATGTGGATTCCTGATCATTTAAACTGGTTTATTGGGGACATTATACCCAATATTACTAAAAGGCAAGAACCCTTGAGGCTATATTGGATTAGGTGCAACTTTAATCCTATAACTGACACCACTCTGGGATTCATTAAAGCAGCTCTCAGCTAGTATTCTGGCCAAGATGTCTACAGGCAATGCAAGTAAGCGTTTATGGGACAAAATGAAAGTTTTAGTCAGTGGTTTCTGGCAGTTTAATAATAAGGCTAATATGTAGTGTACTGGACAGTTCATACCGTCATGAACTACAGAGTTGTCAAGCACCCAGTCCCAAAAACTACAGCAAAAAGCTTCACAAGTACAAGGATCCATCAACCTTGGGCTTGTAAAATATAAAGGATAGACAAAGAATCTTTATAAAATAAATGGTTTATTTTCAAAAATGCTCTGTAGCACAAAAAGCTCTGAAAAGCACAAAGGCCCAGGGGCAACTCAAGGCAGCAAGTCCCAATAACACAAATCCAGAAACCAAAGGAGTCAAAAACAGAGCATAAAGGTAAAAAAAAATCTAATAATCCTACAATATCACTGCAGTAATTACAAGAGAAACTCATTAACTCCAGCACATTCAATGAACTGCAAGGGACTATATAGGGTTAAGGGTATTCCCTTGACAGAGATGGACAGGTGGCCCTGCCTCTTGGAGAACCACCAATAAAACACACAGAACATAACTGAACAAACATATATACACAGACATTAAACAATACACAGAACAAATAAATACCAAAGTAAAAATATTTAACGTGGACAAAAAGTATCACAAATAAACAAATTTGGACTTCACCTAAGGGAGGAACTCTGGCTGAATCATACCCCATGCAATTTGCACATCAAGGGGAATTATATTTTAATTAACACAAATAAGAACATTTTAGAAATCATAGCACCAGGCTACACAATGTCAACAAATGTTTCCCAGAGTGGAACACTTCCAATTAGGCCGTTTTCTGTGCCCAAACTCAAACAATACTTGAAACCTGTTGTTCTTTCTCATTTATTGTAACCAATATTACCTGGAAGTGCTTAATTTCAAACTGACTCTTCTTTGCTTTGCTTTCAGAACTGAATCCATCTCAAATGTATTGTCATGTCTACCTACTAGCCTATTTGCATATATCTTCAGGACTCTAAAATTTTTAGTCTGTATCTTGACATATATTTATTTAAATTGCATTGTCGTGATATGTTCTATGCAGGATATAATATAAAATAAAAATTGGTAAAGATTTTTTTTAAGAAAAGGTATTCATTTTAACAAGCCTTTGGAGTCACAGTGTCTTTGTCAGCATTCAATGGGCACAACACAGTCTGCAGCTTTGAAAGAATCAGGCAATGCACAGATGAGACCGAGTTATTTCATTAAGCATTATGTTTCCAGGGTTGACCTGTCAAAATGTCTATTCACAATTTAAATACGCTGAGAAATGAATATAACACGTTTCTTGTTTATTTTACACATAAGGTATGTGAAATGTGCTCAGATGCCTGCTGATTACCTTGCATTAGACAATAAGAATTTGCCTGAATGACCTGCAGGTTATAAACTCGAGCAGTGTGCCCACCACCCCCCAACTAACTCCACTGATGATTAAAATTGGCAGGGTTTCATTGAATCCAGTAATGAGTAAATACTAAGCTCTGCCATTCCCATTCATCTGTTTGCAAAAATAATAAAATAAAAAAATCCCATAAGTTGAGTTTTAATTCTGATTTACATGCAGTCCCTTTGAAAGAGCCAAATTAACAGTTCATTGAGGTTAATTAAATACTGAAATGGTTTCAGCTAAAGGTAGTAATGGTCTCTCGTGTCCCTCAGCTGACCCTCTCCTTTTGTGTACAATACAATCAAATTGATTGCTTCCATTCTATCACACTCCCTCCATTCTGAGTTTTATTTTATCAGCCAAACCACACACAGGTTTTCTGCTCCACAGAATCCACCACAAAATGCAAATCTTTGTGTTTACTTCTCAAGTCACACACTCAGTATTGCGGCTTCTTGATGACCAGTATTCTCTGCACATTCTTCCAGGTGCCTTGTTGTTTTAAAGTACCAGCTGGCAGCCACCTTGTTTTCTAGAAATTAAATATTACAGTTGGAAAACAAGCGACTGCAATCCAATAGAATGAAGCGGGCTTTTAAAAAAATGTAATTTGTCTCGCTAGCTTTAAAATATTTTTTTTAACAACAGATCAGGTCAAATTTGTGGTGAATAACATAAAACTACAAACAAAATTTAAGGGAAGATTTAAGATTTTTTATCGCTGTTTGCGTTAGTCTATAAAAAGCATCCTGCCTTGTCCTACTTGGGTTAAGTTGATTATCTAGAAATAATAATTCTGTTTTTCATGCATTCAGTATTTCAGTTTTAATATACAATGTTTTTAATTTGTAGATCTGTCAGATATAAAACTACAGAAAATCCTTTTTCAATAAACAATTTCTTAGAAAGCATTTTTTAATTTTATGTTGCCACTCCTTATTTTCAGCGCTCATCTTAACTCACACATTAGCCTGAGTCACGTCAGCTAGGTATGGCAATAAAACATGCTTTTGGGCATGAATCACCACTTTATAGTATTTATCTTTATTTATACATTGAGTTTTTAAACACATTATATTGAAGTTAGATTTATTGTTACTACAACATCTGTTTCACACCATTTAAGTTCAAAGCATCCCTCCATCAATTCACCCATCCACTTGTATTCTGAGCATACATACTTTAATACAGAAGTGATGGCAGTGGGCAGAGCGTCATTACACGGTGCACTCATGATCACACAGACACTTACATATACTGGGCAAATTTGGAGTCATCAATCAAACTGATTTACACAACTTTGGGAAGAGTAATGAACGTAGAGAACCTGGAGAAAGTACACATTGACTAGAAGAGAACTGTAAATGCACCATCACTCAGTGAGCTGGGAGTTGAGCAAAATTAAAAATATGTAACACAAACAACCAGGTGACTTATGTTCTGCTTACATGAAATGACTTATAGATGCCTAACACAGGGGTTGCTTTAAATACTAATATTTAGAATGTAGTGAATAATGGCTCCAGTGACTTTTTACTACACCCATCTAAAACACTATTTCCCTTAACTGTATTTTGTAATAATAGCTACATTAAAAACAAATCCCTAATACAATGAAATTATTCAATAAATATACATTTCCAATTTCAGATACATCCTCAGAAAAGTTTGACTTTCAAGCTGAATATACAAAACTGGAATGTAATATTTATTTGCAAGATGCTTTTTAAACATTTATGCCCCAAGTACTTTGCCACTATTCAGCTTCCAGTGGTTGACAGCTACTTCATCATTGAAAACACATCAGTAAGTCTACTCTTATTCTCTGTCATTTGCTTCCATTTTATAGATGACCCATTTTTTTAGACATTTTTAGTTACCTACAAATGACAAGTTCACAACAGTGGTGTTTTTTAGGAAAGGCAAAAATATGATTTTCTTGATCAATGTATTAATTGCATTGCCACATCACAGTCTGCTCATTTAATTTGTTACACCATGTGTCAAGGAAGGTAAGCAAAGTCTTAAACCACTGTTAATTCAATTTAGAATTATCATTCCCTCATATAAACAATGAAAATCTACACTGAACTGATTATTTGACAAATATGCTGCTGGCTATATATATTTTTGTCTTTCATGCACCGTTTTATAAATTATTTTCTGTGCCTACATTTCCCTTATAGTGTCTACCAAAGTCAATGGCTATGTCTGCAACATTACTGCAAGGCAGAAACCAACCAAGGTGGGACAAACTCCCATTTCAGGTCATACTCATATTTAAACTGATCAGGCCAATTCAAGATTCCTAAAAGGTGTGTTTTTGGGCTGTGTGGAAAACTGCAGTATTAGTAATACAGTCATGGGACAAACATGAGAAGAACATGAAGCTGAACACAAATACTGAATGAATTATGAATCAAACCAAAGTTACTTTAATGACTAATTATTCAATTATTACATGAAACTGATGACTTTAATAAACACATTATGCAAGATAGATAGATAGATAGATAGATAGATAGATAGATAGATAGATAGATAGATAGATAGATAGATAGATAGAACTTTATTTGTCCCTAGGGGGAACAAGAAGCTCTTTAAATAAATAAATAAATATTCACACACCTTTGGTCTGAACACACACCAGAATGACTATCCATACATCCATCCATTTTCCAACCCGCTGAATCCTAACTACAGGGTCACGGGGGTCTGCTGGAGCCAATCCCAGCCAACACAGGGTGCAAGTTAGGAAACAAACCCTAGGCGGGGCGCCAGCATACATTAAAATTTTTAACATGCTGTGTAGTCTTCCACAGCAATGTCACAGTGCAGTACTGAAATTTAGACATGAGATAGCAAGAAGTGGAGGTGACTAGGTTTATAATTATCAATGACAGGAAGGGACAAAAATTGGGACAGAGACAGGCAAGAGCAAGTCATCCTGTTTAGGGTTCAGGACTTCAGAGCTGTAGAAACTGAACACCGGCCTGTAGCTTTCAATTCAGTAGGACTATATATATGGACAAAATATTTTTTTCAAATTGGGGCTGAGTTAGTTGAAGTCACTTGCTGAGGATTACATAATGAGCATTAGATAAAGAATAAACTTTAATGGTTTAAAGCTAAATGCCTCACCGGCTAAGCAATACTGCTTCAGCTCTGGAACAAAAGCACTAATCACCATGCCAATGTGACTGGCATTGACTTTTTTTACTTTAAAGGCTTGAAGATAACATTTTCTTTACATAATTGTATTATAACATTTCCATTGTGTCAAAGTAATTAATTGCAATGCATTGTAATACATTGTACACAATTTTTTAAATAAAATAAAATGATTAAAAACATACAAGTGGTTGTTTTTTTAAAGTTTGTTGTAGTAAATATGTACTGTTTTAAAATCAATAGAATATCAAAAATAACTTTACATTCATTATAGAATACAGTTGAGGACTGCAGAAATGCTATCACATGTAAATATTTTATGTTAACCCTCAAAAGAGTATTTACTAATCAAGTACATTTTTTCTTACTTGTATTTACTTTTCTATACCTTTGTAAAGAATATGAAAGTAGAATTCTTAAAAAACTAATTCAATTACAAACAAAAACCTTACATAGTGTTTTTTATTTGGCTATTTACTAAACCAAAGGTGCAACGTAACCTACCCACAGCATTTGAAAAACTGATATATCATAATTCATATTACATTTCTACATTTGTCCCATTAGCAGAACCGAACAATTAAAGCTGCCCCGGTGATTTCTTTTTCTTATGTCCTTCTCTTTGTTTCATGCAAATGAAGTCCTGTCGGGAAGACAGGTACTCCTTCATCAAATCTACAATCTAACTTTCCTAAGAGAAAGAATTTGCATCTATTCTCCATGCTGTGTGCATTTCTGATGCATTTGATTGTCCCTGATGCAAAATGAATTTCTGCATCCATAACTGTGTGATGAAATGCCTGCTTACCATACTGAGACTACAGTTTATCATCACACCAGCTCAGGTGGGAACCTTTGAGCTCATGAAAGATAACTGTAAGGGGCTGGTTTCAGTTTTGCCTATTTTATAGTTTTACCAAATTTCCTCCTGGGAACAAATAAAGTTCTATCTGCCTATCTATCAATTTTCAGTAACATTACCACGGCTCTGGATGGGATATGCTAGTCCTCACAGGATATACTCACACACAAACACACATTAAGGGTACTTGTCCATCACTATGTTGCTGATGGGGTCATTTTAGAGATGTCAACCAACATGATACACAGGTTTTTTGGATGAGTGAGAAAACTGTAGAATTCAAAGCATGGAGACTCCACAAAGACAGGGCTCCAGCCAGGATCTGAACTTGACAATCTGTCTTGTAAGATTGTAAATTAACTGCTAATGCTTAAATCATTCTTGTCTTAAAAAAATGATATCACCACATTTGGTAGTAAAATTGGTAAATCTTTTTGCCTGAAATTAATTTATTTTGAAGCTCTTAAAAATACATGAAAATGTATTTAAAGCGTATGTTCTGATTAGAGTGGTGTGTTTCTGATTTAATGGCTGGATTCTTCTGTGCAATGTTCTAAGTTTTCGTTTCAAGGTTTTTGTGCAATCAGTTATAATGGCTGATACTGTCAGAAACTTGTTAATTATTGTTCTTTTTCATTTTATTTTGTTCTTGCATGTGCTATTATTGTTACTTGTTTTCTCATCTATTTTTATAGTTAGCATTGTAATGTTTTCACATTGCATTTCTGTGAGTGCCATGATTTTGTTCTTAATGTTTATAACAAAGGTTCCAATTTCTAGTCACATGACTATTATGGTAAAGGAAAGGTTCCGGTTTCTAGTCACGTGGCTGTTATGGCAAAGGAAAGAGTCACTGATGCAGTGGATAAAAGGCACTTCCAAATCAAAGGCTTTTAGGTATTTTGCTTTGAATTCTAGACCATTGATTTTGATTTTTTTTTGTCTTGGTTTCTAACATTCAGATCTCTGTTTACCAATTCTTGCCTGCTACCTAACTGCTCTTTTGGACTTAAATCCAGTTCATTTCTCCATTACCAAAACATCACTTGGACTTTTTTCTCCAACTGATCACTGCTCAAAAATCCCCAAAAGTTTGCAGATTTTGTGTTTTTCCTATAATGCGTTATTCAGATTAATTTTGTTCATCTCATCCATACCGCTTGCAATATTTCTTGACTCTCTTTCAGCTCTGGTGTACTACATTAGATACTGCCATTGAGTGGATAAGCTTCAGCACTTACATTCTGACAATCACATATACTGAAAGCACACATCAGAAACAATATGATATGAGCTTAAACAAAGCATTTATATACTGAACTTAGTTTAACTGCCCTAAAATATTAATCTTCAAGTAAATTGTAAGTTTATGAATGGTCTGGCATAGAAAAGTAGGGATTTAGCTTTACACATAAATGCAAAATTATGCTTCAACAACTACACCTGATAGCCCGTGAGAGAAAAAAAGAAGAAAATAAGTAATTTTAATATTAGATTGTCAAAGATTCACCAACCAATAGAAAGCAAAAGCACTCCAGAAATGCACTGAACAGATTTCAAGCTGTCATATTCTTAGAAGCTGACACTATTCTACTTATTTATATGTGTATATTTATTCTAACACATTCTGAGTAGGAGGTGTTTTTGATGCTTTGGCTTTTAGATAACAGTTTTAAAAATATTTTAATTTTAATATGCTTTATCTATCACAGTTTGATCCTGGTGACACATTAGAATAACTGTAATGTTTTAACAGTACTATATAAGGATGAGAGATGGATTGAAGTGAAAGACCCTGAAACCTTGTCTAAAACATCATGCCTGGTATACTCTCCTATTCATATACTGTATGTTTAGGATCATTACTAGTGACTCTTAAACACATCAGGTCCTGCAGATAGTAAATAGAAGTATTCTGGGTGGTTATTATTACTGTTAGATATTTGTGAAGTTTTTTTTCTTAATTTTTCATTGTCTGTTGTTTATTGAATTTATTATTTTTTTATGACTAGTCTATTTAACTTTGTAAGAGATCTCTTTAATGTGGTGGTCTTTGCAGGACTCATGTACACATGTGCTATCGCTGCAGCCATTTTATAAAAGGGGAAAGTCTGCATATAAAGTCTAAACTATGGTTCACTTTACTACAAAGGAAAATTCCTTTCAGTAATCAGTTAGACAATAAAGGAACAAACTAACAGTTTTGAATGTATTTTTCCCCTCGTATTACAAAAAATAAAAGGTGCTCTGCCTAAGTTTTGGCCACCATAAGGGTAAATGAAAAAAATAGTTGTTAGTTATTATTAACAATGAATTTATGTTGGACATCAAGCCTGATGGAGCCTGCTATGTGTACTGCTCAGTTCACTGTGACAAGATTGCCTAATCTAACCAAGCAGTAAGTCAGGATCATTAGAATAACACAGTCAAGAAGTTTACACCAATCAAAAACTAGATATATTCTTCTAACACACCTATGTCTTAGTATTATCTAAAGGTTCTGAAATAATTAAACATATTAAATAACATTAGCACATATCTGCTTCATTGAATATGACTTATTATAAAGAACAAAATAAAAAGTAAAACGTAATATGATCTCATCATCTCTGTAGTGATGTGCTGCTACAGAATGTCTTAGTTAAACAGACAATCATAGTTTTGCAAAAACAAATTTATAAAGTGTTTACATCTTACACCTCAAATATGACTAATTAAAAAAAATACAGATACCCTTCATGCACATTTAAACACTGCCTACATAGACTTAAAAGACAAATCAATCTGGCCTCAGTGGACACAATGGAGCAGGATAATCACAACTCCTTAAGACTGGTTTCAAGTAACGATCCAACTGTCTTAGTCCAACATTTCAAAGACATATTCCTATTTGAGTCGGAATGAATGTGTGAACGAATGTGTCCAGGATTGACTCCCACCTTGTGTTGATGCCGCTAAGTTACACTCTAGTCCCTGCAACTCGAAACTGGCATATGCTTGTTTATTTAGTGAATATCTGAGAAGTCCCAGTATTTCATTGAAATGTTTCAGTAAGAACCATCAGAGTCTTTGATTCAGCTACTGTACAATTAGAGACACATTTGTTTTACAGTAGCTTCCATAAAAAATGGTTTCTGTGTTCAACAGGTAACTACAGTTGGCCCAAAGTAGACTTTATGCTCACTAATTCTCCATACAAATTAATTCCATTACCAAATCCTGTGACTTGTTGCGATAATGAATTATATTTCAGTGTCATTTAGCTGTTTACTAACCAGACAAGCCTGAGGGACTAAATGTTGTTTACTTACTATAAAAGTAATGTTCTTATGCAATATCATATTAAGCTGATATTTTTTATTTTTCCAGTTTTGAAATTGTTTATTGTAACAGTAATTTAAATTTTATCTGTAAAACTGTATGACATGTTGCATAAAGCTGTATAGAGCACTGAATAAAAAATAATCTATTGTAAATTAAAAATCTGAGACAACAAAAGATAGAAAATAAAAGGAGGCAAATCCATTTGCAAAGCTTTGTAATGTAAGTAATGTATGAGATCTGTAAAAAACATTATACTCCCTTTATGTTTTTATTATTAAATCATTGTATGCTTCTCTTGTGGTTATATTTTACTCCTTTTTCAATACCACATCTTGTAAACTTGTTTGTTCTACTGTAATTTAATGAATTATTCATGTTTTCTTAAGCTCCATGGCCACTGGTCAAAGGTGCTTGAAACATTGCCGCTTTTTCTGTTTACTCTACAACTGTCAGTCTATTTAAATGAAAACTGTTTGTATTGAAGTGTGTGTTAAATCTGAATTTTAAGGAAAACCATACACTGCTAATTACAGAAGGCAGAGAGTGTTATTATCTCTGTATGGAGAGCATAACAACTGTTTCATAAAATGATATTTTTGAAAGAGAAGAAAAATCATTTCCTATTTGAGTTGTGTCCAGCACAGCAGTCTTGCAATTACTGCTGAAGAAATCCAGCTGTAAACTTTGTGTGAAATGCAGGCAACAATTCATTTTTGTAGTTTACCATCAAACAATGTCAAATTCTATCTTTTTTCCCTTTTTTTAAAGTAAGTTGCAGGAGTAGAAAATAAAGCACTGTGAACTAGTACCATAGATCGCCTTCTAGGATCTGGTGGATATAATCAGGAGAATCTAAATTATTTCAACAGGTCCAGTATAATACAGTATGTTTCTTTTAAAATACAGCTATTACGTATTTGGAAAATATTGGGCGGTACCTTTTCTAAAATGAAAATGAGAAGGGAATGAAGAGATAAGTGAACAAAGATATCAATGTAGAGCCGTCATATAGTGTTTAGTATCATTTTATTACATACCGGTTTTTTGCATACCGTAGTGTGCCATATATAAAAAATAGGAACTAAACAACATTTTATTGTGGCTATAAAAATAGAAAGCTATATGGTTATGTCAAAAAGTCTGCGAGCCTGGCTCATGCACAGGTAATATTGGAAATATTACAGTGTATAATGTCAGAGGTGCCATAACATTAAAAAATGAGTTCATTTTAGTAATTCTTGTGCGTATTTTTGGGGAGTTGTAGTTGTTTGCTCTAATAGTGATTTATTGAGCTTCAGAAAAAGGGTAAATTTACAGCTTGGAACAAATAAATTGCTCTCTAACTATTTATCTAGTTTGCTGGTTTCACTTAGTATTCCAAAGTTGGGTTACACACTGATGTGTACAGCTATCTTTTACATGATGGTTGCCATGATGTCATGGGTCACATATCATGTGAATCACATAGTTAGGAACAGCACAGAATCATAGGAATTATACACATCACATAGTGAAAAAAACTCACAAAATAGGCAGCACCCATAAAATAACAGAGCCACGTGACAGTTCGGGTTTGGCTCCATGCTCCCATTTCTGTTTTTGAGCCTCTTGAACCTGCCACCATCGATACTATAACTGAGATGAGCCGGGCAAATGAGGACACATATACCGTGTTTCCCCAAAATTAAGACAGGGTCTTATATTTATTTTTGCTCCAAAAGATGCACTAGGGCTTATTTTAAGGGGATATCTTATATTTATTCACGTACAACAAAATACATTTATCCAAATACAGTCATGTCATCTTCTTCTGGAATATTGTTATTACTCTCCACATTCAAATCCTGAATTCCAGCCTGAATTTCTTGCTACATCAGCCGCTTTTAGAATCATACAGAATCGAGGTGCGCGCATCGATAATTATGAATGGTTCAATGTGCTGAAGCAAATGCCGACATACAAATGCATTTGTGGTGCTTTTATATTCAAGCATTGCATATTCCCTAAAGTAATGACACGATACATTTTAAAAGTCTCACATACCATCTTCTGTGCTGTCTTTTTTTTTTTTTTGCACTTTTCAATACCATCAGAATGTACGGCGGCATATTTGAGCCACAGAGAAAAAAAATAAGGACATAATGAAAATGTCTATTTTGTGATTAAAGTAAACATTTCGGCTTTAACCTTGAAATGTCCATTTTAACCTCGTAGTTTACTTTATCATTAAAGCAGACCATCGTAAACGTCATCTTAAAACTGACCCAGTTGTTAAATCGCTATGCGCTTCTGGGGCTTCCTCCTGACCTGACAGCAGCGGCAAGCAGCATCGCTACACAGAACACGATACATTTATAATATTCCAGCTCTCTGCACATTTACAATTCTTAGATTTATACTTGATATCACTTTCATGATGAAATGCATTAAAATATACATGATACATTTTACAGATAAATCGTTAACTTTGTTTAAATAATGAATACTGTTAATAGTTACACATATGGGGTGGCACGGTGGCAGAGCGGTAGCGTAGCTGTCTCGCAGGGAGTCACTTCCCTTGTGATCCCTACCTGGAGATACATGTTTTCCTGGTGGATTTCCACAATGTGCTCAGTTTTCCATCCAAAGACGTGAAAGTTTGGGGATTTGGTGAAACTACAATGACGTTAGTGTATGTGTGTGCTTGTGTTCACCTTGCGATGAGCTGATGCCTCGTCCAGGGATTTTGTTTCTGTCTTGCGCCGATGCTGCAGGCATGGGCGCATCCCCGAATTGATGGATGTAATCATTAAACATTCTTTTCAGAGATATTGTGGCAAGGTGTTCTGCGGAATTTAATGGATATTTTGGGCACATGTGTCGCATCCTGTGAAGTATAAACCTGGCCTTAGGCACCTTACTTTTCAGCTGACAATCTTGACTAGGGCTTATTTTTGGGGTAGGGCTTATATTACAGAGCAGCCTGAAAATCATGCTAGGGCTTATTTTCGGAGTAGGTCTTATTTTCAGGGAAACACTGTAGCAAGTGTAGGCATAATAGTATTCATTGCTTTAAAACAAAGTCAAACAAACAGGTGCTTAAAAGTGAAGTGCAAAAAGTTCAATAAATAAATAATCCATCACAATCTTGCAAAAGTGGAAGTTAAAACAAGTCCATAAATAATAGTTTAAAAATGAGGTTAAAACACTGTGCAGGAAGCTTTTCTTAAAAATGCTGTCCCCAGTGCATCCATTTAAAAACAGACATCTCCTCATCTTAACCCCAACTAAGAGTTGGCAGACGAGGAGACGCCTGATCAGCAGTTCAGCAAACCTTCTCCACAAGGTTCAGGTCCCTGCAGTCCAAGGTTTCCAGCAGGGCATCACACTGAATCCCATTTCTCCTACACCAAGCCTCTGACTCCCACTGCCAGGCTCGCATCCCTGCTGTCTATAGCTTCCCCACAGGACGTCTCACCAAGCCTTCCATTACCCTTTAAGTCCACTCTGCCTTTTCTGAGTCACTCCATCTGAGCAGTATGTCATTCCAGCTCCCTGATTGCTCAGCTGGAGTGCCCTCCTTCAGCCCCTGTGCATCGGACACTGTCTGTTTTCTCCGGCTCACTTGGTCTTGTACTGGCTCTCTCTGCCTCCTGCCTTTTCTTTTTACCCGGGTCTCCTTACTGCAAGGCAGCAGTGCTACCACTGCGCCACCGTGCCGCCCCAATTCCAAACATACTATTAATAATTATAATAATAATAATAATAATAGGTTACATTTATTGAACACCGTTCACAAACCCAAGGTCACTTTACATACAGAGTTAAAAAAAAAAATTACACAGATGACAAAAGTTTGTAGAAGAGGAAAGTTTTCAGTTGCGATTTAAAAGTGCAGAAACAGGAGCAATCTCGGAGAGACTGAGGAAGAGAGTTCCAGAGTTGAGGTGCTATAGCACTGAAGGACCTGCCTCCCAAGGTGGAGAATCTGGTGCGTGGGACAGTGAGGAGATTACTGCTCGAGGACCTGAGAGAGCGACAAGGAGTGTAAGGAGCTAGTAGCTGAGTGAGGTAGAGGGGGCAAGGTTATGTAGGGCTTTGAAGGTGAGAAGCAGAATCTTGAATTTAATCCTTGATGGAACCGGTAACCAGTGAAGCTGGGAGAGAACAGGGGAGATGTGAGCAAAATGCTTTGTGTGGGTGAGGACTCTAGCTGCAGAGTTCTAAATATACTGTAGCTTCTGTATACATTTTGCAGGGAGGCCAATGAAGAGGGAATTACAGTAATCAATATGAGACATTATGAAACAATGAACCAGAGTTTGAGCATCAAACAAGGACAGAAATGGACGGAGGCGGGCAATGTTACAGAGATGATAGAATGAAATTTTGGAAAGAGACCTAATGTGTAACTCAAAGTTAAGTGATGAATCAAACAAAACACCAAGATTTCTGACAACAGGAGCAGGTTTGATAAGTGTACCATCAACAGAAATACTGTAGAGAAATTGAATGCCTTAGAAAGTTGGGATTTTGGACCTACCAGTAACACTTCAGTTTTATAGGCATTAAGTGTGAGAAAGTTATTTTCCATCCATAGCTTAAGATCAGTGATGCATTCAGTGAGTGTGAGTGATTAAATGCTGCACATTACCAAGTATGGAAAGAAATCTCTTCAGCACTATTTACCATATTTCTTAAAAATTACTTAGCTTTTCTTTAGGGGACAATATGAACTATATAAGAATGTTATAGGCAATAAGACAGCTGTGCATTATTTATTTGCATAATGAATATTATTTGAAATACTTTGAAATAAGATCAAATAATTCATTGTGCAGAAATAACAACATATATTGGCTTCTCTTAGCACAATATCAACAAATTACTTTCTTTTTGTTTGGAGCATCTAAATAATTTTACAGAATCAACTATTGTCAGCTGAAAGCTGAGTTCTGTTTTTAAATTATTATTCAATATTTCAAAGAGTCTCCATTCCGAAAACTCCCAAATGGGAGAGAACCATAAATACCTTCATCCAAGGAAAGCAAAAATCTTCAATATAAACTTTATTAAAAATCAAAAGATAAATCAAGGGTAAATAAAGTAAAGAAGAAGACCAAAAGAGAAATCCATTAGCAAGCAAAAAAATAATAAAACAGACTCAGCCACATGAAAAAGTCAAAAAAACACAATCCCAAAAACAAAGGGATGCTGGACAACACAAGCAGATAATCAAACTCTTCAGCACTAGACTGAGACCTTTCAGGACTGTAAATATGCTGTAAGCAGCCATCACTAAATTAACAAACTGAGGACAACAAGAAAATGACAAAATGATATTTAAAAAATAGAATATACTGTACTGTATAAATAAAAATATAATGCAAAACAAATAAAACAAGAAAGCCCTGGTAAAACTATAACAAATGGGAATGTTAGAAAATGTTGACTCTGTACTAAAAACAATTCAAAAACACCTGAACATTCATTAAAATTGTACAAAAATGCAAAGTGCAACACAAAGGCAAATGGTACATTAATTAATTTTCAGGGAAACACTGTAGCAAGTGTAGGCATAATAGCATTCATTGCTTTAAAACAAAGTCAAACAAACAGGTGCTTAAAAGTGAAGTGCAAAAAGTTCAATAAATAAATAATCCATCACAATCTTGCAAAAGTGGAAGTTAAAACAAGTCCATAAATAATAGTTTAAAAATGAGGTTAAAACACTGTGCAGGAAGCTTCTCTTAAAAATGCTGTCCCCAGTGCATCCATTTAAAAACAGACATCTCCTCATCTTAACCCCAACTAAGAGTTGGCAGACGAGGAGACGCCTGATCAGCAGTTCAGCAAACCTTCTCCACAAGGTTCAGGTCCCTGCAGTCCAAGGTTTCCAGCAGGGCATCACACTGAATCACCATTTCTCCTACACCAAGCCTCTGACTCCCACTGCCAGGCTTGCATCCCTGCTGTCTATAGCTTCCCCACAGGACGTCTCACCAAGCCTTCCATTACCCTTTAAGTCCACTCTGCCTTTTCTGAGTCACTCCATCTGAGCAGTATGTCATTCCAGCTCCCTGATTGCTCAGCTGGAGTGCCCTCCTTCAGCCCCTGTGCATCGGACACTGTCTGTTTTCTCCGGCTCACTTGGTCTTGTACTGGCTCTCTCTGCCTCCTGCCTTTTCTTTTTACCCGGGTCTCCTTACTGCAAGGCAGCAGTGCTACCACTGCGCCACCGTGCCGCCCCAATTCCAAACATACTATTAATAATAATAATAATAATAATAATAATAGGTTACATTTATTGAACGCCGTTCACAAACCCAAGGTCACTTTACATACAGAGTAAAAAAAAAAATTACACAGATGACAAAAGTTTGTAGAAGAGGAAAGTTTTCAGTTGCGATTTAAAAGTGCAGATGGTACATTAATTATAACTATAAGATGAATGACAATGACCTACAGGAATCAACCCATGAAACGTTTTTAGAGGTTCTTGTTGTTGCAACATTCTTATCACTTTGGCAATGTGCAGAAGCATTTAAAAAGCTCCCAATAATGCTAGGTTAGATGTAAAAACTGTTCAATATAAATCAAGGAACATTATGCTCAGAATATACTGTAGAAGACACTTGAGAGACCACATTAGTAGTACTGTGTGCACATCTGGCCAGCATGCTTTAATAAAGACATAGCAGCTCTTAGAACCGGTATGGAGAATACAATCAAATCCATCTGAAGGACATGTCTAATTCTAAAAAGATTATGGTATATTTTTAAACTTGATCTGAGAAGGCTATTTGGGGACCTAATTCAGTTTAGCATATTTCGTTAATTTAAACAGTTAATCCCATACACATGTGGAAATCAAAGTAAAGTGAACATAACATGCACTTCCTCACACAAAGGTTAATGTAAATCAGGAATGAATATCCAAATTATTTTGTGAATTTATAACTTTGATATGCGTTAAAGAGTACTGTAGAGATATTGGGACCACTTGGCTAACTAAACAAGCTTGATAAATTGAATGGCCTTCCCTTGAGAAATCCATATTATACTTTGATATTATAAACATGTACTGTATATAGTGACAGGTTGCCAGGCTAGCAAGGAGCTGTATAGGGCAGAAAAGGAAGGAGATTAAGAGACAACAGGAGAGGAAATGAGAACAGTTTTAGGCTGTGTACCTCATCACATTTTGGTTAGTTCAATCTGCAGTTTTATGGACTTGAAAGAACAGCCATCTGAGTGTTCTGTAAAGATATATGCATGCTTTAGAAGTAATTACACTCTTGACACTAGATTAACAGGGCAGTGACAAGGAATGGGCAGAAGATCAGGAGAGTACCCTCAAACTATGTGTTGATGGTGGTGGACTCCCGATTGGAACAGATGGAGTCCATCTGTATATTTTGGAAGGTAGGTAATACCTGTGCCACCAAGAAAGGCTGGCATTGTAACTGTATACTGGATTACATGGGGCCATGAAAAGGAACTCTCAACAGATGGCCTCAAGACTTTCATAAAGTGTTACTGATGTCTGGAATTGGTTCTGAGAATTACCTCTGCCAGTAGCTGACTGAGCTTGGAGTTGGTAGGTGAACTGTAACAAAGACTCATCTGGCAGGGAGATCCAGAGTGTTTGCATGCTTTTGTTTTATTTATAAATTTGAGTTCTCCTTTTGATCAGCCATCCCTTTATTTTTTCACATTAATAGCTTTTATTTGGCATAAGGAACATATAGCAGAATTTATTCCGGGTTAGGGTGACACCCAATGTTCCCACTTATCACAATAAATAGTAATATTATTTAATAAATTTTCTAAGTCTACTTCTTTTCAGCATTTGTTATTACATTGATTTTAAAAATTGTAATTAAGTTACAAGTCATTTAGTCATACTAAATCTTTCTCAGATCATATACACCATCCATATTCGTCCAGAGTGCAAGAAAAGAAGGAAGCATCCAAATAGTTACCAGAGTATCACCATGCTTATTTACTTGAGGACAACACTAATAAATGTCTACTGTATTCTGAAAAACTTTTGGAATATTCCAAAAAATAGTACTCCTACCTGCTCATTATTTTCTGCTACCTGCCCCCAATAGGAAAGTACTGGATTCCATGATAATATGAATGAACTTTATGAATGTTAACAATATCCACAAAATAAGCTCTAAAGAGCATGAAAGACACTGCCAGGGATGCCAGAAAAAGGCAATGGCAATCCAAGGCAAATACGTCCCAATCACAAATCCAGAATACATTAGGTCAGAAATCCTTTAAATCACAAATACTCAAAGAGCAAAGAAATTACCCGTAGAACCTCACCACACCACAACTCTTTTCAATAAACCACAAGGGAGTATGGGTTTGAGTCCCCTGCAGTGCTAGGCAGATAGCCCTGCCTCTTGAGGAGTCACCCACAAAATATATGAACATAGTAGAACACACTTTGACACATGAAAACTAAATAATCCACACTGATATCATAAAAAATTAACAAAACATATAAAATGAGAGTATAACTATAGCCTATGGGTATGGGAATCCTGGTTGAAACATATTATATCGATCTTTATTCAATATTCCTCCCACAAACAATGTGCACTATACCGCTGTTAGGTCATTTACCACTTGCTCATGCCACCAAATCTGAGATCTGACTTTTATAAACTATTGAAATAGATTGTTCATTATGTAGTAATCTCTTACTGGGTATTATGTTAAACAGAGCTAAGAGAGAATTAAGGATTATCGTAAATCAAAGACTGCCTGATAAATAAATCAAGATTTGATTTAAGTAAGGTTTGAGCCTGTAACTCTCGCAAAATATGTGGCTCCCTGACACAGGTACCAGACAATACAGCTCTCTTTTTAGTACTTTTAACACCTGCATCATCCTTTCTTTTTAATCGCTGTTGTTCATGCATTTATCTTTTACAACTTTGTTTACCATCCATTGTTATTAATTTATGCTTAATTCAGTTTGTGTCAATCAACCATTGAAAAAATGAAATCAATGTTTAATAGTGAAGTCGAATCTACATAATGTTAAGATTAAAGCAGAATAAGGGTAATATGTCCCGTTTCATTCACTTGCTATGACTGGTGCATTTCCAACATTATCTTTCTAATATAATATATGACATTTGGAAACTTGGATAATGTTTTTATATTGTACATAAAATGAGATTTATGGATTTCATTTGCCAAAATATATTTTAATCCTGTACTTAAATTGATGTGAATCAAGTGAATATAGTGCATCAGCCCTGCCATAAGCTAAGATAATTTTGATAATTTTTTTCAAGGAGACCATAAAGAAAGAATTATGTGCTTCTAGCACTTCTTTCTTTTAGTGTACCCTTTCCCTAATTAAATGTTAAATGGTTGTGAGTGTATATACATTGTGATAAGCACTGGAATGATGGCAACAACAAGTATATTTTTGTGTCAAGTCAGAGATGCCTCTAGATAATTTTATTGATTTTTAAGTCCTGTTGCAAGTCCGTCCCGATTCCTTCTTCTGTCAGGGTCACAGGAGACACTATGAAAACAAAAAGCTGCAGCATGCCTGTGATCTGTCCCTATTCTATTCACTTTTTTGCCTATTTCTCTACTTCTTCATCCCTTGTTGTTATCTGCCAATAGTGGGATTCAGGAGAGGCTGCAGAAGTGAGAAGAAAGTGTCCTTCCTTTGCTGCTATCTGTTGCCCAGGCAAGGCCTGACATTACATTACATGCATTTAAAAAGATGTGTGTGTGTATAGACATAGTTAATGCTGGGAGGCTAAATTATATACAATGTGGGTTACGTCAGTGTATACTACTGTACACCAGTGGGAAACAGCAGTTGTTCTGTTATCAAGTATTTTAATGACACTATGATGATAGAACTCATATCTGGAAAGAATGAAAATTGTTACTTCAAGTGAACTGTTCAGTAAGCTAATGCAGTAAGAACTGAATGTCAAAAAGACAAAGTAAATACAGTATTTGAATTTTAGGAGGCAGAAGAAAGAACGTTCACCCCTCACCATTCAGAGAGAGGAGTGACAAATAATAACTGATTATAATTATGTGTGAACTCATATTAATAATAATCAAAATGGAAATATGAATACAAAAATATCTGCTCTAAATGCAGTAAAAGCTTATTTCTCCTCCATAAACTCAGCCTTTTCAAAATGTACAGGGATGTCATGCACTTTTATTGCAGTATGATCAAGCCTGTTATCACTTTCAGCTCCATTGTCAGGTTTATTGGTCTGACAAATCAAAATTTAAAAAAGATCTAACAGGTTTCCAGATATGCAGCTAAAATTACTGGCGCTGATGTGCATGACTTGATAAGCATATGCCAGAGAGTGATGATGAAGAAACTGGAAATCATCTCGGCTGATGACAGACGCTCATTTCATGTGGCGCCTAAATTCAGTAATCAATGAGGACAGTTGCTTTAAAGACTTGCACAAACAGCTACAGAAATTCCTTACTTTCCACTGCTTTTTATCAAAAATACATCAGAGGTAGTAAGGTTTTAGAGGAGAAGAATGTATTTGTGTGTAAATTGAATATGATTGCTAATGTTGGATTGTTAAAAGTAGATATTATTGTATTGCTCATCAATGATGAAAATTCTGAATATCTGTCAAAATTTAAACCTCTATGTGTTTTGTATTCGTGTCTATCTAAATTCAACTGAGAATACAAATTTCATAGTTTCTCATATAAACATGAGTCAAGTCAAGTCAAGTTGGGGAGCATGCACTGGTACAGTGCGTTGCCGCACCCACTACACGACAAACAACTTGGGATCCCAGTTTGCAACCCCCCAGGCAGACACGCAGTCCAGTCCCACCCTCTTGAAATGACCCTCTATCTGCCGCAGCCAGGTGCTACCTGGGTGACCCCTTGGTCTGGTCCTGCCACTCAGGTCCCCAACAATGAGGATCCTACGAGTTGGATCACCCTCGGGGAATCGTGCCACATTTCCAGAGAGACACAGTACCAAAGGAGTCCAGTCTTTGTCTCAGGTCACTGGATAACATCCATGACTCGTAACCATATAGCAAGACAGGAAGCACCAGGATTCTAAAAACATTCGTCCTTTTGCATAGATATCGAGAGCGCCACACACCCCTTTCCAGCAAACTCATAACCCCACATGTTCTCCCAATCCGTCTAGTGACTTCATAGGAAGAGTCACCAGAGACGTGAATGTCACTGCTAAGGTAAATAAATCTCTCAACCAGATCGACACTCTGCAGACAGACACACTGCCGATAGCTGTGCCTAAGAGGTCCTTAAAGGCCTGGATCTTGGTTTTTATCCAGGACACTCGCAAGCCCAGACACTCAAACTCCTTGTTCTGTCTCTCAAGAGCCCCAATCAGAGCCTCCACTACCTCCATGAAGATCACAGAATCGTCATGAGTAAAATAAAAAAAGCTTGAGGTGGAGAGCATTGGGGTAGAAAGCCTACGCAGGGTAGTCTTCAAGAGGGATCAAAGTATCAGTAAACTATGAGCTGTGTGGAAGTAACCCACACAGAAGACAGGAATCGTTCAATCATTCAGTCTTTATTCAGTCACAGATGAGTATGTGGATTCCATGTTGCAAAGCAGAAGAGCAAAGTTCCTCTGTGTCGTTCAACTTTTAATAATTTTCTTCCCTCCCCCTTCCCTTTACTTATCAATACAGTAAGCACAATATGTGTATCTAAGCATTTCATCTTACATTGCGTGCATTGGCTAACCGTTTCTATTTTGTATACATTGCAAAAAGGGCCCTAAAGATGGAAAAGTCATCTTTCCTGTATCTAACGGATGAATTCCATAAAAAGAAATTGTCCTGGGTCATCTTACTGCACCCTGTCTTATGACAGATGCCTGTATGAATAACCTGCCGTTATAGCAAAAACAGCTTTTAACCCTTAGTAGCTTGCAAGCAGTTAAATTTCCTTTCACAGCTGTTTGGATGGTTTTGAGAAGCTCAGCACAGCCTAGGAGTAAGAAAAGAGAAACTGTGTCTACTGTTAGCACATCTGATGAGCGAAGTAGTAGATGGATTTGTGACTAATATACAATAAGATAACAACTGAAGGCAGGGATAGACTAAAACATAATATGCCTAAAAATTGCATATTCATTACAGTTTATTTAAAATAAAAATGTTTGCATGTAATATTTTGCATTTATTTCATTATTAGCATCCGTAACATATAAATGTGTAAACAGTGTGGATGTAATAGTGGTAGTTGAAATGGTAGTAGCATTGCTATATATACATAGTTACAGTGATATTCATACTTGTTGTACCCAGCATTGTTTTGATTGATAACATTTTCAAGCTAATCCATTTACTAAGAAGGTGGTCTGGTAAGGACATTACATGCATAACATACTCAATGTCAATTTGTGATGTGTAAGACAGCATTATAAGGATTCTATGTATATGTTTGCAGTAATGTATATTCCATTTTTTTCTTTAATTTGAACATTTGTTTGGCTTCTTTGTTTTGTTTGTACTTTGGCACTTCCATCTTTACACATTAATGATGCTGTGGGCATCTTTGCCGCATGTGCTGACACATAATGATTGTCATGAGCCCCATTAGTATAAATATATGTGGCAGGCTCAGCATTTCTTGCTAGAGTTTTGAATAATGAGGGCAAAAGGTAAACTGCTCCTTGGAACGTCAAATTAAGAAAGAAAGAAAGAAAGAAAGAAAGAAAGAAAGAAAGAAAGAAAGAAAGAAAGAAAGAAAGAAAGAAAGAAAGAAAGAAAGAAAGAAAGAGTTTTCTTCATTTTACATTGGCAGCACACAAACAGGCTGGCAGATACCTTTTCTCTGTCCAGCTGGCTAATCTCTACAGGTAGCTGGTAATTTACTTAATTTTTTTTTCTATTTAGCCTGCCAATCCTCACAAAAGGCAGTAGGTGTCTGGTTGGTTTCTCTTCAACTCCCAACCAGCTTAGTTGCCAGGCCGTTATATTTGTATAGTTAGCCAAGCAGCATAGATGGCAGTCATCTCCTCTATCCAGCCAGTTCTCTGCCCATAAGAAATGATAGTGTTGTTTTCCTCCATCTGGCATGCACACAGAAATTGTGGGTATCTTGCCTCTATCCAGCTAGCCTAAAGATAATTAGTAAACCCGCTTTATTGAACAGTGATCTCCATGCACTGGCGTAAAAACTAAAAGAATTACTGAATTTTACTAGACTTCTGAAATGTTCACACACAGAATGTCAGCGTCCTGGAGGAGAATCTATGGCAGATATGTTGCAGACATTGGTGTTAGAAACTCTAAGCAAGAATTAATACAATAGTAATTAAACAGTCCATTTGTGGCATTGAGCAGTGCAATAAGTAGGACAGTGATTTAACCACCCATCACTGAAGAACACCAACTGTAACTCTCCATTGCTCCAGGAATGTTCCTTTATATCGGCAGGCCGTATTTTCCAGTCTTTGTTTCTGTTATTGATCTGACTAGTGCACGTTTTTGGGTATGAAACCAGTACAGCACTAACATATGGTGGTTGTGAAGTGAACTTGTTACATCCAAATGAGCAATTCTGACTCATCCATGCATGTTTATCACAATAAAACTAAGCCCGGAAATTGATACACTTCTGTCATCATTGCACAGTTACTATACAGATTAGTATCTAGCGTTAAAAACTCTACCCAAAAGAGATCAATGTATCCTGAACTGTTATTAGCAATTTTTATATGTCTCATTCTTGGTAGTTTTTGATTTTATTGTTTTGGATTCTGATTGGCATAACTGCTTTTGGTACATTTGGTTAATATTTTGCAGTGATACTTCAAAAGTGCCTGTTGGCATCTATAATTGTTCCATTTTAATTAATATTTTATGTGCTAATTGTAAGTCTACTGACAGATTCGATATATGATTGCTTATTGCAACTTTGTTTATTCTATACAACACCCTGTCTAGGTGCACACTCTGAACAGCGCTCTGAAAATATATATTGATTGATTAAAATATTAGTTATTATTTTATAACAATTATTATCATGATCTTATCAACAAGTCCGCTGCCAGCCTTTAATCCACATCATAAAACTTATATGTCATACAAAAATACTTTGCTTTGTATAGTAAAGTTTATTTTTAATGTATTTCTAAAATTTGGACATGTATGTTTAATCATAAACTGGCATAACAGTAGGAAGCTCAGACTTTGATAGATTCTCTATATTTATATTCCAGACGTTTGACTACAGATACCTTTGTTGTTTCCATTTCTTTTTGCATACTGTTGTAAGATGCCAAAGCAACCTGACATTTTCACTGAAAGAGCGTTTCATATGCAAAGAGAAGTCAACATTTAAAAAGTCTATAAAACTGTATCAAAATCAAACTTTTCTGATATCATGACAAATAAAAGAGGTGTGAAGTTTGACTGCCGCAATTTTTTTTAACCATCCATCCTGTTTTATCTAATTTTACAGTAAGATTGCAGTGGACCTACCTCATCAGTATCTGGACGAGGCAGGAGTAAATCCCAGATGTGTATCAGTCAATTTCAAAATACATTCACACATAACAGAGCATTTTCAAACTTACTTAATCCAATTCAGGGCCTTGAGACATGGAACCTATCCTGGAAGTACTGGGTGCAAGGCAGGGACCAATGTCAGGGAAATTTTACATGAACACTAATTTTATTCAGTATATTCAGGTAATATTTTAAGGTAAGGAAGACAGTTAAAGGAGATCTTTCTGGTAAAGAAGACAAACATTTTGTCTAAAGGTAGTTCTACTCACTAATCATAGCACTGGAGAGTGGCCAAGTGCTATATATTGATCAGCACCTACAAGAAAGAATTTCATTGTACTCTGTACATATGATAATATCCATCCATCCAACCATTTTCCAACCCGCTGAATCCGAACACAGGGTCACGGGGGTCTGCTGGAGCCAATCCCAGCCAACACAGGGCACAAGGCAGGAACCAATCCCGGGCAGGGTGCCAACCCACTGCAGGACACACACAAACACACACACACACCAATTTAGAAACGCCAATCCACCTAACCTGCATGTCTTTGGACTGTGGGAGGAAACCGGAGCGCCCGGAGGAAACCCACGCAGACACGGGGAGAACATGCAAACTCCACGCAGGGAGGACACGGGAAGTGAACCCGGGTCCCCAGGTCTCCCAACTGCGAGGCAGCAGTGCTACCCACTGCGCCACCGTGCCGCCCCATATGATAATATAGATCTCATAAACCTATAACCACATATCCAATTATTTAATTTTGCAATTCTTTGGAATTTGGGAAGTAAAAATGAACTACCCGGGAAAAATAAAGCAGACATGGGATGAATTTGCAGATTTCACACAGTAACCAGGAAGGCATTTGGACTTTGTCTTCTAGAGGGTTAACACTATTGATCACTACCATGCTGATCACAATTTAATTAATTAATTAATTAATTAATTAATTAATTAATTAACTGATTAATTAACTGATTAACTGATTAATTGAATAATCCAAAGCCTTACAGGTGATTTCATATCTTTCAAATTGTGTGTGGAGTGCAAAAAATGGAGTGGTTCAAAAGCATTTAAGGCAGGAGCCCTCTTCTTTATAGCATAAGAAAGAAACAGTACTTTAGGGCAGATACCATTATAAACATTTGGAATAATACTGACATTTTAGAATAAAATAAATCCAGTACATATGTTATAAGGCATCGGCACACAGGCAATATTTGTAGTTCTTTAACAATATAGTCTGACATGGAGTTAATGCAAGGCTGTGCTTAGGGTTGTGTCAGCCTGTATTTTAAAAAAAAGGTTATAGACACAAATTTTCAAATGTATAGTCTTGATCAGGCGTGCAACTGAAATGGAAAAGGCAGGTACCACATGTAGGAGGGAAGGAGGGATCAAAGTCAGTACAGATGAAAGGACAAAACGCTGAGAGTAGGTGCAAAAACACTGTCATTAGAGAAGTTAAGGGAAGAGCTCAAAAAGTTAGTTGATTATTGAGACCTGGAGAAATAAGTGATCCCAGTGTGAGAGTTAGCTTAACATCTTTTGATTTTTTTTGAAAAGTGTCTTTGAAGCCCTGTGAAAGAACACAGACAGAGTGATCGGTATGGCTATGATCAAGGAATGAGAAGTGTTCTACAATAGGCTTTGTAAGGTCTTTCATTTTAATGGCTCAAAATTGAAACCTGAAATGATTTGCTAGCCATCTCTCTGTTTTATCTATTGTGATGGCTGGATGCTTTATACAAGAAATGCAGTAGATAAGGTTCTTAGATGTTCAAGATGCCCTTTTTCAAATATTTACCAGAGTCACTAGATACATGATATTGTTGGTGACATGTTTGCAAGTGACACACAGTTGGTGAGGAATGTGGCTTCCTCTGTGAAGTAAGCTGAAGAGAAATTTACATAAATTAGGAGGATGATGAAAAGAGATCAAGGGAGGGCTAGGAAAAGGGCTCCTCTGAAAAGATCAATCTGCAAAAATTGGGAAATTTTGTATGGTGATGTGTGGGAGAGATAGAATGTTAGGGAGGAATGAGATGACCAGTGGGATGCAGGTTTCATTATTCTGACATGGTTGAAAAAAAACTCAGGTAAGCTAACTCGAGAGTGATAAAATCAAGTGACAGGGTTTTCCCTTTTATTTAGTCTGCCAAAGCAAAATTCATTTCACCTTACCAGAGATGCCATTGTTTAAACCGTGATCAAACACAAGCTTCTTCTCAAGTGACATTTGCACATGAATGCAAATATCATCCATTACTAAACAATGAAATATTTTATATTGCTGTGGAATCCATTAATAAATTCTTACATTTTTAAAATTATTTGTTTATTTTGACTTTTAGCTTACTAATAACTGAAAAGGTTACTCTGACTGATCAATGCATTAGTTTAGTGGCAGCAGTTGTAGATGTTGTACTGGATGGTGCTGAAGCGAAGTTCTCATCTGAGCTTTTCATTTTAATATTCAGTCTACATCCTAATACTCATTTATGTTCACTAGTGTGGGGTGTAACAAACAAAAAGAGACCAGGAGCCTCATGTATAAATGTTGCGTACACCCATTGCCACGCTCACATCGCGATGTATAAAAACTAAACTTAGCGTAAAGCCACGCACATTTTCACGCCAGCTCAATCCCTTGCGTACACAAGTTCTCTGCTCAGTTTTGCAAACTGATGGCACCCAGCGTCAAAACAGTGCTACTGTTCCTGTGTGGTTTCCCTTTATTTTTTAGATTCACATCCCTGACACGGCTTTATCAAATACCCTGAAATTAACATCATATCATTTTTTAGTTCAAGGCATCTGATTATAATCAACCTGTAGCTATATAATTGTGCACCAAATGGCCAAACTATTCCAAATACCATAGCCACTTTTGATGTTTTTAGTCTCAGTGCACGCAATCGGAGTATTTTAACCCAGTGTATCTGAGTGTGGAATCACAGTTCTACAACAGCTGATCGGAATGCTCTACCACAGATTGTGTCAACAGCAGGGAGAAACATCGGGATACAGCTTCTAGCACATGCTGCCTCAGCCATGCCCACAGGCTACTTGAACATCTCCCATTCGGCAAACGCTTCAGAGCCTTTCCTGTATGGACCTCGTAGTTCTGAAAGAGTTTCATCCTAAGACCTATAAACGCACTCAATCAGTCCATCAAGTGCTCCCGGTAGAACTGTTTGCACTTACTGTATAAGTACAATTGCCTCACTGTAAACTTGCATTACAGTTATATTGCACAACCTGAGCCACTTATGCTTTCATATTGAATATTTTTCACTGTTTTTTATCCTATTATTATTATTTTTGTTGTTGTTATTTTACCATTTTATAGGATGATGACGACTGGCTTCTAAGTCGATTTAGATTTCCAGGCTCTATCTCCTTGGAGCTCTTGATATCATTTTTAAGGTGAAATGTAGTAAAGCATATATATTACATTATACAGATAAATTTTTAACTTCATTTAAATAATTTATAGTATTAAGGATTAAATATGCATGGATTCGGTGGTGAGCTGTATGCTTGCTGGGACTGGTGCGACCTGGACGGATAGATGGAAGCATCTTGGGGGAGGCAGGAACAATCTCTGGAAGGGGTGCCAGCTCGTTGCCACCACTTCACCAAGGTGCCTTAATGTTTTATACATGCTTTAATTTATATCATCATGTTAATGATATCAAGTATAAATCTTAGTATTTAAATTGTTCAGAGAGCTATAACATCGTGAATGTAATGTATTCTGTGTCCTGTCGACATAAGAGAAAGCCTGTTTAAGAAGCACGTAATGATTCACACACATAAGAGTACATAGAATAATTGAATACGAAGCATTTAACATGTCACTTTAGTTATGATGGGGTTTGATATCTGACCACTTCTTTTTTATTTTGGCACTGTGCGACTTTCTGAACTCTGTCACTCGATCAACTTCCTTTTGTTGTTTATATCACTGCTTAAACAAACAAATAGTATGTTTTTCCTTGCCTCTACTTGGTATTCTCTAAAATTCTTCTTTTTACCCATGCTTTTGCCATTGTCTTTTCACAGAACGCAAAACATAAGGGCCTATTTATATTGATTTCCATATTCAAAGAGGAGTAATTCTAGGAGTCGGGGTGGGGCTGCAGATGTGTGCACAAGCATTACTTTTCACGCTGACCGGGATTTATGGAGCGGAAGAATGTGGAAGTTGGTATATGCACAGATTTATGCATCTGGATTTTTTTGTGCGTATGCACATTTCCGCTTTTGTCCGTATGCCAAGTTTTAATCTGAATTCTACGCACGGTATTATCCATGAGGCCCCAGGACAGCAAGTGACTAAAACAAGATTCCTTTACAGGTTTGTTAGGCTCACACTCCATGACAGAATAAGGATCTTGGCAATACAGCAAGACTTCAGAGTAGAACCCTTGCTTATCCTGATTGAGAAGTGTCAGTGGAGGTGGTTTGGGCACGTAGTTAAGATGCCCTCTGGGTGGCCCCTATTTGTACTGATGGAAAGCTCAGGACATGCTAAAGGGATTATATTTTTTAGTTAACCTGGAAGTGCCTAGTTGTTCTGTATGAAGATTTGGAGATTGTTACTGGGGGATCCAGAGACCAGGATGGTAAAACTCTGTGTATAGCTATAATACCACACACCAAAAAACTGGGTCAAAAGAAAACAGAAAATGTTAAACTTGCTGATCCTGCTAAAAAATGTTAAAAATCAAATGAAAAAATACTAACTTGAATGTGCATGACTGCTTTGGATATTTTCCATTTCCAAATAACACAAAAATGCACTCTATGAGTGCTTACATTTAGTGGAAACTTATCAACTGCTAACATGGCTTTTATTTTTTTGAAAGTTCTTTGAACTCTTACAGGTCAAAATAAAAGAAAGGCAAGCTTTTAAGTGGAAAGATTTTGTAAAGTGTCACCATATTCATTATCTATAAATGAAGGTGCAGTGGAATCCTTTAGACACCTAAGTGTAGAAAGTGAAAATCTAAAGATTAAAGATCTTTAATCTTGAGCCGTAAGTGGCAAGGTACTATTTATTTATCTCTTTGTTAGGCCATTAATAATGACTTTTGTATAAACTTTTTTATATTTATTTGCTTACTTGTTTATTTATCTGTTTATTTTTAGTGCAAACAGACACTTTTAGATGTAAGCAGCATTAATGACTGTTCTTCTGAGGTGGCAAAATTTGAAAAAGCAATATTGCATTGTTTCCAGATGTTATAATTCTTGTCATTAGATGCTCAAATGACACTGCCTATTTTGATTGCAAAGCTTATTTTTTTCTGATTGAAACCAAACATTATCAAAAGATAATAACCCGTGAAGCCATATGGTAATCTAATACTAATGATTACGGAATAATTCTTGTTGTTTTTGAAATAATAGGTAAGATATTTATTGTAGTTGAAAGGTTAACTGCACAAAGAAATTACAGTCATGTGAAAAACACCGTCTTCAATTCAATGGTTTTATACATTATACTGTATTAGGGCATAACTAACAATCATCTATATTTTAAGAAGTATTTCAATTACACACATCTAACTCTAGATGACCAACAGCGCATAGCAAAGTTTATTCTGCTATTTTTAATTAAGCAAACAATAACTCAATGTCCAGACTTCATGTGAAAAATAGGTATACCCTTATTACTTCCCTATCAGTTAAGAAGTTATGTAGAGTTAGGTGCTACTAATCAAATATACTAGATTAATTGATGATCAGGAATTGTTACCACTTCTACATATAAAAGAAGAAACATTGCTCAACATGTATTTCTAACAGAGTAGGACATACTTCTCCAATACAAGGGCTCCTTTCTAGTCCAAAATACAAGAGGGCATTTCCCTGAAAGATGCACCAATAATTACTTTGCAGGCACTTCTTTTTGATACTTAAAACACGCATGGTGATTTTAAAACATTATGATAATATTTTTATGACCATTAGACTTTTAAGTATTATGTTAAAACATACACTATGATAAAATTGACCTACCCAAATTAAGATTTCTGGTTCTCACTTGTAGCAATGCAAAGTTTTGATGGATTTGTCTATGCTTTCTTTAACACTAGCAGTGCAGTGTGATTTGTAACCCATGTCTGACCAATTATGATTCTAGTCTATACAGGTGAGATTGGCAAGCCACCTATATTTACTAAAGTTTGTAATGCAGGACTAGGTGGTGTGAAATAAAAGACAGATCAAACCAATTAAGCGACTATACCCTCTTAATTTCAAATCCTACTGTACAATTATTTTTACATGGCAATGAAACAGGCAGTCTTGGGTATATTCCATTCTGACTGTATCAGTAAAACCATCTTCTTCTATTTTGTATCATCTCTTAGGTGAATGTTTTTATTTTAACCATTTAACTTGATTTATATGATAACTTCAACATGGTGTTCAAGAAGTACAGTCTGTTCATGAGAATAATACTAAACCTTCTCTGGTGTCCTTTTGTTGTTTTTGAAAGCTAAGATTCACCATTGTCTCTTATGTGCATGATTAAGAGAAAGATATATGATGATATCAAGGTAACAGCATACTTGAATCAAGTGTAACAGTTGTCGGTAGGTACAGTAATTATCTATACTGAAATGCTACTATAGAATAAAATTTCAACAAGTTAAAAAAAGAAATTATATTATGGCACTGTATTGTACTAGTTAATGGAATTGTTAAACATAAAAAGCTGTTGGTTCTGTGTCTCCCTCTCTTTCTCCAGTGTGCCCCAAATGACTTACTAAACCTGCTTGTGTTCCAGTTGTAACAAGTACATTTAGATGATTGTACTATATGTTTCTTATTCTAAAGTGTTTTGGAATCACATTTAAATATGAGCTGCTTGTTATTGTTAAAATGGTGACAAATTAAGGCAATATTTATAAGAAAATGAGGCTAAAGGCCCTCAGTGTGCAAAAAACTAATTAACTGTCTTTACCAAAAGGCCTGTTTGGTCAATAAGGGTTTATATTCATTTATGCTGAATTTTATGTGGTTTTTCTGCTGTGGCTACTTATACAGCATTTGTAAAAGCTAGAGTGTTGTGCTGAATTAGTCAGTGATAATATTTAACATGTGGCTCATTACTCCTTTTCCAGAAACCCACGAGGTATTGGCCTTGCTATGACTTTCAATCAGATTGGAGGCCAGCATGCTCCTCTGTACCAATAGCTAATAGTGATGAATGCTAATTTTTTAAGCATCTTATGGATGCATGGCTGCACTATAGTCACTGCCTGATGATAATGATGCCTTTCACTTTACGATGTTTCATAGCAATCTTAAAATCTGGACAATGGGAAAATCTTGGGAACACTTTTGGTAAGACATGAGAATAGAGACTGCTTATTAAGGCTTTTATTATAGACTTAGCATCAAAATAAAACATATCTTATATGATGTCTTCAGTGGTTGTTAGTGACAATTATGGGCATAGAAATTTCTATAACAATGCAGTCACCGTTCAAAAGCGTTACCTGCTTTTCATTGTCTCTAATTGCAGTATCCTTACATGAGATTTGCTCAGGTATTTCTTGCATAACTGCTGTGCAAATAACCATTTCTATAGTCTACTGTGTAACTGGATTTACAGTGATGTAATTATGCAGTCAAATATGATAAAAGAATTTCTTTTGAGAAGTATATAGCAATATTTCTTCTCACTACCGATATATACGTAATTATTATTCACTTAACTTGCTTAGTATGATAAATGATTATTAGGAGTCATAAATTTGAGTAGTGAGAAAAGTGCCTATATAAATGCAAAGTATTATTATTATTATTATTATTATTATTATTATTATTACAGGGCACTCAGACACACCCTCACACATATGAGGCCAATATACAAGGTGTGGCAATTTAATTCCCAGAATGGCTGTATAGTGTCACTTGTGCTACAAAATGCCACTGAAACATTGGAGCCATTGAAAGTAGTGTATGGTGAGGATGCTATGAAAAAGTTAACTGTCTTTAAGTGGCATAAGAGGTTCAAGTAGGGGCAAGACAATGTGAACAATGGGCTCAGTGTTCCTGGCTAAGAAATCAATTACCAACTTGGAGCATCCACCCTATTCACTTAACTTAGGCCATTGAGATTATTAGTTTTTCCCTAAAATAAAAACTGCCATGGAAGGACAAATATTTTCAGGATATTCTGACATCCAGCCTAATGTGACCAAGGAACTACTGGATACGCTAGAAACAGAGATGCAGCAATGGCAACTAAATGCATAGATAGCTGTGGAAGAAGAATAATTCAAGGGTGATAGATATGCACATTTTTTCTACAGGTTCATTGGGAATTAAATTGTCACACCTTGTATACTGTAGTCACTGATTAATCTTCAATTGAATGTTTTTGTAACATGGTAAACAAAACTTACTATCTGGAGAAAAACTAACACAGGCATGGGGAGAGTCCATAAAGCTTGCATAGTCTGTGACCAGGGCCAGGATTTGAATCAAGTCACCAGAAACTATGAAGCAGTATTTAAATTAATGGATATTCTGAAGTATTACCTAATTTCTCTAAATGAAAAAAGGAAAAAATATAATTAAAACAACATACCTATTAAATCTTATGAGTTACTAGCCAAAAATACTACTAACAAAGAAAAATGCATCATTTATTGTTCACATACTTTACTGAAACATTTTATATGAATGATTGATTTGCCACCAAATTCTTTTAATAAAGCACAGCAAGTGGTATTCTTTATAGGTGTATTAACCATTCATCCATATATTTTCCCTTAAGAGTGTTATACGAAGCCACAGCCTATCTGGGGCAGGTAGGCAGGAACCAAAACCGGACAGGACCCCAAATCCATCAACTTACAGTTAAAGAACAAATAACATTTTTGGTATGTGGGAGGGATTTAAAGTACACATTTAAAACCTCTGTGAATAGAGCAATGCTTGAGAGTTGAATACAGGTCCAAAAGGATGTAAGGCAGCAGCACAAAACACTGTACCACCTTACCACACATTTTGTAAGTTAATAAATATGATTTTGTAACCATGACTCAAATGTAATAGAGCATCTTTCATAGATTTCAAAGGATGAATTTCTGTAATGCTTGTTCTTAATTAAAACAATGCAGGCTATGTGGTAAGTGAAGTGTTCTAACAGAAACCAGAAGGTCACAGGCTTTGATTCCTCTGATATCTTACTCTGTGGCCTTGAGCCACAGAGTAAAATATTTATTTCGGTAAAGCTACCTCCTGTGTGTCATACATCAGACTCAAAATATTGCATTTATATTTGTTTACCATAAATATTTCTAGGACACCTTGCTTCTGTCTCTTTGCTAAACAAAAAGAGATCTTGGGTTATAATTGTATATGACATTCAGAATGTGTGGTTGGCTGTTTACATTAAACTACTGTAAGTAATGATATGAAAGTAGGTTAATTCAGATCATTGTGCTTGCATGTCAAAGAAATTGAGTTATATTTTAGTAAGAGAGCTAGAGGCTGTATCACCTGTGCTTTAGCACACATCAAGGCAATAAAGCTGTCTGCTCAGGTCATCAGGAAAAGCTTAATGACATAACAAATTAAATTATACTGGGTCATTTGGCCTGAAGATGCTTGTCTAGCAGTGTCCAGATTTTTGACAAACAACATTTTCTGCTGTCATTGTTGCTAATGGTGTTACCAGAAGTATATCAGAAATTCGCAATACACAAAATTGAGACCATGATTGCCTTTTAAAGTTAAGATTCAATAGGACTGAGAATTGGTTATTAATAACTGTTGTGGGAAACAGCCCAGACACAGACAGATGGACATCATTAAGTCACCCAACACACGTTTATTTTGCAATATGTACAAAACTATGAAGCACACAACCCAGTGCTGCAGCACCAATCACCCCACAAGTCCAGACCCTTCCACAATGCCTTTCCTCTCTTCAGGCCACCTCTTTCCTCTCCCAGACCTCGTCCTCTTCCACCCGACTCCAGCCCTGAATGAAGGGAGGCGGACCCTTTTATAAGCACCCGGATGTGCTCCAGGTGTTTCCCGGCAATCTTCCACCGACACTCCCCAGTCTGGTGGAAGTGCCGGCTGCATCCCTGGAAGCACTCTGGGTGTCCCTGCTTGTCTTCCCCAAGGCACTTCCAGGTGTGGCGGAAGTGCTGAGGTCCAGGGCTGCCAAGGCATCCGGGCACCCCCTGGCAGTGACCACGGGCCCCTACAGGGTTGAGCTTCAAAGCTCTGTACCCATGTCCCCCAAAGCAACCAGGGCAGTCGCCCCCTCATGGTCTGGAGGAGGCACAAGCCCTCCTCCGGTCCTCCTGGGCGTCCCGGCTGGGTACCACCCCCAGCCGCGTGCCACACTGTGCAGCCCATTAGGTGGCAGAATGCACTCCCAGACTTTCAAGGACAGCACCTGAGAAATTTACTGACAGATGTGAAGAGCTTTTTTCCACAGGCCATCCACATCTTGAATGAGGATGGACTATGTATATATATATACATACACTACACCCTAATGCAAATTAATTGAAACAAATTCTGAAAACAACAAAAATCAGTTTTGCTCATTTTTTATTATTAATAATATTCATATATTCACATCAGTACATGATAAGACCTCCTCGACCCTTGAGAAGCATCTGGATACGATTTGACATGGAATCCACCACTTTTGAAAATTCTTGGAGGGTTTTGGGATCTCTGTAACAAACCTGAATTTGGGTTTGAATCATCTTCTCCATGGCTATATAGTCCAATCCATTCCAAGACATTGCTTACAAATAGACCATAAATTTTCAATTGGGTTCAGAACAGGTGAGTTTCCAGATCACTCCAGTATGTTCATTTGATTCTCACCAAAAATTTATTCACTTCTTTTGATGCGTGACATGGGGCCAGATGTTGTTGAAATACACCAGATCCATCGGGAAACAAATTTTCTGCTCTTATACAGATAAAGGTTTTGCAAGTAATGAACACAAGTTGGAACACCTGTAGGAATTGTTTACATCGACTTTCAAGATTTAACTAAGTTCCATTACTGAAGAAAAATTGTAAATTGTTAACCCATTATTTGTTCCACGTAAAGGCCTTTTTGAACAACCTCTGAAAATTACATTATTGTTCAGTTTTGGGTAACCAAAAGTTTTTTTAACCTCTGTCAGTTTGTTGCTTGTTTTTATACCATTTCAGGTTATTCACAAATTTGAACTGCCTAAATTTCGATAAAAACTGTATAATATGGCATGTTCTAAAGCTTTTTACTGGTTTTATATTTTTTATGGACTTTTTGGACCTTTTTATGTTAAATGCAATTTGAACTACAGCCTTATAATTAATATCTGCAACATTTGTATTTTCTGTCTCTGACTTTTGCATTAAGCATCATATAGACTGTCTATGAGATACACTCTGAGCATTTACCTACTGTGATGGACAGCCGGCGTTTCAGTCTGGCCAGGACAGCCCTAAACAGAAAGAAGGAAGAAGAGCAGGCTTTTTAGAGCACTGCATCCCCTGGGACTCTAGGTGGCAGCTCCCCTGGAAGGCAACAGTTCCCCGAATTCCCTCAAAGCATCCTGGGATGTGGAGTCCGTTTCCTCAGCCCTGTTGGGTGCCATGGGTGCCGCCAGGGGGAGCTCATAAAGGACCTGGGGACTATTACTCTTACGACAACCCGGAAGTACTTTGAAGTCGCGAGGACGGAAGTCCGCAGTACTTCCGGGCTACTTTAAAAGGATGATGTGGCGTTTGACCCGGAGAAGGAACACTCCCGGGTCATGGACTATTTAAAGAACTTTGGGAAACTCAGCAAAGGGAGCCGGAGTTGGGTGGTAGAGTGACAGAGTTGCTGGGTGGAGAGAAGGATTGTGATTATTATTATTGATTTGAGAATTGTGGAGTGTGCGGTGCTTTGTGCACTGTATTTGAAGAAATTATTAAAGATTCTTCTTGGTGCTTTTTATAAGTGTGTCTTGGACATCTGTCTGGCGGGTTTTGCGGGGCAACAGTGCCTCTAGTGTCCACACTACTTAGACAATGTTACCATTTATAATAAACAAGCTGAAATATCACCACTAAGGAAGCAAAGAGCATACACTGAATAATCAGCTGTACAGGGTTCTTATGCTAGAGGTGAGGCAGAATTCATTGTAATAGTGAACATTCTGGTATTTGGAAACTGTGGCAAATAACTTCCAGAATCAGTCAGAAAATACCAGGCTGCTTTTTGCCACAGGCAGTGTACAGGACATAAAAGTATAAGTCGGTTTTAAGCCTCAAAAACATGCTTTGGCCACATAATTAAAAAAGAAATATAAAATAACCTATCTATAAATTGTATCACCTGAGCAGCATTATACATTTATATCTAAACTAATCCACATACATCTATCTTGTGATATGCTAATTAGACACAGTCATAGGTATCTATGTATCAAGATACGCATATATATGTGTGTGTGTGTATTTGTGCGGGTGTGTGTGTGTTTATATATTGTGATGGACGGCCGGCAGCTCATCCCGGCCGACACATCCAAGGAGCTAGATGGTGTCTTCCCTGCAGCATGGAGGTGCCCTGGATTCCCGCAGGGCACCATGGGAGATGGAGTTTGGCTTCAAAGCCCTGCTGGGTGCCATGGGTGCCATTGTGTGATGCTGCAGGGAGACGCAGGGATTTTTATTTTCCCTATAGCCCGGGCTGAAGAAAAATGCAAGTCTGACCCGGAAGTGCTATTAAATCACATGGACAGAAGGACAGGAGCACTTCCGGGTCAAGGACTATATAAAGGACTGTGGGAGACCCAGCAAGCCTAGCCGGAGTTGGGAGGTAGAGTGACGGAGCTGCTGGGAGAGGAGGATTGATTTATTGTATTGTATTATTGTTTTATTGTTAATTGGGGTGATTGTGGTGTCTACTGTGGCCCAATATCAAAAAGAAAAGAAATTAAAAAGATTATTAGTGCATTATTAGTGCATTTACTTGGTGTCTTGGACGTTTGTTTGTGGGGTTTGAGGAGCGACAGCGCCCTCTGGTGTCACAATATATAAAGAGAGAGAGAAAGTAGAATAGAAAGAGACTGATAAACTGTATACACACACATACTGTTTACTTTTGTAAAATAAATATACCTTAGAGGCTGACAACACCTCCATTTCATTAATGGCAATATCATCAGGATCGCTACCCTACAATCAGTTAAAGCATGTATTCACACATACATAATGTTAACAGCATGCATATATTATGTAAAGCAGATAAACAGAAAGAAATCTAGGTTATTCTCAATATTCATTTTTCCTAGTGACGCTCAGCTCTTTTAAAGGTTCCGGCTTCCCACAGCCCTATAGTAGATTAAATGGGATCTAAAAAATAGATGCATGGGCATTTAAACATTGCATGCATTTAAAATGTTATGATTCTTTGAACTTTGCAATTTTTTTATTGCTGATTTTGTAAAATGTTCTCTGAAGCCACGTATTTTTATTTAAAAAAATTTAAAATTGCTTATTCATGTTTCATTTTGCTGTTTCTTTTTAGTTTTGGACTCGTGGTTATGTTTTATCATTATTTATTCTGTTCTTCAATGGGTGCTGCCTTTTTATGCAACAACATGTTGCTAGTCTTGAGATCACCAGAAGTCACAGCTCACCTAAATTAATGCCATCTTGTGTTACTTAGGATTCAAGATTGTGGATTAAATCTCCAAATGATTTGTTTGGTTGGTGTCATTTGTTTAGCATACATTTTTTGCCTTTCAAGCTCCTCTTGTTTCCTGGTTTCTAATTTTGTCTAATCACTTGGTTCTTATGTTGTTCTAAAATTCTGACCTATCCTTTTGTCAAAACGAAAACTAATAAGGCAAAAAAAAAAACGACTACATATGTTGAATGGAATCATCCTTCTTTTAAGGGATTTATCAGCGCACATCTCCATATGTCAAAACCTGCAATTAAGTGACATGCAAATGTTTTTACAACTTTCATCTACAGCCATTTCAACTGGAGAAAGCTTTTAAAATATAAAAAACGCAAAACGACTGTATGAAAAGGTTATGTGCTGTGGATTCATTTCATGGTTAAGACCATTGTCAGTCCGTCAGTCATTGTCCAACCCGCTATATCCTAACACAGGGTCACAGGGGTCTGCTGGAGCCAATCCCAGGAACAAATCCCGGGCAGGTCACCAACCCACTGCACACACACACACTAGAGACAATTTAGGATCGCCAATGCACCTAACCTGCATGTGGACAGTGGGAGGAAACCGGAGCACCCAGAGGAAACCCACGCAGACACGGGGAGAACATGCAAACTCCACGCAGGGAGGACCCGGAAAGCAAACCCAGGTCTCCTTACTGTGAGGCAGCAGCGCTACTACTGTGCCGCCCCTAAGGCCATTGTCTTTACCCATAAACACGCTCATGTCAAACATACCTTTAAGGAATTGCTTTGACTCAATTAATTATACTTATTTCCAAAACCACTAAAGTTCTAATTGTAGTCAGACTTATATTTTATGTAAAATGACTGTCAGTCGGCAGATTATCACAGGGGAGTCTATCTATCTGTATATGGCTGGAGTAATTTTCCTTAAGGAATAGACATATGATGAAACTTCATAAAGTATCTTTGCAATAAAGACAACTGAGCCTGAGAAAACTGAAATCCCAGCATGGGATTGAAAAGGTTTAGTAATGACTGTTGATGTTTATGTTAAATTTAAAAACAGTGCTAATTTATGGACAGAGTAGAGCATTTTCACATTTTCCTTTTAAAGACTGTGCATAAATAGTTGTTTTATTTTTTGTTAAATAAATATTGATCAGTATATTTTCTGAATCTATGTGGCAAATTCATTATGGCAAGTTAAAAATAATAAATAAAAACATGAAGATGTCTAGTTCAACCGTCTATCCATCCATCCATCCATTGTCTCCCGCTTATCCGAGGTCGGGTCGCGGGGGCAGCAGCTTGAGCAGAGATGCCCAGACTTCCCTCTCCCCGGCCACTTCTTCTAGCTCTTCCGGGAGAATCCCAAGGCGTTCCCAGGCCAGCCGGGAGACATAGTCCCTCCAGCGTGTCCTGGGTCTTCCCCGGGGCCTCCTCCCGGTTAGACGTGCCCGGAACACCTCACCAGGGAGGCGTCCAGGAGGCATCCTGATCAGATGCCCGAGCCACCTCATCTGACTCCTCTCGATGCGGAGGAGCAGCGGCTCTACTCTGAGCCCCTCCCGGATGACTGAGCTTCTCACCCTATCTTTAAGGGAAAGCCCAGACACCCTGCGGAGGAAACTCATTTCAGCCGCTTGTATTCGCGATCTCGTTCTTTCGGTCACTACCCATAGCTCATAGAATTTTTATATAGAAATAAACAGTAAAATTAAGATTACAACTTCACCCTAAATTAACTCTAGCCATAGGTATATTCTGGGATGAAGAGTTTTTGGGTTTGAACTGCACCCCGCCCCAACATATTTCATGACACTTCCATCCCATTTCCAAGAGCAATTAAAGCCAATGAGAAGAATGCGTATATGGGGTTTGTAACATACTGTAGGTTTCTAAGCAGACAATGACAACAAATGGAGTTTGAGGGTTCACCACTGGTATGGTAAATGCTATAATAAACTCATATATCAAAATGATAAATCTTAATTTTAATACCTAATGGGGTGTTCATCATTTCTCCCTAAATTTTTTCCCATACAAAATTTGACAACATACTGGATGAGATCATTAAACCTCAGACATTTGTGAAAATGGTGGAAAAAAGTGGTTAAGTGAAACATCTCTGAAGGGCCCTACAGTATTTTGACTAAAGAATCATATGGATGACTGGCCAGTGTGAGTTATTTCCTGGTAGTGAGGAAAGAGTAATGCAATGAATTAGTAATTTACTTATTCTTATCTGACTTTTTTCCAAAAAAGTAAACACCACATGATTGTTTAAATACAAACATCTAGCTGATTAAAAGCATATTTGGTTATGCATTTGAATCTGCTTCATGCAATAGGATCTGACACAAATGTGTGAACATCTCTATACCTCAGGGACTGTGTGATTATTCAAGGACAACTGAAAAATTAGTTACCAAATATAGGATAGTTCTCTGCAAGAAGATCTGTATACAGAAATTAATATTATCAAAGTCAGTAGCTTACCATTCATCCAGCTGTTTATAAGTCACCCAGGCTGTTATGATGGCAACATTCATTCCCAGTCTCATCCATTGGAACACCTTTCTTAACATTTGCAATAACTGCATTTTATTTCAGATTTTGTATAATACCTGATATGTTTGTTTGTAATTCCTGGTTCAGTTTTTATCGCAGTAAATTTCCAGTAGCACTCTTCATAATGTTCCACATTTCCTTAAACTGTAATCCTCTAAGTGCTATGTTTGTGCATGTATGATAATCATATTTGACACATCTTTATTTGGCTTGTAACTCATTTCTTCACAGTTTCTCTATTTTTAATATTAACCCCCAGACTTCCGGAGTTCACTGTTTGACTGATGTGATCACTTATGGACATCCTCTGGTTTTACTAGGACTAAAGTATTTCAAATGAACCTCAATATCATGTTGTTGCACCATATATATGCACTTTCACTGTAGTGATACAAAGCAATGCTTGCTCTTCTCCATTTAATCACAACTATGCTTAACTGAATTAATATTTTGCTTCTTTATTATAGAGGAAATACTGTATATAATACATCCATTCATACTTCATTTTTACCCATCTTATTCCAATTGAGAGACATAAGGAACCAAAGACTTTTCTGGCAGTACCAAAGTTCCCACACATCTTCAGATACAAAAGAAGACAACTGTATAATTTCAAGGTCATAAAGGCAATGTTGATGACTGCTAATCATTTACCTCTTTAATTCACTTTAAATATCTTAATTACCTGCCTTCTTAATAACACACTGTACAGATTATTAATGTGACAAACAGCAATCTGCAGCATGTGTAGTCTACCCATTTCATAGAAAATGGAAGCAGCAAAAAAGAAAGTCTGTGTGGTGAATGAGCAATCATGACTTATCAGATGAAGTAGGAAGGCCAGTACATGTCAGCCCATCGGTCAAACTTACCATACATTATAATGTAAGTCTTATGATTCTGAAGGTTAAACATGAAAAATAGCTTGTGCTAAATTTAAAAAAGAGTGTGTAATTTAAAACCAAAACATTGCAATACTTAAAGCAAGGTGCCTGAAAAAGTTGCTTGATCAAGTAGTTAAAAATAGTTTTTGATTACGTTCTACTTTGATTACAGTGTGATGTATGAAGAAAAAGGAGAAATATGGCCTATCATTTATTTTTTTTTCCAATCATCTTTTACATCACTTTACCTGCTGCCTTTCTGAGAGGGCTGGCAGAGAAAGAAACAGTCTCTTCACCAGAGAGTGGTAAAAAAAATTGTAACCTCAGGAAAAATATCCTTGCCTCCAGATCTATTAATCACCTGCAGGCTGATATCCCTTGTGTGTTTCCTAAGGCCTCTATCTAATCAGAATGTTAACCTTTTTTTAGCAGGAGAGGCAAAGTTACTGTCATAGTACTCTCCAGCCAGCTGCTCAACTCAATGGGGTCTTTTTGTGTGGTGAAATGCTGTCACAAAGAAGCAAAAGGCTCATCGCTTTAAATGCTACTGTGATGAATTTGGCACTGGTATTTTAAAATGTTAGTCTCTGAAGGTGGTTGAACAAATGGCACAGAAAATAGACATACAACCAGAAGGCTTCTCCTTCAATAAATGGCCAGAGTAAAAACCTCAGTCTTAACAGTCTTACCATCTTCTTAGAGAACACTTTAAGAAGTTGGTACTGTGGTGGTCAATTATTTATGATAATTTGAGAGAGCCTACCAGCCATACATCATTGTTTGAGTTTCCTTATCCAACTAAGTGTTGTGGGAACCTAGAGCCTATCCCAGCAACATTAGAGAATCAGTGTATAAGAGGCACAACCACATGCTCATACTAGATCAGTATGCAGACACCAATTTATCTAATACAGATGTTTTTAGGATGTGACTACTATTAAAAACACATTAAAACTTCATACAGTATGAAAAGTGGAAAAATATTAACTGAAAAGTACTAAGGTGCAATCTGACATATCTTGGATTATACAGTAACTTTAAATCCAGAGGGTAGGATTTATAAAACTTGTAAACATACAAAAAGAGGCTGAAACTGCATAAGCAACTCTTGATGCAAAAGTTGGATTCATAAAAGGAAAATTGATGTGAGAACTTGCATATATTTATAGCAACTCTGCCCTGTCCATAAATAACATTTCATATAAAATGGGAAATGCAGCCAAACCTTCTAAAATGACAGATCACATGTATAATGATTTGTATCGATAAGCTTTTATTATTATGTGTATTGATGTTACAAACAAATTAAATTGCAAAAGTAATGAATATGATGTACAGACTATATTTTAGGTACCTTTGAAGAGGATCAATGCTACATATTTGCACATTTGTCAGTTTATATCATCTTCCTATTGACACTTCTTAGGATTTATTAACCAAAACACAGTAGAAACATGTGTTATACACTCCATGCATACATAACGCTCTAAATGTCATACTTTATAGCCTAGTCATAGCGTAATTGTTCAACACAACATGGCTTGTTTGGTGTTACTTGAAGACTAGGATTTTAATTTTGCCCATGATCATAACTTGCTTATGAGCCGATTTAGGTTCCTAATGTAATTGGGGCAATTGACAGCACTTCTTGCTGTTTGTTAACCATGAGCAATATGATTCCATTAGTACATACGTCAACTGTGTAGCCAAGATGAGACTGACAAACATTGTGGCTCAGTGACCTAGGTCAACCCATGATTGAGTTATTTTGAGGCAAAGTAGCATGTGCAGACAACTATTCTTTGTAACAGAAATTACATTATTACATGTGCCAAGTGATAGTGGATAGCCACTCAGGTGCTAAACCTTTCCTCAACCCCAGCATGCAAAGGCTTCAATGCAATGTATTGCACACCATAGTTCTTAAGTGTAGGTACAGATGTCTGGATGTGTTACTTGGGAGGCTACTCTACCACCCAATGAAGGTCTGCAATGTTTGGATTGCATATGTATGTAGTTGATTAGCACGATCCATATACAGTTGTTTCAGGGTGGCAGTCAGGCAGAGCTGAATGCGTGTGCCCATTTACAACATGATTGTAATTTATAAAGGTAAAATGCATATGGCAGGTTTTATAAATTCAATTTCTGAGGCATTCACATGTTCTTGACTTAGGTGTTTTCATATTTTCATGCATGTTTCGTAAATGAGACCCCTTGAACCTACGTCAAGCTTAAAGTTACTAACTTTAATACACAGTGACTAGGCTGGGAGTCAGACACAGACCACAGGTTACTACACCTTTATGTTTCCCAAATTCAATCAGAATATAGACAGAATGTCATAAACAGTTGGATTACCACAAGATAATCCCCCATCATTGCCATGGGGCTAAGAAGAGAAAACTATTGAAAACTGTATTGAGCAACAACAATGTGCCTTCCTCATTCCTTGGTAATAAACTAGTGCTAAAATGAGAGTGTTTTGTAATTTTAACTGATAGAGAAAAGAAAGGGCTGGGTTAGAGGTGGGAGAGTGACAAGTTCTGGATTACTGTTCTGAATAGGCTCCTTCCTGGCTGGAGGCAGAAGAGACAAACATGTGCTGAGTGGCTACATCTAAATCCTCTAATTTTTCACTTAATTTGGTCCCCATAATATTCATGCCATAATCGGACATAGCACAAATGTGTTTTTAGCTGTATATTTTATAGCATGTAGCATCACAAAATGATCCTTCCAACCATCCATTATTAAACCTATTTAATCCACTTCAGGATTATGAGGACTAATATGAGGACAAATGGAAAGCATTATTTTATTTCAAGCTGTTTGTAGATGTTACTAGAAAAAAAGTGCAGTGATATTGAAGTTTAATCTGTCATTCTTCTTCATTCAAGGTGAAATAAATATGACAGATAATTTTTACTTGCATTGCTTTTGGATGCAGGATGATTAATTGGTTAGAAAATGGTGCTAAATTGATGAAATGAGAGCTTATCTCCACTAATTGCTCAGTGGTGCCCTAAGTGGTTTTTTTTTCATAGGTTGAGTATAACCTTGGTGTATTAAAGACAACAATGTAAAGTTATAAGTTCTACAAATCCAGGGAGCATTATTATTACTTCATAAATTATGGCACTTGTGGACCACAAGGGGCGCATACAGCCCCCTTAACCCCCATACTGACAGGCAGACACAAATATTGCTCAGCACAGACATTTTATTTTAAGTGGGGCAGTGCTTTCCCTTCGCTCCCCACTACAAAGCACAGTACACAATCACTGTCCTTTCTTCTCTCTCTGTCTGCCACCTCTACTCCTCTCCTCTCCAAGCTTCATCTTCCTCCTCCTGACTCTGGCTCCTCAAATGGAGTGAGGCAGCCCTTTTTGGACAGCACCAGGAAGTGCTCCAGGTGCTCCCAGATCCTTTTCCGAGAGCACTTCTGGGTATTGTGGTAGTGCTGCAACCCAGGGCTCAGAAAATGTCCAGGCACTCCCTGGCGGAGGCCAGGGGAGTTGTCCTCTTATATTCCCGGGGAGGTATGGCCCCGAATATACCCTCTTCCCAGGTCCTTCCATCACAGGGGTGTCCCTGCCACACAATGAAATGTGATTAATAGCTTCATTTTGTTTTTTTTTTATTTCCAGAGAATTCAAAAATTCAATTTCTCTCCCTACTTGTATTTTAGATGGCAGGTGGCCACACTGCTTCTCCTACTCTGTACCATTCTGAATTATTTATACACTCATCCATCCATGTATCAGACTTTCTTAATACTAAATCAGGAATGTGTTAGGGCAAAAATCTATAACAGGAACATTGGGGTCAAGACAGGAACAAATATCGGATGGGGCACCTATCTGTTACAGTGTACATTTACACCCACACAATCAAGGCCAGTTGAGAGTCATCAATTAGATTAAATTGGATTGGGTAATACTTTATTTATTGCCAAGGGGAAATTAAAATTTAAACATAATTACAAAACCAAACAACAATCTCCCCCAAACACACATAAGTGCTTCAGGCTTGGATAACAGAGAGCTGCTGCTGTCAATAACTTGGTTTTAGGTGGGAGTAAAATGAAGTCAGACCCGCTCAGATTGTGCCACAGGTTTACAAGTTTAACATTTAATAATTACCACAGCACACACTTAATTCAGATGTGGAGTGAGGACTGGAGAAAACCCCGCTGAGACAAAGAGAGCATGTGCAATCTCTACTCTTCTAGTAACAGAGCAAAAATGTTAACCACCATACCACCTTTCATTCATGCCACTGTAATGAAATTCACAATCCTCATAATGACCAATGAACTCGGCTCTTGTCTGTTAACAGCATAAGCATTTTCTGCACTAGTGCTCTGCACTGCATGTTCAAAAGATGTCAGCTTTGAAACATCATCATTAACTGTGTTCATGTTTTTTCCTCTATATCCTGATTATATGCTTTAGAAGAGATTACATGCTTAGGACGTACACTTCTGAAAAGGACATTTTTAAAAATTGTGATCAATGAAAAAAGCGTCTAACAAAAGTTTACCTATTATGACATTTTGAAAGCTTAGAATACAAACATCAGATAAAACACTACTGTTCACCTTACATAATATAAATTCGAGAGGCACCAGTGCTCTTTTAATGCCAGCCTTTTCATTATCCTAAAATCTTGTTATACAACTCTTGGAAAACACTGACTCAGCTTTGTGGTGCCCACTCTGGGACTGCCCTTCTAATAATGCAGATGATCCCACCTCTCTCTTAATTTTCAGAGGCACTCTAGCAATGCTCTTTTCTTTGTCTGGTTTTTAAAATGTCTTGTAATCTTTGACCTTAGTACTAGGGTGCTGTACCGTGTTAGCCATTATGAATGTAGAGAAAAGCCAAGCAAAATGACACCTTTTATTTAATCAATCAAAATGTAATCATCTTGGCATATTTACATATTTACATCTTGCCTGAAGAAGGGGCCTGAGTTGCCTCGAAAGCTTGCATATTGTAATCTTTTAATTAGCCAATAAAAGGTGTCATTTTGCTTGGCTTTTCTCTACAATCTTTGACCTTGAAATGTTGCCATAATCCTTTTGTTGTGCTCTTACATGGTTCTTGCACTGCACTCTCTTCATCTACTACTACTTTCAGTACTTGTTCTGTGTTTATATTATAATCGCACTCACTATAAAAGTATGCTTCAAAAATGCATGCAAGTACTTTTAACAAAATGTGCATAATAGACTAAAAAGGAAGGGGCCCAACTGGTAAGGTGGAAATGGCCCATTTAAGGACCTGAAAGAGAGCAGTTTTACTCAGAATGGTAACAAAGTGACCAGGCACAGCATGGGTTTAATTTAATTTGTTATCTGAAAAAAACATTTGTCTGAATTGTTACTGATTTCATCTGAGGCAGGTGATGTACCCGTGTAGCATTTTTCTAGGAACTGATAACAAAAATAAGTGTTAAATGCAGGAAACTGTCAATGATTTCTCAGAATCCCATTAGTAGAGGGCTCAATTTGCTGTGTTTATGGTTTTTATATATTTCACTCAGTTTTTTTTATGATTAATCAATGATTGAGATTGAATTGTCCTGATTTGCTCTATTTAATTTGTGGAATTATTTTTGTCATTTTTACCATTTCAGATTGTTATTCACTTTCATGTACACTGTCAAGTTGTTTAAAGCAACTGTGCTAGTCTTAAACCACCATGTACAACCTTATTTTTGATTTGTGAAACCATATAAAAGCTACATTCACAATGCAGCTCCATTCTCATTTTTTCACTCATCTGTGACGCAAGTTTGATGTTTTCTGAGATGTGTGATTAGCAAACAAAGATATGAAAGCAAACCTTTTCAGGAAGTATTTCCACTTCTCTTGTAACAACAACTACATAAAACTTGATGTGTGCATTTTTGAACGCATACAAAGGATACATTCGTACTGTAACTGCATTCCCATTTTTACACTCATCTGTGATACAGATCTGATGTTTTCTGAGATGTGTGATTAGCAAAAAATGCATGGAATCAAAACATTTCAGAAAGGATTTCCACTTCTCATGTAACAACTGTTTTGCATCCATACCTGTCCCTTTGAGCATTCATTAGTCCTTTTGGCCACTTGGATCTATGTAAAGAACACCTGCAACAATAAATGCTCGCAAGCCAATAGCTCTGATCTTTTGTTTCCTGTTTCTTTTCCTTGCCATTATAAGCTTACAAATTCACAGACGTTCTGCTCTGAAACAATGTGAAGTAGAGCAGCATCTGTCAGACAAAATCCCTTTATTAATCTTGTGCATGTGGGCCATATTCAGGATAAACTTCTGTACTCATATAAAATTTGGATAAGTTGTGAAATTAATTTGAGCAGTCATAAAAAACAAACAAAAAAAAAATAAATCAAATATAAGACAGAATCAGGTTACAGTCACTTATTTACAGTATGAATGTAGCCTTAAAAGACTCGTGTTTCTTCAAAATAATGGCTGTTTTATGTTCAACAACAGTATCCAAAAAATCTTAAATGGGTGAAAATGCTAAATATGGGATTGTTGAAATCAAGGTTACTATTGTGAGGCGGGGGGACATACATTTTGTGCTATGTCTGTGACTGGAAGCCTATCTACAGATAGTTACCTGCAGAGTTAGAAAGTGAAAGGATGATTAAAATGCATAGTACTTTATTTTTATATTGTTTAGATGTTTAAAAATATATACAAACATATAGATGCAGATTTAGTCATATCTAATACTCATTTGTCACTATTTTCTAGCAGCATACCTTTGAAGAAGGACAATGAGAAATGCACAGCCAAAATCAAGAAACAAATACATTCCAAATATATTTGCTGTTTTTCCTCTGGCAGTGGGTCCTAGTGTGCAAGACAGAAACCAATCCAGGATGGAGAGCTAGTCCATTGCACTCACTCACAAGGGACTAGAGTTACCACATAACCTACCATGTACATCATTGGGATAAAGAATTAAACTTAAAAATCCCTAAGAAAAAACACACAGATGGTGTTTGAGCCAAGATTCATATCCAGTTTGTTGGAGCAGTAAGGCTACAGGTTCATCATGAAAATACTCTGAAGAAAGCAGAAATATTACAATAACAAGTTCAGAAAGCTCTGTATTATTATTAAATGCATTTGCATAGGTTTCTAAACCAAGAAATAAATCAGGAATTTAACCAATGGGGAATGGAAAAAAAGACATTGATTTGGATGAGGCATAGCAGTGATAATAAGTTAGTGCTAAAGTAAAAAACAGGAAACTCAACATTCTCTGAGCTCACTCAGAACCTGAGGTTTATCAGTAATTGAACAGATAATTAACATCTCAGGAAGATAGGTTACTCAGACTAGGCATCAGAAGAAAGTGAGAAAAGCATGAAAAAAAATAATAACAATGCAGGAAGATTATCCTAAAAATAAGATGATGTGGAGAGAGGGAGGAGAAATTATACCCTAAGAACTATACCACAGTATGTTTATCTCAAGTGTAAAGAAATCCAACTATTGTTGTTGCTCTGAGTCTTTTTCAATCTGGTTACACTTTGGCTTACCACGTAAAAGTAAGGAGAGGAAAGCAAAGCCAGAAAATCTAGATACCGAAGTACATGATGAATCAGATAAATATGAACATTAATGACAGAAAAGAAAAAAGCCCTTCTTTCTACAGCTTATTGTAGGTGAAAAGTGAACCATTGACCGTTTTTCAAAATTTCATGTAGATAAAAAAAAAAATGAGTTTAATAGGAAAATTTAAGGCAACAGCTTTCACATCCCATTTAACATGCTGTACTATATTTTCTTAATCAACACAGTTATTATTTATCTGACTCATGTCATCAATTCTTTACATTTCTTTTGTTTGTCCAATTGGAAAATAGACAGGAGAAGTGGCCTACTCATGCTCACATAGTGTCAGTAGTGAATTGTGAACCCACAACCTCAGGATTTGAAGTCCAAAACCTTAACCACTGGTTTACACATTTTTCTCCTGTGTGAATGGATTGCCCACAGCTACTTCAGTGTCCATCAACATGTTAAACATGTGCAAGTGAGGCTAACTGATGATTCTAAAGTGTCCTTGTATTAGTGAGCCTAGGTCTGGGAGGGATCAGAACCTGCAATTTGATGACACCTAATTCAAGGCTGCTACCTGCCATGGATCTGATACAGCTGCCCAGTACATTGTAATGGAAATAGCAGTCAGACAATGGACTGGTGGTTGGATTTTGTTTAACTGGGTTTCCTTTAGGAGGCATATAATTATATGTTAATGTACTTATAAAGAGAATGCTGCAGGAGGTTGTTTGCTCATCCTTCAGATACTTACAGATTTGTGTTATAGAGCCGATCCTTAGTGTACAAAATTGATTTGACTTTTTAATATGGAACCACACTCTTTCTTTACTCTAACATTGCATTGGGGCAACCAGTGATTACTTTTTTATGTGTGATTAGTTAAAACTTTACTTTTAGCAGAAAATCAACAATTTACTTAATTTCTATTGAATTAGCAAAGAGTCTGCAATTTGCTCTCACATTTGATTAGCACTTCTGATTGTTGCTTATTTTTCACAGAGGCTTCAGTTGGTTTAGGACATATTTCATGTATTGAATGACACATTTGCAAATGATTTGCCTTTTGGTGATAGTCGATTCATTAACCAATTTCAATATGCCAGTTTGACTTGAAGTGAGTGATTACTATTTTCCATCCATTATCCATCCATCCATCCCGCTATATCCGAGCACAGGGTCACGGGGGTCTGCTGGAGCCAATCCCAGCCAACACAGGGTGCAAGGCAGGAAACAAACCCCAGGCAGGGCGCCAGCCCACTTCAGGGCGCACACACACACACACACACACACACACACACACACACACACACACACACACACACACACACACACACACACCAAGCACAATTTAGAATCGCTAATGCACCCAACCTGCATGTCTTTGGACTGTGGGAGGAAACCAGAGTACCCGGAGGAAACATGCAAACTCCACGCAGGGAGGACCCGGGAAGCGAACCCAGGTCTCCTAACTGTGAGGCAGCAGCTCTACCCACTGCACCACCGTGCCACCCTGATTACTATTTTGGCATGTGAATACATAAACTAGACTGTGCCATATCTACTTATTTTCTATAAAATTAAAAATTTCAGAAACCCTGAATATTAGATCTTCTTGGAACCTTCATGTAACTGTGACAAATTTGCTAAAGATATTGTGTAGCTTTCCTTAGTTGCACTATGGTTATTCTGAATTAAGATACTTGAGGTACATGTTCAAAATGCAGATTGATGCAAATCATAAAGATATAAAGCATGATAAAAGTTTCCTTAATGAAAACCTGTAGCTGATATTCCCTTAGGGTGCAATCTATCAGAAGAGCAAAGGTAATAAAACATTATTATGCTTGTGAATGTATCAATTGAAGCATAAGGAATTATTAGTTATGTTTGCTCAACCTGTGAGGGTTGTATGTCATTTTGGGTTTTATGTGACAGGTGATGAAGATGATGTCACATTGTATGATCCCTGTTGCCTCATAAATCCAGTACTTTTTTCATTTAAGAAATTTATTGGCATTGCTGTATTTGCCTTGCAAACTTTAGAATAATATGTTTCTTCTACCTCACAGCTTGCATCAGTGACAGGATCATACCTGTTAACACATGTTTCTTATATAATTAAAATGGATATGGCAATTATGGCAGTGTCTTTGTGTGCATTTATACTGTATAGTGTCTGTAAATCAATGAGGCATAGCGATAGTAAAACATTAGATGTAATGTTCATGATATTGAGTGTAGTCGACAATGCTGAATTATCCATATAGAAAAACATCAATACAGGTTATTAAAAGAATTCTGCATTTAATTTCTAAAGTAACATTGTTCAATACGCAGGCCAGCCATGGTGCAGTAATATATCATCCTTAAAAAGAATACCGATTCTAACCACCCAGGCTATAAAAGTGGTATATTAGATCATTCAGTCAGCTTGCTTGATCACCCAGTCAAAAGTGGGTCAGACTCAGTCTTGGTCAAAGCACAAAATTAGGAATTGGCTGTCTCGTGGAATGTTGGAAAGTATTGGTCCACTGTGTCAAGGCTGAAAGTCTTATGTTTGCATTCACTTTTTACAGGAAATCAGAAGACCACACTTTAAAGTGACAATTGATGAACAAAACTTATTACACCGTAAACATGCATGTCCCTGTTATTGTGGGCATGCTGTCATGGACTTGACTATTCAGTACTGCTACCTCAGCTCTTCTCGACACTCTATTGAGATGGACAAGTTCATAAATCAATGAAAATGAATGAATCAGTGCATCAAACTTTGTTTTATTCCATCGATTTCAAGAAGACTAAGATGTGGTTTTCTCTTCTTGGGGAAAAATACAAACTGGACTATGGGATGGCTTATCTCATTCCTGTGTTTTCTGAATTTAATGCTGCATTTCATTTATCTCAGTTGGGTGTTGGAGCTGGGAATGATGCCACACCTGAGGAGACCACATTCCCGTAAAACATTTGGAAAACCAGTATGGATGGATCAAGGAAAACCTTTCCTGTGCTTGCTCTATCAGAATAAATAGCAATTGATAACAACACATTACACTGTATTTTGCATACCTGAACATGTCCTCAGATAGAAGTATGACTGATTTAACGAAACACAAATAGACAGAAGTGCTAATAAACAGTATCATACTACAGCTTTCACTAAAGTTTGCAGTGTAGGTCACCATTTTGGATTGGCGTCATAATCTAAAGTCAGACAAACTCGAACTTGACAGCCCTGAGTTTCCAAATTGGAAATCTGACTTAAGGGAGCATTCCAGTTGAAAATTCTGACTTTTGACTACCCACTTCAAATGGAGTGCAGTAAAATTCCTAATTCGCAAAGCAATTATCACAGAGTTTTTTCTCCAGAAGGCATCTAAATATACTCTTGAAAACAAAGTGAGTACTGATAAAAGTTGCTTGCTAATCTAATTGTTTTATAATCTATTAATTATATACATATGAGGTAACACTCTTAATTTAGTTTGAGCTTAAATTAAGTATCAGAGCAGACAGCTGTTTGTGATTAATGGAAAATTCACTGTCAAACAAATCAACATGTTATTAGATTATAGTGAAATTAACGAAATGGAAGATTTTATGTTCACATCAGTCAGCTCATTGGATTGTCAACATTTCTTTGCAGAGATTCAGTATAGTTGAGTTGTGCTGCATATTGAAATACATTTCATGCATAGTGAAAATGAAGCATAATAAATTGCAAGTTAATGTATGCATTTCTATGTATGCTTCATCGACTGGATGAATATTTTTTTCTCAGTCAACCTCATACACTGGATATTTTTGCTAGTTGTTTAGTTTGGAAGAGCTTTTAGTAACTTAAATCACAATTGAAAATCAGCTAACATAATGTACAGAGATGCTGTGGGTGGTGAAGCACTGCCTTAGATTATACATATGCTCCGTTAAGCCTGGAAATAGACTCTTTAGTATGCTATAATTACATTTTAATTAACAGTGTATACATATACACAGTCTTGTTTATTTTAATGAAAAGAATGACTTCTTTACTTATATTGTTATTTATGTAGGGTGAGTGAAAAGGAAACTGGGTTTATTTTTCCTATATATGATAACAAAGGCAAATGCTTATTGCTTTATTGTTATTCTTTAGGCATATTTTAAAAATGCCAGACAGCTTAACACTCCAAATCTTCCCCTTTCCGACTATTGGTATAATATATGTGATAACTGCAGTGAACTAATTAGTTTGTATCATTGTAAATCAGGGAGTCTAGATGGTGCTAAACCATGTAATAGATTATGACCTTCCTCCTGTAATGTGAGAAGGAATTACTGTTCATTTGTGCAGTTAATTTTAATAAAGAAAGCAGCATTGCTACTGTCTACAGTGATTTATCACTCTGTGGCTTAATCATCCTTTTTCTGAAAGGAGACAGAGAGAGAAGGAGACCAGGAAGGATGCGCAAAATATGCATGAAATAGAGTGAAATTAAGGAAAAGCAAGGAGTGTTTTTTTTTTTGGTCTTGTAAAACATTAACCCTTTACTCTGTTGTCTCCCTTTGAAAAAAGGCATCATCTTAATTTCCCTGTGCTCATGAAGATATTCTCAAAGTTCTGGCTATCCTCCAACATCTCAAAAAGATGTATACTAAGGTATTGGTGATTATAAAGTTTCAGTGTGCGGGTGTGTGCACCCCTGCGATGGACTGATGTCTTATTTTGGGTTTTTTACTGTGTTGTGCTTACTGCTGTTGGCACTGGCTCTGTTTTCTAATAACCAGTAATAGAAAACACAACTTCAGAAAATAAACGGATACATGGAAGGATGAATGAGTATGTAACCTAGATTTTATTGGTTTTGCATAACCCTTCTTGAAATAAATCAGTGTATGTCTTGTGGAGTAATGAACAGAAGAATAGTAAATGATTAAGTCTGGTTCTGTTATGATGGATATTCTCTTGGTAGTGGAGAATTGCCTGACCATTGACTACATTTGCGTCCTGGGTCCTCCCTGCGTGGGGAGCTCTTTGAGTAGTGAGAAAAGTGCTATATAAATGTAAAGAATTATTATTATTATTATTATTATTATTATAATACATTAGCTACCATTCAAACAGTTTGACTCATGACAATGTCTTTCCTCTAAAATACATTTTGTTCTTTTTGGTTTTTCAGGTGCCCTAAACAAAAACCAAAAATGATTGGGTGGATAAAGTTTGTTTTAAGGGAATTAACAAGGATAGTCATGTCCATAGTCTTAAGTGCCCTCAGTGGGAACCTAAAATTGAAAAATTTATTTTTCCGAAAGAATTTTAATTTGAAAGGTACACAAGCTGAAAACGTAATCTCTACTAATTAATTATGATGCCATCTATCATGCCAAAAATTGACAGCTCCCCAAAAGAAAAGTCACAACACTAACAAGACTGTAACATCATCATGGAAGTAATGAAAAAAACACAAACAATAAATGAAAGATTAATTTTAACATAAAAGAAAGCAAAATAATAAATGCTCCAAAATGATCTTCAACAAATGAAAATCCTGAAAAATGATTAAATAAGTGTTTTTTCTAGACCTACCATTTTGTTTTTAATGGAACCAAAAAAATTTCATGATAGAGTAACCATCACTGATCTTACAATATATAAAGTAAGTAAAGTAAGTAAATAAATAAAAATAAACGTAACGAGTACATCAGTTGGAAACATCAAATTGTCTGATAGTAGTGGGCAGAAAAGACCATCAGAGGAGCTTCTTAGTACATAGTGATGGAATGAGCCTGTGGCTAAAAGAGAAACTCCTGGAAAGGATAGAGGGGATTTTTCATGATGGCATCCAATTTTGCCACCATCCTCTTTTCCTCAGTTGCTTGCTGTGTGTCCAGAGTTCCCTCAGTGATGGCACAGACTTTCCTTATAAGATTGTTAAGGCATTGAGCTACTTTTGAGGTCATGATACTTCTCCAGGATACTGCAGTGTAGAACAACACACTGACTACTATGGACTGGTAGAACATTTTACACAGCTTGCTGCACACATCAAAAGACCTGACTCTCCTTACCAAGTATAGTCTGCTCTGGCCCTTCTTCTATAGTGCTACTGTGTTGTCAGACCAGTCCAGTTTTCTGTTCACGTGAACCCTCAGATACCAGTAACTCTGCTCCACTTCCATGTCCTCCTCCCGATCGAAGTCTGGTCTCAGAGGCTTCTTGGAATATGCTATATATGTATATTTCTTGTGAATATAGTGGTTCTCGAAGAATCAAAGTAAACACTGGTTGTGTCCAAGTTGTAAAGTGACCAGAAAGTTTCTAAATATGAGAACTGAGTTTTGGATTAATGCCATATTTTAAAACTGGACTATGTTCTGATGTCAACAGACAAATGCTATTGAGCTGTAAGAGCTCAGGGCAATGGTTCTTTGGGAGTTTATGATGCTGAAAAGCACAGATCTGAAACAGAGTTCAATTTATAGGAACATTATTCCCCAACTTACAATAATATTGCTGTCTGTGAACAGGAACAGCAAAGCAATTTACTGACAAGTTTTTTGTAGAAATTACAAAGCAGCCTACTCTTCAAATTGCAATTTCCTCTCATTTGTTGCTGTTTACTGCCAGCTGATCTTGTGTGCAGGTTTTCTATTATTTTCAGTACTTTAATGAATGTGGTGTAGGTGAAGTTTGGGTTTATTCTATTTGTATTTCACTTCTAGACCTGAATGCTTCAATTGTTGAAAATTAAAATGGCATTGGAAAATGTGTGGGAAACAGTGCAGAGATCACTTAGAAGAACTGATACAAAATGACCTATCTAGTCTCAGATATTAGCCAGTCTAGAGTGACAGGTTAACAACAACAGTAAGAAGAGAAATATTGCTTGGTGTTATGCAATACACAAAGAACCTTTTGATTGTAATAACTGGACTAGATAGACAGTTTCACAGTTTAGCAATGCATTTTGATTAAAATAAAATAGCTTCTTTTAGCAATTTCACTCCTTTAGAGGAGCCTTCTTGGTAATATCCTTACTAAAAAGCAGATGATTTTTTCATGATGGAGCATATAGTAAAAGACAGATGTGCATTCAATGATCTCTGAAAAGGCTTTTGAAGACATTTGCAGCTGGTAAGTGTGAGGCACTTGCCTTGGAAATACTACCAATTTCACTTCAATATTGCATTTGTTTATGCTGTGTGTGTGAGCATGGACTGTCGGCACCATTCAGATTCTTTGAAGGTGACAGATGTAGTAACACAAGCACATCCAAATACAGCAAAATTAACATCGGCCCTGTACAGGCCTGACCTGACTTAACTAATGTCTTGCCTTGATTGCCTTAAAACTCAAAAATTCCCTTGCCTCCTTTTTTATATTAGAAATTACATTTTAATAGTAGTAGTATACACAATGCCTCGGAACAGCAAAATCTATCACAAATTATATGCTCCCTTTAGAATTAACCATAGATTAAAGTACATCCCAGGAGAAAAAAGTGCTTAATAATTATGAAATAAAAATAGGAAACATTCAACTAATTTATTTTAAACTTTAATTGGACTGGTAAATCAAGTGGTTGAACTTTTACTAGGACCGATATTGATATTTCAGTTATTCTTTTTAATTATAGTTTGTGGTTTCTGGTGACTATGTTAAGTGAAAATATTATAGTACCATTTGTTGCCCCATTGTGTGACCCAGTAGGCTCTTTGAGAGCAGAGGCTTACAATGTAATGAACATCCTAGTACATTTCTTAATAAAAAAAAAACATCATTGGAATTAACACTTACACACAAATGATGTGTGGCAATGTAGGGCAACAGTTAGTTTAAGGCCAATTCCTTGTCTAGCCACTTTGTGTTATGTTTGCTGCTTCTCCCTGCATCTGTGCAGGATATGTGTGAAATACTCTTTTTTTTTCTCATACCATATAGACATGTGTGTTAGGTTAACTGGCACCACTAAATTGGCCTGGCATGATTTAACATTTGTACTGTGTGCCCCGTGACAGACTGGCATCCTTTAAAGAAATGATTCCTGTCTTGCACATTTGACTGGAGTTTACTAGAGCAGTGCACTTCACTTAGCAGATTTTACAACATTAATGGATGGAAGGATTTTATTTGTAAAGTTGAAAAACATCTTGTGAAATGCTGCTTTATATTTATAATTTTACATAAGTTATGTCTATTTAATATGTGAAAAACTTGCAAGCCTCTAAATCAAAGCCACTTTCTTGTTTATTACTATTATTTTTTAACATTTAATTTTGTGATCTTTAGAGTTGTACAATAATTGAAAGAAATTACTCACACTTATTCATGCTTCCTGCTTCCAGCTTCATAAGAAAATGTCTGAGTATTTTAACAATAAAATTTGTACCCAACCAAAGCAAAACATTGTGATGCTGTGGCTTTGTTCATTTGAATATGTTTTTCTGTTAAGATGCTTTACATTATCAATAAAAATGAATGAATAATTTACAAAATGCATTAAAGCAGAACAACATGTTGTGGGACTTTTACTTTCATTCAATCTGCCGGCTAATGATTACGTATAAGCGTAGAGACAGATAAACAGTGGACGTTATAAACTCTTTTCTCTTATAACAATGACCACCTCCATATTCCTACCTATAGTTCTGAATAATTCTTGTAACTATTATTTAAGATCTTGCAATATTTAGTCTGCAGTACTCATTTTGCTTCAGATTATATTTTGTCTTTAGCCTTTAAAATGCCTTTTTTAATAGCAACTGTGCTTATCCAGCGACCATTAATTGAAGAATGTAGAGAGATACATGGCTTGACACACATGTGGTCACATACAGTATAGATTTTTTTCTTAAAGTGTACAATGTAGTTAGTGCAACACAATATAAAAAGCTAACACTTTGTATTGCAGTGTGCACAAGAATAAATTACTTTCTTTGTTGAGAAGGGCCTAACTGTAGCCCACATCTGCTAACATCACTCTCAACACAACCTTTGATGTTATTACATAGCCGAGGAATGTCACTTGTGACACATCTATCATTATCATTAGCAAATGTCAAGTTAATGAGAGTTAATGTGTAGAGTAAAGAACAAAGATCAACAACATGGAGCTGGAGATAAAGTGAGAGAAATTAAAATTTTGGTGAATTTATTGTAACTTTCACTAACAATGAATATTTTCACATTTTACTACTAAGGCACAAGCCAAGTTCAATGCCATTGAGAGGGCATGGCACAAGTGATGTTTATAGGCATGACATGACTATCATCATTAGTATTGTGGACTGTAGTCACACTCTCTTGACAATGTTTTAATGTGTAAGACTGTTAATTGTAGATTATGATGTACCCTAGTTAAAAGTTTATGCATAGTGTATACCTGCTATAGTCATTTCAGTATGAGTGTCATGATCTGCCTTTTGGTTTTAAAATTTTTAAACAGTTCCTTGGTTTATAAAAATGTTCCAAAAATTGCATGGGAAATTTTAGAAGTCACACTTGCACATCATTTTTGTTTCAATGTTTTTTAACAATGTTAATTATTCTTGTTAATTAGTCTTCTGTAGGCACCATCATGTTTTTTATATGGACACTGACATTTTGTAGGCTCTCTGTTTATAGTTGCTATGTTGTTGCTAGGTAAGATCAGCTAGAAGTGTGCAGCACATGTCATCACCGAGTCAAAGCTACAAAGGTCGACATTATTCACTTCCTGGTTGTCCAAGTTTGCGGATACAAGTTAAAACTATTGCATGACTTTCGTTGAGAGTTGTAATTAATTTCTAATTATGAACATTGTCTGCATTTTGATTACATCTTTTGGTTTACTAGGATCTGTTTAGTGAACCTTTTATTGGTTTTTGACTCTCTTATTACACATCTTAACTACGATTTTGGTTTCTCATTTTGAGATTGTCTCTTCGACTTTTGTTTTTATGGTTTTGACCTTGGCCGGTTTATATAATGACCTCTCATCTCTTGATCTCATTTTCATTTCAGACTATTGCCACTTAGGGGCGGCACGGTGGCGCAGTGGGTAGCGCTGCTGCCTCGCAGTTGGGAGACCTGGGGACCTGGGTTCGCCTCCCGGGTCCTCCCTGCGTGGAGTTTGCATGTTCTCCCCGTGTCTGCGTGGGTTTCCTCCGGGCGCTCCGGTTTCCTCCCACAGTCCAAAGACATGCAGATTAGGTGGATTGGCGATTCTAAATTGGCCCTGGTGTGTTTGTGTGTGTCCTGCGGTGGGTTGGCACCCTGCCCAGGATTGGTTCCCTGCCTTGTGCCCTGTGTTGGCTGGGATTGGCTCCAGCAGACCCCTGTGTTCGGATTCAGCGGGTTGGATAATGGATGGATGTACTATTGCCACTTACTACAATCATTACACTGAGTTTGTGTAAGTTATGAATGATGCAATTGTGAGTTCATGATTGCTGCTGCAGTAATTTTAATAAGAGTATTATGGATACTTTTTGACTTACCCTTTTATATTCAGTAACATTTTTAAATGAAAACATTATTTTAATGCACCTCCTGTAAAAGGAAACATACTGCAATTGCTCCTTCCCTCTCATTATTGACCTTGCTTGCCCTTTTCACTTCAGACAAATGTGTATTTATTTTAAACCTTGGTCACTGGCACCTTAATAACATGAGTCAGCCAGAAGACTTTAGAGGTCAGCAGATGGCCCAAGGGCTGACTATTAAGTATTACATTTTATAAATGTACACGAAAAATAAAAGTTGGCTGAATGAGATCTTAGATTACCACAAGAAAATACAATTATAAATGCGCCTCTGAGCTGCACTACTGAAAGTGCTGTGAATACTGTTAAAAATTAAATAAAAACAAAGGCAGAAAAACAGATTAATGGAAGAGACTCTCATTTCAGTTATCAAATTTTGTCTTTGGCAATGGCCTCCTTGCTTGAATAATGTCAATAAAAGTTTAATAGCTTATATTGTAGCTAAGCTCACTACAATATCAGCTTTTATGTATCATGACATGGTAATATGATAGACTTTGCTACTTCTGGTTCACAACTCCAAGAATTTTGGTTCAGTTCTGGGTGCTTTTACTGTGTAGGTGGAGTTTGCATGTGAATGTGTTTTTTACAGGAATTTTAATTTTCTCCTGTATACAAAAGACATGAAAGTTAGGTTCATTGATTTTTCTAAAATGTGCAACAGTGAGCCCTAAAATTTACTAGAGAGTCATCCGGGGCTGGATCCTTCCTTTTCTTGTATCCTGTGTTCTACCTCTTGAAGACAATACAATGAAAGTGACAGATGGCTGTGTATAAGAGGAATGCATACCCCCTTCAAGAATGCTTGCATGTGAAATAAAGTACATTTTATTTTATAGATACCATTGTTAGGAAAATCAGAGTTGAATCTGCTACATTAGTCCACTGAAGGCACAGAGTGGTATTTTACCATGAGCTGGTGTTGGTGATGAGTAATATTTGCATATCAATATATTTGTCTTGTATCTTTTTACTGTAATATTTAATTGCGAAAATAAATACTTTTAGGGAGTAAACCAGCACATTTATTTTCACTGATGTTCACAGCTTCAGAGTATCAGGATCAAATCCTGGCCTGGTCAATGTCTGTTTCTTCTTTTTCTCTGTGTCTACATGATTTTATCTTTAGGTGCTTTGTTTTCCTCCTATATCACAAAGACAAGTATACTAGGTTGATTGATGCAGTTTGAAAGAATCTGGGTGTGTGACTGAGTATGTCCTGTTATGGACTGGTGCCCCATTCAATGTTGGTTCCTATCTTGTGCCCAGTGTGGCCAGGAGAGGCTCATCCACCAGTGACTATGAACGAGATGAAGTGAACTTAGAAATGGATTGATGGATCAAAGAAGACAGGAAAAGCATTAAAGAGTAATTGTTGTTTTTACTTTTTTATTGGAAACCTTAAATGATGCTCAAGAGATCGGCTACTCTTCATTGCACCAATCACCTTCAAATTTTCTTTTGTTTTCTCAACTAATGAAGTGTTGATTGGAAGCAGTTCTTGTTTTTATGAGAATGACCTAGAGGATTAGTCTAAGCCCTATTTAATGGTGCTCATAGAGCTTTGGTACCAGTATGGAACACACTTAAGAGTTACTCTCCTAACATGGAACAGATAAGAAAACAAGTGGGCCTTGGACCATTTCAGCTAGGTGTGATCCCAGCTAAGCATTTAAACTCTGATAACTTGTTCCTTTATAAAAATTGTTAGTTAACAGTTTCCATTTATTTGGTAATTTGTAGTCCTACAGAATAAAAAATAAAACTATAGTTGTTGTTATTGTAAAATTGGCATTACTTTGGTAATTTTAATAGTTACATCTAATACTAGTAACAAATTCTGTGCTGTTTAAATAGACGGAGAATAAGCCATCCAGGAAAATGTTAAGTAGACAGAAATTTATAGCAGAGGGCTTCGTTGTGCCAAAGGACAGACACTTTCTTTAAATTATTTTCTTTTTGAGCTTGGGGATGAGTATACACCATCCAGAGCTGTGCTCCAGAGTTTCTTTGGTTCATTACCACCCACAACACCATGAAGTGAGCTTGAAAGTTAGCTTATTAACTGGCATATAGCCCAAGAAAAGATTTACATTTTAGATACAGGGACATAGACAGTCCATGTGGATGTAAATAAGAGTGGTGAGAAAAGGGAACCTGTTTTATATATATATATATATATATATATATATATATATATATATATATATATATATATATATATATATATATATATATATATATATATATTTATGCACTGCCAGTCAAAAGTTTTAAAACACCTCAGTTTTTCCAGTTTTTCATTGCATTTAACACTAGAATCCATGAATCCTACAAAAAAACTTGTAATCCTGGGCCACCTTAAATTCCTTCACACCTCTCCATCAGCATATTTTGTTTCGTAAATGTGTCAATCAGCACAAGTAGCAAGCACCCTGCTGTCCCATTCCCCCCACCGCCACAGTCATTAAAGTTCTCCCAGCTCAAGTCTTGTTTATCATATTTGTGAGGTGCCTGGAGTTGTATAGGGTAAATGATATATTGTTATGTTTAACACATGCTTTTCATATGTCTTTCTTATCTACAACATTCTATGCAAATGTAGGATGACAGGAAATGTGAGAAATGCATGAAATGTTGAACACATACCTAACACAAACTTTTTTCATGTTACAGTACTAACAACAAAATTTTGACATGAAGTGTATAATGTGTGAAGACTGAAGTCCATATATCAAATTTACCTATTTGCCTTGATTTATTTGCTAATCTTCCTACAGCGTAAAGTCACAAGTAGACTGCAGAGCTTCCTGTGTTTGATCGACACAGGCATGCTGACAAACTACATGTGCAATGCTACTTCAGTACACAATGACTATAGCTGCAGGTGGAAGCTCCTGTTGCACTTTACAGAACTGTTGTTACTGTTTCATAAGCTTTATCACTTTATCTCAGAAAGCCTTTCTCTCTTGGGATGACTGGAATATTTTCCTGAATAAGGAGTGGCAATACACATGTAGTTTGTCAGCATGCCCATGTCAATCAAACACAGGAAGCTTTGCAGTTTACTTGTGACTTTACACTGTAGGGAGTGTGACAATTAGAGGCACTGTTGACCCGTTGAACACTCAGACCAGACCTCAGACACCAGATAAAAGTCCAATAATAATATTTATTATTATAAATAAGTGCACAAAGCACCCTCCTCTCCACAATACTCAATAAATCCAAGAACAATAACCAATAAACAATCCTCCACTCCTAGACACTTAGCCACCCTGCCTCCCAACTCAGCTTATCTGTCTGGGATCTCAGTGCTTCTGAGCCCACAGTCCATGTGATTATCCAGAACTTCCGGGTCAGGTAAAAACTTCTCTTTTTCTTCAGCCCGGAAGTATATCATTTCTTCCATTCCCGGGAGTTGGAAATACTTCCGGGCTATACGGAAAATATAAATCCCTGGGCCTCCCTGCAGCAACTCCTGGTGGCCCCCATGGTATCCAGCAGGGCTGTGCATTATAACTCCACTGTCCATGATTCCCTGCTGGCATTCAGGGCACCTCCATGCTGCAAGGAGGGCTCCATCTGGTGGCCTGGCTGTATTGGCCAGGATGAATGGCCGACCATATCTCACAGGAGATAAGTAAATAAATCAAGGTAAATATTATTCGATCTGGCTTTTATATAAGTAACATATAAATGTTTTTCATATAAAGATTATCACAAAACATAATCACAAACAGAACTTTGCACGATACCTTGGTGAGCTTGGTATGCCCTGCTGTTTCGTTGAAGGATATGCATGGCAGATTGACCAATAATATCCACTGGCAGGACGACACCCGACCTCTTGCTGCATTCAAACAATGCTATCTTTCACCTTTACGCCTGGTGCAGCTGCGTTGTTCTTATGCGTGAGCTGACTTTTTTTGCAGAGGGGGCTTCTTTTCTCTTTCTCCGATGTAGAACCCTCATCCTCATCTGAGTTCACCTCTGTTATACAACAACAACAACAACATTTATTTATATAGCACATTTTCATACAAAAAAGTAGCTCAAAGTGCTTTACATAATGAAGAAAAGAAAAATAAAAGACAAAATAAGAAATTTAAAATAAGACAACATTAGTTAACATAGAAAAAGAGTAAGGTCCGATGGCCATAGTATAGTATGTCTTTGTAAACAGCAGTGAAAGATTGGGTGGAGTGTGAACATGACTGAGAGAATAAAAGTGAAAAAAAAAACACTAACCTTTACAAGTACCATAAATTTACACCGGCTGTTACGTACTCAAATCAAATTAATGTTTTTCTTCTATAATAGTAACAATAAGAGCAGCTCACTACTCAAAACAATAATTCTGGTTAGTGGCCAGGCTCAAACTCATGACCTCTTGATTATGAGACAGTAGCTCTTACCGCAACGCCAGCCAAGTGGTCGGTTCAGTGTCATAACCTAATCCAATTTCTTTTTCTTCAGTTATATTTTTGAATTAAAGCTCACTTTTCTGTTATACCCTTTATGAAAGTGTTTATTTGATATCTGGACCTCAGTCTTCACAAATTATACACTTCATGTCAATATTTTGCTGTTAGTACTGTAACATAAAATAAGTTTGTTTTAGGTATGTGCAGAGCCGGCCTTAGGGCGAAGCGAACGAAGCGACCACTTCGAGCCCACAGCTGGAGGGGGCCCACTGCGCCCTCGGTATCAGTTTGCTTCGGGCCCGAAATTGTCTAGGGCCGGCTCTGGTATGTGTTCAACATTGCTTGCAGTACTCTTATTTCCTGCCATCCTACATTTACATAGATCATTGTAGACACGGAACACACATGAAATGCATGTGTTCCAAATTACTATATATTTTTACCCTATACAACTTGCTGCTTGCGCTGATCGACACTTTACAAAACAAAGGACGCTAATGGAGAGGTGCAAAGGAATGTAAGGTGGCCCGGGATTGCGAGTTTTTTTGTAGGCTTCAGGGATTCTAGTGTTAATTGGTTGAATGACCTAAATGGTGAAAAGGTAAACTGCCAGAGGTTTAAATTTAAACTTTTTAGTTAGCAAAAGCTGAAAAAAGAAGGAAATATCAAAACATTGCAAATTGACCTTCTTCTGGGAACAATTAATAGTTTACAACCTACAGATGTTCTGAAGCAATTAAAGAAAATTAAGCTTTGCAAATTTCAGCAAACAATTTACACAGGTGTCCCAACTTCTGTTGTTACTTAAAAACTCTCTAAAGTACTACCTGGGCAATATTCCAGAGACTATGGCAAGAAAATGACAATTAACAAATGAAATGAAACAGAGCATTACTATCTTGGAAGTATAGACTTTAATTTAGAGAAAATGCAAAAAAAACCAAAAAAAAAACACAAGTGTCAGTGAATACAGTGACCTACACAATCCAAAGGCAACTGAAATAAACTCTAATAGGAAGAGATCTGGCAGACCCAAAGTCACAACCCAATCAGAAGACAAGTTTCAGAGGGTTACCAGCTTGCATGATAGGCACCTCACAGCACAACTGCTTCAAGTACTATAGAGGATACTTAGAAACTGAAACCACTTTTAAGCTGCACTGATGTTGTTCTTCAAGCTGTTGTGCTGTGATGTGCATATTATGCAAACAACCAAAGAATCTTAAAGAGTTAAAGACTGTCTTAGAAGAAGAATTTTCTGTTCTCTTAAAGCTACAGATATCCAAAATTAAACAGTGGCTATCTGAGTGTGCAGCAGTGTCTCCTTATTTGTCTCTTAAAAGCTGCAAATATTGAACACTTATTAACTTATTACTAATCACTATTACTGTAAGGAGCAAAATACCAACTGTAGTCTGTCTCTGGCTGGTCAATCACCAACCACAAATTTATCCATCCATCCATCCATTTTCCAACCCGCTGAATCCGAACACAGGGTCACGGGGGTCTGCTGGAGCCAATCCCAGCCAACACAGGGCACAAGGCAGGGAACCAATCCTGGGCAGGGTGCCAACCCACCGCAGGACACACACAAACACACCCACACACCAAGCACACACTAGGGCCAATTTAGAATCACCAGTCCACCTAACCTGCATGTCTTTGGACTGTGGGAGGAAACCGGAGCGCCCGGAGGAAACCCACGCAGACACGGGGAGAACATGCAAACTCCACGCAGGGTGGACCCGGGAAGCGAACCCGGGTTTCCTAACTGCGAGGCAGCAGCGCTACCACTGCGCCACCATGCCGCCACAAATTTATAGTTTTTGTAAAAATTTGGAATTGTTCCTGAAATAAGGTAAACTAATGAAAGTGAGTTTGTGCCTGAATTGTTAACAAATATTGTGCAGTTTAAAATATCACACATAATCACTGTTGGTAGTATCTGAGTTATTACAAATGATTTGATTTTCAGCAAAGGGAACAGAATTGCACACTCACATAAATTGAAGAGGTTATCTGCAACCTGGTCCCTTTCCTCTAGTCTCATTTGTTGTCATGAGCTGATGACAGTTTGAAAGCCAGTCTTTTTATGTGAGAAGAAAGCTTTTTTTAACCTATGAACTTTAATGTACCTTGAAGCCATTGAAAAGGTTTTTTGATGTTAAAAAGACATTGGCTGGACTCTTTGACATATTATTGGCTGTAAAGATAAAATGTGAGCAAATGACCTTAAAGATGGAACATTTTATGAGTGAGATTTTATATCATTCATCACTTTTTGAGATGGAAATTTTTAAGTGTGATAAATAAATCGTTGTAGCTTTGGTTTATTTTCAGGAAACATTGCCTACTGAAGGAATTCATTTCTGAAGCTTTTTGTTTCTGGGACGTTGGCAGAATTCTCTGGTTCTTGCACAAAGCAGTTCTCATAAAGCACATAACTAGTTTGTATCATAAAGGGGACTGCATCAGTGTAATGAGTAATGAAAAACATTAAGGTTGGAATGCTAAAAGTATGGAGACAGACTTCTTTAGCATCCTGAAACAATTCACGCAATGACCCATCCTGACTTTTATACAGAAAAAACTCAAGCAAAGTAACATGGCCAATAAGAATATCACAAACTTTACCATGTTTTTGCTGCGTGAATTTTCAGTAATGTCTGGGGACAGGCCAGAAGCAGTCATTTTAGATATATACCATGCTATGTTCTGTTCTTTCAGACTATTCTTCTCATTCCTAGCAAAAAAGTAATGAAAATCTTTCTTTTTATGAAATCATTGGTGGATCCTATAAAACATTTCTATTTTAGATTTATTTTAAAGAAAGTTTGAAGATGTAAGAATCATTTAGCCATTAGTTAGATCTGCTGTTTTCTATATGTCTCATATATAGCACATGCTTATCTATATATTTCAATATTTATGTGGACTGACTGGATGAGTTTAAATACTTGGGATCAACAGTACAGAGTAATGGGGATTGTAGAAGTGAGGTGAAAAAGAGAGTGCAGGCAGGGTGGAATGGGTGGAGAAGAGTGTCAGGAGTGATTTGTGACAGACGGGTATCAGCAAGAGTGAAAGGGAAGGTCTACAGGACTGTAGTGAGACAAGCTATGTTATATGGGTTGGAGACAGTGGCACTGACCAGAAAGCAGGAGACAGAGCAGAGCAGAGTTAAAGATGCTAAGATTTGCATTGGGTGTGATGAGGATGGTAAGGATTAGAAATGAGTACATTAGAGGGTCATCTCAAGTTGGATGGTTGAGAGACAAAGTCAGAGAGGCAAGATTGTGTTGGTTTGGACATGTGCAGAGGAGAGATGTTGGGTATATTGAGAGAAGGATGCTAAGGATAGGGCTGCCAGGCAAGAGAAAAAGAGGAAGGCCTAAGAGAAGGTTTATGGATGTGGTGAGAGAGGACATGCAGGTGATGGGTGTAACAGAGCAAGATGCAGAGGGCAGAAATATATGGAAGGAGAAGATCTGCTTTGGCAACCCCTAATGGGAGTAGCTGAAAGAAGAAGAAGATATGGACTGACTAAGAGCTAACTATAAATCAAGAATACGTAAACAAAGGACAACTTGCCCACAAATAAAATAATGTGTAGCACAAATTTAAAAAGAGATCACAGAGCCTACCTTTTATTCTCTGGGATTTCTGTGTCAGTGAGAACAGCATGCTTGACTTCTTCCCTTGTACTCAGCAGGTCTTGTTTCTCTTTTACACTTGGTCACCTTACTTCAGCTGGGAAACTTTTGTCTATGCTTTCTGTTATAGGCATGATAGAGGAGTGTTGCCTTTTCTTGGCTCTTGGCACACAGATAACTCCTATGAGCATCACTCTTGGACAGCAGTGCTCCAAATAATAAGATGCCCTTGATGAAAAAACACTGATGTATACATATCCAATGAAAAAGAAGAGTTTTCTTTGTTTGTTAGGATCCTGCAAACTCTAATAATATTGTTTTAGAATTGTCTGTTTCTTGTTGGGGTTAGTACACAATTTTGGCAAAACACCTTATAAACTCAAGAACTCCATTGAAAAGACGAAATTCATAAAATAACCACTGATTAACTTGATATGCTGCCTAATTGCAGTTTAAGACCACAGAAGCCATACTCCATTCCAGCAGCAACAATAAAATAAAATAAAATAATCAATAAAACCTGTGTAGAGTACACCCACTGAGAGACCACATACTTACTCATATATGTAAAATTTATATTACCAGTCAACCTAACCTGTGCCTGTCTGGTATGAAGGGGTAGTAACTGGTGAAAACCCATACAGACACAGGGAGAATATGCAAACACTGCACACATGACCATAATGTTATTTGAACCTACAACTCTGGAGCTGTGAAACAGTAGTGCTGCACTACTGTGTGGCCCATAATGTAACTTGTTACAATAAAATTTAGATTTACAGCACCTTCTTGAGACTTTCAAAGCTACTGTGTAACTAAGGTTGCTGGTAAATTCACTAGATGTTTGAAGGTGGCTGTGTGAGCTCCTTGATTTAAGCCCTTCTTAGGTGAAGGCAAAAATTTCCCTCTTAAGAGCTCTTTGAATGCACAATAAATCATAGGGTGGTGTTCTTAAGCCAAGTAACAGATATAGAGGTCAAACTACAAAAGAAGAAGGTGGTTTTATTATAAGTAATAGGTAATACAACAGGTAAAACACAAATCACACAAGTAAATGGAAAATTATAAATCCAAGTGCACACTGGACTACCTATAAATGTGAAGATCCCTGATTAAGATATGGGTGGCTACTGCTCTTACTGACTTCTACTCAAAAGCATACCCTTATTACCTTTCCTTTACCCATACTCCTTCCCCCACCCCTAGCTTTTTTCATTTTCATCTGGTAACCATCTCACCTCTTAACTTGAGTTTCACCAGTCTAGTGACTGGAAGAAGCCAGTCATTCCATGAATCACTTTCATAATCCTGGGTGCCATGTAGAAGGCATGGGGCTCAAATACCTAGAGTTCCTTCTATCAGTATTTCTTCACTTTCATGACACATTCACCACAGGTGGTGCAGTGGTAGTGCTGCTGCTTTGCAGTAAGGAGACTGTGGAAGGTTGTGGGTTCGCTTCCTGGTTCCTCCCTGTGTGGATAGCGCTTTGAGTACTGAGAAAAGCGCTATATAAATGTAATGAATTATTGGTGAAGCTCAGTGTCTTTAACAAGCTTAAATAAACAGCATATTGGATTCTAGCAGCTTGGGAGGCTCCCTGGATACTGATAGGAATTCCCCATTACTTTAAATAGCTCCTGTCAGCAGCCATACCACATTATTTTCAGAACAGGTAATCCACCTAAAGTTAAGCATGTTTGGGCCCGACCAGTACTTGGATGGGAGACCATCTAGGAAGCGTATGAGTTGCTGCCTGAAGAAGTGTTGGTGTAGCCTGTGGTTTGAATGTTGATCTCAATGCCCCAGTGCAATGATGGGGACAATATGCTGTAAAAATGACGCCATCTTTCGGATGAGATATAAAAATGAGGTCCTGACTCTTTGTGGTCACAAAAGATACCTGGACATCTTTCATAAAGAGTAGAGTGTATCCCAATGTCAGGGCTAAATTGCCCACCACAGCCTAGTCATTTTGACTCCCTAATCCTCCCCTATCTCTAATTGACTACCTCTCTTACCACTTCACCACCTAACAGCTAATGTGTGGTGAGCATACTGGTGCAAAAATGGCTGCTGTCGCATCATCCAAGTGGATGCTACATATTAGCAGTGATTGAAGTGGCTCCAAACTCAATGAAGCACTTTGAGTAGTGAGAAAAAATTGCTATATAAATGTAAATAATTATTTTTTAATTATTTGGTCTTGGGACAGCACGGTGGCGCAGTGGGTAGCGCTGCTGCCACGCAGTTGGGAGACCTGGGGACCTGGGTTCGCTTCCTGGGTCCACCCTGCGTGGAGTTTGCATGTTCTCCCCGTGTCTGCGTGGGTTTCCTCCGGGCGCTCTGGTTTCCTCCCACAGTCAAAAGACATGCAGGTTAGGTGGACTGGCGATTCTAAATTGGCCCTAGTGTGTGCTTGGTGTGTGGGTGTGTTTGTGTGTGTCCTGCAGTGGGTTGGCTTCCCTGCCTGGGATTGGTTCCTGCCTTGTGCCCTGTGTTGGCTGGGATTGGCTCCAGCAGACCCTGTGACCCTGTGTTCGGATTCAGCGGGTTGGAAAATGGATGGATGGATGGATTTGGTCTTGTATGGGATTGCATCTGTCCAATCACACCCTCTTCAGATGCAAGGTTCCAATCACAGCACAAAGCATGCATACAGTAAATGCACAGCACACCACTCAGGCCTCGTGGCAACACAACAACAAAAATATCCAGCCTTTATTCATTACAGAGAAACTAGGAAGAAATGATAATGGAGGGTTTTTAAAATGAGTAACAACACTTCCACTCAACTACAAATAATAACAGATATTAAATACTGATCCTGACAGAATGTGTGCAAGGAAGGAAACTGTTGTTGGATCCCTCAGAAGTCCATCATGGATATGCTCACATTTGCTATTGCAAGATTAGACCGACCTGGCCACTGCGTTCACAACCCAAAATGCTTTTCCAGGGATGGAGTTCTGGGCCTTTTTAATTCTTGTGATTGTAGTAGATTTTGGAAACTTACAGGAAAAGCCAGTAAAACATCAGATGAGGGTGGCAGAGAGACGTTAGAGGGAACAGCGAAAACATATACTTAACCACAAACACGAATAGACTTTTAAATTTGTTTAGTATTGTGACAGACATAATGGATGGACCTGCATCCCAACTGAGATGGAGAGTGGTCCCTTAACCACTCTCTAAGAACAGTTCAGCCCCCAGTATGATAGGAGGCAGTGCTTCACTAGTATGGTTTCATAGTTTGCGAGGGCAACTCTGTTGGAGTCCATGGGTTCTGCCAGAGGGTGCTGCCAGGAATGGACTCCCAGGTTGTATGGCAGTTCAGCCTGACCCCAAAGAGCTTCCTAGGTACAAAGTTGTGGCACCAGAAGTACTCCCTGGTCCTTAACAAAAGGAGCCATCTCACCTCAATCTGGGAGTTAGAGTTGGGAGGAAGAAGACAAAGCTTAACTGTAAGGAATAGAGGAAAGAGGAGTGAGGAAATCATGTTTATTGTCAGAGGAATGAGACTGTACAAGGAATTTGGTTAAAATAAAATGGCCTTTTGAACCCAAAACTGGTGTCTGTAAGGTTGTGTCTGAAATTTGGGGCTCTAGTATATACCCTAAAGGACAAAGTATATTGTGTAGGACTTTTCCATTTTATTATGATGAATTATACCACCCTCATCTACTTTCCAACATTTATTGTGCCTCAACTTCTGTGTCAAAATATTACTTTATTTCAACATTTATATTCTCTTTAATTAGCTTTTACTATACACTTCCATTCCTGGTTGCATACATTTTGTTCCTTGTATTTTATGTCTGCAAATATCTAGTTCTGAATCAGGATAAATGATTATTCCAAAACAAAGTGAACATTTTATGTAAAATATCATAAAGGGAATCATATTTTATCTGACGTCTGCAAGTTTTATTTCCTAAATGTTGTTAAAATTAGAAGAGTGAACATGTGGCAACAACAGAAAAGAGTTGAAAAAGAGTTGAAATAAGAAAGCTGCAAAATTCTGCAAAATGGACCTAAAGTGAGAATTTTCAATGTTACTAACAGTATTGAGATAATTAAAGGAAACTCTTATTTTTTAAGATAATCAAGAGGTAAGATGAACGTGAATCTCCTTGCCCCCAGTGATTGCAGTATGATTACGTCTGAGGAGCTTTGGAAAACTAATCATAATATTGTGTTCATTTGTGTCTTTTGTAAATTCAAATGCATTGATGTAAGACATGGAATTTACATGAAATAAACAGAAAGTTTTTTGAAGGACAGAAATTGATTAATGTTGGAGTAACCTGTTTAGTGAAATTGCTGTTGTGCAAAGAAAGAACTTTTATATGTTGAGGAACTTCATCTCAACATGTTTGAGATGATTTTCCCCAATAAAGGAGGTTTTTTTTTTTAATATCAAGAGGCAAAAATCCAAGAATAGCACCTGTTTAATACAGGAAATGTACTATTAAGTATTAAATAATATTCCTGTATGGTATACAAAGCAATGCCATACATAGGTACTTTAAATTATTAACCAAGGCATCTTTATCATATTCAGTAGCAGGCATTATGTGGTTCAAGTTTTTATCCATTTCCTACCAAACACAAGAAATGTATGCCTGGGGGCACCAATATCCACAATCATGCTAAACAAGTATTAAAAAAACAAAGTGGATTTGTTGATCTATTACCATTTTAATTTTGGTTTAAGGATCTGAAAAAATATAAAGTGTAGTTACTTCTTGAAAGTTTAGGGGAAAATCTTTTGTGGTTCATGTATCTGTTGATCCCATGTAGCAATTATTATTGTAGAGGTGGTATGGAGATTGAGGTTGGAATTCTGCACATTCTTGATAGACTGTAAATTGATGAAAAAGTATAACACTTATACTTGATATTTAATTGGTAGATTGAGGATTTCCCTTGCTCAAGAATCGACCTAAAAAATTCCAATGACGTCATGTAGGCATTTAGTAATGAATTTGTTTCCAAAGGAGTTTATGCTTTACACATAATACCATTACAGAGATAAAAGCGCATACATTGAAATCACATTCAGATTATATTACTTGATTAAGTTTATTCCATGAGGCAGCATTTGTGTTTGTACTAGTATCTGTTCTTAATTAACAAATAATACTGTTTGTCTATGAACTCAAGACAATAGTCTGAGCAAGAGAAAATATTAATCTTTGTCTTTCAGCTCTATGTTTCAGATCAAATAATACAAAGATATTTTCAACTAAGAATTATCATAGAATTTGTTAATAAATTACTTATACAGATAATGAGGCAATATAAGCAACATAAGTGGTAATGTGGAATGATGAACTGAATGAAAAACAATAGTCTACAGCTAAATCAGGTACTTTTTTTTTTATAAAAAATAGGATGCTTATGCGATTATGAATACCAAAAAAATTACACAGTAAACATCTGGTCAATGGTTTAGGATAAGAGCTGGATTAAAGGGAAGAATCCAGATCTACTTGAGTAAATGGAATCCTATATGTTTCCCATCATGGTATACTCTCTTAAATATCACCTCCAAATAAATGCCTTACAAAAAAGAAAAAACACACACATGCACACATACACACACATATACTGTATATATATATATATATATATATACAGTATATATATATATATAATATATATATATATATATATATATAAATATATATATATATATCGTGAATAAAGGAGAGTAGGGGACTGAAAAGATTTGGGGGATGGCAACACCATATACTGAAAGGTAGCAAATAAATCACATGTTTACAAACAATCTCAAAACAGAACTCAATGCAGTGGATAGACAGAGGCTTTTATATGGTGGAGACAGATAGGGGATGGCCCAGGGTGGCCGGAAGAGGAAATGACGTCTGTGGTAGGTGGGTTCTGAAGGAAGTTTGTCATCAAGAAAGGCTCGAAGTGACGTCATCAGAGGGTGGGCTTATGGTGATGTCACTGCTTGGTTGGTTCTTCAGCTGGTCTGCACAGGGACAAAAGGAGAGATAGTTAAGTGACATTGTCAACCCTTGATCCGGCTGAGCAACCACGTTATTTGAGCATACCGACCTTCTCCCAAGCACATGTGTGTGACAATATATTTATATATATATTGTGGTGGATGGTGACCCCAGTGCCAGGCCAGGATATTACCAAAATGGAAGGTCAGGGGAAAGGACTTCCAAAGGGTGCTATCTCCCCCAAAGTGTTACAAAGTGGCATCCCCCCTGGGTTGCAACGGCGCCTCGGATTCCCACACTGCTGTATGGGAATTACTGTTTGCCAGCACAACCCTGTTGGGATCCGTGGATGCCGCAAGGAGGAGCTGCGGGAACACCTGGAAACAATTCCATACCTACCTAACAAACCACTTGGAGTACTCCTGGGTGTGGCTTAAAAAGAAGCCAGCTGCCTCACAGAGAGAAGCCAGAGTCAGAGGACAATGCTTGTGAAGCATGCCTATGGAGTAGTAAGGAGGCTGCAAGGCTCTGGAAGAAATGGACTGAGTTTTACTGTGCTTGTGACTGTTGGTATCAGTCCTTAGAGATAGCTCCAGGTCAGGGTGCCTTTCCCTGAATGAAAGGCTTTGTGTTGGACTGAACTGGTGTCGCTGCCTGTTTATGTCGGGTTGAGGTGGCACGTGCACCCCTGGTCTTCACAATATATATATTCATCTTCTGAACATGTTTATCCAGGGCAGGTTTATGGAGAACCTGAGGCCTATTCCAGCCTACTCCAAATATAATGGGGGTATTTTTCTTTAAGACTGATGGGTATTGTTTCCTAATGTTTGTCAAAAATTATGTGATGTGAACATATCATCAACTGTATAGTTTTTCAAAGCAGAAAGCTGAATTAATTCTGAGATGCCAAATCAGATTCCCAGTCAGTGTTCATGTGTCTTTAAAAGAGAATAAGTATCTAATTTTGCCTCCTTTATGGTTCATGAAGAGGAGTAGCCAGAAGGGTTGATACACTTATTATCTCAACAACCTTCATGGGAAACATTTGGCTCCCTCTGGCCAGATTTCCCTATATAGCTCTTGCATTTACAGTTCCATCCTGATAACAGTTTGTAGGTACCTGAAGTTCTCATCCCTCTCTAGTGTTTTTTTCCATACTTCTTGAGAGATGAACATATTTAGGCAGCACAAACTCACATATCCTGTAATAACATGCTCCTTAATAAAGTTGTTTTATTTAAAATAGAGTACGATGAATTAAAATCTGTTTATATTTCTCAGCCTTCATAATTCCATTGATTTTACTTACTCTGTTTTTTGAAATGCAGCCCCAGATCATAAAAGAACAGCCATTCTGTTTCACAGAATGCTATAGTCAGGGATCAATACACTTGTAGCCAACTCTTCTTCTAACATAATGGCATCTTTGTGAAGCAGAAATTTCATATGTGAACTCACTGCCCCAAAAGATTGATTGTCTGTTTATGTCATTGGTTGTTTCATCATGCTTTACAGTCTTTTATGAACTGTATTATGTTCTGCTTGTTGCTTTCCCACAAAATATGTTTCTTAGCTGCAACATATCCTACATGACCATTTCTTTTAGGGCACCTTTGGATGCTTGAAGCTTGCCCTTTGGTGCCAGATGATTCTGTCAGCTGCTGAGCAATCACTCCTTTAAGAATTCCTTCTGTCCATTAAGGAAGTAACATTTAAGTAACATTCATGAGCTCCAAGACAGCATTTTGGTCATCTCACTGCAATATCTGTCTTCAACTTACTCAGCTTCTTCAAATTTCTTTATGACAGCTTAAAAGGCACATGTTGAAAATGTAGTTTGTTTTGCTATTGCTTGCAGACAATAGCCTTGCTAATGCAAAACTATAATCTCATGTCTGTCAAAGAGTTCCACTTTCTAATGTCTCTTCTAGGCACCACAGTATTTATGGTAATCACCCAGTATACCTGTTTATTGTTATAAATAACCACTAGCACACTTGCTAATCACTACATTAATTTGATACACATGTGCTGTTGGTGGAATTTAACAAATCTGCAGTGGCTGGGGTGCTTCAGGTAGAGATTTGGAAACCAGACCAGTGTTGTCCCCAACATTTCTCTCCAAAACATTAATATCTTTTAAAAAAACACAAAAAATATTCTTGCATTTTATTATCTTATTACATCTCATTCTCAAACCTGGTTAATTTAATTCACAGTCATGGTGACCTGAAGCCTATTCTGGCAGCACTGAGCATAAGACAGGTAGCAGCCCTAGACAGGGCACAAGTCTATCTCATGGCTTACTTTTTATTGTTTCAATGGTTATTTGTATTTATTCTAATTTTATGTGGTGTTTTCATGTGCAAATAAACACTTAAATGCACAGACAACTACCTTTAAAAACAATATTTTTGGATGGGCTAAGGTTTTTAATTAGTATTGTATTACATCAGATGTTTTTATACAAATTGTTTGCTCAACTCTGTATACTGTTACAGATTATTCACATATTATGTAATTTCAATATATGTAACCTTTTAGTTTTTTTTATGTCTGGTTCCTATCAGCTTTTGCTTTAAGTGAGCAATTAGAGTCAAAACCATGAACAGCCATGAGAACTAGAACTGCAAATGACCGAATGACACCTTCTTTTTTGTGCCCTTGAAGAAGAAGACTTCTACTCAGTTACCAGAAAAAAAAAAGATATGGTGAAATGTACTGCTGGTAAAATGTATCAGTAGTTTTAGGGATTTAGATTATCATGAAGACACCAAATACTCTTGAGAAATCTGCCTTTTCTATTTTATTTCAAAAACTTTTAATGCAAAGCTTCTGCTTGACAGTGCCTGAGCCATTCCATAGCCGTTTTCATTGGTAAGAATTAATTTCAATGTTTATATATTATTTAGCCATTTCCTTATCTTCTTTTGAGAATTATTTTTTTCATTTCAGTTGCCATTGAAGTGTATTTTTCTGTCATAATCTTTCACATGCTTTTTTCTATAATTCTTTATAATCCTCTTCTTTGAAACTTTTGCTTTTTATATTTCACCTACAGTTTCCATCATTTTTTACAAAGTATTCATTTGTTGACTTTATTTTTATTTCTAGTTTTCTTTTTTTAATGAATTGTTAATCATGCAAATTATTATATGCATAAGATGTAACATAGTTTGTTCTTCCCTCAAAATGTATATGTCAGGTGATGAACATTCAGTTTTTAGGATACAAATGGCTCTATAGTTGGCAAATGTCCCACGATCAAATAAATTAAATTTATTGGTAGCAGTATCTCAACAGACTATTTAATCAGTCCAGTCCAGCACAGCACAATATAATTCTTCCTTTCTTCTCCTTCCACTCTTCCCTTGCAAGCCTCCCAAACCCCTGAATGAGACAGACTAGCTTCTTTTATGTCAAACCCAGACCCATCTTGTGCTGTTCAAGATATGACCTTCTATCCCAACAGGTTATATATATGGTGAGCATAATGGGAACATGGCTCCATAGAAGAAACTCTCCCAATAAAGAAAGAAGAGTGTTGTAGTAGGTGTGTGTCAGCAGAACACTGAACACTGTTAAGTACAGCTAGAATTATGTTGCCTTTAGCAGGGAGCAGATAGTCCTGTAGCTATCTTTAAATTCTGGCCTACTAGTTTCAGGGACTTCCAGAATGTACTGTATGCATACCTGGTTGTGGTGGACCTGACACTTTGACAGTATGTTTGGGGCTTGGTCAAGAACTGATCCTTAGTTACAAACTGTTCCTTGATGGAGAGTAGTTGGATTGTTTAGAGTAAGTTGGGTGTATCCTAAGTTGCAAGGAGAAAGAAAGAAAGAAAGAAAGAAAGAAAGAAAGAAAGAAAGAAAGAAAGAAAGAAAGAAAGAAAGAAAGAAAGAAAGAAAAAAGAAAGAAAGAAAGAAAGAAAGAAAGAAAGAATATATTGTGATATTTTCAGTATTAGGATTTTCTTTACTTGATTTGATCATTTGCTTTTGTATTCTAATGTGATCTATCCATCCTTTGTGTATGTTACTAAACAGACACAGTTTTTTGAATTACTTATTAATTTTCTTAGGCTATGGAATCCCTGCAAGATGGATCAATTAGTTTTGACTCTTACTACGTATTGGTATCTCCTATAATTGTGGAAACTATCATCATATCATTAATTTCCTATCTTTTTTTCCAATGGTTCAGAATCAAAGACCTGTATTATTCTGTTCAAATACAGTATCTGTATTCTAAATAATTTATCCTGCTAGAAGGAAAATAATTATTATGGAACAATAATTTGGCAATATTGTTCTTCCTAGTATTTTGGGTTACATTAAACTAATTTGCCTTTTAGACTTTTAGTTTTTGATTAATCAACTTATGAATGAAGTTTAATCAGGCTTCTTGCTTCCTAATGTATGTGCTCAGACAGACCTGAATATACTCACAGTCTGTGGTTTGCTTTTCTATATATACTGAGAGGCACAAACAACAGAGCTAGGACCTTGAGAAGGATTATTGAACTTATGATCAAAGTGTAAGGACGGGCTAAGATCAAATACTGGGAATTCAAAATATCATGCACTTAATCAAAAAATGATCTGAAAAATGAAAATAAAAATAATACTCAGATTTGTTAACCCTCAACATTTCTTCAAGTGCCACAAAAAATTCTAAGTATAAATCCAGAATCTTGGATGGTTAACTTCAGTGCAATTCAGGTTTAAATACTGTCATTCTCGGACGAATTCCAGTAATCACCCCCTAGCAACCCACTGTTGCATCATAACAATGATACCCCAAAATGGTGGCACCCATAACAAAAACAAAATAGCATGTTGGGGGAACATTAAATAATTAAGAATTAAATCTAATTAAATAATATTACAATTTTGTATCACAAAAATGTGAAAATTAAGATCTTCAGGAACTCTAGAATACAAAACAAATAAAAAAGAAAAAACTATTGAAAACAAACAAGAATGAACAAAACCAATTCCCAGTGCCTAATTCATGACAATCTACAATGACCAGCACAGTGATATATCATACTACAACTGTAATTCTCCTCACCTACATCTGTTTTCATTACATTGATGCCAAGTTTTGATAAGTTCCATGTGTCCAGTTAATGCTATACGTACAGATTAAATCCAGTAGCAGGGAAGTGCAAAGTTTGACTGACAATGGAGTCCAATTAACATGCAGATGGCCTATAAGTAAGGGGTAGGGATACAGTAACACCTTCAGCTTCTGTGGCTCTCTGTGAAATGAGATGAGAAGCACTGTTACAACTTTTAGATTTTAATGCATTTCAAATATATGATTCCCTAATGCTTATAACATGGTATAGTATATAGCAGGGGTACTCAGCTTCAGTCCTGGAGATCCACAGATATTTACCTCTTGGTCTTTCTCTTCTCTGTCATTTATTTCAAAACATTGTATTAACACAGATACTTCATGATGCATATACACAGGTTTAACTGGAAAAGCACTAGCTGGAGAGCTAGTGGTTCCTTTGTTATTTGCACCTCATTATTAACTGATGGCTGATTAAGAAAATAGGCAACAATTAATACCTTAAAGCAGCTGTTTAAAACTAAAATAGGCAATTAAGACTTCTGAATTATAATAAGTAAGTTAATTAAAAATAAGCCCAAACAACATAATGCTAATGGTAAATAAATGGGTTCTAATTAAAAATTTGGTTAAAGCAAAAACCTGAGTTGAGTACCACTGGTATATAGGATGGCAATATTCTGCATAATTTTCCAAACCTGCTTATTTACAGTATACAAAGAACTGCATAGAACTCTAGCCTGTCTTGTAAGCATTGAGAAGCAAGAATCAACAGTAGGTGACTTACCAGTCTATCATAGGCCACAGTCACAAACATTGACACTTCAGTGCTAATTTAAAGCTAACATATCAATTAATAATACATGCAATTCAAAAGTAAGCAGACAGAATTAAATCTGTACATCACATATACATTTAATGAAGTGTTCTAATTTTTTTTTTAGCTAGAATGGATTATCTGGCAGTAATGTAGCTATTAGGCATTTTTCTACACTGCACAACCCCCTTACCCCCTTCAGGCTTGAGAACAACTTTCTTGTCTAGACAAGAGTAGGCTAAAAGGTGCTTGTGGCGAACTTCTCTTTGTGCATGGACTTTAGTGCCAGGTCTCACTGTGGTGCAGCGGGGTTTTGCTTTATAATTCACATAGCTGAGCTGTACAAAATATGGCCAGAGGGTGTCTTCTATTCTGTTTGACTGATTGGCACTTTACAGGCAGGGTTTATTAAGGACATTTTCTGCTGATTGTTTCCCATTCATCTGCATAGACTTGTTTTTGCTATTGCAGATAAATTGCAACAGCTTGTCAAAGTATATAGATCTGGCAATAAAAATACATGGATAAACAATAAAAACACATTTTCTGTCTGTTATTTCCCCATATTCATTGTAAAACCTATTTTTAAAAGAGAAAGAAAGAGGCCACGTAAGTCATACCTGGATAATAACAAAACATGCTGAAACCTTGAGTGAAAAATGTATGAGAAGTATTGAATCCCTTTTTAGTTTAGTTGTTTAGTTTAGTTAAACATATCTGTGTGAATTGGTGGATCAGTGGTTAGCGCTGCTGCCTGATGGATCAATATCCTGCTTTGAATCAAGCACCTTGATCATAATCTGTGTGAAATTTGCAAATTGGGTGGCATGGGCAGTGGCGTAGCCAGAGTTCGTGCCGTTCGGGGTGGGGCGGTGCTTCATTTTGCTGCCCTCCAACATAACCTGAATATGTTAACCTATTTAAACAGAAAATTAAAATGATGTACAGAGAAAAATTAAGATAAATTTTCCATAGATTTATTCATATATAGAGAAACAGCAATAATGTTTCACATATAATTATTTATAAGCATCAACTAGACAAGAATGTAGTATAGACACACTGATGACCAGTGTTCTGATAAGTTTAATATAATTACGCTGTTTTCTGCGTAGAGCAAGAACGCATTCAGGTTGATAACGAAAAGAAATTATGAACTGTAAATTAGTTGTTTATCTTCCTAGAAATTATCGGTGTAGTGTTTATGTTTATTTTTGTTATTGCCTCATAAATTTCAACTGCTGTGTCTGATTCCGTCACAGAAGAACAGTCTAAAAATTATTTTTGAAGCATTTGTAGGTAAAAATCAGAGAATTTTACTTTTTTCATTCATGAGTGATATTTTTCCAAACCCTGCTGCTTACACACGAATTGTACTGAACCTTTTGGCCAATAATGCCGCCCCCAAAAATGTGCCACCCGGGGTGGACCGCCCCCTCCACCTGCCCCTAGCAATGCCACTGGGCATGGGATTTCATGCCACATTTCCAAAAAGAAGAAATTTAGGATTAGAATAAAGCATAGAGAAGAAGAGTTAGAGGGCCAGGGTACCACAGTGTAATAGCATGGAGAATTATTTACTTTTCTCACTGACTTAAGTTGTTTGCTATGTGAGAGCATATATTCCAAACTGTAATAATATATAGCATTTTTACCAGGCAGTTGGGGTTCAACCACTAAGGTACATACTTACTTATAGTGCTGTTTCACCCAAGGCTACACTATGCACAAACTATCTATTAAACCTGTGTGTTCACATTTCTACTTACCAGACTCAAGGACTGTAAAACATATTGTGCTCACTAGGCAGTTGGGGCTGCAGCAAATAAGGTACACCCATGGTGTGCCTTATCACCTACGACGACACCACAGTATGCACAGACTTTATGAAGAACTCCTTTTTTCAGCTCTACTGAAATGAAAATTAATCATGAGCTTTTAGTTTCCAGGAGAGAAAGTACAGGCAGAATAACAGTGAAGGCAAATTGCTCTTTAATTCAATGCAATCTAAGTGTAACACCATATTCAGAAGAATAGGAGGACATACTACATAAAGTATACAACTTGGACTCTTGCATCTGCAACAGGTTTAAGATGGTCTTCATTCCTAGTTTTTTTAAGGAGATCGTTCCTCCCCCAAACGATGCGACTCTTCAATTCCACCCGGGGGAGTAAACGTTAACATTATTCAAAGTTATCTGTTTTTACCTGCATTTTTATTACTCTTTAATTTAATATTGTTTTTTGTATCAGTATGCTGCTGCTGGAGTATGTGAATTTCCCCTTGGGATTAATAAAGTATCTATCTATCTATCTATCTATCTATCTATCTATCTATCTATCTATCTATCTATCTATCTATCTATCTATCTATCTATCTATCTATCTATCTATCTATCTATCTATCTATCTATCTATCTATCTATCTATCTATCTATCTATCTATCTATCTATCTATCTATCTATCTAGTTTCAGAGTCTCTCCAGAGGCAGAATCACAGACATTTATGCTGCTATCAGATGGAAAAGTAGAAGACCCTCTAACTAGGTTATTTTTCTGGTTTTCGAATCTTCTGTCTATTAGGCATATCCATCCTGTGAGTGCTGAGTCATGCCTCCTTGTTATTCTTGTTCTAAATAAGAACTTTAAAACACTTAAATAATTAATTTACAAATACACCATTTGAATCAGTGGGTGGAAACTTTTGTCAGGCAGAAATTCAATCAGTTCTTAAACCTTATCCAAATCAATCAAGAAGGGTTGGAAAAAAAAGTCGAGTTAACCAATTCCATTAATGTCAGTTCAGCATATCAGTTAAAAAGTGCAAGTAATTCCTCCTGAGGATATGACGCCACCATCATATTGGCACAATTCAGTTGCAGATTATGAAAACTGCATATCACATGGGTAACCCCCATTTATTAGACACTTGTGCTCCATCCTGTGTTTGGTTGTAAACTGATGATTACTTCCTGGGACAAGGAAGCTTTAAGTGATTGGATCAGAAGACAGGTCTTGAGAGGCAGGGTCTCTGATCTTCTCTTGGATATTTTTCTTTGGGTTTGATGGCAGAAGGGGTAAATGGGTAAGTGGCTATATTACAGTTAAACCCTTCCAATTTTTACCCTTCAAATCAATGACTGAAATGGACACACCATACCCTTGTGTGTGATGTAAGTTAATTGGATGTTCTATATTGACGCAGTGTGGGTGATTGCACTGCATTGGACTGTTGCTCCATGCAGGTGTGGTTGCTGCCTTTTACCCAGTTCTGGAGGTAGTCTTTGACTGGCATCAGTCCTGAATTGGATTAAGAAGATTTCAGAATATTATGATTTTCAGCTATTCTCTACATCAGCAGAAGAGAGAAGCCAATCCAGTATTGGGTGTATGTTCATTTATACAATCTTACTCATACATTTACACCTGGTAAAAATGATTCAGAATTAGATGTGAGAGAGAATTGAAGTAACGGGACAAAATCTACACTGACAAAGGTAGAATATGCAAACTCCATATGGGGAGTGCCTGGCCGCTGGACCCAAGGCTCTCAAGCAGTGTGTCTGCAGCACTCACCATTGTATCCTCATGCCATTCTTGCAATTTCATCTATATATGACAAATTAACTAAGTTAAAAGTAGATTAAAATGAAAAGATGGCCACTTTCCAAATAGAAAAGAATACCCTTTGCATCAAGAACAATATCTAGCTGATAGACAATATGTGTTAGGAGTATGTCAGAATGCAAGGCTCTGTTGTGTTTACAGTGTGTCCCTGAAGAATTATGTCCTGTGGGTTCAGTATTATCAAACAATCATTTTAAAAATAATATTTTTAAACTCCAACAGCCACTATTCTGCTCAATAATGATTGAATTACATTTTTTCGTTTAGTTGTTGCAAAGTTCAGTCTCACAAACAAAAGAAATGTGCATATTTTAAATGATGACTCAGCAAACTCAAAAAGAATGCCTGCAAATAAACATTTGCACTTCGTCTCAAAGGTCTCATGTGTAATTGAGTCTGGAGAAGCATCAACAGACACGTACACAGGGTGAGGTGTGTATTTAAAAAATTGTCCTATATTTAGTATCTTGCTCTATAGTTTGATAGAAAGAGAAAATTCTTTTAGATCACAAGATATTTACTTTATATACAATAAAAAAGCAAAAAGTTTCTTTTGAAATTAACCAAAAGTATTTCACCTAATAAAATGAAGACTAAATAAAGTACACAGATTACCATTATAAGGATTAAGTAATATAATTTAAAATGAAGTGGAAACATGAACATCTTAACAGAAAAAATGTGGTGTCCTCACAATACAGCAGTTACACATAAATGTAGAGGGTTATGGACACAGCATAAAAATATTTGCCTAAAGGAATTTTTCATTAATAAAAATTGTATGGTCTTAATAAGTCTTAGAAAGGTTTCTTTTAAGAAAATGTAATGCATTTTACCAGCTCCCTTTTTTGCCATTGGGACCATTGGCTGAAAAAAAAATGATTTAAATAGAAGTTTAATGAAAGATCACATTTATTTTGGAATCTCTTTGTAAAGAGTAACTCTTGAGTTAAATGGACTCAGACAGACTTAGCGGTTCCATTTAAAGTGAACACTATCTGAGCATACTTTATATGTCAATTTTCTAATCTACAGATGAAAATAGAGCTGTGCCACAAAAAACAAGGTAGAATTATATATCCTAAATTAGCTACTTGGTCCTACCATATGCATTACACATTTGGAGTATTTTCCATTACCAATCTGTTTAACAATACATCTTTGGATTTTGGGAAATAAAAACACCTTGAGAAAACCAAAATTGCAGGACATTCTGAAAAAGTCACAGGAAATGCACAGAAATCCTTTCTAAACTTGTGATCAGGATTACACCATTTAGAAGCAGCAAGTATTAATAATGTCTGTCAGTTGTGAACAGTGTAATTATTATACAAATACCAAATAAGCAGATTAGTTTAAATACATATACAGTGATTTTCGTTATTCTTAATACTATGCCTTATTGAGGCTTATCCTAGTGACAGAAAAGCTGATTTTATTTGTTATAGTATATTGTAATTTTATTTGGACTGAAGTGGGTGGGTTGTTATTCGTGATCCATGATGTTCATAATGTTATTTAAAATAAATTGATTGCTTGAATATACATTCTTTGTTTCATTACGCCAGACATGGAATTTGCCGATGTGGCTACTGGCGCCTTTATTCACCTTAAGTTTGCATTACTGAAAAATAACATATTTGTCATTATGTAATCATTCAATGTAGCTGAGTGCTATTATAGTGTATTTAATATACTATGGTATTATTAAACAACCATATATGAAGTAACGTGAGGCTCTGTTAAGGTTACCTTTAATATTCAGACTCTGTCACACACACATGCACATGCACACATACACACATACACACAAGCACGCGCACGCACACACACATATATATATATATATATATATATATATATATATATATATATATATATAGCATATATATATATATTCTAAAAAGAGCTATAAAGGCACCCGACCCAATGCAGACTGGACACGGAGGCACATGTAAAATAAAACAATTATTTATTTTTCTTCAGCTGGAGGGCACACCTTCCCCATGTTCCCCAGCCACAGCACAGTCCCAAACCACCAAATAAGCACCAACATGCTCTTCTTTTCCACCACCATTCCTCCTCCAAGATTCGTCCTCCTCCTCCCGACTCTGGCCCCTTGAGTAGTGGCTGCTGGACCCTTTTATAGTCCACCTGGAAGTGCTCCAGGTGGTTAATTGCCATGTTCCGGCTGCACTTCCGGGTGTGGTGAATATGCTGCCCATACGGGCTCAGGAGTCCCAGCTGCAGCACCCCCTGGCGGCGCCTGCGGAACCCAACAGGGCTGCACTCAACTTCAATTCTCATGGAGCCCTGCGGGAAACCGAGGCACTGCTCCAATCCAGGGGGGCGGCCATCTAGCGTCCATGGGGAGGTATTGCACAGTCCAGAGCTGCTCCCCCTGAACATATAACGAAGGGGCATCCCGGCCAGACATGGACCCCGGCCATCCACCACAATATATATACAGTATATATATATATTCATGTCTTGTTTACACAAATATACATGTTTTGTAGTAATGTATATGTACTGTACATGACTTTATACATATATGTGTGCCTATGTACATACAGTATATCTTTTCCTTTATAGTATAACACATTACTAAAGGAAAAATATATTATACTAGGCATCACATTTAAGTTAATTTCTCGGGCAAATGTGAGACAGCACATTTTGATTCTATAAAACTCTTTTAAAAATCTTTTTACATTTTGTCAAATTTCACGTCAACAGCTTGTCTAGTTCACTTTTCCGCTAAGTGTACACACTCCTTTGCTAGTAAGGAAGCGATTTGAATAGGCCAGCAATTCTGTGCCCTTGGTTATTTCAAATATGTAAGACTGGAGTCACAAGATGCGTTTCTCAATTTTCAGATGTTTTGGATTTTGATGAATGTATGGGTGCGGCAACACACTATATCAGTGCATGCTCCCTACCATCACCACTACAACCATGGTCTTCAATACAATGCTTTAATTCTGTAAATATTTTCTCACCTTGACATTTTGTACATAGGCTGAGAACTAATTTGCTCTATCACCTTTTTCTCTAAATATCACCTACTGTAATTTCACCAAGAAAGCGACCACAATACTGTTATTTTGAGTGCTTTGTGTAAAATGAGGATTTGGGGATCATAGTGTCATAGTGTAAAAATCAAACAATGCACTTTTGAATTTTTAAATGTGCCCTGTTTTTTTGCCCTGTGATCAGCTGATGATGATTTTGTGGAGCGTGACTTGACAAGTAGTAAAAATCTCTTTATTTTACAAGGATTCATCTGTTTTCTTGTGCTTTGGGCAGTTTCTTAGAGAGAAACAATGGCTTATGAACTTTGTGTTTCACATTCATTAGTCCTGTTTTTTCAGAATGGGACTTGGGTGTCATTTCTGAAACTTTTGTAGTGCTACCAGCAAATCAGTCATTCATTTCAATACTTCAGACAGCTGAAGCATACATTTTACCTGCTTCCATAGCGTTAATGGAAGCCTGTAGATTTGAAATGCCACATAGTGTCACTGTCAGCAGGAAGGAGTCCTTCAGTTTCTCCAGTTCTTCTGTCATGTATTGTTTTTTATCTTAGATCTGAATTCCTCTGAATTATCCAGTTCTACCACATTTCCATATTACTTAGGTCTGATATGTACAGTACAATTCCCAGAGTCAACGCAATATTTTGACCCAAAAATGATGCACACCACAACCTAACTCTTCTATAAACAGGATCTTTGAGCCATACACATACAGTGTCATGACAGCAGGCATAAACTGTACATCAGTTTTTTGTCTGCATTGGGAGAAACATCAGAGAACACATAGTATTGCATGTATTACCTAATGGAATGATCATCATCCCCAAACATTAAATATTAATAGCATCTATTAGATTCATACCTAGTGGCATGGATCGTGGACTATCTTAAAGATAGACCTCAGTATGTGCGTTTTGGGAACTGCACGTCTGACATTGTGGTCAGCAACACAGGAGCGCCACAGGGGACTGTACTTTTCTGTCCTGTTCAGCCTATATACATCGGACTTCCAATACAACTCGGAGTCCTGCCATGTGCAAAAGTTCGCTGATGACACTGCTATTGTGGGCTGCATCAGGAATGGGCTGGAGGAGGAGTATAGGGACCTAATCAATGACTTTGTTAAATGGTGCGACTCAAACCACCTACACCTGAACACCAGCAAAACCAAAGAGCTGGTGGTGGATTTTAGGAGGCCCAGACCCCTCATAGACCCAGTGATCATCAAAGGTGACTGTGTGCAGATGGTGCAGACCTATAAATATCTGGGAGTGCAGCTGGATGATAAATTAGACTGGACTGCCAATACTGATGCGCTGTGCAAGAAAGGACAGAGCCGGTTATACTACTTTAGAAGGCTGGCGTCCTTCAACATCTGCAATAAGATGCTGCAGATGTTCTATCAGACAGTTGTGGCGAGCGCCCTCTTCTACGCAGTGGTGTGCTGGGGAGGCAGCATTAAGAGGAAAGACGCCTCACGTCTGGACAAACTGGTGAGGAAGGCAAGCTCTATTGTTGGCATGGAGCTGGACAGTTTAACATCTGTGGCAGAGCGAAGGGCGCTCAGCAGGCTCCTATCAATTATGGAGAATCCACTGCATCCACTTAATAGTATCATCTCCAGACAGAAGAGCAGCTTCAGCGACAGACTGCTGTCACTGTCCTGCTCCACTGACAGATTGAGGAGATCGTTCCTCCCCCAAACTATGCGACACTTTAATTCCATCCAGGGGGGTAAACGTTAACATTTAACATTATACATAGTTATTGTCTGTTTTTTCACCTGCATTATTATCATTCTTTAATTTAATATTATTTATTGTATCAGTATGCTGCTGCTGAAGAATGTGAATTTCCCATTGGGATTAATAAAGTATCTATCTATCTATCTACTGTCAATACATAATCTTTCTCTGAATTTCCAATATCTGATATATATTACAAGGTGCTGATAACTTAGTATATTTTTATCTTTTTGTCCTACTAATTGCAGCAAAAGTATGTAACACCCCTTACACCGAGTAAATGCACATTTTCTGTTTGAATATCTGTTACAGCTATATCAGCAGCAGAGGCAACTGCTCTGAGACTACAATGGAAGCTCTGCCTTCTGTAAAATGTCACAAAAGAAATTTGTCAAGTAGGTACTGTTGTACTTACTTTGTGCCTAGTTCATTAAGAGTCAGCAATAATTTCTTGCAGGTTTTCTAACATGATTTTTTTTCTTATAAATTCCCGTGGCAGCACAATCCATTAAAACCCATTGAAGTGCAGCTTCACTGGGCTTCAATGGCACTGCAGAATATACTTTGGGTTTAGTGCAGCAAAGTTGGATGTTTATTGGACAAATGCAGAATGCCATTTTCAGGCAAGACTCATTGTTTCTGGGAGTAAATGGAGCATTGGGCAGACCAGGACACTGGGCTGCTGCATGATGATTGCAAAAACTGTCAAAGTAGCTGAACCTCTTTTTGAGTGACAGCGTTTTGGCATCGAAGCATTTCAAGTTCAGTCCCATGCAGATTTTTGGCAAGTAAAGTTGTGAGACAAGCTACTGTTTGTTAGTCTGTTATCTGCTAGTGATATAGACCACTATTTTCATTTGTTCATATCCTACTGTAAATAAAAAAATAAACATAACATTCTTGAGTTTGCTCCTTGTTTCAGTTTAGTTAAGTTCATTTGCTTATTTCAAACTAGGTCATGGTGGGGGTGGTTAGACAGCCATCCAGTCAGCTCTTCATAATGCTAATATTGTTGACCTGATTTTGACAAAGCCATTTGATTGTCTTCCTTATGAGGAGACACTCAGAATTAAACAGCAGGGAAGATCAATGGTCAAGGTTGATTTTGTTCAAAAGTCTGGGAAAAATAACCAGTCTTTTCAACTCTCCTGGTATGACAAGGTGAGCTGTATGACTGGAAGTGCTCTGACAAAGTGAATGTACTGTTGGCTATATCTCTTAATAAAACCATCTCAAGTTGTTTGGTTAAAACTGGGTTTTGGGCATCTGGTTAACTTTGACAGGGCATACACAAGACATGAGAAAAGCAATGAACACATGAGTTAATGCGCACGGTTAAGTTGTCTTGGCAGGGTTAGAGTAGAACATGCAATTAATGATGGTGTTTGCATTCAGGCTGCAAAACACAATGAAACAGCAAAAAAAACTGGGCTTTTCTTAACCGTCTAATTGACGTCACTTCACTGCTTGGCCGTCAAGAGCTGGCATTCAGAGGGCATGATGAGGGTAGTGAATCTGCTAACAAGGGGAATTATAGAGAATTCATGTAAACATTATCCAAATATGATTCTGTCTTTGCCACACACTTCCATTCATTCCTGTGTTTTCTGGCAGTTCCCATTCTATTCAAAATGATTTGATTTCTGCTATTGCAGCCACTGTTGTTGATGAAATCAAAGGTCAAGTTCAAACTGCTCTCTTTTTTCATGGCAAGTAGATGAGACAACTGACATTTCGTGTCTGTCATACAGTAGTTCGATATGTCGATACTGCAGGTCAAATTCAGGAGTGATTTTTTGATGTTTCAGGGGGATGAGTTACCCAGTCTGTCTTTGATGTTTTAAATAAAAAAAAATGCAGGGCTACAATTACAAAGAAAACTTTGGCTCAAAACCTATAATGGGGCTGCTGCCATGACTTCCTCTCTGAATGGACTTCAGGCTAAAGTTAAAGCAATAGACCCCAGTATAATTTTTGTACACTGCTACGCACACAGACTGAACCTCATGTTGTCTCAGGTGGCAAAATGCTAGTCTAAATTCAGAATGTTTTTTGATTCTCACTCTGGGTTTACCACATATTTTTTGTAAAATGAGCAGGAGGATGTCTTTTCTTGAGGGTGCTCATGGTTACCCTGTACCTCTCTTACTTGGTGGAACTTTACATAACAATTAGTGAGCGATGTGGCGAACAACTATGATGATTCTTATCGAGGATGAGACCATAGTAGATGACGACACACTCAATGCTGCCAAAGGCTTCTTATGGACACTGGAGGAGTCTGAGTTTGTTTTCATGTTGGACACATATGAACAAATCTTCTCAGAAACTGATGTGGTCTGATGTAAGAGTCTTCTTGCTTCTGCAAAGGAGAAGAGGTCAGAGGAGGCTTCCAAAGCTGTTTATGCAAAAGCAGCAAGCCGCATATTAGACCCTCAAAATAAGCCTAAGCAAAAGTGTCGGTGTCTGTCACTGCAGGATCCCCAGAAGCGTTACCAAGTTTTTTGAAGAAGATTTCTGAGTGTTTTTCAAATTTGGAAAGAATGTGCTTCTTAGAACTAATAAATCCAGTAAAATTTGATGAAATGAAACAGGCGTTTCCTGAGGAGGCATTCCAAAGTGTCCTGAAAAGCTATGGCCATTTCTTTGATTCAGGGCGACTGAGATCTGAACTCCAAGTCCAAAATTCAAATTGTGACTTGCAGAGTAACTGGGGTAAAGTTGGCTCGCTAAGCACAGTCCTTGAAAACAGCCGCAACACTCCATAGTGGATCAAACCAAACAGATGCAACAACCCATTATGTATCAAGCCTGTTAGCTTCACATTGGAATAAGCTATTTACTCTTGTATATCAAAAAAATGAAAACCTCCCTCTCTTATTTTATCTTTACTTATCTGGTCAAAAACGTAACCATTTTTCACACAATTTCTAAATGTGTGTGCTACCTATCTAGAAACTTCTTTTCTGCATCGCTTTCCTTATATCTACCTCCCTTTCTCCTTCCCATAAGCCAAGGAAAGAATCGGCCCTAAAGGAAATGTTAATCCTTTAGCAAAGGCCACTCTCACTCACTCAATTAGAAGTCACCAACATGCATGATCTGCATATTTTTGGAATGTGGAGTGCTGTGGTACCTGAAGATATGGATATAACAGTAAATCTAACAAGACCTGAACCTGGCTTACTGGACCTGAGATGTGGTACAACTGTGTACCATTTTGTGGTTTCTCATGATGACTGTTTTTTAAAAAGTGTAGAACCTTTAAGCCTTCTGTAGAAAAGTAAACCACTTCATCACTCAAATTACCTCCATTTGATAGAATTATGCTAGCAGCTTTAAGAATGATAAAAATGAAGATTCGATCAAATTAACAAGTTCTTGCTGTAAGTTCATTTTTACAAAACAAGCAAGTAATAAGCAAAAATTTGATGGCTTAAAAAAAGATTGAGCATGTGGACCTTTATCATTTTGAATATCATCTAATTTCAGAAGAAATCACACTAAAGAATCTGATTATGTTTAAATCTTCCATTTCACTCTGCTACTTATGCTAGTGTTTATGTAAAGAACATTAACATACAATACTTTAAAAGAAAGAATTGTTAATGGTGAAAATCTCAGTTTTTGATGAACAATAAGTAGAAAAATATTGTCGGTGCACAAGAAAGTAGAAACTTTAGAAGCAATTATATATTACTTTGAGGTCTGTAAAGCAGTCTATCATATCCAATGCTTGTATTAATGTGACAGTCATATTGAAGTTTCTATCTAAATATCTTTATGGAAATTAAAAAAAATACTACTTTTAAAACATAAAACAAAAGGGCAGATGGTCAGAGAGATCCAAAGCTGGATGAGGGAAAAAGATGCTTCTAAAATGTTTGCAAACAATCATCTCCAATAAGAAACTGATAAATAAACAATAACTTAATCAAGAAACAACCACCTTGTGATGAATGTGTTACTTCTTTTATTCTTTTAATTTGCTTAGAAGGTTTTAGAATAGCAGGGCATTTTTTTTGCAATCAAATGTTTATTGAACAAGAAAAGGAATACATCCATCCATCCATCCATTTTCCAACCTGCTGAATCCGAACACAGGGTCACGGGGGTCTGCTGGAGCCAATCCCAGCCAACACAGGGCACAAGGCAGGAACCAATCCTGGGCAGGGCGCCAACCCACCGCAGGGAAAAGGAATACAGCCAGAGAAAATCAACGGAAATAATTGATTTTGAGCTATATAAGAACACAAAAACAATCCACCGGCACCCACCCACCTCAACCCATCTGAGACTGCTATTTATTCAGAAACAAACAAAAAAGGAAAGAAGAGTCAGCAAGTAAACTGGCACACACATCACACAGGAGAGCAAGACAAAGTAAGCAAAAAAAAATAGTAGGATCTTTTGAAACAAAAAAAATAAAATAAATAAAGATCTGCATTTATGAATTGAAGAATTGTAATGCTGCAAACCTGGAAAAAACAACTTACTCATTATAAAACATAAATGCTTTTTATTGATGCTTTTTAAAGTCATGTGCTATTGTTATTGTCCTTTATATTCCTCTTAGCAACTAAGCATTTAACTACAAATTGTACTATATGTATAATTTGTATGTGACAAAAAAAATGACTTAATCAAAAAATGTATTTGAGCTGGTATGTTATACAAGTTTGTATATAGCAAAGGCTCCCAAGATGCAAAAAGTTATTGAATAATGTAGTGAGAAAATGCCTCTGTTAGCTAACCAAACAGGCTTGACTGGTTAAATGGACATTTTTCATGTGTACAGTTATATAAATGAAAACTGTCTACATTAATAAAGAAATTGCCTCATCACTTAAAATGCTTCTGACCAAGAGAGTAAAAGTGAATTGTGTTAGAAAAAAAAACAGAAATGCAAATCAATCATCATCACATTTTCTCAGAAAGACTACAGAGTTTCCCTACAATGCTGTTCTTAAACATGATTGCTGTAAAACACTCTTGCTAAGGTTCGGTAATCAGCAAACTGAAGAAAGCAAAAAAAGAAACACTGGAAATTCACTTATATGGAACCTTCAAAAGTGAATATTCAAAGCAAATAATAACCTATGTGACAACATTTAGAACACATGCCAAAACAATGCCAACATGGTGTTCAGTCTGAACTGTAATAGGCTGGCAGAAGGGGAGGCTTCACTCTCCACCAATCAAATATCCTCTGACAGCAGTCAAGGTTTCAGGGCAACTGGTGAAAGCAAACATGCCCCTATTTGGACAACATTTCTCTGTACTAATTTCGCTCTAATTTTTCTGTATTGCTACACTGCTTACATTACATTATTATTATACTAAACAGGGTTGAAAAGAACAAATAGGACAGTGATTATTGGTGGTCAGCAGAAACAACTCTACAGTCAGAAAATTTGTATTGTAAAATTATTTGGAGTTTGCCTAAGCACCAAATATGTGTGGTCACTTATCTGAATATTTTAGTAAATACCTTTAACATTTTGGTAAAATATTTCACAAGACAGTATCAATAGATACTACAGGTATAAGTTTATCCTTAGCAAAAATCCAGCAAAATGAGTCTGCAGTCTCAGCATTACCTGTTGGGTTGTTTATGAAATCTTTGAAACATGAATAACAATAATGTTCTCCTTTCAAATTGGGTAGGGTTTAAAGAAGGTGCAGGCAGTCAGCAATATTAATTTTTGAGGGTTTTACAAATCACATTGTATTTTTTATAAAAAATGCTGATTGTTAGACAGAAAGACTTAACTACAATATTTTGATAATTATTCTGGCTGATTATAACTGCTTTTGCATTGTTGTGTACTGACTTGTCAGCTCATTTAGTTATTTGTCAACAGCATTTTGTTTACCATGTCTTCCAGTTTGTGGTAAATTATGGCATTAAAGAACATGTATCGATAGAACTCTTTTCCTGGAAAATCTCATTTTGTCATGATCATAAAATTCCACTTCTTTTATTGTGCAGGCTTCATCTTTATTTAATGACTTTCATTTTGTATTAGTCCATAGTAATCTGACTAATGTTTATTGTATACTGGAGTTTCAGGCATGACAAAAGTGAGTTAAGACCTTGAAAAAGCCATTGAAACAGGCCAGGATTGTCATTGGCCAGCCCTGACAAAGGCTCATCCCAAAACATAATACATCAGAACATCTAAAGAGATAGCACATTAATGTTAAATACTAAAGAAATGTAATGGAGATTACATAGAAATATGGGGGAAAAAAAGCAAATCAACACTAAACCAGAAAGTAAACATAAGCCAGTGTGTCATTTTGCAATATTCTGCATTTGCAGTTAGCGTAGACCATGGTTTCTTAAACTGTTTTTCCCGCAACCCAACCCTTACCCTTCTTTATATTTTCCAGACCCGTTCCATGACAACTATGCCCCTTGAAAAAAGAGCCATTTCAATAGCTTTGAAAGCCCATAACAACCCACTATTAAATATAATGCTGACTCAAAAACCTATGCAGCCCAACTGTGGCAACCTAGTTTAAGAAACTCTGGTCTAGACAGAATCTTGAGTGGAAGGTTTTTCAGATTCTATTTGACACTTAACCTTTTTTAAGGAGTTCCAGATTTAGCGGAGAGACAGGAGAGTTATTATTGTCTTTGCTTATATACAGAAAAGGTGAAATGTATACCTGAGAAATGCTGGGATATAGGCATAAAGCAAATAAATAAGTGTACAGGTTGAATAAAAACAAGAGCAGAAGATTTTCATTTACAGACAGAAAGAAAGAATTATGTCAAAACAAAGAGGAAATGGCATGGTGAAATCTGAGGTCAAAAAAACAAACACACAGACAAAACATTGTGATAGATATGAAGTACAAGACATTTCGAGGCTAGAGATAGTGACTCAGTAGCCAAATCCTGAAGCACCATATCATTGATTGGGGGGGAGCTGTTCTTATGCCACTATAAAATAAGTGCAGTCCCCAGGCAGCCACTCCAGGGAATCTGGCTAAGGTGGTTAAATGTAAGAATAACACTTTTTTTTAAATCTACTTACTGTGAAGTCCTTGATTTTTTTCCAGATAAATTGTATGTGTTGTGAACTACAAGTCCCAAGGTACATAGTCCCAAAAATAGTTGGGGATATACCCATCAAACGAGGTTGGTTGGTTGGGAGCATGCGCTGATAGCACGTTGCCGCACCCACCACACATCCCGAGTGCATTGGAACCATAGTGCATTGCATTGAGTGACACCTCAGCACCACACTGGAACAGTGTGAGATTTTTTTTTACAGTGGCTGGAGTGCCAATCCTGCTACCAACCCCCAAGATTTCCCTGTAAATTGGAGGACCTGCTTGCAGGGCTGGATGCAGATTAGCGTCATACCAAGGATGAAGCAAAGCTGAAACAAGAATTGCTTTGAATCAAAATTCAAAAGGCATTTATCCAGGAGAGCTCGTGATGAAGCTGTTTGACTTTTGGACCATCAAACCCCAGTTAGTAATAAGGAAAACATAGTGCCATCATAAATAAAAAGCTTTATTCTTCACAAACCTACTTGTAAGAAGAACGGACCTCCTTATGGGCACCAAAGGCAAGAATGAGTTGCCTGTAACACCAAAGGCAATCTAAAGCAAACAAGTCCCAATATAGATTTTCAAAGAATCATCAAAATACAGAACAAAGGCTCAAAAATCTAGAATTCCACAAGTAAACTCCCCACACCTTAGCTCATTCAAAATAAACTTGCAGGAACTGTGGGAGACACTCTGGATTTATGGGGCGGAGGGCACTTCCTGGCCATGATTGGCTAAAAACACACAAATAATGCACATAATCCAAAAAAGTAACATTAACACAATCAACTTGATGTAAAGAATCAAAAATGAACAAAAGAGATATAAAACAGGAGTTTGAAGCCCTGGCTGAGACATGACAGTGTGATTCTTTGGGCTAGCATCTGTGGAAGAGTATTAGAAAAACTAAAGAGAAAAATACAATATTTAATCAAAATCTCATAAATGAGTTGCTTGTAATACTTGGAGTGTAAGATGACATTGGACTTTGTGCCAAAAAAGATACCTTAATACACATAAATACATTGTAGCAGTAGAGGTAGTTATCACCCTCTTTCACCCTCAGGTACCACGCCAAACACCAGGTAAAAGTCCAAGACTTCTTTATTTTATGATAATTATGTGCACCAAGCACCCTCCACTCCACACTACTCATATAATAATCAATCAACACTACAATAATCACAATTCCTCCTCTCCTAGACACTTCGCCACCCTACCTCCCAGCTCAGCTCAATGTCTGGGCTTTCCCATGGTCCTTTATACCCCCTGACCCGGAGGTGTTCCTGTTCCACAACCCACAAGTCCATATTACTTCTGGCCCAGGGTAAAAAGTCCTTTTCTTCAACAGGGAAGCATGTCGTTTCTTCTTGTCATGTGATCATGATGCACCTCCGGGTTATAGGGCACGTAAGAGTCCCAGAGCTTCCCTACAGCGACTCCCGGCGGTCCCCAAGGTATCCATCAGGGCTGTGTATAAAAACTACAAAGTCCATGAGGCCCTGCTGTAATTCGGGGCACGTCCATGCTGTCGGGAGAGCTCCTCCTGGCGGCCTGGGGGTGAGGGCTGGAAACTCTCGCCGGCCATCCATCATTTACAAAAAGAAATGTCATTTTTTTAACATTAAAGTGAAAATATAAACAGAATCGTAGCTAGATGCATATATTAAGTAAACTGTGAAATCTAATTTGTACCTTGAAGTAAATCAGGAGATGTGCTCCATTCTACCCAGTGATGGACTGCCAAGTAGAGAAGAACAATTCTGTCTATTCCAGGACTAAAGGGCATGTCCTACTCTTACAAATTTAGGAAATTAAACTTCTTTATTACTGAGCAAAGAAAGCTATGCATGAGCCTAATGCATTTCCTAAAAATGTTCAAAGGCATTCATTAAACTGATCTAGAATTCCTTTTTAAGTAATGAAAAATACATTGATGGAAATTAAAGGGATGTGTAGTTAAGCTGGAAACCAAGAAGCACTACTTCACGCAAAGGATTGTGTAAATTAGAAACCAACTGCTAAGTTATGTAGTTGAAGCAGAAACCATGGCAACACTTAGAACCTAGCTGGATGAGAAAATGAGATAATGTAGTTGTTAGGTAGCCAGATAACCGTGATGCCTGAAATGGTCTCCACTTGTTTGTCTGGCTTCTTATGTTATCTGTGTTTTGTTTTCTTCCCCCTGCTGAGATGATAGGATCTGGCTTCCTGCAGTCCTATAATGGAATAAGAAGAGTTGTAGGAGTGGTTATTGGAATATGTTCAAGTAAACCAAAATAGGTATTATAGATTCAGTCTGAAGATCCTGTTTTATGTAGCTTTCCACTTTACTGGGAGGCTTCAGTTTTAAATTAAAATAAAGCAGTGAGATTTCGATGTGAATTAATCCTTACAAACATCATTGGTGCCTTACTTCTTGTGATGAATCCCTTTGCGTTCCAGTTTCCAGCCACCCGATATCTGTTATTTTGTACAGAACCTACTCTGACTCTTGATAACAGAAACAATAATGCATCACGTGGCTTGCAGTATTTTCAAAGTGAAACTGTTTTTTGGCATTTAGATTTTACTCTCATTTTAATTTTCACTTCACAAAAACAGTCTACATTGCACTCTCAACTAAACAACTTTAATGAGGGCAATTTTCTATAATAACTATTTCACAAGTTGTATGTCAGATAGCAGTGGTGGGTATATAAAGGTTAGGGGCAGTGCATTAGTAAAATGCACATTACCATACATTACCAGTCGCATTTCACATAATAGAGCTTACCTTGTTCTACTTATTTTTTTTTTTTTAATAATGAATGATCCTTTCTTTTCATTCCATGCAAGCCTCTTTTATTGCTATGATACTAGACTATGAATAGTGTAAAGCTTTTAAAAGCAAATGTAAGATGTGACCTACACAAATTCAAAAGCATCTATTACCAACTTGAATAGGAGACTCCAGCGCCAGCATATTTCTGGTGTGCACATACAGCAACTTTTTCTTTTTTTCTGAACTGTATTACTGTATCGTGCTGAGTTTTTATAGCCTGCATTCACTTCTATTTTGCACAGCCTGAAATTTATTAGAAGTTGGTATAACAATTTTTGCTGTTTTACAGTGTATATAAAAATGCAAAAATGTTATTTAACTTAAATATTAAGTACAGTGAATGGGGCTATTAACCATTCTATGATTTTTAAACTGTTGTATTTTAATGAAATTGCATTCACATTTTGTGTTTGTATCGTTTTGTTGATGAGATACTGCCTGACACCACTGCAACCTTCATTTCATTCAGTGTAAATAACTGCTTGAAATGATTTGATCCCTTTGCTTTACTGCTTTTAATTTTTTCACTGAAGTTGTAGACATTTGTTGATAAAAACAGTGATCTAATGAGGGTCATAGATGTATAAAAAAATCTGAGTGTATTATTGCAATGATGTATTTGCTTCATGCTTTCTAATTACTAACAAACAAAACGCCTCTTCTTGCTCTTACCCAACATTTTACATCAGGTTAGGGTCATCATTCATGTAACTTCTAATTATGGGTGAGTTACTTTTAAATAGATAATGTTTTCTCTTGTTTCATGCATCCTATCCAATGATGTTTGGAGAGGCCGAGAGTTTCACTGCAGAGCTGATTTATTATAAATTATTCCTACATGAAAAATAATATAAGCATCAGCTGCAGCAATTTGTTCACTGCACACCGGTACCATAGTATTGCTTTATTTGAACACCTGCTCTACTAATGCAGTTACAAAAATAATTTTCAGTGTTAACAAAAGAAAAAATATCACTAAATTAAGATGTGTTGGTGAAATCTGTTTTCTGGACTGAACTCTTGTTATGGCAAGAGATATTTCTGCAGCATCAAAGTTTATAGATGTCTGGGTTTAATTCAGAGAATTTCTATTGAAAGGTTGTCTAAACAATGCAGATTAACAAAAAATATGCCTGGGTTTATAGCAACAAATACATGTAGTCAGGACACAGTCCAATGTAAATTCAAAGATGTTTTACTTACATTTCCAAGTGGAATTTTTAATTTTTGTTTGTGTGTTTGTTTGTTTGCTTCAAGAAATAGTTGGATAAAGTCAGCTATTGTTCTGAACTCAGCCTCAGCACCCATGTCTTATGCTGGAATCCTTTGACTCCACGTAACTTGTTATGCTGTTTGGTAATGAGTCATGTAGTAGGAGAGGCGAGGACATAAAAGGACAGCACATCACTAAGACAAAGCTAAAGTATTCTTCATTTTCCAGCCTATATGAAGCTTCTTTGAGCTCACTTTCCTAGTTTTCATTGTTTTGCCTGGATTTTGGATTTCTTTTTTGCTTAGCATTGACATGTTTTAATTTTTCCTATACTGCTTCTAGTTTTATTTTTGATGTTACTTGATAATGATTTTGTGGCAGTGGCATGTTGGAGTAACGTAACGTCCTGCATGGATTCAGCAACCTGGGTTTGTATTTTGCGCTCCGTAGTTGCTTGTGTAGGATTTACACATTCTTTCAGTGTCTGTGTGAGTTTTCTATGTGTACTATGGTTTTCTTCCCACACCCCCAAAAGATGTGTTGGATATATAAAACTGGCCCTGTGTGAGTATGAGTATAGATGTATGCATTTTTAACCCCAGTGATGAACAATATTACCAGGATAGACTCCAGTAACCTGCAATCCTGAATTGTATTAAACAGACTATATTTTCTTTTCTTCTCTCTGTTTACCCATTTCCAGTCCAACTGTACACCCACATCTGTATTTTGTGGTTTTTGGTTTTCATGGGTAATGAGACAATTGATCGAATTTAACACCAAAGGCTAAAACACTTCTAACTCATTTCCAATATGCAGTTGACCTAAAATAGAGATTTCCTTCCTTTCTGGATAAATGTGTTTGGAAGACTGTTCAACCAAAGGGCTTGAACGAACATCTGAAGAATCTAAATTGGCTCCTAGTATGGGGACGAGTCTTTATAGACATGGTCTAAAAAGAATAGACAGCTGTCCGAGAGGTGGATGTCACGCCTCCAAGACAGTAAACATGCTCTTTGGGGAGGTCTTTTCACTGTTCAAGTGTGGACTACACTTTCAGCAAAGTGGCCTAATTTTTTAGCTCTTACTCTGCTCACTTATGCTCTCGAGCTGTATGGACTGGGATTAAGAATTCAAAAGTACACTCTAGATTTACTTATTGGTTACTGATCAGTCTGACTAAACTGGGCATATGGGAATTTCGGTGGATTCTGATTAAATATAATACTGATTACAGTGTCTGCTGGGTCAGGTCACAGGGTGGGTTCGCAAAGAAATCAGCGCTTGATTTAACAAAGATATTGAGAAGCGGGGCTTTTCTACAGAGACTTTGTACTTTAAAACTTTTTACTTGACTTGTTAATCATTTTCTGTACTTTTTCTAATTCTGTACATAATTTTTCAGAATTGTTTGTACCTTTTTTGTCTTGTACAACCTTTAAATAAAAAAAAAAATCCTACAAAAAAAAAAAAAACCTTGCTGTGCTACCCATCCAAGACATGTTGAAATATAAGTAGTCAATATAGACCCCAGCATTAGGGTTTGTAGTGCAAACTGTATGTTTCTCTTATATGCCATTTGGAATGGGATTTGTAAAAGCAGTGTTAATGTTTGTGATGTCAAATCTATTGGAAAGACAAATTCCACGCATTTTATATCTAAAAATGTTTGTGATGCACCATTGTTTGGAATGACAGAGACATAGCAACCGGACAGACACACACACAGCACAGACACGTATCCTTTTATTAAGGTGTACATAATAATTGGAATAAAAAGAAAATGTTAGTGTCTAAACAGCTCCTCTTTTAACTGTTGTCTATACTTATTACAGTAAACTATATGCCTCTTGCAGCCTTCACTGCTTCATGTGCAACTGATATGCTTTTTTCACATGGCAAAAAGCAGCTCTTGAGTGTTCTGGAGAACAGTCATCACATCTTGGAAGTGCAGCTGGCCTGTGTGAAGGCAACTGATAACAGGCAGTTGAGTTTTTCCTAGTTTCATGTTATTTTCCTGAGGATGCCTGAATGTCAGTAATTTATGCTCAGTGGAGTAATTTATAGTTAATTTTTTCTGTGTTGCTTTGAGCAATGTTCTGGAAAAGACAAAATCGAAACCAAATAATGTACTGCATTAATGCCTTGGTAGCTGCACTTAGCATTATAAAGTGGAATATAGTTTTTATCATTTAAGCCCTTTTTCATGAAAAGGTTCATGGTATAAGTGGATATTTATGATGGTGTCTCTGGCTATGATTAAAATCAGCATCTACTTGACACTTATTAATGGCATGTGTCATATACTTTCATGGGCCTAATTTAGTCAAACCACTTAAAATATTTCGTATGTGCTTTTTAACAGTTAAAATATATTTACATTTTTGATGTGACACAGAAAATAATTTTATAAAATAGTCAAAAGCTAAAATCAAACAGTAGCCAAAAGTCATCTCAGACCAAGACCCAGAGTTCTGACCACCAAGTGTTTGGTTCTTTCTCAGGTCCTAGTGCATCATACAAAAATTAGCAGGCTGTAAAATCAAATTGACTAGTTTGCCTTTTAAGAAGACTTGAAAATGACGCACTTTGATAAAGGCATGTCAGCTCTGTAGCAGGTTAGATGTATACACTGCGGACTGTAGCAGCATTTATAAGCTAAACCTAAACCCATAATAATCCAAAAAAGCCAAACTATGTAAGAGATTACTATAACAAAAAATAATCAATTACAGAAGGAGATAGGTATTGGGTCCACCTAGATCAAGATTAATCCTATTTCTTTGTTAGGACAGCTGATCCAAATTCCTACTTTACAATGCTCCTCCTGCCCTTATTATTTCCAGATGTGTCATTGCCAATATCTCCCAACTCCAAGCTCAACAGGCTTATGTCCACTATGTCCAAAAAAGCCTTTTAAGTACTGGACTGGAGCTACTTCTAGAGGAAGGCCTGCTTACCAATTCTGGGACCAGAAAAGGTCTCTTGAACTCTTGAAATTATTCTTTCAGAATGTATACTGCAGTCCCCCATGTTCTTGCAATCCTGCACCCCAGCCTTCTACTAAAGGGCAAGGCAACGAACACCCCAAACGGCTCTCCTTTCCATCCTTATGGGGAACTGCTGTTCATGGTTCTTGGCATCTCCCACTGCCTCCACATTCAGTATTGGGGCATAGCAACAATGGCCCGTTTCTTACACTGCAATTATATTTGTTGACAGACCCCCTTTTACAACACGCAGTCTGATCCTGCTACTATACTTTATACCACAGTTGTACCCTAGTGGAAGTCTCATTATTACCTGGCTCACCACTCCAGTGACATGTAGAATGAAGAGTGTCAATATTATCTTGAGCTACACTGAATAGTCAGCTTTAAAAATTCACTATGCAGATTTCGTTCAGAGTTTTTGTCTAATTGTATATCTATTATAGGGTTTTGACATGCACAGATTCCAAATCTGAGGTTTATTTTTGTGTTTCATGCATCTTAACAAAGTTTTTAAAATGTTTATATTTTTCCATGACACCATTTTGTCTTTATCTCGAGTGCTGCCATTCTGTGCATCCAGTTACTATGATGTATACTCTGGTTGCTGGGGCTATGTTCACAGAGGTCATATGGTTCAAAGAGGTTCCCTATGTCCCTGCCATCTTGTACTCCAGTGGTTTTTGGCCAACTCAAGCCGTCATGTTTAATCTGAGTGTAATGGAGAAACCCTTGAATTACTTATAAAGACTTTTTTTTATTTTCTGCTTAATCCTCGTTCTTGTTTTTTGACTTTTTGATCGCATGTTGTTTCTGATACTGTTGGGTGTTTCTTATAGTTATTTGGGTTCTGATCACGAATATCACATTAAAATGTATTCATCACGTACCGTTTCAGAGAAAGTTTTGTCATTATTTTTTCTTATATTTGTATCCAAACGTTTTCGCTCCAAGTGACTTATCAACAACGGTTTGTGCAGCCTGGGCATGTCCAGGCATGGAATCAGGAAAAAGGTTGGAAGCTGTTCTGTGGAAGTTGACATCCTGGGCATGTCTGGGGAGGTCTGAACGAGCTTGACGCTGTCTCAGCATGCTATAAAGGTGGCTTGCATACACCGATCCTGCTCATTTGGTTAATATACAGTAGATAGTCAGTGTGTATGTATAGTATCAGTATAGTAAAGTGTAGTATCTGTAGCAATATAACAGTAAGTAAGCTTGATGCTATAGACATATTGGTGTCGGGCGATATGTCTCGTCAATGTCGTAACAGCCGTGATACATTCTGCTATATCTGTGGCAAATATACACTTGCGCCTCAGAGACGTTGGATGACTGCTCTTGTGAAGAAAGCTTATCATTTGTAGTTCAGCTGCAAAATTGGTGATCAAGACAAGGAATGGGCGCCTCACATTTGTTGTATGACATGTGCTGTCAGTCTGAGAGCCTGGCTCAGAGGCACTCGAAAGACGATGCCGTTTGCTGTTCCGATGATATGGCGAGAACAGAAAGACCATGTGACAGACTATTACTTCTGTTTGACTAATGTTTCCAGTTTCTCTGCCAAAAACAAGAAGTCAATTGAATATCCTAATCTGCCTTCAGCAATGAGACCCGTGCCACATGACGACAGTCTTCCAATTTCAAAACCACCAGAGGATTGGACCTTAGACGAACCAGATGAAGAAACTGCAATGCAGGGTACTGACAGTGACATTGACCCGGATTTTGAACCGAGCTCATCAGGCGATCCACATCTGATAACACAGTCCGAATTGAACGATTTGGTCAGAAATTTGGGTCTGTCAAAAGCAAAAGCCGAGCTGCTGGGTTCAAGACTGCAGGAATGGTGTTTGCTGTCATCAGGTACGAAAATTTCTGTGTATCGAGGCCGACATCATGATATAACCAAATTTTTTGCACAAGTCGACAGTCTCTGTTTCTGTTGTGACATTGAAGGATTGTTCTCGGCCTTGGGTTGTGATCACAACCCGGAAGAGTGGCGTCTCTTCATTGATTCGTCAATGTTAAGCCTGAAAGCTGTTCTGCTACACAATGGCAACGTTTATCCTTCAGTACCTGTTGGCTATGCAGCACACATGAAAGAAGCGTATGAGAATATGGAACTGTTGCTGAAGCACGTCCAGTATAGCAGGTACAACTGGAATATCTGTGGAGATCTTAAAGTCGTTGCTCTGTTACTAGGACTGCAGCTCGGCTATACAAAGTACTGTTGTTTCATCTGTGAATGGGACAGCCATCCCAAAAAGTCACACTATTCTTGACAGAACTGGCCACTCTGTAAAATGTTAGTTCCAGGACAGAAAAATGACACATGAATCGCTTGACGACACGGCAAAGATATTTTTGCCTACTCTTCACATAAAACTGGGACTCATGAAGAATTTCTTGAAAGCACTGAACAAGGAAGGCGAAGGTTTCCGTTATTTAAGACAGATGTTCCCAAGAATAACTTACGCCAAGATCAAAGAGGGTATTTTTGTTGGCCCCCAGATCTGACATGTTATGAGTGACAAGCGGTTTGAAGATATGTTATTTGGGCCGGAAAAAATTGCCTGGAAAGCCTTCAAAGACGTTGTTGACAATTTTCTGGGCAATTACAGAGCCCCAAACTACATTCAGCTGGTAGACAAACTTCTCAAAGCATAAAAGACAATGAAGTGCAACATGTCACTCAAGATTAATTTCCTCCACTCACACTTGGACTTCTTCCCCTACAATGGAGAAACGATACCAGGGCAACTGGAATCCTGGGTTTAGTTTTAGTTCTCTCTAAAAAATCATTTTGATCTCATATTAACGAAACTGCTACAAATCTTGTCTCATGTTCTCCTTTTGGTTATTTTCATTTAAAATACTATCTCCCAACTTCAACATAATACCCTATGAAATTTCATGGAAACTTGCTTTGGTCTTGCTTGGACATTAAAATGTAGAGTACTACTATAGTCTTGAGCCAACATTTCTTTTATTCTCCTATCTCAAGGACTCTAGCGTACATCACAGATTCTAAAGAGCGGAAGAGCCATTTGTGTTATGATACAATTCTCTATTATTTGAAGCATTATCTCACAGGCTGGTCTTTTTTCTTAAAGCATGTTGTTAAATAACAGTTTTTTCCTATCTAATTACCTGAAGTCCCGTTCAACAGGCTTGGAAGGTTTGCTCAATTTTTTCATTTCTGATTGAGTGGCTGACACACTACTTCAGTTTGACCAAGTCAATTAACTTAGGGTTCATCATATACGATGGAAATTCTGAGGTCTGGCCAAAGGCAGTTTGTAGATTAATTGTTCACATAGCTCACTCTGTATTCCCCCTGCTTTTTTAAATTGAATGATTAATCTAAAAATGAACATTACACGTGTATTGACTAGAGTGAAATCTGAAAACCACTGTAAAGTTTATTTCAAGGTTAATTAAAATTGTTGCTCGTGTGATCTGTGGTTTTGTTGACTAATCAACAAGGAAAAGAGACTACATTTTTTACATGTTTCATTGATTACTCTGTGTATATATATATAATTTAGCGATTTTTGTACTCTCCATGAAAGGCTCTATATACAAAAAAAATCAATTGATTTGATTGTATTTTTGTTTCCAACAAAATTCATTTATTATTTTATACTATAATTTGTATTTTTCATTTTTTAGACCTTGTTAAGAACTTTTTTTCCAGACTATTTTTCTGAACATTTTACCTTCTCTGAACTTTCTTCAAGTTCAGCAATGCTTAATTGGTGAGGTTAAAAGTGAAGGACTGCATTAGGACTGAAACCACATACACAGAAGCTGCTAATATTTCTTGTGGCTTCTTAAGGAAGACTAAAATGATTCTTTTCCAAACCAAGATAACTGACTTGACATTTTGAATGGGCCTTCAGATTTAACTGTTCTCTGCTCCAACCAGTTATGTCACTGCTTTCTTGTCAGATAGGCATTTTATCAAAAGATTCACTTTTTAAGCCGCCAGAACATTTTTCTTTATTACCAGTACCTGTATAAGAAAGATCACAGCATACTCAGATAAAAATGTAACTGTCTCTGAGTAAATCCAACAAAGGAATGTTTATAAGAAAATTAATTTCTTCTCACTAAAATCAGCAGAACCTATTTATTTATTTATTTGATGTTCCCAGCACTCCAGTGTTGCTGTACTACCATCAATTTATTTCAGTGCCAGAAGAGCACAAGTATGCTTTGTCAGTGAACACCATTTGATTCTGTAAAGTAACGTCTCTTATTGGCCACACAACTAATGTTTGAAAGTGCTTTATGGGAATCATTTTAAAATGTTGGAAAACTCAGGATTTAGACAAGGAAGCAAAGGTATCACTAATCACACTATCAAGCATGTTTAGATTACTTTTCAATGGAATTTTCTGAATGAATCCCACACACATTGTCTTTATCAATTGTACACTGGGCCATATAAATAAAGCCAGTCATTTGCCATCATGAGAGTGGCAGTCATAAAGGAAATAAAGTTGACTACAAAGCTTGTAGTAAAAGCAGCTTAGCTATTGTACCAAGCAGCCTTCAAGATTCCCCTGTGAATAGAACTATAAACTCATTTTCTAGCAAGAACTGTTGAACTATTTCCTAACAATAACTTTTCATGTGCCTGTATCAAAAGTAGGTGAATGAAACTTTAGTCTTCTTCTGACTTGTTCCTACTGACCTTCTTCCCTCTCCTCTCTACAGCATATCTCCACCTCTCCAAGGTATCCTCAACCTGCTCCCTACTATCGCTACAGATCACAATGTCATCAGCAAACATCATAGTCCATGGGGACCCCTGTCTAATCTTGTCTTTCAACCTGTCCATCACCATTGCAAATAAGAAAGGGCTCAGAGCCAATCCCTGATGTAATCCCACCTCCACCTTGAATGCATCCATCACTCCTACTGCAGACCTCACAGTCACACTTCCCTCGTACATATCCTGTAAAACTCTTAGATACTTCTCTGCCACTCCCGACTTCCTCATACAATACCACAACTCCTCTCGATGCACCCTGTCATATGTTTTCCCCAGGTCCACAAAGATGTAATGCAACTCCTTCTGGCCTTCTCTATACTACTCCATCAACACCCTCAGAACAAACATCGCATCTGTGGTGCTCTTCCTTGGCATGAAACCATACTGCTGCTCACTAATCATCACCTCACGTCTTAACCTAGCTTCCAGTACTCTTTCCCATAACTTCATGCTGTGGCCCATCAATTTTATCCCCCTGTAGTTACTACAGTCCTGCACATTCCCCCTATTCTTAAATATCGGCACTAGTACACTTCTTCTCCACTCCTCAGACATCCTCTCACTTTCCAAGATTCCATTAAACAATCTGGTTACAAACTCCACTGCCATCTCTCCTAAACACCTCCATGCTTCCACAAGTATGTCATCTGGACCAACGGCTTTTCCATTCTTCATCCTCTTCATAGCTGTCCTTACTTCCTCCTTGCTAATCCGTTGCACTTCCTGATTCACTATTTCCACATCATCCAACCTCTTCTCTCTCTCGTTCTCTTCATTCATAAGAATCTCGAAGTACTCTTTCCATCTGCTCAACACACTCTCCTCGCTTGTGAGAACGTTTCCATCTTCATGGTTTATTACAATAACCTGCTGCACATCTTTCCCAGCTCGGTCCCTCTGTCAAGCCAATCGGTACAGGTCCTTTTCTTCCTCCTTAGTTTCCAACCTCTCACACAACTCATCATACCCTTTTTCTTTAGCCTTCGACACCTCTCTCTTCATCTTGCATCTTATCTCGTTGTACTCTTGTCTACTTTCTGCATCTCTCTGACTGTCCCACTTCTTCAATGCCATCCTCTTCCTCTGTATACTCTCCTGCACTTTTACATTCCACAACCAGGTTTTCTTTTCCTCCTTCCTCTGTCCAGATGTCTCGCAAAGCACCCTTCTTGCTGTCACCCTTACTACATCCGCTGTAGTTTCCCAACTGTCTGGTATTTTTTCACTGCCACCCAGTGCCTGTGTCACCTTCTCCCAAAACTCAATCTTGCAGTCCTCCTTTTTCAAATTCCACCATTTGATCCTTGGCTCTGCCCTCACTCTCTTCCTCTTCTTGATCTCCAACGTCATCCTACAGATCACTATTCTATGCTGCTTAACCACACTTTCCCCTGCCACCACTTTGCAGTCTTCAATCCCCTTCAGATTGACTCTTTTGCATAGGATGTAATCTACCTGTGTGCATCTTCCTCCACTCTTGTACGTCACCCTATGTTCCTCCCTCTTCTTAAAATATGTATTCACCGCAACCATGTCCATCCTTTTGCCAAAATCCACTATCCTCTGACCTTCTTCATTCCTCTCCTTGACACTATACCTACCCATCACCTCCTCGTCTCCTCTGTTCCCTTCACCAACATGTCCATTGAAATCCGCTCCAATCACCACTTTCTGTCCCTTGGGTACACTGTTCATCACTTCATCCATCTCGCTCCAGAAATCTTCGTTCTCATCCATTGCACACCCAACTTGCAGGGCATATGCACTGACAACATTCTTCATCACACCTCCAATTTCCAGCTTCATAATTATTACTCTGTCTAACACTCTTTTCACCTCCAAAACACTCTTGACATATTGTTCCTTCAGAACAATACTCCATTTCTCCTCCTATCCACACCATGATACAACAATTTGAATCCACCTCCGATCCACCTGGCCTTACTCCCCTTCCATTTAGTTTCTTGCACACACAATATATCAACCATATCCATCATATCAGCTAACTCTCTCCCCTTACCAGCCATACTGCCAACATTTAAAGTTCCTACCCTCAGTTCCACTTCTCTTTACCTTCCTCCTCTCCTCCTGCCTGCGGACACGTCTCCCCCTTCTTCTTCTTCTCCTTCTTCTTCTTCTTCTTCGGCCAACAGTAGCCCAATTTCTGCCAGCACCCTGTTAACTAACAGTACTGGTGGCGGTTTTTGTTATCCCAGGGCTCGACTGATCCGGTATGGAAATTTGTATTTTTGTCCGCATATTGATTTGGCAAAATTTTACACCGGATGCCCTTCCTGACATAACCCTCTCCATTTATCAGGGCTTTGGACCAGCACAAAGAAACACACTGGTTTGTGCATCCCTTGTGTCTGGGTTCGCTAAATGAAACTTTAGTACTTAAAGGTAATAATAGCAAATGCTTACCTGCAAGCACAGGCAGTATGGCATAGTGGTTAAGGCTTTGGACTTCAAACCCTGAGGTTGTGAGTTCAAATTCTGCTGCTAACACTGTGTGACCATGATCAAGTCACCTGCCTATGCTCCAGTTAGAAAAAAAAATAGCAAAAAATGTATCTGTTAAATGTTGTAAGTCACTTTGGATAAGGGTGCTAGCCAAAATAAATACATGTAAATGTACTTAGATGAGCCACTCTCGCATGTCATACTCTTTTGAAAGACATATTTTAAATTATTAACCTTACCACTATGGCAAATAACATTCTGAAGTACAGTTTTATTTACATTGATTTATTTAGTTATTATTATTTGAAGTACAGTAGTATTATTACTGTAGTTTATTCATTCATCTATTCTCTCTACAGAATTTTAAAGGGATCATGCTGCTAGTATAGGTAAAGGGTCCTTTTCAAGGCAATCTAACTGTCTCCAATCAACGAAATATGCACACTTTTTAAATAAAATAAGAGTAACAGAACATTCTCAAATGCACTATATCCAATTCAGTGTTACTGTAGGAAAGAGACAATTCTAATTGGGAATAAGACAGGAACCAACCTTGGATGGGGTACTAGTCCACTGCAGAGCTCACTCAAATTGGCCAGTCTAGATTTTCCCAATAACCGAATATGCTTCTTCTTGGAATGTGTTGGGGGAAACACCTACATACCTGGGTTGATCTTGCGGTTTCCATACAGACAGAAGATTTGACATGGAAGTTCACGCTTGCAACCACTGTGCCACCATGAGATTCGGAGTAGAGCATCAAGGAGAAGAATAAAAGTCAAGATAATACAGGAATATTTGTTTCCAGACTTCTAGCTATCAATTGACTCCACTGACTTTGAGTTAATTGGATATTGTGTTACAGATTCAATAATGTGCAGTTAGTTCCACATTTAGCCACTTGCCCTCATATACAGTCAGTGGCGGCTTGCGTATAGGCACTGTGGAACTGCAGCACCCCCTATTTCCACTTGATATTATCGATAGCATTTAATATAATGAGTCCTTTTTTCTTTAATTCTTTCTTTATACTTGTACAATATATAATCCTTAAGCTTAATGTCAGCAGCCATCCCCCAGTTTATGAAAAAGATACAAAAATCTTTGTATGGAACTGTGCGCTTCACAGTTCCAGCGGCGTGGTGTTTGGCTGTTGTGCGCATGTGCACATAGGAAGCAGCACGCGAGGCTGCGAGAGAGAGAGAGCACTGTCGCTCCTGCAGTGCCGACCCCTGCTTTCAATGGAGAAAAATTTCCTCAGCTGTCATCCAGAGATCAAGGAGAAAATTATTGATCTTTTCGCGCAAATTAAAACAAGAAGAATGGATTTCATTTTTAAATGAATAGATCAAGCTTGAACTGTAACAATTTAGGATATAGTAAGTAAGAAATGTTTGATTTTGTTCTTTTAGGATTTTATCAAGTTTCTGAATAAACTTTCTTTTTATACATGTTTGTTTCCTTTTACACAATTTTAAAACAAAGGCTAAAAATTTTCTGGAGCAGCACCCCCACTAATTTTAACTATGAGCCGCCACTGTATACAGTAATGAAAAAGACACTGATGCATAACTGTTACATGTACATTTAAAGACATAAGTAGGAAAACAGCCAAATACAGTCATAGGTTTTATTTCTTAAGATAGCTTTTCCCTACTTTGATGTTGTCAGAAGAAATGCTACCATAAATGATCTTACATTTCGTAAACAACCTAGAAGCAAAATAATGAATATATAATATAGTATTTTTTTCAAAGTATAACTTATTTTTACATTTCCTATTGACAATACACATTTTCAATCACAAATTGTTAAACTCTAATTGAAAATAATTTACAGTTAAAAAAATAAAACACCTTGCAAGATTAACAAAAGTAAACGTACTGTATATGCATACATATGTACCCAACAGGGGAGGTCCATAGTCTATGCCAAAAGAAACAGAGGGTGAAGAACTAGTGCCACCAGGGGAAGTGCTAATCATGTGGCACCTGGTTTTCATGAAGTCACTTAGGACCCCAGAAGTGATTCTTACTGGGTAACCATAAACAGTCATGAGACCAGGTTTTATAGAGCCTTTAATCCTGTGGGCTAGAAGAGATTAGAATTTAGAGGCAATGGCAGGCTGGCAGGCTCTTCTGCTGGAAGGAATGAAGATTATAGAAAGGTAGACATTGATGGTTATTTAGGTGAGCAGGGTATTATAGTTGGTAGTATAGTGGGATAGAAAGTCATTTAATTTGTTAGTACTTTAGCTGTTTCTGTAACTGGATAACATACAGCGAGAGAAGCATCATGGTGGCACTCTCCTAAAACAATTCAGGGACCAGAGATGAAATGTTATCCTATTCACTGTCTATGCATATTTGGTGCTCTCCCCAACATAATTATAAGCTAATTTGGCTAATTTGTACATTTTGAATGCTGAAAACTTTATATATTCTATGGGTCTAAACTACATCCTAGGCTGTAATTGCCTGAACCTCCACAATGCATTTTGGTCATTAGAGACCCTCTACAGCCCTTGCTGAATGCTGTTAGCTTCCTAAGACAGCAGAAAATTGTTATAATTGATCCAGTGCACTCTGCAGTAAGCAGCTTGAAAAGATCTTCTTGAAAATACTTTAAGAAACTCCTTCATCTATTGTGCAGGCGTTTAATTTGTGCAGGAGAGGATGAGTGTGTTTATAGATCAATAGATTGATAGGTGCTAGGGACTGTTGACTGAATAGAAGAATGTAGAAAATAACAGTTTTTCTTAATTTTGCAAAAAGATGTTAATGTCATTTTTCCTTTTCTTCTTCTTCTTCTTGAGCAATACATTACTCTTGGCAAAATTAAGACATGTTCACTAAACTTTCTTGTTATTATTATTGAGTATATCTTTTTATTTATAGATAAGTTGTGCCTGTAAATAACATATGCACGCTTTGAATAAGACACAGAAGATGTCTAAAAATAGTCTAATGGGGAAAAAACTATTTTCACCTGCAGTGTAGGAAACTAACGGAAAATGTTGTATCAATGAGGAACCTTGAAGTTTTGGGAATATTAAATATAACACTTTAAAAAATAAATGCATTAATACAGCATACTGCTAATTGCATTAATTACACATGATTGAAGCTGTCACTTTTTGGTTTTTCTTTTAGCATAAATAAATTATTCATTTTTTTCATTGAAGAAGAGTACTTTTTAAAGTGTATTTTCCTGTTTTTTCTGTTTACTTAGCCTTGATGGATGTGTTACATAAGTGTGAAACATAAAGTAATAAATGGGGAAAATTCTGAAGGGTATACATAAACCACATGTACAGAGCATACATGTGTGCATTGTACACTAAATATGACCTAGAAAGTGCCATTACTGTGGTATTCCATATTCAGGAATACTATCATTTTGTAATTTCATGGGGGCATTACAGGATATTTTTCTATTAACTGCTCCCCTTTTCAAATATGTTATACATTATCTATCCATCCATCCATTATCCAACCCACTATATCCTAACTACAGGTTCACGGGAGTCTGCTGGAGCCAATCCCAGCCAACACAGGGCGCAAGGCAGGAAACAAACCCCGGGCAGGGAGCCAGCCCATTACATTATCTATGCTAGTTTCTATTTTTCCTTAAGATTACCCTTTTGAAGACATTTCCTGTAGTATGTTAAAGTATTTTAAGAAAATTGGGCTATTGTAAATCATCATCAAGAAAACATTACCAGACTCCATACTTTTTGTACCCCCTGAACTGGTGCAATTGTTAATGCCTAACATGGTTCAAGGTCAGTGGGAAGGATTCCTAAATTGTATATGATCAAGAAACATGATCAGCATGCAGGATGACCATGTCAATTGTGTTTTACTGCATCTATCTTGTAGATTTCAAGATAGTCGTCCATGATTGCTGTGTGATGAAGTTTGACTCTCTTCATGTCTACATTGTCTATATAAGAAGTCTGCCTTTGTTTCTAAAAAAATACTTTTAGCATTGATTAAAAACTTTCAAGTAACATGCATTATTTAGTGTACTATTGAATTACACTGCTGTTATGATGTGTGTTAAGGGTCCATGGGTATGTGCAGGTTTAAACTTAAAACAGTGTGTTTCTGGTTCTTTGGATGTGGCTGCTGGGTGTTCAATGTGGATTAATGTGGTTAATAGCCAGCTGATTGGTACAGCTGTCCAACATTGGCACTACACAGATTGTAATTAGGATGCTGCATCCACAAGGAGTACAAAAGGAGCCTGAGTGGGCTAGAAGTGGAATGCATGGAAAAAACAAGTTGCAAGAAAAGGAAAGCAGAAGCAGGAGTGTGAACCAGCACAGACAAAAGGAGGCAGACCGGTCAGTGGCCCAACAAAGGAAGCAAGAGGAATGGTGCTCTAGGGGCAGGTTGTGACTGAGTGCATGACAGTATAATGGAGGTCTGGCTCCAAGCATCCCAGCATCCTGGCTAAGGTGGCTGGGATGAGTTTTGGAGAGAGAGACCACAGCTATTGGCGTGTCAGCCTGGCTACAAGATCTGAGAAGGGTGATCTGGGGAGATGATGGAGAAAGATTCAGGCAGGAAGCTGGCAGAAGGTTAGGAACTCAATGGCTGACCATTTTATATTTGGATTTTAAGTTGTTTATTGCTTTTTTCTTTTATTCTGCCACAATGAACACTGTTTTTTATTATGGATTATTTGTTTGGTTTTTTTGAGTGTAGACTGCACTGGATTTTCTTTGAACTGATTTGTTCAAATGAAACCACTTTGCACATTTGCACCTTCTCTTGCTGTTCTGTGTTGTCATTTGTTCTAATATGTGCCCAGTTTACATTTATCGATGTCTCGTTTCCAAGAGGAGTATTGTAGTTGGCAGGCAACCCAGACATCTCAACTGTATTCTTTAGTATTTCCTTAATTTAAGTAAGGAATTAAACTTGATGATATGATTTTGTGGTTATATTAGTAAAAAAACTCTCCAATAGACTAATGTCATATTTAGATTTGTTTTGTGCCTAATACAGAAGAGATCTGTAACAGCGCCAACCCCCGACCCCAAATATATATATCGAACTTCCTTAATTTTGGATTATCTAAAGAAAAACATAGTCTGGATTTGAAGTTTCCAGTCCGCCTGATGAATATGATGAATAATGTAGGTCCATTTTTTTTAACATGAAGAATTCTTCAACTTGCAGTACAAATGTGGTAGATAAATAACACAACAGATAGATAACAATGAACTCATAATTTGTATATATTGAAAATTTACAAGTGGCCGTCTTAAATTATATTAGAAGCAAGGCTTGTTGACTGGCATGTTTAAAATTAACTGTTTTAAATTATTTTTCTTTAATATTTTATCTTTGGTTGTTAATATTCATTTCATTTGACACTTTACATATTTATCTGAAGTCCACCTGTAATCTGCTTCACTTAACAGTACCATAATTTACTGTGAAATAAGATTAGTACTATGAATAATACTAGTGGAAGACTGGCTGTTTAAGGTGTCATTTGCCTCTACAGGAGACACATACTGTAAATTATTATATTTTAAAATGGCAATGCCTTGATTAATTACAGTCTTGTGCAGGTTCTTTTATGGATGTACAGTAATACTTGTTTAATATTTATGTTTTGGTCACTTTGAAATTTACTGTATACAATAGATAGAGTAAACATATCTATCTATCTATCTATCTATCTATCTATCTATCTATCTATCTATCTATCTATCTATCTATCTATCTATCTTAAATTATGGATTTTTGTAGTGGCCAGCAAGTGTTATAACTAGTAAATATATTAGTCTTATCACCTCTATTGAAATCTCCATCTGACCACTGTGTGGAGTTAATATATTCTCCAAATGTCAGTTTTCTCCAGATACTAAAACTTCTTCTCAACGTTATGCATTTTTGCTTAATTAAAGATGCTAAATGCAACCCATACTAGTGAGTGCGCTTGTGTGCCCTTTAAAAGTCAATGGTTCTACCCAGATATGGTTTCAGCTTTGTACCCATTTCCCACTCCAACCTAGTAATGGACAGAACATATTAAAAATAAATACACCAAAACTAAAGCAAACCTTAAGCAAGCTGAGTTTGTTGTCCTGGTATCTTTTGCAGATGTTTATTATCTTGAAATGATTGTAACTATTGAATGAAAGAATATGTTATAAAACCACAAGATAATACAAGAAACATAAGTGTCTCTGTATAATCTGAAAATGTCAAGTGGCTAGCAGTTTGTCTGTTCTTACTTCCTTTCTATACTTGGTGGGCTTTGCAATAATCTTAAATTTAAAAGTTAAGGTTTCTACAATGAATACTGGAGACATCAATTAGAATTTACCAAATAATAAGATTTTTAATTCTACACTTCAAAAACAATAGAGAGAAATTTGCCCTTAAATTTGACAACTGACTGCAACAAACAATCAGATAAGGAATATACTTCAAACCTCATTTTACCTTTGTTTAGGCCAATTAAAGAAAGTACTCAACATGTAGATGCATTCTACAATATACTGTATAAGAAATCTTACATATAGTTGCAACTAAGTGATTAAATATGTATATATTTAATATATTATATATATTAATTTAATTTAATATATTAATATAATATATTTTGATGAACTTGTTTGTAATTTTTCCTACACTGTTTGAGTATGTGTGGTGACGTCACCATTGTCTAGTTTTCTACTTGTGTTTCAGACAGGGTTTGTACCCAGTATCATTAAGAAAGAGAGCCTGAGGTGTCCTTTAATATATTTAGTTAGACCTATTTGCATGAAATGAAGATATGAAAGACAATCTGATTTTCCATCATTAAGAAATTCTCTTTGCTTTTTCAGGTCATTCTGGTAATTAAAGCACAGGACACTGAATGCATACCAGGATTTCAGGTGAAAACCTATCAATTAGAATATGACTTGGGATTCAGGAAGGAAGAAGGACTACTGAAAGGTAATATGCTGATTTTTGACATGTCAAAAGGGTTCTAGTGGTAAAAAGGAAATGAACTGACATTTCAATAATCAGTTGTTCAGTTGAGATAAATATTCACTTACATCGCCTTTCTTCAATTAACACAAATGTGAGGGACGTGATATGTAAGTGACCCTTTCAAAACTGGCATGGAGTAGGTGGATTTAAATTGAACATTTTAGTCACTGTAATTAAGACAATGTGTAAGGATGTGCCCTTTACAGCTTTTATCAGAAAAGTGGAACAAAAGGATAGAAAAAAACAACAAAATGAAAGGTATAATCTAACGTTAACATTTTTTACAGTTTTTTTTTTGCAAAAATAAAAATGCAATTATTCTATTCTCTAATCATTCTATTTGAAAAGTATTTTATGAAATAGCTAGCAATTGGTGCCAAATGACAGCTTATTTATTTTTCTTACCACTCGTGATATTTTAAATTTTTAATGTCTTTAATTAAGGCAAATATTGGTACAATTCTCAAATGTTTTTTTAAATATTTTAGAAGTGAACACTGTAAGAAATGTTGTATTTCCTTTGCAAACATTGCACAATTTCAAACTAAGGATTCCAGTCAATTCAAAAATTATTTGAATTTAAAGTATATGCTAATTTGCTACATTTAGTAAGCTATAATTATATTCCTAATGTAAATTCCATAAAATCCAAAGAATGCATTAGCTTTTTTTTACATTGAGATTTCCTGCAAATTGTCCTATATTTGTGCTTTGCCTCTATTCTTGTACATTCTCTGTTCTTCGGGATTTGCAGCATGTTCTATAGGTGAAATGAAATATGCTATTATGATTATTATAACATGTTGAGAATTAGAGGTCAGAAAAGAAAATGTGTTTCTGTAGTAAAGTTGAAATGATCAGAACCTCTGGCTAGAGAGAGAAGAGATTTCTCTAGCTCAACTGGCTAAAATGGGTATACACTGCACTCTGAACCTAGCAACCCAAGCTCATGGACAGTAACTCCAGATGAGGACATGAAACCCAAGAGGGGAGCACCTGAAGGAATTTCTCACCAGTGACAGGACCTATGATGCTGCATGTTCATAGCCTGACCTTTTAAATCCATTGAATCTTCCATGTGTTCCAGCATTATGCCTATAATGGCTTTATTTTTGCCTACCTCAGCAATATAAAAGGTGGGCTAAGACTGAAAGATGTATGTCCCATGAGCATCCTACCACGGACTCAATGAGTGTATGAAGTATTGTCATATTTTATTTGCTCTCATCTTAAAATGCCAAGTATTGAACATTTCTTAATTATGGCACTCCAAAAAGACACTCCCAAGAAAGCAATTTGTCTGCTGATTATAAGATGGAAAAAATCTTTAAATTTCCTGAGAAACTGGAAAGTTACCTCAACATTTAAAGATAAAGATATAGTTAAGTTTTAAAGTTTAAACAAAATGACTGGACAGTTTGTTTTATTTATTGTTTCATATTTTTTTCTTATTTTGTTTTTACCACACTTGCAATGCATTAGTGCTTTTATGATGCCGCTCTTTGAGATGGAATCATTTCTCTGCATCATTTATTGTTTATTCATTTAAAATCCAGCTTCAGTTGTTCTAAAGAATTCCACAGAAATATTAGTATTAAATTGTGAATTATTCACTTCTGAGTATGCATTTTGGAATAATTATTTTTTAATACTTTAAAATTATTGAGAGTTTTCATTTAAAAATCCAGTACAGGCTGTCATAGAGTATTCAATGTATACATTATGACTAAATTTTGAATCATTTCCTTCTGGGAATACACCTTGTTATTTTATTTAATATTTTTAAAATTATGTACAATTAAAGTGGGCTGCAGAAATGTTTTGCTCCTTCACAAATCCCTAGTCAAGACATAATCTATAATGAGTACAATCAAACAATTCTTATCCATTAAAGAAAGATTATGTTAAATGCTGCAAAGGGCAAAAAATAGGGAGAAAACACACCGTCAAATGGCTTGTGTTGCATTCCATTTAATTTGTAAAGTGCCTTTTCACTTTCATTATGACACTTCATTATGACACATTATGACACTTCATAGAAGTGAAAAAAGCCTTTTATAAGCAAAAGCAAAAAAAAAAAAAGATGTACACACTTTCACACCTTGAATACAGTGCCGATTATGAACGTTACCCCACTACTTACCAGTCTCACACTGGCATGTTCTTAGTAAATAACATTCTCAACATTTTAAGTCATTTCTGTATGTATGAATTCATGTTTTCACATTCTGTCTCCTAGTGACATTGATTTTAAATTTAGTGACATTAAATTGCAATTAAATTTTAAAAATTCTGATAAATTATGTTGATTGTGCAGTGCCAGTAAATACTCTGCAATGCCACATGCACTCTGCTTGTCCCTGTACATCCCCAGTAGCATGCCTTGAGCAAACTGTGAGGAAAATTCAGTATGAAAGTGAAAATTTTAAAAATTTACATTATGAACGTCTATATTATCTTCCTTGCAACTGTTGCAGTTGATGTGTCAAATTAGTTCAGAATTTTTTTTATCTCTCCATGAAATGAAAATAGTTTGTGGGCAATTTTTTTTAACATAACACAAATAAACTGACACAATAATATCTATCTATCTATCTATCTATCTATCTATCTATCTATCTATCTATCTATCTATCTATCTATCTATCTATCTATCTATCTATCTATCTATCTATCGAATTCACAGCAAGTTTTCAATTATGAGACTATATCTTTTAGTATTTTCAGCATTTCCTGTATGTGATTTATTATGCGTAATTCTAACAATGTGAAATACAGTAAATGCAATATAGCACCCTCTATAGTAAGCATTATTCCATACAGCTTTCTTGGGAGTATTTCACAACTAGAAAGCTGTAGTTAAGTTCTTCACAATTAAAACACAGACAGGTTAAGTGACATCCTCCAGGCACAGTGAGATTGAATTGGCAGTCTTGAGGTTTACAGTCCGATGCCTTAGCATCTAGGCCACACTGCCTAATGAAAAGAATTCAATGTCAAGTCTCCAGTCACTGTCTTCTTGGAATCAAATACAGCACTTTAGCATTCACTCAGAGCAAGAATTGAAAACTTTTATTCTCAAGAGTCATTATAGTTCTCTGATTTCAATTCTAAACATCTCTTCGTTCGTTTAATTGAACCCATTAAAGCCTTAATCCAGTTCTTGAATTAAAAATTTAATTACTCCTATTAAACTTATAGTAGAATGGCACTTCATGGGAGAAATTATGAAATCCTGACCTGGATCCTTATTTTAAATTCAAAAGAGCACATTAGTGCTTAAATTTACCAGTTGTAAGCTGATTTTTAAAGCAATTTGAAGTCACCTTTCTGTGTGGTCAATTCTTTGCAAAATGTAAATTGCCAAATGCACTCTGATACTCTTTACCATGTAGCTCTGTTATCTTGTTAGCTAGGGCACTGCATTTAAATGCATATTGCCTGGCCATGCTGTAAATGATGTTTTTGAAGCATTTTATTCAAGCAGTTTGCTATTTTCAAAACTGTTGGACTCCCTGAAGCATTACATAGAAGAAATTTAACAATCAGTTGCTCTTTATCCTTGCATTGTTGTTTGCCATTAAAACTTTCTCTTTGCTCCATCAGTATACCTCAGTACATACTATGCATTCATATTTATATTTTTCCTTTCAAGTAACATTTAAAATACTGCTTGATTCAGTTGAAATTGCAAAGTTCTCACAGCTTTATTAAATGCCATTCTTTAGCTTTCATCACACATTAAAGATTTGTCTCTTTCTTTGACAATTTCCATATTCTACAGTACAGATTAAAAACTGTAATATATTAAAGATGCAATATGTACATACAAACTGACCCAAAGGAATTCTGTCTACTTTTTCTATCATTTCAAATTTTATTGAATTCAATTATTATTTACTTTTATTTGCCATTTTCTTTTAAGTTGATGGTGAGTGCCATATATGATGTACTGCAGTTTTTTCCTTGGGTTTTCTAAAAGGCTCAAAATTTAGCTGAGTGTTTAAAAAAAAAAACCATTTAGAATAATACAAGAAGCTTACTCATGTTGTATCTGGAGATTAGAACCAGGAGAATGTAAATTAAAATTTACAATTTTTGCAAGTGAAAATATAGAGACAATATTTTTTTTTTCTTTATTTAAGGGAGTGACTCCTCAAGGAAGTGTTTTCACATACCTCTCTAATACTAACCCTTCCTTTTCATTTATTTTGATCACAAAGAAATACTGTTTTTTACCAATGTAAGGAACCCACATTCTAACTATAATCTGCTACTATGTCTTTACTTAATAGAGCCTTAACCATATTAGATGCTTAGGAATATCATGAAGATTAAATGCAGTAAGGTCCATAAGCCTTTGGACAGTAACACAATTTTCATAATTTTGGCTCTGTACACCACCACAATGGCTTTCAAATAAAGCATTGACTTTCAACTTTAATTCAAGAGGTTTAACAAAAATACTGTATGAGCTACTTTGAAAAGACAGACATTTTTATACATGGTCCCCCATTTTCAGGAGCTTAAAAGTATTTGGACAAACTAACATAATCATAAATATAATGATTATTTTCAATATTTGGTTGAAACTCCTTTACAGTCAATGACTGCTTGAAGTCTAGAACCAATGGCCATCTACAAGTGCTTGGTTTCCACTCTAGTGATACTTTGCTTGGCCTTTACTGTGGCTGTCTTCAGTTGCTTCTTGTTCATTGGACTTTCTGCCATCAGTTTTGTCTTCAGCAAGTGGAATACTTGTCCAGTTATGTTGAGGTCATTTGATTGACTTGGCCTAGTAGAATATTCCACTACTTTGTGTTGAAAATTACTTTGTTTGCTCAGTGTTCTTCTGTACTGTGAAGCATTGTCCTGTCAGTTTTGGAGCATTTGGCTTAAATCTCAGCAGATAGTATAGCCCTGAACACTTCAGAATTCATCCTGCTACTTCTGCCAGCAGTCATATCATCAATTAACACTAGTGACCAACTTCCATTGGCAGTCAGGAATGCCCATGCCATAAAGCTGCCTCCACCATGTTTCACAGATGATGTGGTAGGCTTCAGATCATGAGCCATTCCTTTTCTTCTCCATACACTTTTCTTCCCATCATTCTGGTACATATTGATCTTAGTTTTCTTTGTCCAAAGAACATTGTTCCAGAACTGGACAGGTTTTTAAAAAATGTTTTCTGTCAAAGTTTAATCTGCCCTTCCTTTGCTTGAGGTGTGCCAGTGGTTTGCACTTTGTATTAGACTTTCTATATTTACTTTAATGAAGTTTTCTCTTGATTGTACACTTTGGCAATGATAGGTGTCTACTTCATGCAATCACCCAGCACAGTTGTCATCCATGATTGTCCAGGCATTCTGGAGTTGCCAAGTTCACCAGTGTGCTCCTTTTTTTTAAGAACGTGCCAAATGGCTGATTTGACCACTCCTCGTGTTGCTGCTATCTTTCTAAAGGGTTTGTTTTGTTTTCTCAGCCTAATGATGGTCTGTTTTTACTTGCACGGACAGCTCTTTAGACCTTATATTAAGTTCACAGCAACAGCTTCCAAATGCAAATTCCATTCTGGAAATCAAATCCAGGCCTTTTACCTGTTAAATAGTTGATGAAATAATGAGGGAACTGCTCACATCAGACTATGGAACAGCTTCTCAGTCAATTATCCATAAACTTTTGACCCCCTGTAAGTGGGGTGCTATGCAGAAAAATGTCTGTCGTTCCTAAATGGCTCATACAATATGTTTTTTAAACCCTTTGATTTAAATCTGAAAGTCTACACTTCAATCATATATGATTGCCTCATTTCAAATCCATTGTGGTGGTGTATAGAGCCAAAACTATGAAAACTGTGTCACTGTCCAAATACTTAAGGACCTGACTGTATAACGTGTGAGGGTGTGCTCACCTGGCAAAAGTCTCACAAAATACCACCTGGTAAAAAAGTGTAACAATGACAGCAACAGAGGCCAATGCCAATGTGGAATCATTAGAATGGCAATGGGGTGGTATGCTGTATATGTTTAGTCTGTATGCCAGAAAGCCATAATTGTGAGTGAGAGATAGCTGGGATGTTAGCATACAATGCTTCATTAGCACACTGTAACTGTGGACAGGGATGTATGACCCTTAAATCAGAGAAACAATGAAACCTTGATTATAATGTCAAAGGTGAGAACACCTACTCCTGCTTGAGGTTACATAGTCCTAAAAGGGAACATATGGGACTGTGCTGTGTTTTTTCTAGACAAGGTAGCATAGGTGCCACTTACTCACTGAATTTGACCAGTAGTGCCCCTGGGACATGGTTCAAAGCTTCCTCTATGCCAGAAGCTAATTGTGTGGAGAACTGGAAGGAATGATTGTGGCGATGGCTCATGAGACAGTCGGAAGAGAGAAGGAGATTGTAAGAAATAGAAATGGTGAGATGAGGGTGACTGAGAAATGACATGTTTGACTCTGCTTGGTGGATGACTCCAGACCTACAGACCAGTTCAGAAACCCAAAAGAGGCAGCAGATGTTTTTCTTTTGTTTGTGCATTGCTTTTCTGGTTAAAACTGCTGTGAGATACTTCCTCCCCCAAGACGCTAGATGGCAGCTTCCCTGTACTGCAGCGGTGCTCCAGGTTCCTGCAGGGCCCTATGGGATATGGAGTTCGGCAACACAGCCCTGCTGGATACCATGGGTGCCACCAGGGGACGCTGTGAGAAGATGGTGGGAGACAAAGTTCTCACCTAGCCCAGAAGTACTAATTGAAAACGAGGAAAGAAACCCCAAAGTAAAGTCAAAAACTTGACTTCTCCATCTGACCCGGAAATGCTGGCATGTCACATGGACAGAAGAAGCACTTCTGGGTCAGACAATATATAAAGGACTGCGGAACACCCAGCAGGCAAGCCAGAGTTGGGTGGAGGTGGATGAAGCTTGCTGGGAGGTGCAGAAGAGAAAAGAGAGAGAAGATTTGTGTTGGTGTTGGCATATTGTTGCTTGTTTATTGTGGCTGTGGTGCTTGGAGGGCACTGTACAAGAAGAAAACGATTTAAAAAAATGTTCTTAGTGCTTTTACCCTGTGTCCTGTGTGTCTGTCTCTGCAACAGTGACCCCTAGTGTCCATTAGTGCTAATGAAAAAATCATTTGTTCTTATTTATTTTCTTAAAGAGCTGCAAAAAAGTTCAGTTAAATAATAGAATACATGTTGAGATATGATAAAAAATCCAAAATACATAATTGAGTATAAACATTATTTATGCTATGAGTAAAGAATAAGCAAACAATCTATTTGAAATTAAATTTGTATTAATACTCGTTTGTAAACTGAAATAATTAGCATATTGTTAAGTTGTACTGAATGTTTGGTACAACAGAGTTACTGAATAAATCCTGCAAAATTGTCAGTTTCTTCTTATTATTGTTACTGTATTAAAAGATCACATCTTCTCATTTATATTTCTTAAATCAAGAATGTCATGTATTTAAACAGGTGAGACAAACAGAGTAAAGTTTATGACAATGAATTTGAATCATCCAATACTAGAAGACATTAATCTTACAAGGCTTACTGGAAGGGATATTTTAACATACATATAAACCCTAAGCAAACGTCACCAGATTTAAAAAAAAAAAATCTTGATAAAGAATGAGCCTTGCGGCTTCTGCATTTTAAAATGAAACCCACATCAGTGACTGGAGACCTCCAAGTGCCTGTTTGGAAATGCAGTAGCCAGCAGGCAATATTAAATATTTGTTGAATTGGTGCCCCAGTAGCAATTATTCCATGATTACCAGGGTAGGAGACTTGCAGAAAGCTAGATAAAAGTCCCCAGAACGATAGGTCACAGTAGAGTGTGGCTGCTGCATATTCCAGAGGAAAGACAGCATGGAAGCTACCAAGGGTGGTAGGCGCTTTCATTTGGAATTAGGGCTCAGAGATATAGGAATAAATGGAGCTATTAGGTAGGGCTCTTGTTGACTGACCCCATGACTTACAAAGGACATTCCTTAATAAACAAGTGATTATGTCATAAATTGTTTCAGAGTCCATAGTTTCATTTTCCATCATTTGTTTTTTTATGATTAACCATATTTTTTATTATTAATTTAAAAGCTGATTATTTTTTGATATCACTTCAGCCATTATTTAGTATAAATGTAGGATACAAACTAGCAAAAAGAATTAAGTGTCAAATCATATAACTGTACTAAGCCTGAGTATAGCAAGTGGCGTACAATGTATTTAAACAACTGCAGGTTTGCCATAGGAGGAACATTTGGAAACATGTTGAGACTTCATGGATGTGGCAGTGTCATTTGTGCCCCAAACCAGTTTTCCTCTGGGCTAGTATGCTTTCTTTATGGAGTTTGTATGCTCTCGCCAAGTACATATGATTTTATCCATCCATTCACAGACATGCAGGTAGATTGATTGGCAATGCTAACTTTGTGTAGTATGTTGGTGTATGTGCATGAGGTTACCTTGCGATTGTGAGGTGAATTCAGTATTTTATACCTTAAGTTCCACTGGGGCCAGTACAGAGATGCATTGTACATATATAGAAGCCTCACACAGAATGAACTTGCTGGAACAAAAGATTCTGACATGCAGTCAGAATCTCAGTTAGTTGGTGGAGCCAGTGCAATGTTACTGGTGCAGACCTGAGTTTGTGTGAAGAGAGTGGAGAGAACCCAGTTACAGGTATAGTTAGGAAAATGAATATGAGTGCTTTGTCAAAAATACACACACTGTACAATAAGTAATACAAATCTGCCTCAGACAGTGCCAGTTTCATTATTTGTCATTCACAATTATAAATTAAGGCAAGCTCAATATTTCTGTTTATTTTCCTATGTCCAAAAAGAAAAAAAACAAAATAGTTAAGAATAAAAGTGGATCTCAATGTGAAGTTAGGATGTTAGTTCAAGAAATACAGTAATACAGTACTTTCGCCATTCCAAATTTCAATACATCCTATCAAATCTTTCCATACTTTTTCACTATCCTCTTGTTCCCATCTAATGTCCACCCTGGATTAGATGCTAGTCTGCTGCAAAGCCATCTCATTCACGAGATCACATTGAACCAATTAAAAAATGGAAATCAGCCTAGCAGCGTGTTTGTGGATTTTGGGAGAAAACCCATGTAAATACAATGAGAACATTTACATGTCATGCAGAAGAAATTCTAGCCAGAAATGAAGATACAGTTTAAGGGGCTGTATGATGTGTATGTGGGGGTCGGGTGGCAGCACCAAGCCAGCAAGGAAACAAAGCAAAGGGCAGGAAAGTGTCCCTAATTCTTAGCAGAACACCAGTTTGGAAACACAGGAACTGCTAGGGGGGACACTCCACTGCCATCCAGTTTTTTCAATTGCCAGCAGATCAGTTTGTCCAGCACTAATCATCTCAAACAAGATAAAAAAATATAAACTGAATTTAAAATATGCACTAATTCTCTTTCCATTCTAGCTGTTTGAAAATATTTTAATATTTCAAAACATTAGCTAGGAAAATGCATTTTCTAAAGAACAGAGTTTGCATTCAGGAATAAAATAACAAGAATGAGGCTTGATCATTAAACATATGCCCATTGGATGTTTGACAGTCATAATAAACTGTTCATTTCTGTTCATAGTAAACTCAGAAGAACTGGCCTCTGAGCAAAATCCTGAGACATTCACTCACTGCACGGCAGTCCCTATTGCCAAATCGAGATGAGCACGAAAACAGCTAAGCAGGCAATTAAAGTCAGAGATGATTATCTACTGTTTATCTGATCGCGAGTGATCTCAGGAACAAAAACCTTTTGTGACTGAAAATAAAAATAAGGCCAGATTATTTTGGCAGTTTGACTGAGGTTCATTCCTTTCCTCCGCCTATTTTACTAAAAAAACACCAACCCCCATCACTCTCTAGTCTGAATTCAAATGGTAGCCTCGGGGTTAGAGCTGGGAATTAATCTCAGTTTGCAGAGTCTCAACATGGAATTTTATTCCTCCTCTTAAATTTTGGATGCTGACCTTTTATCCTTGAAGCAAGGATTCAAATTCTGAATCCCAGATGCTGCCAGGAGCAAGAAGTAAGGTGCTTAATAACAATGATAGTTGTGCTTTAAGATCGATCCAGTCTTGCGCCATGTACAGCATCTTTAATGACTTTTCACCCCTATGTACAATAAGACTGATGAAGAATAATGTTTGTCATCGAATAGACTAGGGCTTGCCTCTGTGTCGCAGCCTCAGTGAAGTAATTCATTAAAACATAGGGGGGGGAGTTGGGGGAATCTTTCAACTATTCCAAGTTCAATGCATGTCAAGCTTTTTGTGCTAATGCCAGACCCAACCTGGCTGCAAGCAGAAATAACACAGACCAACAAGTATTGGGGCCAACTGGGAAATGTTAGATTGGGATTTCAGATTTTAGTTTGCTTTACATCTATTTTTGTAAATGTACCATTCCCTGGGATAAGAAGAATGAATCCATGCACAAGGTCACCCAAGGCAGAAAGAAGTGTCAGTCAGTCAGGTCATTTACATTCAGTGAGCATCACTAATAGAACCGTATTTAGCATACCTGCTTTCAGAATGCTAAATGCTGTTATGTACTGTGTAGAATGTACAGAATTGTTATTTGAATTATAACAAGTATGTCAGCTTTCTACTGGCCATTCATTTTGTTAGTATAATTTTAAAATATATATTCAGAACAATGCTTACACAGTTTTAAAATTGTATGCATTTTTATCCAGCCTTCTGTCCACAGTCTCATTTGCAAGGCATTTAAAGATGGCAGGGTACACTGGGTTTTTGATTAAAGTATGTACGTTCGTTCACATGTGTTGTAAGTTTTACAACATATCTTTTTTAACACTTCACCTGCAAGTTAGTATTGATCTTTCTGTTAGTTTCCTGTATCACTTCAGTATGTCTGTTCAGATATAAGGTAATATAATGAAAGGAGGAGAGGCATAATAGTCCAGTTGTTAGTACTATTGCATCTCAGCTCCTTACTCAAACCCCAGCTTATGCAGTGTTTGGAGTTTTTTATCCCAAGACATGCAAGTTTGGTAACAGTCGAATTTGGTCAGAGATAGACTGACACCATATCTAGGGGTCAATCCACCCATCTTTACACTGAATTTGCCAGGACAGTGCCAGCACTGCTACTTCAAGACATTAACTTCACATTGAGGTGACTTACTGTACTCTCCCAGTGAAGAAGCCTAAAACTATTCTTACAGTTATCCTAAAGCAGAACTGCTTTAGTCAAGCATTTTTAATGTAATTTTTACACTTGTTCTTGTGCACCACCTGCCATACAGGAACTGGCTTTCCATGACCCTGCACTGTCATAAATGTGTTCAAATCATAAAGAAATAAATGAGTAATAAAAGGAAAGGTACTTAGCTCCACTCCCAGTTTCTCAAAAGATGTATTGTAAAGAAATTAAATGACCATATTAAGTGCAATTGTTCCATGCTATAAGCTTTTACAAGTAGAAGGAGCAAATCTAATTTCTTTCTAGGTTTCTAAATAAAATTTAAAGTATACTAGTAGCATTAATTTCCTTTCACCTTGTGAAATTTGTGTGTATAAATTATGCAGTAGATTCCGTGACTTTGTACATCAATCAGAACACAAATGCACATCTTCAGCATTAAGGCTAATCAGTCACCTAGTTCCAGAGAGTTAGTTTCTTTGCACCTGTAAAATAAAAAATAAAATGACTCTGTTCATACTTTAAAAGTTATAACCAAACAGCAATGAATAACTAAAATAAATAAGGTCACACTTTAAAATAAAGTTTTCCTATAGGGCATCTGCAAGACAATTATTGTGCACCAGTAACGGTGTACTGCATGATAATGTGCAGTGAATCCAGTTGACTTGACTATACTCCACGCCCATATGTATCCGCCGCACAGCCGCCCTGCTGCAAGCTACCAAGAGTTGATTCTACAATAAAATAAAATAAAAATAAAAAGAGTAATAATTCCAAAACTCTTCACTTTTAATATAAACCTGTAGTGCATAGTTTCAGCATAGTATATGCGTACCAAATTTTAGGCTGTAGGTTATTTGATTTTTGAGCTTGACCTTCCTGCGCTGATCTTTGACCTTAGAGGTCAATCATCACCCCAAAAGCGGACAGTAAAGGTCACGTACTATATGTGTACCAATTTTCACGTCAACAGGTCAAACGGTTTGTGAGATACAGGTGATTTAAAATACTGAACAGACAAACGGACAGCTATGGTACCGTATTATATAAGAAGATATCCATCCATCCATTTTCCAACCCGCTGAATCCAAACACAGGGTCACGGGGGTCTGCTGGAGCCAATCCCAGCCAACACAGGGCACAAGGCAGGAACCAATCCTGGGCAGGGTGCCAACCCACCGCAGGACACACCCACACACCAAGCACACACTAGGGCCAATTTAGAATTGCCAATCCACCTAACCTGCATGTCTTTGGACTGTGGGAGGAAACCGGAGCGCCCGGAGGAAACCCACGCAGACACGGGGAGAACATGCAAACTCCACGCAGGGAGGACCCAGGAAGCAAACCCGGGTCTCCTAACTGCAAGGCAGCAGCGCCACCATGCCGCCCTATAAGAAGATATTACAAACAAAAACTTTGTTAAGGTCTTGTTACAGAGCACTAAGTGCCTGATAGACACCGTTTAGGTAGTCTCTATAATAGTTCAATTGGTTCTTTGCAATTTTTAATAAGACAAAACAAAGTGTTTGAAAAGGTCTTGTTATGTAGTAGTAACTAACTGCTTGCACCTATGTATTTCTTAATGGTTTCAGTATCCAATGTATGAGTTTATTCCTTAGCTTGACTGGTAAGGGTGCTTCTATCTTCCCTCAGTGGTGAACCAGAGAGCTCAAGGGCCAGTATTTAATGTTGTGTGAGGGATGACCCATTCTGTTTGTGTTTTCAGCTGCAGGAAAATTGAATTTTTGGCATGATCTTGATTAACCGATAAGTTCAAGTTTATTGTTAACTTTTGTAAGGGATGGCCGACAACCCAACCCAGCTAGGATGCCCAAGAGACAGAAGGACAGGGGAAGGAAGCTTCTTTAGGGCACTGCCTTCCCCAGAACAGTAGATGGCAGCTCCCCTGGATTGCAACAGTGTCCTGGATCCCCACAGGGCACCATGGGACGTGGAATTCTATAGCTCAGCTCTGTTGAATACCGTGGGTGCCGTACATAGTAAAGGAGCCATATGGCATGAGATTTCCGCCTAACCCTTACAGATCTCAAGGGCGGAAGAGCAGAAGCACTTCCAGGTTGGTCAATTTAACAGGACTTGACTGACCTCACAAGGACGGAGCCAGAGTTGGGTGAAAGGTGGACGAAGCTTGGTGGGAGGAGCAGAGGAGAAAGAGATGGAGAGAAAAGAATAACTGTGTGCTGTACCAATTTACTTGTGGCTATAGTGGTGGGAAATGCTTTTTTGAAGATTTTTCCTCACAATAAATAAGATCTTTGTTCTTTTAACGTGTGCCCTGTGCAGAGGTGTGACCAGAACATCATGTGTGGGTGGGCATTTGGCTTGTCTGGGATGGAAAAAAAATACCCATCCATCCACCCATCCCCATTTTTGTAGGGGGGTCAAATAATAATAACAACATAGTTTTATATAACATATAAAAGCAAAAATTGTGGCATAAGTCATAACCAATTGTACAATAAAATTAACAGAGGCAATGGAACTTGTATTATTATTTTTTGTGAACAAATATAGAACTACATCTACAAGGTAAATATCAATAAAATCAAATGTATACAACATATGAGAGCAAGAACAGAAACGTGGCTTATTGTAGTCATGGGAGGCTATAGGACATCAGTTTCCAGTGTTTAACCTGGATATTATCTACAGAACCAGTCTGTGGTTACTCTTGGCAAATTCTGAAATAAATTAATTCATGTCTAGATTTTCTGTGATGTTTTTCTCATGTGCCAGAATGACTAAATTTCTCTTCCTTGAATGCAGCATTGTTCGGCGGAGTGGAGTGTGAATGCGGTTCAAAGTAGAGAAAGAGCTTTCGCATGCAGCTGAAGACACACCAATGATGAGTGCTGTGATGCAGACATGGCTCTGACGTGCGGGATACTAGACGCGTGTTTGTACTAGACACTGTCTTTTTCTAGAGCTTTTTTCCAATTAGTGTAGCCGTGTTTGGTGAATATGTCCTTGCGGTCCGAATTGGAAACACTAAATTTGTGGCAGGCACAGCAAAAGCTGCCATCACGGACAACAGAATATTCAAGCCATGGTTGAGACTGATACCAGCTTGCACTAAAACATCTGAGTGTCTTTCCGAACGCGCGCTTGGGATAATTAATTAAAATGGGCTGGGATGGGCTATCCATATTTAAGTCAGGCAGACCGGACTGAATATTTTGTTGAAGGCAGAGGTTTGGAGTACCCGACACGGGCGCAGAGATGGAGGATTGTGTAGGCTTATACATCTTTTGGAGTTTCAGTTCCCGACGTGGGTGCGCTATGCTCCATGTTGGTAGCAGAGGTGCTGGGCTCAACCATGGAGCCAGCAGCTTGAGGAGGGACAGAGGTTGAAGATGTCTGCTTTTTAATAAGCCACCTATGCATAGACTTTGGTGTTACCAACCAGAAAATAAAAGAAGAATGGAACTTATACACTGTTTTAATTAAAGAATGAGGTCAACAGGTTCAAAACGTGCTGCAAAATGTGTGGTGAAGTGAACTGTGAGCAGCACGGTGCCTGTCTAGTGGAGGAGACACTGCTGGATACGCCCCAAATTCAAACTGGCCGATTGGAAAGCAACTCAGTTTTGAAAATCAAAAGTTATTCTTCTCCAGAGTTTTCACTGGACAGACAGAGCATTTCACAGGGGGGGCACAGCTTGTCACTGGGGGGGCAGTGCCCACCCCAGCCCCCCCGTGGTCACGCCTCTGGCCCTGTGTCTGTTGTGTTGGGTTTGAGGAGCAGCAGTGCCCTCTAGTGTCCACACTGTATATAATATAATCTAATTCTTATTTGAATGTTTCCCTCAGACTAGTGGTAATAATACAATGCCAGAAACGAACAGAAAACAATAAATACAAGAACATACACAGAATACAATATATATATAACACAACATTTCAATGGTCAAATCATGGCTTTGATTGGGCTATTCCATAACCCTCTATTACTTCCTTGCAAACCATTCCTTGGTGGATTTGGTAGTGCGCTTTGGATCACTGTCAAGGTGCATAGTTAATATTGTATATACTAATACAAAAGCCATTATGGAGCATTGGAGATCCTTAGGGACTAAGTGAGTGACACTGATGTCACCATCCATGTACAGCAGTATTGTAAATTTTTGTCAGACTACAAGAATGGGTACAAACAGTGTAATTACTTTAGTCAGAATTTCCTAGTAAATATGTGAGAATTCTGATGACAAAGGATTTAACACTGACAAAGAAAATATTACAGGTGCTATGCCATATTATGTTCAATTTTATGAGATGCAGCTGTGATAATTTAAATTTTGAAATCTGCATTAATATTCTGTATCAGCATTAATAGGTATTATTGAAACGGGGCCAGACTACTGATATATGACTGTGAAATAGCTAAATGAGCGTGTAATATGACTGAAAACAAATATGTGTTGTTTACTTTAAAAATGTTCTGTTAATTTAAAGCCTAATAATTTAGTAGTATATTTGAATTTTCATGTTACCTATGTACTTTCAAAAATGTTGTATTGCTCCAACAGACAAAAGAAGAGATTGACACAAAATGTAAATTAAAGCTGAAATGATATCATAGGAAATCCCATCATGTATTGCTCTATTACTTTAAAGGTTTTTTTTAATTCAAACAACAGAATTTAAAATTACCCAAAAATTAACCAAATTCTTTATCAGGTTTGGAAAATCGGCAACTGGAACTTTTTCTGGATACAATAAATGTAAATTAGTAAACAGCCCTGATGAGATATACAGTAAGCCCATGAAAAGGAATATTATAATTGAATTATTCAAACAGTGTTTTAAAATATTCATTAAGGTTTATATTTATGAATAAGACATATACATTTCTATTGTTTATTTAGCATTAGGCTACAATCTTCTTGGGAAGTAGCCTACATGCTTATTCTGTCACTAACATTTATAGCTGAGTAAATGCTCTTTGTACCCTTTTAGGCATCACAAAGAAAATGCAGTATTGTTTGGAGTAAATTATTTGCACATTATCAGCCTATTTTGCAACTCACTGAATAGTTGGCCCTAAATACACCATGAACTGGCGAAGTCCACAGTGAATGGGGCTCTGGATTATTGTTAGGTACAAACTCCTACAAAGGGGCCGTACATGCTCCCTCAAACTGGGGCTCTTTTAGATGGAATTCAATCTCAATTTATATCTCTGTACAGCAGGTAGACCCTGAAGTCCCTAAGGAACATGCGGACACATTGAGTTGAAGTAAAAGAAAATACCCCATTCAGAAACTTAGGGACCATGTACAGTGCTGAAGTTAACACTACCTGTAATATTTCCAGTTACGCCCTACAAATACTTGCACATTGTTTGAAGTCTGGTTCTTCCTGTGTATCATATTTGTTTGGAATACTATGCATTCCCACCACGGTCAATTATTTTCCATGTGTTTTAATGTGGTTTTGTATGAGATAAGGAAGTCTTAGAAATGTTCTTATAATTAACAGTTTTGTCATTTGTTGATTGTTTCAAACACAAAGAGGGTTATTGGATTTGACAGATACTTTGGACCATTACAGCATTTTCTTTGTTACATCTATTCACCAAACATGACATGACCTCCAGCAATAAAATCTCAGTCATTATCAAGAGGCTCATCAGCACTTCCACTTTTCAAGAAGACTGAAGAAAATGAAATTCCCTGCTCTAGCCATAACCATCTTTTACAGACGTACCATTGAAAATATACTCACTTATTGTATCACCTCCTGCTCTGTTAACAGCAGAGTGGACAAAAGGCACAGATCAAATAGATGTAGTGAGAACTGCCTTGTTGCCATTTTGCTGGATATATATAATTAAATCCTGCGTTTGCAGAGCTTCCAGCATAATCAGTGGTCCCTCCCATCCCTCCTACAGCTTGTTTTCCCTTATGCAGACAGAGAGAAGGTATAGAAACACCTGTGTAACATCTACAAGGTTATTGAAAACATTGTTGTTTTTTTTTCCTTAGCAGTCAGACTCTTAAACCTTCATGGTTAAAGTGAATAATTTAATGTAAAAGAGTATTTTAGGCTTATATATATTTTTGCTGTTTATACCTTTTTGAGCACTGTCTTCGTATTCTGTTTGCCTAGTGTTTAAGAGAAATGTTATTTAATTTTTATAAATGGAAATGCATATTTAAATGGCTAATAAAGGAAATCAGTCAATCAAAATAAAATCAAATGGATCAGGCACCACCATTAACCATGGTTTCTTATGCCACCCACTATAAAGAAAAACTGAAAATAAGTAAAGATTTAGTCTACTGTACACCTTAAGGTGTCTTCTTTGGTTGACATACAACTTGGTGCAACTCAGATCACATAACAGACCTTTCAGTTAAAATGAGAATCTGAGTTGTACAGATTTACTTCATTTTTTAGCAGTTCTACAGCACGGGTGTCAAACTCCAGTCCTGGAGGGCCGCAGTGGCTGCAGGTTTTCATTCTAACCATCTTCTTCATTAGTGACCAGTTTTTGCTGCTAATTAACTTCTTTTGCCTTAGTTTTAATTAGCATGAATTAGGCACCTTAATTGTCTCTTTTTCTTTAATTAGCAGCCAAACAATAATGAGACACAAAACAAGCTGCCATATGACCAGCTGTGCCAATCACACAATTTCTGAAAATAAAGGTGATGGTCTCGGTAAGGTCGAACTCTCAGGTCACCAAAACATTTTGACTGTGTTCTTAGAAAAAACAGAAAAGGCAACAGTTTTGGAAATGTCTGCTGTGGCAGAATAAGAGCAGCAACAAGCCATGGAATTAAATAACGAGTTTAATTAACAGCAAGAATTAGCTTCTCATTAAGAGATTGGTTGGAGTCAAATTGGTTGGAGTTTGAAATCTCAGTTTAGCTGGTCATCTGTTGGCTCGTTTCACATCTCATTTTTTGAATGCCATTTAATGAAGAAAGGAATAAATTCAGAGGACTGAATCCTTAAAAACAGTGCTATTAAAATGAAAGGGAAAGGAGTTAATTAGCAGTGAAAACTGGTCACTGATTAGGAAAAGGGTTAGAATGAAAACCTGCAGCCACTGCGGCCCTCCAGGCCTGGAGTTCGACACCCCTGCCTACAGTAAAGGGTTTATGTCCAAAAGTGGTTGCTTTTTCCATTGTGAGATAGGCTTGGACTTTGTGGGACACTGAATATGCACACTTTAAAAATATAAATACAAGAGCTGTTCCCCTTGTTTCTTTAAGTATTCTGAAACAAATTTTATTGGAAGACATGCAATTAAAAATGGCTGTTGTCTTCCTTTTCTAAACGATGTTCTTTGTTTTACAAAAAAGCTTGGTAAACACATTTCGCTATTGAATATTAATATCAGTATCAAATGCCTTATGTCATTTTAATATTCAATATGAACTATATTTAATATATGTTGTATTTAATATTCAACTGAATATTAAAATGGCATAGGATATACAATGTATCAGCATTTTTTAATTCTGTTACTTTTAAAATTTAATAATAATAAAATGTTGATTTTTATTGCTTGATAACCTTGACAAAATGTGAAAATGTCTTTGCAGTGTAGCAGGTTTTATAAGGAAAGAGCTATAAATATATCCAAACCTTTTTCTTTTACATCAATTTGTTAAGCGCAAATTACAATCTGTCATGTCCCTGAAAGTGTATGTCAAGAGCAGCCATGAAAAATAATGTGCATAACTAATTAGCATTGAATTATTAGAAACAATTTCTTTCCTAACTAGGCTTGTCCTAGATCTAAATCCAAATGTGTTTATGTTGCTAAGGTCGATCTCTGCTACACTTCAGGGTTATGAGACAAATTCAAAAGTGCTTTACACACACACATAAAATGTATATACGTATGGAAAATGAATTTTTCTTTCTCCAAATGATAATAATTCTTATAAGTGAATGTCCTGCAGGTGGACTATGGGCTTTGTATATATATGTTCAAATTTAATACATTTGAAATAAAATATAAAGAGAAAAAGATTTCACTTTGGATAGCACTCCTGTCTCGTAGATCTAATGTCAAGAGTTTGGATCCCATGCCCACTTGTCATCTGGGGTTCTTGCTTTCCCTGTCTCTGTGTAAGTTTTGCTCCAGGTGCTCCCATTTTAATCTCACATCCTCAAAGGCAAGCAGGACAGGTTAACTGGTGATTCCAAATTGCCCTGTGTTTGTGGGTGTGTAGGCCCCGCAGTGGACTGGTGCCCTGTTTCAAAATGTAATCAAAATAAATTAACAATTTTTAAAATAGAAAAAGAGAAGACCTAAGAAAGGTTGGATTTCCAGTTGGAAACCTTGTTTAATGCTGGTCTCAAAGACAGCAATCCCATTTGAATGTAACTGCCAGGTCTCAGGCAAGTTTTCTCCCCTGGTTGGGGTTCAATTTCATGTTGTATGTCTCTTTTGTTCATTTTTGATTCTTTGATTTATGTTGATTGTCTGCAATATTCTTTATTTTTGGTTTGTATATAAGCTACCTCTGTTATGTTCCACGTGCTTTGTGGCCAGGAACAGCCCTCCTCTCTATCTTCCACAGTTCCTGGCTGTTCTTTGCGAATATACTAGGGTGCACTAGGGATGGTAAGACTACTTGTATTTATTGTTTTTTCTGTGAATTTTTGGATCTCTGGATTTTTAACCTTCTGTGTTTTGACCTTTGGAATGTGTACTGGGACTTGTTTGATTTGGATTGCAATCATGTTATAGGCAATTTCATTTTGTCTTTAAGTTCCATATACTTCATTGTAACTGGAATACATTTTTTGCAAAGAGTAAATCTTTTATTTTGTAAGGATTCGGTGCTTGCCCTTATGACTAGAGAGGGTGTGGCGATGGTATCCCTATCTAGTGGGCATTTTTGGAAGTGCTTTTGGGACTTACTTAAGAACACTTTAGTACTTTGGACTCCATGTTTGCAACAGTAACAAAGCATGTGGAAACAATATTTACGTAAATGTTGTGAAGCTTGCAGGGGATGACACTGCAAACCCTGGCTCAAATGATGTCTACTTTCTAAAGACATGCTCTTTGAAGATCCAACAGCCATAAGGAGTAGAGTCGAGGTAGACTGGAGATGTCCTCAGGTGGGACTTACTCATGCAAAGGGACAGGAGGACCTCAGGGGCTACTTTATTCAGTCGAAACCCTAATGATTTAGATAGTAGAAAAGATGTCCATTTTTCTAATTTACTTCAAGGTAGGTTTTTATTCTAACAGTTATGAATTATGAAATAGCAAAGTGTGCTTTTAGTTGTATAGTAATTGTTTTCCCAATAGTATATGAATTTTTTACTCACTCTTGGCAATTGCTCATTTATTTTTATATTCTCTCACAGGATCTCTTTTTTTTTTTTTACAGTAGCTCTTTACTTTTCCTACGTTAAAAGTGAAATAATTTATTTGATCCTGACTGACTTAGTTTTTATTTCTACTTTCATCTCCTGTAACATTTGAGGTTCAGGTAACTTTTTAATTTAATATATTTAATCTTATGTGAACACATTTGCTATTTGGTTTATTTTGTAGTGTACGTTAGTTGCTTGTTTTGTAAATAGTGATTAATGGTATACACACTAAGCATAATATGAGATGAATGATTTTGGAGTGAAAGCTTCAATATATGCCATTTTGGAATCCCACTTACTTCCATTAAACAGCCATGGACAGGATAGAGCATTATTCTCAGTATCAGTGGGCACAGTGTAGAGATTGGCAGTGTACAAGGCACCATAATATCAGAGGGCATACTCACTCACTTAGAGTTACTCTAAAAGCCAGCCAATCTAACGTGTGTGAGAGTGAAACCAGGGGACCCAGAGAAAAACCTACACAGATACAGACATAGACAGAACATGCAAACTCCAGACAGAAAAGAACCATATCAGGGTGTAAAACACTCCTCTTTGATCTATGGCAACTCCCCTAACAGCTGTGATAAGTGTAGTATTCTGATGTGTCTGCTTTGTTTGGAAAATATAAACTTTTTATTATTTGTGTAGTGTCTATGAAAATATTAAAGTGGAAAATCTATTTTAGTAATAGGCGCATTTACCATATGTTCGAAATGTTCGTGATTCTCCAAGTACTTAAGCAAACCCTATTTAGTCATAAGAAACACATGTAATTCACTGGACATTTGCTAATTGGTTGAAAAGTCAACAAAAATCCTAATAGGATAAAATGTCCTGGCTATTAAATCCAAGCAATCCTCAAATAAAATGCTTTATAAAATCAAATATTGATGCACCCTTAATTTGTTATAGTAAACAGAGATGGTATTCTCAGAAATTTATATTTTCATGTGCATGTATGGTCTTGCATCAGTTGCACCATTTGTATTCAGCACCACCACAAATGAAGATAAGACATATGAGATGGGCTTGCTAAACAAATTGTCTAATTAATTGTCCTATTGCTAAATCTGTAATCATTTATGCATGTAATGAGCGACTGATGCAATGACACCAAAGTAACAAGGCAGTAATAAGGCTGTTGGGTTTGTTGCATTTGACTGCAGATACATCTATGATTTTTGCCTCTATACGTTCATAGTGCTGTTTATTTGAGATTGAGACATAAAATTTTAAATTGGGATGCTTTTCATTAGATATGAATCACAGGGTGGGTGTGTCCTTATTTAAAATTAATGCATTTTGTTAAAATGTTTAGCTGTATAGAGAAATGTAGGTGAAGTCTCAGGATGTCTTTCATTACAAAAAAAAAAAAAAACAATAATAAGGCAGTTATTTAATTCAGTCTTGTTTTGGCTTAAAATACTACAACAGCATTGTGAAAAGGCATCTTTATTAAGTTTACAAAAACAAAAGTCATTTTTAAATTTTATTATATGCATTTGCATTTGTTTTTTTTGACAGTTTGAATTTGAAATTTGAGTGATCTTAATCAGTAATATTGAGACAATCAAGATAAAGTAGCTGTCTTGGGTGCTCCCATCTTGTACAGAGAGTACCATGAGGCTTTATGGGTATGTGCAGTGGGTACCACCTCACATTTTCTAGAAAGTAGAGAACTTTCATCCACATCCCAGATACATGCAGGTTAGGCTAGTGGAAAAGTTTAATTTGGCTTCACTGGAATAAGTATGGAAATACGCTCTGTGGTGACCTGGAACTCTCTTCAGGTTTTAGGTCTCAGATTGCATCCAAAGCTGTCAGGATAGATTCTGGTGACCCCCTTGGCTCTGAAATGCATTCGTGAGTTCTACAATGAACAGATGGCAGAATTTTTGAAAAGTGTGGGTATCTGTCTCAAGAGGTAAACTCAGAAACAACAGAGGTGGCTGTCTTAACTAACATGTTTTGAATCAAAGGCCACCACACTTTACTAAAACAGAAAATTATTCATTCATTCACTATTTAATCCAATTCGCTGGGGCCACATATCTGCAGGTAGGCCAAGACAGAGTTAACTATTAATATGACACGCACATATCTAGACTTAGGATGAAAACTAGAGTACCTGGAGAAAAATCCATTAACAAATGGAGAGAATCTTTAAGCTCTACACAGACATTACCAGGTGGGATTTCATTAGTGACACTGAAGAACTTTGATTTCTAGTTCAAATTTATTATCATTTATACACAGTACAATGCAATTGTCTTCTCTGAATAGATGACAATAATACAATACCAACAAAGACAATTTCACCCAAAAAAGCATATATATCATGCAACATATATATATATATACAGTATATATATATACAGTATATATACAGCATATATATACAGTATATATATACATATATACTGTATATATATATATATATATATATATATATATATATATATATATATATATATATATATATATACTGTATATGTTCCTCATCATAATGGTTTGTCCTACAAATGTAAAGCTGCAGTATCTCTCAATACCATCCCCTGTTATGTAGAAGGAAGAGCTGTCTACATTTTTCTCACTGAATTATTTTCTTGGGTTTTGGTGAAATTAAGGATGGTGTCCTAAGTTGAAGGTTAGTGTGTAGGATGTGATGCTGCTGGACAGGGTGGTGCTAATTTCAAAATTGAAGATTTTTGTGGTCAGCTTTGCTGGTGCAAAGGTATTAAATGCTGAACTGTTGTCAATAAAGTATTTGTAGCGGAATGGTATGAAGTGTAAGGGGTATGCTATTCTCTTTGGACCAATTGTAATGATATTCAAACTGGAAGTGATCTGGAATATCCTGAATATTATCTTTATTATGTCCCAGCACTAGTTCCTCAAATCATCTCGATTGAAGTGAGTGCCACCAATCTGTAATTATTTAGACAGTTCACTTTTGTTTTTTTATTCAAGGGGCTAATTGTTGTCCTTTAGAAGGATTCAGAGGCCACAGATTTCCTCAGTGAGATATTAAAGATGTCTCTGAAGTGAACTAACTGGTTGCTACAGGTTTTTAAAAAATACCCTGAAATTTAATTGGATGACATGCTCTATGTACATTAACTTAACATAAAGTCCTCCTAAAGCCTCGTACAGAAACAAAAAATGTATTACATGGTGCACCAGTAAGCTAAATTGCAGGCCGCTTGTCAAAATGAGCATAGGAAATCATTAAGTTCATCAAGGAGAGAACATGTAGATGAGATTGAATAAGTCTGCACTTTTCAATGTGAGATTTTTTCCTAGCGGAGATAAAAAAGGAAAGTGTCAGAATTCCTCAGTTCTTTCAAACTAAAAAAAAAATAAAAAGAGAGTTAGAGACAAAACAAAAACATTGTGTCCTTATGTATCTTTTTACTTTTTCAGCATGGGAGTAAATTTTTACTTTGTATTTTCTACTTACAAGTAAATGTACATTGTTTCCTAAGACATGTCTTTGGCAGAGGCAAACAAATCATGTATTACATTTAGCATAATCGATACAGAAATAATTTGGCAGTGAAATATTGAGAGGAGGCTATTTATTCTGGGAGGCAAAGGTAAGCAATTGTTTGTGTAGGGAGTGATGTAAATATAAAATAACACCTATGGTGTCACATTAAGAGGGTCAACATCTCTCTCTAAATATAGAATCCAAAGTCTGTCTGACTGTCTATATGTCTGTCTGCTTTTCACAAGAGAACTACTTGACGGATTTAGATCGAGGTTTTTTCTGTAATTTTCTTTAACATTCCGGTTGATTTTGCCACTTCTGTCATCACGCTAAGTATCATAATTCGCTTGCAGGAGCAATTTATTCATGGTAATACGAGACACAGGCTGTGGGCCAAGGGGAGGGGGAAGCGTGACATCTGAAGTGGGGAGCCGGGCAGAGCCCTCCTCACAAATGCGCCAACCTCAGAGCATACCTTGCAACCGCTTATCTAGTGAATGAGAGAACTATTTAACGTTTTTATATCAGGTTATTTTCTATAATTTTCTTGAACATTCCGGTTGATTTTGTGATGTCTCTAATCGCGTTAAGTATCATAGTTCACTTGCAGGAGCAATATATTCCCGCTAATCCAAGACAGAGGCTGAAGCATGTTGTCAATAGTGGGGAGCAGGGCGGGTCCCTCCTCCTCACATGCCAGCCTCCATTTGAATCGGTCTACCTCTGGCCACATTTTGGAGAGTACCTTGCCTCAGCTTAGCTAGCAATACCTGTTTGTTTGTTTGTTTGTCCTGTTTCACTACTACGTGGGCTGAGCTGCGGGTGACAGCTAGTACTGTAGGTAATAAATGTACTGGAGCCAGTTGCCACACCCACCACATGACAAACCAACTCAGGATTCCAAGTTATGACCCAAGCGCATCTGTGCAACCTCAGCACCACACTGGTTTGAATGGAGTGGAACAGTGTGAGATTTTTTTTTTTTTACAGTGCCAATCCTGCCACCAACCCCTGAGTTTTCCCTTCAAGGACAGAGCAAGTGCAGGTTAAGGGCCTTGCTCAAGGGCCCAATGGAGTGGAATCACTTCTGGCATTTACGGGATTTGAACCAGCAACCTTCTGATTGCTGGCACAATGCCTAGTCTCAGAGTCACCATTCTGCCCTAACATGATGAGGTCACAAAGAACTAAAACATTATTGTTTAAAATCAAACACTAATTATTATATTATTCTAGCCAATAAAGCCAAGATGCACAGTGGTGCAGCAGGTAGCATTTCTACCTTGTTGATCCAGGGTCCTGGGTTTGAATCCTGTACCTGAATATTGACTTTGTGGATTATGCATGTTGTTTCTCTGTCTGTGTGGGTGTAACTATGTGTGGTGCAGTTTCTCTCCCAAATATCCCGAGACATGACTATCAGGTTAATTGCCAGTTCCAAAATTGTCCCTGTGTGAGTGTTGGATGTATGTGTGAATGAGCCCTGAGATTGGCTGGCATCCCACAAAGAGTTTCATCCTGCCTTGCTCTCAGTGCTGCTATGATATGTTATTCTCCCATGATCGTTAATATGATTAACTGGGTTTGAGACTGATACGATATGTAAATATTAATCACAAAAATGTTAACTAATACTGTATGTGATGTTTCATTTGTTAAATCCAACCTCCTTGTTCCTTGTTTTCAATGACACAGTCCACAAGTTTAGCTGTGTCAGCAAACACACTAAGTAGGCACTGACTTTACTGTGATCTGCAGAGCTATGTAAACTGATGCAATCTTTCCTGATTCAGTAGCATGTTCAATAAGCCCTTCCTAGGAAGCACTGTCTAGCATGTTTACATAAGTTTTTAGCAACGACAGCCTAAGTGGTTTTATTGTTATATTACAATGTATGCTTCAATTCCCTTTTTAAGTGGCTTTGGAATATTTTAACAGTAAATAAGCCAGAAAACATGATAGATATGACAGAAACACCTGTCATTTGTTCAGGGGGGTCACTGACATTGACTTCAAACCTATTGCTGAATTGTTTTTTTCAAGATTTTGGGAAAAATATTTTACAATGATTCCCTGACAGCCTATTATTTGCTTAAAGGGAGAACCATTAGGTTTTGAAAAGCCTTCCTTTCTGCACAATGGCAGCTCACCCTGTCACATGCACAGATTGCAACGCTTCAATAGCCTCCCAGCTCTAAATGACAATAGCTTTGTATAAATCAAATGCTAGATGCACTATTCTGTATCAATCAAAATTTCTCAATTTTTTTTAATTTTTCAACTTTCAACAAAATAAAGATATATTGACTAACCGGTGTTCAACTGGGTAAAAAACAAAAAAATCCTCCTTACTTAAAGATATGTTTTTCTTGGTTAATGGTTATGTGTTTCTAGATGCAAAATCTTTAGAGTGTTCATTATCAAAAAAGAAACATTTATACAAAGCAATTCAGCTGCACAGTTGTAGAAATGTGTATGTTTAAATCAGCTGATTCAAGAAGATAAAGCTGGTAAATATTATTCATACAAAAAACGCACATTACAAATCTTCCTTTTTCTTTTTGTTACAAGTTAGATCTGACTTTAAAGCCTGAGAGGTTTCAGTCTCTTTCTGTGCCTTCCTTACCATCATTTGTATAATTTCCTGCTTATGCTTTCCCTTTGCCGCAAACCAGTATCAATGTTATATTGCTTTTTATCAATTATGTCTGTTTGGCACCAAGATCTTTCCTCTACTCCTTCTATTTCATTGAATTACAGTTTTAGAAATGTCCCTGTGGTACCATGGAATTCTAACCATCAACAAACCCATTTTAAAAGTGTTCATTGTTTATGTTCTACTTGTAAACATCATGCCTAGGGATTGTCCTCTGACTGTCACTTTTGTTCCATGAACACCCCAGGAACATTTAGGCAACTGTTTTGTGGCTGCCCTTATGTGTTTAGTTTTTGGTGTGGTGCCTTTAATTTTTTTTTTTTGCTTCCATTCTTTCTCTTAACATTCCTTTACCTCCCCACATTATTTTAGTTCTTGACATTTCTGCATTTCATCTAGTAGTTTATCCAGCAGAGGTTACTATTACTTTAGGGACAGCTGCAGCAAACATTGTCCTTGTCTCTCTGAAAAATGACCTTATCTGGAAATGTTCTTTTTTTAATTCGATCGTTTTAGAACTGTCAGCAGTGAGGATCAATGGGGCATGTAGCTCTTACATACAACTGGATAGAGTTCAGAGGCCCCATGGTCCTAATCACAGCCCTAATCCTTAGCTTTTCTTCTTCATAATGGAGTCAATGGCATGCTGTCCCCTCAACTGCTGGTCTACTTGGCCTCCTTTTATCTTTTTCTTATTCTTAATTTGAATTGGTCAAGGTTGGGATAGGTTTTGTTAAGAGATGGTGAGGTGGTGGTGGTGGTGGGATGTCGAGGATAGTGTTTTTATTTTAATTCTTGATAAAATTACATGTTTTTTACTCAAAAAGGATGACTCTTGCATTTCAATAAAAAATATAATCACAAAAAACATCATACCTTTATACTGTAAGTCTTGCAAACCCATCACTCAAATAACAACTTGCCAGTTCATATTTTTAATTCCTAATTATAAGTGCCTTCAAATTGATTGCTGTCTAATTAATCTTTGTTTCATGTTTCAGTCTGTTATTGTCAAAACCGCTTAAAAGAAGGTTTGTTTATTACAGAATAGCTCTTTTAAAAACTAAAACAATATCAATTACATACTCTCTCATACACACTTATTCACACTTCTTCTGTCTTTGTTAAGCTAGGTTTGTTGATTCTTCTAAAACTATATCTTCACAGGCTGCTTATGTGCCTGACAATAAGTCAATTCAAATTTTTTTCTATTAGAAGCACACTTTCTTTTTCTAAACTATTAAAATTAGAAATGGTGTCAGTATCTCTGTGTTTGGTGGATGAGCAAGACACACAAGGTACCATTTTCTCCTCTTTCCTCTGCGACATACTTCCCACCCAAAACATGACACATTCACAACTAGAATTGTGCTTCATTAATCACATTTCCATTTTGTGTAATGCGATGTGGCTTTTGTTAGGATATTTTTAATTGACTATATGTCAAGCATATTTGACAAATGAGGATAATTAAGAGGACACTGTCTGGAGCTGTGAAGATTTTGTTGGCAATTGAAGACAGAGGTTCCGTAACTGTTTCTCCCTTTCCTTGCTACCTTCAAATAATCTCATATGTTTTGTTGTTCCATATTGTCTGTTGCACAGTAGGTAACATTGCCAACTCACAGCATTTGAACTGCAGTACAAATACCAACTGTGGTGGGGTGCGCTCCCCTTGTTCACATGGATCTGCTCCAGTTTCCTTCTCTACTTCAAAAACATGCTTTTAAGATAATCTGACACTCTAAATTGGCCTGGTGTATGTAAGTTTACATGTGTTTTATGATTGTACCCTGTAATGGACTGGCTCCCTGTCCAGGCTTGCTGTCAGTGCTAAAGAGACTGGTAACAGCTCCCCCTTCAGAAAAGGACTAGGCATCATTTTTTTTAAATAAAAAAATATGCTTTTTTACTGTTTCAGAAGGCATTTTTTAAAAAAGTTTGTCAGATTTTATTTACCACTATTTTTCACGCTACTAATGTAGGACATGGCCCAGTGGCTTAAATAAATAGAATGCTTGGGAAAGATTAATAAAGTGAGGACATCCTTATCTACTACATGGTTTTTATTGCTTTGTGAGGTGGGGTGTATTTAAAACATTCCTATTTTGTCTTTCAGTGCAAAGGAGTTGTCCTAAAAAAGTAAAGCAATTAACACATAACTGTGATCCACCCCATGATAGATCTTGGTATCTCTGCAGTACTGAACACCAAAATTTAAATACTTAGGGAAAAAAAATCTGGGGTATCTCCCGAGCTAAAATAACTTCTTAATAATCACAGTAGCAAATGTTTTTTCTTATGGGTCACTTTTCTAAACATTGGTGGGAAAGATGACCCCCTAAATGCCAGAACCATCACTGGGAACAAGGTGAGAAAATACAAGGACACCAATCCGTTACAGAGATAAGACATTCCCATATATACACACTCTGGCCACTTTGAACCTGCCTGTTAACTGAACCTTCATGTCTCATGGATGTTGCAGGAAAACTGGAGTTTTCAGTGGAAAACCTATGCAGCAACAGGGAAGGACATGAAAACACATAAGAGGAACATGAAAAATCCAAGATGAAGCATTGCTTATTAATACACCACAGTGCTGCCAGGGTATTGTGAGTGTAATAAGTATTTTTTATTAGACCATGCAAAAGGAATGTGCAAAAGAAAAAGTCCTGTGATGTGCATACCTGTAGTAAGAAATCCAATTACAATTTCTTTAGTAAAATAAAAAATCATTTTACTTTAAGACAGTGTTACTGTCAACCCTGCTGAAATCAGCTGGATGCTTCCATATTATGACCTCTTAAATATCTAAGGTTGAACTTTTGCTAATATTGAAATTAAGAAAGATAAGTAGAATCATCTTAGGTCGTGACTTGAATTAGTCTGGCAAGCAATGGAAACTCTTTAATAAGTCTAGGTAGAGTTCCTGCTGGCTTATTCATAGTATTTGCCCTGGCAAGCAAAAGAGGGCACTTGGAACTCATCAGTCAAATGAAACATTAATAAGAGATCATTGCATTTCCAATTACCCTTACCTTCCACCCCTAAATCTAGCGCCCTGACAAAGTGCTAAAAATAAATTAGTTAGACTGGAATCAAGACATATTTTAAATGTGTGATAGTAGACTGTGAAAAAGTTTAAGAAAAAATTACCAAAGCCCTAAGTCTTATTCTAATCCACGTGCGAGGTGACTGTTTTGATTTTACTGTGAGGCAATTTTATATTCAATGAAACTTCTGGTGGCTTGGTGGGGCAGTAAGGAGACTGGGGTTTACATCCTGGGTGTGTCCTGTGTGGAGTTTGCATCTTCTCCTCATGTCTGCATAGGTTTCCCCCAGTTCTTCCAGTTTCCTCCCACAGTCAAAAGACAGGCTAGGTGAATTAGTGTTGCTAAATTGGTGTCCCTGTCCATGTGTTGTACCTGCCTTGTGCCCAATGATTCCTGGCATAGACTCCAACTGCTTGTGCAACACTACTCTGGAAAACCGAGTTTGGAATATGAATAGATAAAACTGTCCTGCCTTTATTTAGCTTCAGTGAATATGCCTATTATCTGGCTTCTACAGATAAACCATTCTTGGCATTTTTTTTTGTACTTTAATAACGGACTGGAAAAGATTAATAAGCATTAGTAAAAGATTTAGGTTGAGCTGTCTGAATTTCTGATTTTATTCTTTCTTCCTGTCTTTGTATTCAATTATTTAAAATGGTTCATGCACAGCTCTTTGAAGATGTAAAGTAATTTGACATAATACTCCAAGGTTATTGAGCCAATGCATGAAGTATGGTGTGTTAGCTCTGTCTTTCCAAGTTAAACATGTTAGAAATACAGCCTTTAAGTTACCAGCTTTTTCGAGCTTCAAACTAAGTTCATACTAATTAGCTAATCAAACATGCAAGTAGTGAACACTGTTGATCAAATATCCCAGAGATTTTATTAATTGTGCTGGTATGAAGTTTAACATTTTCTTTTTTGTATTTGTACAGCTTGTTAAAGTTAAAAAAAAAAGCATAACACCTCATAGTGAGAATTTGGACATAAGTAAAAATCATGATATTGAATACCCTTTTGCATTCAAAGAACCAGAGAACACACAGTATTATACCGATTAAAAAGTTCCAAGAGATGAACAAATGAGGCGTGAACAACTTATTGATGGGGATAACTGGAAGTGTGTGAACAAGCCTGGGTCAATGCTAACAAAGTCACTGGAGATCTGTAGCATCTGCATAGAAAGCCTAAGGCTTTAAATGACATCTGTTGCACACTATTCTTGTCAGTAAGCTACATTATTTGTGAATGACTTATGTTCTGGCACATTGTTCAATAACACAGCCAACATTGTGGTATAAAGACTAGGAATCAGTGTTGCCTGAACCCCAATAATCTGGCCTGTTTCTGAGATGTGCATTACTTGGTTTAAATCACCACACTACAGATTAGCCATATTTTTTAACAATAATTTGCTCATTGCACGTTACTATGAAAAAATGTTTATAATTCTGGCCAATATGGACCCTGATATTTTTTTTACACAGTTAAAACAAAATTGTAAATCTCCCTCTTCTTGCTGCTTGTTTTCAATTATTTGCAAGTAGATCGTTTAAATTGCCAGTTGTTCATGTTTTCCAGTCACAGTATGGTATTTCTTCTGTGTTTATTTTGTTGAGTGTTGCTTATTTTTATGTTAATGTCTTTGTTCTTTGTTATTTTTTATTATGTGTGTTGGTTTTGTAAATGACATTAATTGCATTCATTGTCTTCTTTGTTGCCTGTATGTTGAGCCCAAGGTGGGTAGGCCTACTGACACCACAACTGTAGGACAACCCTCGGCCTATAAAAGGCTTTGGATGTCTTTGTACTGTTGTTTAGGCATTAGTTAATGCTCATGTTTTTAAGCTCACATCTTTGGATTACCTTAGCATTACGATTACTGTAAAGTACTGTTTTTGATTTCCGGCTTTTGGACACTTTTCTCTGATTTAAGGTTTTGCTGTTAGGATTTTTTGAATGGATCTTTTACTCTGTCTTTACTTGTTTAAGACAATATTTTATCTTACACTCATGTCAGTCCCAGTGGCCATATTGGTTGGCCTGGATTAAGACTCAAAAACCATTTCAGCAGTATATAAACACATTTCAAAGAATTTACCCTTTGACCACCCTAGAGAACAAGAAGGAAAGGACCTTTCAATCAGCATTTCAGAAAAGAAATGGAATTCAGCCATACATAGAATACACTCTAGCTCTATGTGCACTAAGCATTCCATAATTCAACTAAAGGTCTTCCATTGATAATATTGACCTCATTTTAAATTGTCTAAAATGTAACAAGAGCAAGACCTAACCTGTGAATGCTGTCATTTAACCAAATGCACTAACTTAACATACTTTTGGACAAAAATCTTTATATACCTCTCAGACAGCCTCAATATAAGGCATTAATGTGCATAGAAAAGTGTTGATTGTAATAGTCTATACCACACTACTAGCACACAGACCTATCTTGCTTACACGGAAATATCCCCACATACCATCTATAAGCCAGTGGGTAAGATGCATTCCAAATTTTCTAAAACTAGAAAAAATATAATTCTCTCTTGGAGGATATGCCCAAAACTGTTTTTTAAAACATGGCAAGAATTTGTTATTATTATCGTAGAATAAGCATGCTGAGTCTCTTATTAACTTTCTCATGCTATTAATTGCTTTATGAAATTAAAAAAAAAAGTTGTTTTTTTTCCTTGTATCTCTCTTCTTTCTCTTGGGTGGGGTTTGAATATTGTTTTATTTTGCATGTCTTTTCTACTTTGTTCTCATTTGAAGTAAAAGGCCATATATTTATTAAGTTATTTTACTTATTTGACTTAGCAGCATGCCATTGTAGTATTGCTTTTTTTTTTAAATAAAACGTTTTAAAAGAGGAAATGTTTTGGTAACTGCGGTGGGCTGGCACCCCGCCCGGGGTTTGTTTCCTGCCTTGCGCCCTGTGTTGGATGGGATTGGCTCCAGCAGACCCCCGTGACCCTGTAGTTAGGATATAGTGGACTGGATAATGGATGGATGGATTTTATTATTTTAAGAAACATTGCTTTTGTTCTTTTAGGACAGGTATTTTCCAGTTTCCCTCTTGTTTTACAAATTTGTAAGCTTGGCTTGTTTTTATAAGCAGGCCCTAAGCCTGTTTTTCGACTTTAAGGGCAAGTTTTCAGGTTGCCTACAATTTGTCATTTTATATAAACAATATGTTACTGTTATTTTATTTATTACTTGCAAGCCCATCCCTACACATTTGGAATAGACATTCTCTAACAGACTCATGCAAACACAGAATATGGTTCTATATATGATACTTCTGTCTCCTTGTTGTTTTTCCTTTATCATCCTTCAGGTTTTCATAGCTGTTGCTTTGTCCTTCACTTGAGTGCCCAATTGAAGTTTATTTTTATTTCAGTTTTGATATAGTTATTTCAGTTTTTCCTCTTAAAGATATCCAAGTCATAATGACTAGTGATTTCAAGAAATCCTGTCACTGCGTATATCACTGGCCCTTGTCTAATGCTGATGTTGCTATTAACCACAAGCCTAAATTGAATAACATAAGAATGTTATTTTATCTATATTTTAATTACTTAAGAAAGTTAATTCCAAAGCATAATAAATTTTAAAACAGTTCATGCTGAAACTCATATGGTCACACTTTTTGTACTAGAGGCTGATTACTTTGCATACTGAATTCAGGTTATTCCAGGTCCAATGCACAGTTTTGTACTAAGTGGTTTGCCAAAGTGAGAGATTTGATGTTTTGTAACATAAAAATTCCTTGCCAAGTTTCAGAGAGTACTGATAATAGGAGGTAAAAAAGGAACTGACCATCACTGTTACATCTTACATCTTGCCTTCTAAAAAACAAGCAAACATTATTCATAAAAATGCATTGCATGATTATTTAAAATACATCATAGGGTAAAAAAAAACAGCTCAAATGACTGAAGAATGCTTTGATTGAAACTAAAAGAGGAATATTAATTGCCAACATGCATCATTAGGATAGGGAAGTTAAGGTAAACTAATGTTACCCTTTCCTTTCTGCAATTAACTGTTAAAACTAGTAATATAATATAAAGACCAATATTGCTTTTTTTTAGACCTCTGTTTGTTTTGTTACAAAATCTCCTGGTTCTATTAATCCTTCATGGATAACAATTAAACAATTAATCAATCAATTGTAATTTTTTCAAATTAATTCAGGGTTCCTGCACTAAGTGCAAGGCTGGAAATAGCCTTAGACGGGGCACCAGTTCATTTTAGGACCTACAAGGGCCAATTTGGAGATTATCCATTATCCTATCATTTAAATCTCTGAGGATGTCAGAGGAAAGCACAGACAGTGGGAGACACAGGAAGAACATGGAAATTCCACACAGGCAACATTAAGGCAAAAACATGGACCCATGAAGCAGCAGCATTTACTTACCATTACAATACAGTGCAATATACTATAACCATACTTTACTATATATATATATTGTGAGCACGGGTCCGAACACCATCAGACTAACACCAGCACTTTACAAACACACGTTTATTTTCAAAATAAAGTTTGCACAACACACAGTGCTCCCAGCACCAATCACCCACAACACAGGCCTTCTCTCTTAGTGTCTGTGGGCCGCCTTTCCTTTCCTCACGGGAGCTTCATCCTGCTCCCACTCCTGACTCTAGCTCCCTGATTGGAGTGAGGCGGCCCCTTTTATTTCCACCCGGATGTGCTCCAGGTGCCTGATGACGCTCTTCTGGCAGCACTTCCTGTTGTGGCAGAAGTGCTGCCCTTGCACCCGGAAGCACTCCGGGCATCCCTGGAAGGTCCTTCCTCATCATTCCCAGGTGTAGCAGAAATGTCAATCTCCCGGGCTCCACAATGCTTGAGGTGCCCCCTGGCAGTGGCCACAGGCCCCAGTGGGTTTGAGCCTCCTTGCTCCTTCCCTGTGGTCCCCTCATCATCCAGGGTGGTTGCTCCCTCGTGACTTGGGGAACATATAGACCACCTCCCGGTCCTTCCAGGCATCCCGGCTGGGTCTGACCCCCAGCCTCCTGTGACAATATATATACTGTATATACAGTATATATACAGTGGTGTGAAAAACTATTTGCCCCCTTCCTGATTTCTTATTCTTTTGCATGTTTGTCACACAAAATGTTTCTGATCATCAAACACATTTAACCATTAGTCAAATATAACACAAGTAAACACAAAATGCAGTTTTTAAATGATGGTGTTTATTATTTAGGGAGAAAAAAAATCCAAACCTACATGGCCCTGTGTGAAAAAGTAATTGCCCCCTTGTTAAAAAATAACCTAACTGTGGTGTATCACACCTGAGTTCAATTTCCGTAGCCACCCCCAGGCCTGATTACTGCCACACCCTGTTTCAATCAAGAAATCACTTAAATAGGAGCTGCCTGACACAGAGAAGTAGACCAAAAGCACCTCAAAAGCTAGACATCATGCCAAGATCCAAAGAAATTCAGGAACAAATGAGAACAGAAGATCTATCAGTCTGGTAAAGGTTATAAAGCCATTTCTAAAGCTTTGGGACTCCAGCGAACCACAGTGAGAGCCATTATCCACAAATGGCAAAAACATGGAACAGTGGTGAACCTTCCCAGGAGTGGCCGGCCGACCAAAATTACCCCAAGAGTGCAGAGACAACTCATCCGAGAGGTCACAAAAGACCCCAGGACAACGTCTAAAGAACTGCAGGCCTCACTTGCCTCAATTAAGGTCAGTGTTCACGACTCCACCATAAGAAAGAGACTGGGCAAAAACGGCCTGCATGGCAGATTTCCAAGACGCAAACCACTGTTAAGCAAAAAGAACATTAGGGCTTGTCTCAATTTTGCTAAGAAACATCTCAATGATTGCCAAGACTTTTTGGAAAATACCTTGTGGACTGATGAGTCAAAAGTTGAACTTTTTGGAAGGCAAATGTCCCGTTACATCTGGCGTAAAAGGAACACAGCATTTCAGAAAAAGAACATCATACCAACAGTAAAATATGGTGGTGGTAGTGTGATGGTCTGGGGTTGTTTTGCTGCTTCAGGACCTGGAAGGCTTGCTGTGATAGATGGAACCATGAATTCTACTGTCTACCAAAAAATCCTGAAGGAGAATGTCCGGCCATCTGTTCGTCAACTCAAGCTGAAGCGATCTTGGGTGCTGCAACAGGACAATGACCCAAAATACACCAGCAAATCCACCTCTGAATGGCTGAAGAAAAACAAAATGAAGACTTTGGAGTGGCCTAGTCAAAGTCCTGACCTGAATCCAATTGAGATGCTATGGCATGACCTTAAAAAGGCGGTTCATGCTAGAAAACCCTCAAATAAAGCTGAATTACAACAATTTTGCAAAGATGAGTGGGCCAAAATTCCTCCAGAGCGCTGTAAAAGACTCATTGCAAGTTATCGCAAACGCTTGATTGCAGTTATTGCTGCTAAGGGTGGCCAAACCAGTTATTAGGTTTAGGGGGCAATTACTTTTTCACACAGGGCATGTAGGTTTGGATTTTTTTTTCTCCCTAAATAATAAAAACCACCATTTACAAACTGCATTTTGTGTTTACTTGTGTTATATTTGACTAATGGTTAAATGTGTTTGATGATCAGAAACATTTTGTGTGACAAACATGCAAAAGAATAAGAAATCAGGAAGGGGGCAAATAGTTTTTCACACCACTGTATGTACAGGGTGTCCATGAAGTCAGTGTGCAATTTAAAATAGTTGTAACTTTGTAAGTATATGTGATACTTGTGAGGGATGGCCAGCATCGTTATCTGGCTGGGACGAGATGACAAGGGGAGGTGACTTTTGAAGAGCGCTATCTTCCCCGGCCTGCTGCTTGGCAGCCCCCCTGGATTGCAAAGTAACTTTGAATTCCAACAGAGCTGCATGGGAATTGCTATTTGTTGGCATAGCCCTGTTGGGTTCTGAGGTTCCTTTGCAATCCAGGGGGGCTGCCAGGGAGACCTGTAGGAGCTGCAGGAGCTGAAGAGCCCTTTTTCGGAGGAGTTCATCCTAGGGATCTGAGTGATGACTACAAGTGCGAGAAGGAAGACGGGAGGACAACCAACCCTGAGCAGTCTGGCAGTCACCGACGGCGGCAGCCAAGACGGCGGTCGGTAGTGTGAGGACCACGGTGGCTGAATTCTCTCCCACTGAGCATGCCTTGTGTGAGCTGGAGAGACTGGGAAGCAGCTGTGCTTGGCTGGTGTGACCCCAAATGTCTGCTACAGGATTTTCATCTCGTTTTAGCCTTGTTTTAACAGTTTGGGATTTTTACCTTTTTTGTGGATTATTTATTTATGAACACTTGAAGCACTGTACTTTATTTGGGATTTTGTTTTGATTTTTTTTTGTTTGTAGTAAAAGCACTGCTGCACTTTACACCTGTCACCCTGCTTCATTGGTGTCCTCATTGTCCAGCTCATCCGGTTACATTAACGGTGGTGTCGGGTCCAAGAGCTCACAAAAAGGAAGTGGGAGCATGGAGCAGAACCTGCATCGTCACACCTCCTTCTATTCATTAAATGACATCATGAATAAACAAGTCTTGAACCATGATCTGAATGAACACTATGAATTTGTTTTGAAGATTGTTAGGAGAAACAAATTTTTGCCACAGAAGCATTTTAATGTATTCACACTTTCAAATCAATCTGTTTTAGCTTGTTCCACTGGCTGTGAACTAAAGCGATTTATCTTTGCATTTTTTCTTTTTCTTGCATCGTATGATCTTTAAATAACATCACATTAACACAAAAAATTTGTAAAAAACTTGAATTTGATTTCTTTAGCCAACCCCATTTGGACATACAGTATTGTTTTGTTTGTGCTGTAGATTCAATGATAACAGTAAGTATGAAAATAAAAGTTAAATTGGCCCATTAATTGATTAACAAAATGAACTGTGACAGTTAATAAGACTGTTTAATTTAGCATAAAATGCTGTACTGTTAGTTCAATAAGCATACGGTTTACTCCCTCTAAATTACTTAGTTGTCTAAATGTCTTTATTGTCTTCAACCTGCAACATCAGTATCATGTACTTGTCTTTTTTCTTAATTACAGTGATGTTTATACTTTTAAAATCTAAAACACTGAAGTAGACACTTAGGCTTTGGAAATTACTGCCTGCGTTGTTATTATGTTTGCTCTTTTTCTTCTTTATATTGGCCTCTTTCATACTTTCACAAAGTCCCATCATAAAAAAAACAGGCATGATGGCACTGTTGAAGGTAAATACATTTACTTTACCATAAGAAGCATTGCTTTTTCTGGTATACTCAGCACTACAAAAGAAGCTTCTGTGACCAGCTAAGGAGTTAACCTTATTTGTACAAACATTGGCTTTGTATTACAGTACATCTGTTTTCTTTTTCAGCTTTTATCTAACATCTACAGTACAAAAATCTTTGGAATCAATTATTGTAAGCTCATCTTACATGCGGAACTACCTTGCTATGTCTTGATTATCTCTCAACTAGGTTACTGAAAATCTTTTAAATGAACCTCACAATAAAATGCTTAGCATAATATACTACAGCTGGCAGGAAAGGTTTGGCTTGGAGTCATTACACTTGCCAAGCAATATTTTTGTACCTTATAGTGCTGGATTGTTTGGGACTGATTTTTTAATATCAATACTTGACCACTTTCTGAAGGATTCAAGCTGCACACACAAATCAATGTCATCCTGCCTACACAAAAAACTTTTCTACAGCTTCTGCCCACAGAATATCATTCTGCATCAGCTTTTGTTCAATCTAAGTCGAACGATAGTGGGACTGATTTTTAATACTTTTCCTGCTTGCTTCCATCACCGACTCATGTTTCTGTCCCATCTGCAGCACTAAAATTATGTTTATCCCAGGCAAGTCCCATGGGATTGCATGCCTCGATGACAGTTCCTGAAGAGCTAGACTGATTTGGATCCCTGTGCAAAGTCTAAAAATTAACTCATGATAACTGTATGTACAATTTACCAGCTATAAACCTGTGTGATGTAATAATCTAAATGCAATTATTCAGACCCTTGAATCTTATTTTGGTAATATTAATTCAGATTATTCTTCCTGAAATATCTGGAATATTACCTTTAAATTGACTTGTGAGTTTCATTTGGTCTTAAAATACAAAAATAAAAAGAAACTGATGACCTGTTCTTGCCATTATCACTTAGAAGTTGTCCCTGACCATTAAGCATGGCATTTACTATTGTTCATTTAATAGCTTTTGATTATACTACTTCTAAACATGTAGTATTTTATTTCAATGATTGCACATAATTAAACATACTCGCAGAAATCTCTATATATGTGAAGTATATTCATATATATATATATATGATATACTGTATAGTACCTCATTTCTATGATCGGCTTCTCACATCTGAGTGAGTGTGGTGGATGTCTACCGACTTCTCAACCAATCACAAGCATTACCTGATAGGTAACCACCCAAATATAAAACCTATCCTATATATATATATATATATATATATAATGTAAAGTCTGTCTGCCTGTCTGTATGTTCCTTATACAATCCTACACTCTTTGACCCATCTACACACAATTTTGCATAGTTGTTCTCTAGGACCATATGGAGAAGACTACTTTGGGACCCAGTAATTTTGACCCTGAGTGGGGTTATTTTTCCTGTGTGCTGCAGTTTGCATACCAGTGCCACCTCCTGGCTTAGAACAAATGAAACACGCAAACAGACTGAAGCCACACTAGCAGACAAAATAACCAAAGATTAACATTACTTACTTGGGCAACACTGTGCACTGCTTCTATCTACTGTAATATAAAAAGGAGTTTTGCACCCCCTTTTTTGCTTGTGTTGAGTAAGGCTTGATCGAGATTGGAAGTGTAGTACAACACAAAGGAGAATTAAAGGGTTGTTTTGTAAACTCCTGCTTTGTTGGCTTTTCTTCATTATGTAACTGAACTGTCCATCTTGAATTAAGAGGATAAGTCAGATATGACAGAGTTCATTTTTACAAGCCAGCCAGGAGTTACTACTATTTTGGATTTCAATCAGAGAAATTCACGACTCACAGGTGTATAGAAATTGATAGAGAGGAAGTGTGAATGATGGGACAGCTAGAAATAAGAGCAGGGTCACCATGTAAAAAACATAAACTTTTGCTTTCTTTTCTTAGCCCATTCTATAAATACAGCATACCCAGGCAATGACAGGTACTTCAACAAATATCAGGTAAATGCTAGCAGAGAATTCAAAGCTAAACTTTGCAGCAATTTTAGTTGCGAACCTCTTCTTAACTGCCCCCCTCCCCCTTTCTTTTATTCATATAAAGTACAACAAGTAAGGGTGACAAAGTAATGCATTGGATAGTGCTGCTGTCAAACTGCAATAGAGATCAGGTTTCATCCTTTGGTCTAGTTGCCTAAGGGTTCATGTCTTTTCCATATCTGCCTTAGTTTCCTACTATTTTTTTCCCATATTGCAAAGATCTTGTGTTGCAGTAGATTGGTTATTCTAAATTGGCCTGGCATGAGTTAATTAGAAGGTGTGCATAAATTACTCCTGCGATGGTTATACATTCCAAGCTAATGCTGTGGGTTAGCATCTGGTTCAATAAATAGGTGGGTGAATCAAGAATTAATAAGTCAGTCAGCAGTTGAAATTACTAGTTCAATCACCATCTAGCCTTATGCCAGTGCTTATGCAATTAACATCTTCACTGGTCTAAAGTGGGCTGCCATTATAAATACCTCATACATAACAATATATAGGCTACCAATGTAGTATAAAAACAACTGATAAAACATTCTCGTTATACATGGTTGGTATTGCTGCTTATTCACAATCACTCAACATCTTCAACATTAAATGATATAAATTTTTGAACTCCATGTGCCCTTGAATTGCAAAGTGTATTACTGTGAATATAACAGTCCTTGAATAATAAAGAACTTTGCTTTATTTTCTTGTAGTATGGGACAGGTAATGATTGTCCTTTACTTTACCTGTCATGGTGTGGATAGGGCAAAAGGTGTATTTTTAGATCCTACTTATTTATAGCAATTTATAACAATTTTTGTGTGATATGCTGCTGACTCCACAGTATACACATAACAAAATCATTATGTGTCAACTGGCTGACTGACATTTGCTGGTTTACAATCTTGGCACTCCTGACACCATGGAAGTGGTTTACTTCACCATGTATATCTCTTTCTTGCCTCGGTTCACCCTTTGTGCATACCTACTTTCATATAATGAGGTAGAAGTGTCTTTGAATTGAGAAGGATGAGTGTTACCATACAGGGTGGTTCATCAAAAGATGAGTAAGAGACTTTTTGTACTATAAACTTTATTCAGAACATACAAAAAATATTTATTCTCATACTCTTTTTCATATGCATTGTGGATAATTTACTCTACTCATGCATTACGTATGTTTTTATATGAATTACTCTACTCATGCATTACGTATGCTCAAATGAATTAAAAATAAACAATAATTGTAAATATGGTGGGAACAGCCATAGTGCAACTTCCAACACCAGCCTCTAGAAAAAGCCAGGTTAAGGGTTTGCTTCATACCATGTTACCCAGAAAAGAATGACTGGCTGGGCAAACCTAGAAATGCTGTTCAGGACAGGCCAAGGCACCCTGAGTAAGTCTGTCATCCGAAGAATTGCTGAAAAATAGACAGATAGTCATACACAGAAAAAGCATGCTGATCAAGAAAAAGCTTCCAAAAACACAAGGCAAAGAATAATCCAAAAATACATAAAACAGTGGCAAACATTAGAAACACCAAAGCATACAACTAACTGATGCAATGGCATACAGTAAATAATGCTTAGAGCTTATGAGCAGGGGATGCAAGTACAAGAAGAGCAAGCAAAACAGTTCTGAAAAAGCAATGCTAACACCGGTGACTTCATGCTGGCCTGTCCCAGTGTTTATTTAAAAAAAGAAAACACACACACACACACACATACTTTTTTGGAGTTTAGTTTGCTGCCCTTTTAAATGTGGAAATGATTCTACTTACATTTGATACCCAGGGACAAACACAGCCATATTGAATTTAAGTTCAAAAGAGTTCTCTCTGTGAGATTTTCTGAACCCTATGTTGTTTATTCCAAAATCAAAACAAAATCCAGTAAGTAAAATGCGTGACTTGACTACTCTTTGATCTCTTTCAATCAAGTAATTCCCTAAAGTCCCTGAGGCTTCAATATCCTTTACTAAAAGGAAGCTTGATCTGTGTAGCTGAAGAGCAAGAGACCAAACAATACAGAGAATCTGAAAATAAGTTATTGCTGTAATTACTGCAATTTATTACTTAAATTGTTTTAAAATAGCACTATTACCCCCCTTAAATTCAGCAATTTGTAAATATGAATTTGTAAAGCTTTTGAGGGCACCTTTCATATATATGCATGTGTGACCTGGACATTGAACATCTGAAATTAAGTGAGACAAAGGGAGACACAGTTCAAGAATATATGTTTTAACACAATATCATATGCACATATCTTAGAATAAAGAATTTTATTTCTAATAATAGTCAAGCAATCCATATTCTAGGTTTATTTTTTGTTTGCTGTATTTTTCCTGTTTGGAAGAAAAGGATTAATTCCCTTTTGTTTTCCAAGTTATTAAGAAACCTTATTATTTTCTCCATTTTGCAAAAGACCCAGCTGTTTTAGTTTTCTTTGGGATTACAACTGCAAACGCTTCACCATCTGTTTCAATCCTTATATTCTGCTAAGCTCATTTGTGAATCTCTGTAGGACACAAAAATCAATTGCTGAGTCCAACATTGTCAGAGTAGATTGCTAGGAAGGTGCAGGGCTTGCAAATGTTCATTCCAACGTTATTCTTAGCACTTTTACTTGAGTGCCTTGCTTAATTACACGTCTGTGCAAAGCAAAAGCTACTAACCCTACTGTTTGTTTTTTTTTTTAACAAAAAAGAGGTACAGCATTTGATTAAAAACAAGAAAGTAGTTCCGTTAGCATGAAAAGTGGAAAAGTATGTACATTCTGTTTACATGAAAACTAAGTATAAATCCAGAGAGATGAATTAACCCCTAGAGTAATAGTGGAGTGAAATTAAAACCAGCAGCCATTGTGGCAGCTGTGTGTGAATTGGTTTTGTCATTTTAAAACTTATAAAACTAGATTGAGGTTGTCTTTTACAGATGTAAATATGCCTAGCTTAGTCCATTATTGTCTCACAAAAATAAAGAGGTAATATTCCAGATAGGTGGTAAATCATTTATATAACCACATGTAAAACACGAGTAAATTGATATTTATGTTATTTATATTTTATATTTCTTTCCCATTGCAATGAACACTTTATTCTTGATTTAAACAACACATTATCATAAAAAATGAAATTTGCCTTAATTTTAGTGATTCTGAAGTCACTGACACAATGAAATTTGCCAGCTCCACATTTTCAATGTAATTAAATTTTTGACATATTAATAAACACCTAAGGTATGTAAAACATCATCTTCAATTCCCTTAAAATATTAGTGGTTCAGTCATGTAACAACAGTATACATTGTAGAGGCTGTAACAGTATGTATGCATAGCTCCGTTCAGGTGAAAGGCATTTTCGTTTCATCATTTTGTTCACAATTCCCTTGTCTTTGCTTCATTCTAAAATTTCTGAAACAATAACAAGGAATATCCAACACTTCAGATATAATTAGCAATTTTTATGGTATGCACTGTGCCCAATCTAATCTTGCCTCAAGCTTGAAGGGCAAGTGATAAAAGAGAGTGAAATGAGAGATCATCATGACCAAATGCTCTAAATATGTATTCGTCTGTGCTACAACACACATTGTGAGTTCCAGAATGTTCAGTGGTCTTGAGGTATAGTATAAAATGATGTCTTTTTTGATAGTTACAGTTCTTGAGTTAATCTTATACAGCTATGGATGCGAATAGGTACAACAGATTATTTTAACCTTACTTTTTATTTAGGTGTGAGTGGTATGCGCAACTTTTCGATGGTAGGAAAAATTATGATATAAATGCTAAAAATAGGATAGACCCATTTAGGTGATAATATTCATACAAGGTACATGTCAAAGTGGAGAGTTAAATTCACAGATGCTTCTGTATTCATTAACTATGATTTTGCTCAGTTCATTTTAGCAACTTAATACTGAAAATATTACACAGCACAACTATAAGAATTACAAACATTTGACGTGAAATTCACTCAGAATAAAAAAAAAATCAACAAGTGCAAATTTGCTTTTTAGAACATTCGGTACTAAGCCTTTGCTTACCTGAGCTACATGTTTTTACCTGGCAAGATAAAATAAACAGATGTACTGTATGAGATTTCTCCGAACCACATTTTCTCTAAAAATAGTCAGTGATTACTATTTATAAAATGCCACCTTACCAATCTTTCTCCCAGCTATAGAAATAATAATGTAATTATTTCACTTAGGGGATCAGATGCTAAGAGTAAGAGTTTAGCTGAAGCCTTCTCAGAGAGAAGCACAGTGTGTACTATCCTCTGGTGAGAATAAAATGCTAATACTAACAAAAGGGAAAATGAAAATGCAGATGAACTCTGGCAGCATTCCATTTTTGCAGACTAATTTTGAAAAACTAAGTTGCAAATTCTGTGCCAATTTGCCTTTAGTATTGGTTTATGCTCATTTCACAGAGTTACTGTTATTTAATGTATTCAGTTGACAAGAAATGCACTAAGATTTTCAGCAACTGCAGTAACTTGGAGAGTGATAGAGAAGGTGAACATGTACTGTTATTTTAGCAGACTTCATTGTTAAGTTTTTGAGCTCTGCAGAATGGCATATGATGGTGACATTACAGCCAAGATTCTTAGGTAGTGGTAATGCAGTATGAAAGAACTGCATGAATCAAGTGAGTAACCACAAATGTTAACAGTGCAGTGACCTGTGTACTCCAAAGACAAATGTCTGACAAGGACACTTAATAACTGTAGAGGAGTATGAATTTTTTAGATTCTCTGATTCTTAGAAAAAAATAACGGGCTGAAATGCTTCTTATACCACAGATCATTAAGAATCTGTGAGGAAATACAGAACACACTGTAATAATCCAAAATACAGATAACAGACAAAACAATGGTAATGCTGCAGTTATACATACAGTACCAGCCATTAGTTTAAAAAACCTTGTACAGTATATACATGCAAAGTGTTTCTGGTATCATACTTTATCTGATGCTATACCTATAGCTTAAAAGTGAAACAGAGAGGTTATTATGTTGTAACAGATTCTTTATCATAGATGCACACTAGAAATGTACTGTATATCTCACTATGTATGATGTATACAGTGCAGCTGTTAGGAAGGCCCAAAGTGACAAGTAATGAACCAGTAAAATAAATGAGTGTAGGAAAAGGCTAACATCACACAAATGCATTATATTTCATTGGCCATTTGGCAGCCAGAATGCATAGAAGGCAATGACAAGGTACAGCTCCACAGCAAGCATAGTGTTTCATTGACCAACATCCTTTGAATAATTGTATAGACCTTCACGTACCGTACATTAAATTGAAAGTCTGAAGAGCATAAGTGTTTATACTGTGTTTATATTGAATGCGTAAAGACAACAGTGTGCCAAGTACATTTCCCTATTAGAAACGTTTAGATTAAACGTGTAGATGAAACGTTTAATCCATGATACATTAATTTAGCTAACTTTGTGTTTCCTTGTTATTTAGCCTGATTTTAAATTCTTGACATATGCAGCTACCACCCTACCTTAGGGAGGTATATATTTTTCTGAATTACTAACAATTATTATGCTGGGTTATTTTTCCTGTTATGCACTTTGAAAAATGTACTAGAAAAAACATTTTTTGAGCCCTGGAGGCTCCTAGTCTAAACATATTATAGTGTGTGTAAAGATGTTCATTTTGTTGTCAGAATTATAATTTGAAGCTAAAGCCATCAAAGTAGCATAGAGATGCTTGCAGTATTTATAACAAGGCATTCCTATAACCTCAGATATCACTCAAATTCCTAAGTATCTAAATTAATTAAAACAATGCAGATTTCTTTTTTTTTTTTTTGCATGGAGTATATAAAACAATAAAATATTTGCCATTCTTACATGTTTTATCATTGACATGTTTTTATAACACTTTTTTTTTTAAAGTTCAGATAAAAAGAAAAATAAATTAATAAAAAGATTAGTAAATCCCTTAAGCTACTCAAAGATCAAGGTTTTCCTCGGAGAGTGTTTAGTGAAAGGGAACAATAATTAGACAATCTGTATTAAAAATTTGAACAAACTGGCAATTACCTGCACAGTTAAGTTTTCAAGTAAACACCAACTCATGATTTTGAAATGTGTGAAATGTGCAGGATTATTAGAGCCTTCCCTCCCCCAGAAAAGGAGGTAAGGGTCTTCATTTATCATGCTTTTAGTAAGTAAGCATTAATTCTCCCTTATTGCTGTTGCACTTTAGAAAGATGGATAGCACTATATCTTAATCATCTGCCATCAATTATTGCTATTTAAACTAAAATGTTGCACAGTGCATGCAGCATAAACGGCACAGCTACTTTCCATTTGTTTACAGCTTACATGTTGTTTGCTCATCCTGTATAAAAGAATTGAAAATTCATTGAAAAACTAACTTAAAATAAACTAGTACAGATATAACCAGAGTTAACCACAATGACAAATTCAGTATCTTGGACATCACGGTTTTCTGTTTAGTCATTTACTGTAATTATTACCCCAGTGATTGCTTTCCCCATTGCCTTAAATAGCAAATATCTATATTCTGAAAGAAGTGTTGAACATTTCAGTTGATCTGTCCATTTGTCTGAATTTTTAGCAATGCACTTTAACAAAACTAAGTGGAGAAAATGATACATTATTTACACTAATGTCTGCATGTTAAGGAACTGAATATACTGAAGGGGGTTCTGTTTTGCTGTCTGGTAAAGCACAAAAGTAATACTAGAAAATAAACTATGATAATTATAGATAACCTTGTTCTATATACTTCCAACATAATTTCTGCTGCATGATATATTTAACAGGCACAAATCTTCAATTTCTGTATAATCCATGTCCATGGCATTCCTTTTCCAGATGCACTATTTTTAGTGATAAAACTGCACAGGAAAATGCTCCACATGCTTTTAAAATGGTAGATATGATAGTTATATTTGTTCACTGTATTATAAAAGTACAGAAAATGGATTTACCAGTCAGCCACTGCATCTTGGCACTTTTGTCATGGTGCTCCATTACCATTTATTAAAATAATCCTAGATAAACGGGAAGAGGTGCTTATTTGGAATCATCTGGGGCTTCAACCCTAGTCATGTCTTTAATTGGTATTTGATGTCAGGCTATAGCCCCACTCTCATCCTTTCTCCCAGCTATTATTCTCAAGCTTGACACTGCCTTTTATTCAAGCTTTGTTTTAGTCAGTCAGTAAGTCAGTCATTATCCAACCCGCTATATCCTAACACAGGGTCACAGGGGTATGCTGGAGCCAATCCCAGCCAGCACAGGGCACAAAGCAGGAACAAATCCCTGGGCAGGGCACACGCACACACACAGAGGACCCAGGAAGCGAACCCAGGATTACTGAATTATATGAAAAACAATATTTGCGCACCACTTTGTAATGCCAATTTTGTTGTCAGCTTAGAATGATTTGCAATTTAATTTTAGTGTGTGTGGTCAGCTGCCCTTTTCAGAGCAGTGAAAATAAATGTGTGAAATGAAAATGGCTCTATCACTTGCCCACTGAAAAGCCGATGCCAGGTACCATACTGCATTCACTCCCACCTACGTGAGCACAGTTTGAATTTCTAAGCCTGGCAGCAGTCTCATATGAACCTTATAAGCTAAGAAAGATGCTAAGGAGACCGAAGTAAACCAACATAACATATTTATTATACCTATGATCACAGGAGATAGATGAAGAAAATAGCAAAAAGGAACAGCAATGCTCAGAGAACAATAAAAAGACAGACCTACCCTCTTCTCAAGGCTGTAGAGGCCCACAAATGTGATTGACTTTAACATAAGAACATTTTAAAAATGTCCAAAATGGAGGAGAGGAAAACTATAAAACATATGGTCCCAGGACAATAAAACTATATAAACTATATATATATATATAAACAGACAGAGCAAACAAAAGCAAAATTAACAACATAATCTTGCCCTGGCAGTACCAGAACAATGGATGAACACAATAAAAACAAGAACTGAACAGATTTGAAATAACACATAACTGGGCACAATTTATAGGCATCCTGTCTATCAGAGAGAATAACTTTCCTACCTCAAATTATTACATAAAAATATTTCTCTAAAACTGAGCTCTTGCCCCAGCTATGCTTCCAGGTTTAGACTCAGCAGACCACAGGCAGGGATTGGCATTTAAATCTGAGGGGCTACCATCAGTGCAAACCACAGAATAACTCTCTGAAAGTTCTAAATCTATCCTCCAATGGACTACTCTAGCCACCACATGTATCCCTGTAACATGGAGCCTCAACTCACAAATTATTTGAAAGCCACATTTTGTAGTGTGATGGATGCTTCCTATTCATAATATCTAATGGGAAACTATATATTCACATCAGGAACATATCATAACATAACATGTCTTAACCTGGAAGATCTTCTGGTTACCTATCATTCCCTTATAATCTCTCTCTTCTTTATACTGAAGAAGTATGCTTCACATAGTCATGTTAAAAGAAAATAGATCTCTAGGTTACCTGATCTTAGGTTTTATTAATTCATGCATCCATCTATGATTAAGCCCAGTTAGTCAATGTTCAGAGTGGTGGGCCCTGTAGTCCATCATGATAGAATGAGGTGTAAGGCAGAAATGAACCCTGGGCAGAATTCAATTTTTTATATTCTTTACATAATAGAAATGTGAATATGTGTAAAAATATTTATAACTGTATGTAAAACTAAATCTTGTAGACATTCTAAAAATGCATTATTAGAATGTCTGAAAAACAAATGTGCCAAAATGTCTGCTTCACTAATAGCTGGCTTTTGATTGGATGCTGCCTTCATAGGTTTATACGCAGTAGAAAGTGCATGTTTTCAGCTTTCAAATGCAGTCAGATTCACTTTTAAGTGTCACTGAGATCCTGAGATCTAGCTTTGTATGGAAAAGAAAGGGAGTTCATCCCCTTGCTTGTCACTGACTAATTGTTGGGTTGTCCATCAGACAAAGCAATGTGTCTTTCACACAACACAATATTTGAAAATGTTACTTTCTTACCTTTCAAATGTTTCATTGCTTGTTCTTTTAAGCAGCTGCATTCCTGACATATGAGACTTAGAAAGGAGTCAGAATACCTGCCTGATGGTGTCATTATTGGGTTGCCTTGGAGATAAAAGCACACTTTTCCTGATCGAGTTTATGGAGATTTTCACTGCATTTATTTTGATCTGTAAAATGAAATAAACATATAATTTGATAAAAAAAGAAAGGCTGAGTATAGATGAGTCTTTGAATGCTTTTTACATTACAGTGGCAGCAATTATTGGACTCAGACATTTTCATTCAGAAGCAACCTTCCATTGCAGATGGAGTAAATTAGTAAGCGCAATTAGAAACTGAACATGTTTTGGCCTTTTCTTACTTATTTTTATAGTTTATCTAGTTGTTTTTGTTAGTTTTTGATCATTGTTGATGTTGTAGTACTTGTGAGAGATCTTATTATTTATTTATCGTGTCTCTTCCTGTTGTGTTTCTACTTTCTTCACCTTTTTTTTATGGAACATGCTTTTCAATGAAGCATACAGAAGACATATTGAATTATATTGAACCTTTAAATAAGGACAAAAGGAATCTTGAGCGTGCTGCTTTCTATAAGTAATGTATAATATGTATAATTTTTTGACTTTTCATAACCATGGTCTCTCAGATGTTCTTTGTTTAATGCATTTCACATTTCAGATGACTAGGACATTAATTTAAACACACTTATCTAAATAAAAACACATTTTTGGAAAATATGTAGTATCATTTAGTGTAAAATATAAACTATTATTTGATATATTTTATATGCACTGTTTAAGTTGTTCACCAAACTCTGGAACTTATGTTTGTACAATATGTGGAACATATATTTTGAATAGTAAAATGTTCAAGTTAACCAAAGTGGAATCAAAATTTCAAAAAATAACCAGTTGCATTTTAATATGGCCTACTCAAAATCAAATATACAAAGCAAGGCCCAGCAAGGTAGTTACCACTGCTGCCTTATAGTTTCCAAGGTCTGGGTTTAAGCCTGTTATGATATTGGAGGATGTTTATTCTTTTTTTTTTTCATTTCCAGGATATACTGTGTTATGAGGATTCTTTTGTTTATTTCAAGTCTTTTTATGATTTTGTTTATAATTTTGGCTGTTATTTTCTATTTTAATGTTGTTGCCATTTTGCTGTGTTGGTTTGACCTTGCACCTATCTTTTGTATAGTAATGCATTCCTGTTGCCATCACATGACACCAGGAGGTTGCATGCAGTTACTGTAAATCACGCAGGTAAGGCGACGATGCATTCCTCTTGGGTGCATGATTCTGGATTCTAACTTAAATACACATGTTCATGACATTACATGGAAGGGCTTAAAAGAATTAACTTGTTATTTCAATTAACATTCTGAGCTGGTTCCTTTCAGCTTCATTTTGATCTTTCTGTATATTTTAACCTTCTTTTCTGTCACAGACTATGACTTTTGACTCACCTGGGGCCTCATGTATAAACGGTGTGTACGCACAGAAATGTTGCGTACGAACCTTTCCACGCTCAAATCGCGATGTATAAAAACCTAAACTTGACGTAAAGCCACGCACATTTCCACGGTAACTCATTCCTTGGCGTACGCAATTTATCGCCCGGTTTTGCAGACTGGCGGCACCTAGCGTCAAAGCAGTGCTACTGTTCCTATGTGGTTACTCTTTCTTAGATCCACATCCACGGCGGCGGGCTTTATCAAATACACTGAAATTAACCGCATATCGTTCATAAATTTAATGCATCTGATTGTAATTAACCTGTAACAATATAATGGTCCACAGAATGGTCAAACTACTGTTCCTGTGTGCTCATCCTTTCTTTCTTAGCTCCACATTCCTGATGCGACTTTATAAATACACTGAAATTAACTGCATATTGTTTATTAGTGTAATGCATCTGATTGTAATTAACCTGCTGCAATATAATGGTCCAGGGAATAGCCATAGTATTCCAAATGCCATAACTGCTTTAGCGTTGTTACGCTCACTGCATCTTGTTCTTCTTTTTGCTGCTCCCATTAAGGGTTGCCACTGCGGATCATCTTTTTCCATATTACTCTCACTGCACCACTCGGAGTATTTATATCACTGTATCTGAGTGTGAATCACAGCAGCAGATGATCGGAAAGAGAATTATCGGTATACAGTTTCAAGTACACACTACCTCAACCACGGCAAAAAGCGTCAAAGCCTTTCCTGTACGGACCTCGCGTTTCAGAAACAGTTTCATCCCAAGAACTCTAAACACACTCAATCACCTCACTGTAAACTTGCACTACAGTTATAATATTGCACAACCTGCGCTACTTTATAAAGCGCGCATGATGACAATATCATTTTTAAGATGAAATGCAGCAAAATATGTTGCTTATAGTATACAGATAAAACTTTAACTTCATTTAAATAATCTGTATTGCTAATAATTAAACATGTGAGGACACGGTGCCGCAGCGTATAGCTAGTTCAAGGATAGCTCCTGCCTTGCGCTGTATTCTTGCTGGTGCTGACGCGACACTGGAAGGATAGACGAATAGAATAATGAAACATGTACTACGAAGATATTTCAATGTTCCTTAAAAGTTTTGAAGAATCGGCATTCTAAGCTTACAAATGGCTTAACGTCTATTACACAGCTGATTGTGTGGCGATTGGAGAAAGAAAAGTATGGACAGGAATTGGAGGTTAGTACGTTTGAAAGAGACAGTACTTCTGTAATAAATTATTTAATCGAAGGTCACACATGGTGCAGCAAGCCTCTTGCGTGAGATATGAACAATCACTGCGCCACCGTGTTCCCATGTTTAATAACATGCTTTCATTCCGATCATCATGAAAATGATATCACGTATACATCTCTGTATATGGGCGGCACGGTGGCGCAGTGGTAGCGCTGCTGCCTCGCAGTTAGGAGACCCGGGTTCGCTTCCCGGGTCCACCCTGCGTGGAGTTTGCATGTTCTCCCCGTGTCTGCGTGGGTTTCCTCCGGGCACTCCGGTTTCCTCCCACAGTCCAAAGACGTGCAGGTTAGGTGGATTGGCGATTCTAAATTGGCCCTAGTGTGTGCTTGGTGTGTTTGTGTGTGTCCTGCGGTGGGTTGGCACCCTGCCTGGGATTGGTTCCCTGCCTTGTGCCCTGTGTTGGCTGGGATTGGCTCCAGCAGACCCCCGTGACCCTGTGCTCGGATTCAGCGGGTTGGAAAATGGATGGATGGACATCTCTGTATTTTAATTATTCAGAGAGCTGTAGTATCTCAAATGTAATGCATTCTGTGTCCTGTCGGAGAAAGAGAAAGAACGGAAGCACGTAGTGATTCACACACATAGAGCACATAGAAGATCAAACACAGAAAAAAGCATTTAACGTGCTACTTGAGAAACTAGTAAAATAAACGATTTCAAGATGAAGTTTATGATGTTCTACTTTAATGGCAAAATAAACTACGTGATTAAAGTGGAAATTTCGAGATTAAAGTTGACATTTCGTGCTTTTTTCCCACTGTGTGCCTATGTTTTTTGTTTGTACCCTAGTACGCTTTCATATGACACTCAGACGGTGGGCTACGACTCGCCTTTTCACAGCGACTTTGATATGTGATTTCTTTTTTATTTCGGGCACTGTGCGACTTTGTGAATTTGATCTTTCGAGTTTTTCCGACACACTGTCACTCGATCAACTTTCTTTTGTTGATTATCCCACTGTTTAAACCAACAAATAGTACGTTTTTCCTTTGCCTCCACTTGGTATTCGCTGAAATTCTTATATTTTCCCCTGTGCTTTTCCCATTGTCTTTTCACAGAAGGCTATTTATATTGATTTGCATATTCAAAGAGGCGTAATTCTGGGAGGAGTTGGGGCGGGACAGAAGGCGCGTGCACGTGCGTTACTTTTCACGCAAATCGGGATTTATGTAGTGGAAGAACGTGAAAGTATGCGTGCGCACAGATTCCTGCATCTGGATTTTTCTGTGCGTACGCACAATCCCGCTTTTGTGCTTACGCCATGTTATAGTGTGAGTTCTACGCATGGCGTTATACATGAGGCCCCTGGTCCTTTACAAAACATTTTCCTATTATTTTCCATCCCTAGCAGAATACAGTCCAGGTGCTGTCTGAATTGAATTTATACATTTTTCCTATATCTGAACACATTTTCTGCAGATACTGCAACATGTTCCTACAAAGACCACACCATCACCGGGTGTGATAGATAGATAGATAGATAGATAGATAGATAGATAGATAGATAGATAGATAGATAGATAGATAGATAGATAGATAGATAGATAGATAGATAGATAGATAGATAGATAGATACTTTATTAATCCTGAAGAAAATTGTAGGGTTACTTAAGCAGATGAAAAACGGACGAAATACATATAACAAGAACTGTATATAAATACTGTAAATTAGCAAAGTCTGTTGGCATCACCTGTACTAATGTAATTTCCCCAACACACTAATGAATTGAAAAACACACTGGCAAGACTTCAAGGTTCGACATGTTGTGCATTCAGAGATGTTCTTCTGTATTCCTTGGTTATAAGGAGTGGTTATTTGACTTACTGTTGCCTTTCTATCAGCTTGAACCAGTCTGGCCATTCTCCTCTGACCCCTAACATCAACAAGGCATTTTTTCCCCATGCAAAATTCAAAGTCACTTAAATCACTTTTCTTGTCTATTCTGATGCTGGCTTTGAACTTCAGCAGGTCATTTTGACAATGTCTCTATTCTTAAATGCATTGACTTGCTGGCATGTGATTGACTGAGTAGATATTTGGGTTAACAAGCAGTTAAACAAGTGAACCTAAGTACCTAATAAATTGGCCGTCGAGGGTGTACGTATGTGTGTGTGTGTATATATACATATACAGTATATATATATAGTTATATATAAGACTTCCAGTATTCTGGTCACTTTTCGGCCATGGCGTGAAATGTGTAGTGCAAACTGCTCATCAAATCCAGGCACAGTCTGTTCGCCTCACACTTGCTGGCTGTGTGATGGTTCCATATAGGGCAGTGGGTATGGGCTGAAAGCTTGTGCAACAAACCTTTAACCCTGTGAAGTAATAATAACAATGAAATAGTTATTACTATTTACAAGGTGTTTCTATTTTTTTGATGAAATAAAATTCTGTGAAGGATCTATACAGATAACATAGATAGGACACAGGTGGAATGTCTTATTGTAGATCTGACATAGCTGGCAGGTCTTCTTGTAGATTGGACACAGTTAGCACGTCTTTTTTGTTTCCAATCAATTTGTACAGATCCTTTGCGCTTTTTTCTTCCATCTGAAAGGCAGAAATGACTTGTAAATGGCTAATAAATCTTTCATACTTATTACTCCACAAGGTCACACTATCATGTGTTTTCTGACTATGAAAGGGGGGTTGACTGGGTGTTGCACAGTTTTTCTAATTGCATATGCAGAGTCAAAAATCTGTAATGGCACTTCTCTGAGCTTTGGTGTACTGGCAGATAGTATTTGCAAGCCCATGTGTACCTTCACACCTACAGAACCTATGTTGTAAGGGATCAGCGTTATATTCACAGAGGCTTTGTCTGTCAGTACATGAACAGCAGTATTGCCAGGACCATAGCATACTTATCTGAGCAGTGAAGATAAAGGTATAATGAATCTATGCAGAACAACAAAGTAATCTCCTAATATTCTCATTATGTTCAGTTAATGTACTTTGATATTTTTCTATGCATGTAGTATTCAAATCAGGCTGGAGTAGTGACATCATGCAAGCTTCAAGCAGATTGGGCAGCAATGTAAAATGTAAAGGTAAGGTATGCTTACAGTACACATGTGTGAAAGTTTTAATTATGTTTTAATTATGGCTGCTACATCTCTGTGATGTCACGGTGGCCTCACAAAGTATCACTGTAGGCTGAGAAAACAAAAATGCATTTAAGACAGTGTGAAAGAATAGGCCTTGACACCAGAAAAAGGTTTGGGGCAGCCACCCGTATACTTGAATAAGGCTGCAAAAAGTAGGCAATTAGATACAAGTTCTTTACAAATTGTTGTTCAAAACAGAACTGAGTAAAGGAGGCAGATGGCAGGTTTCAAGGTCAGTCAGGGGAAGTCATGTCATCAGGACTGGAACTGGAAATGCTGTTACCGTGCCTGGATCCAGAAGTGATGTCATCAGGAACGGGAAATGGGGTCATCAGATCAAGGCAGAATTTCCCATGTTTGGTCTGCAGGGATAAAAGAGAAAGGATTATTGCATTCTGCCACCCCCTGGCCTGGCATGGAATTACCTTCTTTTGAGCCCTTTAGCTGCCTCCCATTCACACGTGTGTGACAACGACCAAATGGCATATTCGCTGCAAAAAAACATTTTGCCAATTTTTGTCAATAAACATTAATCCTCAAAACCTTAGCATCTTCACAATTAATGAGAACCAGTGGCAGAGGGGCTTGATACTCCTGAAGTCTATGATTATCTCCTTTGTCTTACTGACGATGAACTACAAGTGGTTCACTTTGCACCATTCAACAAAGATCTTCACAAGTGTCTTTTATTTAAATGTGAACAAGACTTTATTGCTGAAAGAAAAAGTGTGTTAAAGGTTTTAATAGTAATTTCATCTAAAACAAGATATAGCCAAAATCAAAGAAAAAAAAAACATTTTACACAAACATTTTGTGTAACTGAAAACTAAGCCACAAAGGTATGTACTCTAAACATCACTACTGCAGAAACTCTAATCTCTTTCAATGCAGTATACATTGTCACACACGTGCGCATGGGAGGCAGCTAAAGGGCTTGAGTAAAGGCAGTTCTGAGGCATGCCGGGATGTGGCAGAGTGCACTGACTCTTTTTCTCCCTTCCCTGTAGACCATTCACGGGAGATTCCACCTGGTTGTCTTGACGTCACTTCCGGGACCGAGCCAATGGAAGGAGACCTTGCCGGCTCCGGCCCCTGTGATGTCACGTCCGGGCTCGAACCAATGGCTAAAGAACACGAGCCCGATCCTTATGATCTCACTTTCTGTCTCCCCCTTTAAAGCCTGCACCTTTTCCCTATTCCCTCAGTCTTGTTTTGGACTCGGTTTTATGCACATTAGTGCTGTATATTTTAAGAAAGGAACTTTGCAGCCAGGATACCAAATTATACGGGTGGCTGCCCCAAACCTTTATATGACTCTGTCTCAAGTTTGTGACAACATATACTGTATATTAAACCAAATTAAACTTTTAATGATTTCAATTCATTACGTCAGCATTATGTCATTATGTGGTAAGTTACATGTGGACACTACAATTTTAAAAAAAAATGTTAAAAAATAGCCTGTAAGAAATTATTTGTGCAATTTATTACATTGTATATTATGTAATTTTATTACTATTCATATATATATAATATGCATATTTTGATAGAGGGTGGCACGGTGGCACAGTGGGTAGTGCTGCTGCCTCGCAGTTAGGAGACCCGGATTTGCTTCCCGGGTCATCCCTGCGCGGAGTTTGCATGTTGTCCCCGTGTCTGCGTGGGTTTCCTCCGGGTACTCCGGTTTCCTCCCACAGTCCAAAGACATGCAGGTTTGGTGCGTTGGCGATTCTAAATTGTCCTTAGTGGGTATTTGGTGTGTGTGCGTGTGTGTGCGCACCCTGCGGTTGACTGGCGCCTTACCTGGGGTTTGTTTCCTGCCTTGCGCCCTGTGTTGGCTGGGATTGGCTCCAGCAGACCCCTGTGACCCTGTAGTTAGGATATAGCAGGTTGGATAATGGATGGATGGATGGATATTTTGACAGAAAAAAGAAAAATAACCTTTTCTGTAATAAGTAAATTATACTAATATTTACTTTTATAAAAGGTTAGTCAGCTTGTTCCTGCGCCCTGACAAGACAAATGAATGTCCAGGATCTGGTTGTTCTTGTCTGACTGCACCAGTGTAGGCCTGACGCAAGTGACTGGTCCATCTGAAAAAATAGTTTCAGACGTGCCACTAGTACTTCTACTGAAACTACCAGCAGGCACAATGACAGCATTAGGGATAGGGCAGGAAGGCCAAGACAATGCCTGCCTACACACAGCTGCTGTATTCACGGGTGTCCAAAGGAATGCTGTTTTGTAGGTGTTGGCTTTGCATTCTTTCTCTCCTGATCTTAACCTTGCTGAATGCAATTTGAATGCCGTAGATAATAAAAATTAGAGATGTGACCCTCTACTAAGTGGGCAGAAACTTTGTCAGACCCCTTTCGAAAAACATTCCACAACTGCATATTCAGAGGCACACTAGTTAGAGAACAATAGACTACAAGATGACTGTTTTTAATGTCAACATTTTTTTTCTATTGTTCTGATTTTCTTACTGTTACTGGAGAAACCTGAGTGAAATTTCAGTTTAACAACATGAGATTAATTTCTTTTTTCCACCAGTATATCTAATTTAGGAGGAGAACAGGCACTCCACCTGGGATGAAGGATGATTCATTACCGCACTGGGAGGTCAGTGTGATGACGCAAGTGAATTGGTCAGTGGTATGAGGAAATAAATTTGTACCTGGCTGGTATGATTTAATGGTTGGACTGATAAAAGCAGAGCATTGAGAGTTGTTCCATCCCCCATACACTAGGTGACAGTTGTCCTTGTATGGTAGACCAGTCAGGATACCCGCAGGGATGCTTGGGAGTTGGAGTCCGGAAGTGCAGCCCTGTCAGGATCCCTGTGTATCCACAGAGGGCGCTGTCGGGGGAGGACCACCCTACTTTTTGTATGGCTTGAAGGCAAGGCGCAACACCGGAAACATTCCCGGGTCCGACTTAAAAGGAGTCTCACATTGGAGAGTCAGAGTAGGAAAGGAGGAAAAATTGTTTACTGTGTCTTGATAGTATTCCTGATTACTGGAGAAGATTGTGAAGAGGTGCTATGTAAGAATAAATATATTTTGTTTTATTCTATAAATGTGTATTGCATTACTATGTCTGTGTCTGTGGTGGTTACTATAAATATTGTAGTTTAACAAGTTAATTGTTAAATATGAATAACTGCATTTTTGATCACAAATTCTTAAACTGAGATGAATTTTTTCCTCATAGCATATACAGTGTTTACATTGTTATTGGTGATTACCAGAAATTAAATTTAATGTGCAGCATAATTTGTTGTAGCTAGGTGTTTCATAGCAAAGCTAGACCCTGTCACAAATAGCATTTTGAATTACACTGTACATTAAGGAACCTTCTTCTTCTTTAAAAATATTTACTAAATTACATGATTACTTCTTGATGTATTGTAAATCTACATATTTAATATAGTATATACTATAGTATTTAGTACAGTGGTGTGAAAAACTATTTGCCCCCTTCCTGATTTCTTATTCTTTTGCATGTTTGTCACGCAAAATGTTTCTGATCATCAAACACATTTAACCATTAGTCAAATATAACACAAGTAAACACAAAATGCAGTTTTTAAATGATGGTTTTTATTATTTAGGGAGAAAAAAAATCCAAACCTACATGGCCCTGTGTGAAAAAGTAATTGCCCCCTTGTTAAAAAATAACCTAACTGTGGTGTATCACACCTGAGTTCAATTTCCGTAGCCACCCCCAGGCCTGATTATTGCCACACCTGTTTCAATCAAGAAATCACTTAAATAGGAGCTGTCTGACACAGAGAAGTAGACCAAAAGCACCTCAAAAGCTAGACATCATGCCAAGATCCAAAGAAATTCAGGAACAAATGAGAACAGAAGTAATTGAGATCTATCAGTCTGGTAAAGGTTTATAAAGCCATTTCTAAAGCTTTGGGACTCCAGCGAACCACAGTGAGAGCCATTATCCACAAATGGCAAAAACATGGAACAGTGGTGAACCTTCCCAGGAGTGGCCGGCCGACCAAAATTACCCCAAGAGCGCAGAGACGACTCATCCGAGAGGTCACAAAAGACCCCAGGACAACGTCTAAAGAACTGCAGGCCTCACTTGCCTCAATTAAGGTCAGTGTTCACGACTCCACCATAAGAAAGAGACTGGGCAAAAAACGGCCTGCATGGCAGATGTCCAAGACGCAAACCACTGTTAAGCAAAAGAACATTAGGGCTTGTCTCAATTTTGCTAAGAAACATCTCAATGATTGCCAAGACTTTTGGGGAAAATACCTTGTGGACTGATGAGACAAAAGTTGAACTTTTTGGAAGGCAAATGTCCCGTTACATCTGGCGTAAAAGGAACACAGCATTTCAGAAAAAGAACATCATACCAACAGTAAAATATGCTGGTGGTAGTGTGATGGTCTGGGGTTGTTTTGCTGCTTCAGCACCTGGAAGGCTTGCTGTGATAGATGGAACCATGAATTCTACTGTCTACCCAAAAAATCCTGAAGGAGAATGTCCGGCCATCTGTTCGTCAGCTCAAGCTGAAGCGATCTTGGGTGCTGCAACAGACAATGACCCAAAACACACCAGCAAATCCACCTCTGAATGGCTGAAGAAAACAAAATGAAGACTTTGGAGTGGCCTAGTCAAAGTCCTGACCTGAATCCAATTGAGATGCTATGGCATGACCTTAAAAAGGCGGTTCATGCTAGAAAACCCTCAAATAAAGCTGAATTACAACAATTTTGCAAAGATGAGTGGGCCAAAATTCCTCCAGAGCGCTGTAATAGACTCATTGCAAGTTATCGCAAACGCTTGATTGCAGTTATTGCTGCTAAGGGTGGCCCAACCAGTTATTAGGTTCAGGGGGCAATTACTTTTTCACAGAGGGCCATGTAGGTTTGGATTTTTTTTTCTCCCTAAATAATAAAAACCACCATTTACAAACTGCATTTTGTGTTTACTTGTGTTATATTTGACTAATGGTTAAATGTGTTTGATGATCAGAAACATTTTGTGTGACAAACATGCAAAAGAATAAGAAATCAGGAAGGGGGCAAATAGTTTTTCACACCACTGTACATATCATATAGGACCATATTTTCAAATATTTCTCTCAGTCTCCCCAGGAGTCAAACTTTACCTACTCATTGATTTCCTCTGACTGAACACTGCTAAGCAGAGACCTTTTAAATTAACATTCTAGTTAGCTTTATCTCATTAAAGTGCATTAATGAGCTGTGGCTGTATATTGAATAGCTATCTATTTCATTCAAGGAGGGTGCGAAGTGCTTATAAAGAATTAAATGCATGTGTTTTCTTTTTTTCATAAGGTTTTGTTGAGTGTTAGGATTTTCTATTAATGCATGCCTTTTATATGCTTTAAACCATGTCATGCATTCCATACTAGTATAATTGCCTGCACCCTTCAAGCAATGTACCTAAGCTAGTTTGTGCTACCAAGATCAAAACAGATTTGTGGCTTTACAGTTGAAGTAAGGCAAAAGCTTCTGTGATTGCCTATAATGGACACGTGTAAGCTTTTTAAAAACCTTGCTGTATGTGAACTTATGAAGAATAGGTGTAGTCTATGAGAAAATCAATATAACAAATTAACCATTTTACACTACCACAGGAGTGATTTATGTTGTGTAGAGATTTCACCCACTTACACATTTACTACCTGTAAAGAAAAGAATTAAGTAGAATTGATACTTAAGTGACATTCATGTCTCTGGTGACGCTTGTTATGAAGTCAGTAGACGGATTGGGTGAGCATGGGGGAGTCATGAAGTCGCTGGAAAGGGGGTGTATGGCGCTCCCGAAATCTATGCAAAAGGACAAAGGTCCAAGTCTTTATAGTCCTGGGGTTTCTTGTCTTGCTACAGTGGTGTGAAAAACTATTTGCCCCCTTCCTGATTTCTTATTCTTTTGCATGTTTGTCACACAAAATGTTTCTGATCATCAAACACATTTAACCATTAGTCAAATATAACACAAGTAAACACAAAATGCAGTTTTTAATTGATGGTTTTTATTATTTAGGGAGAAAAAAAATCCAAACCTACATGGCCCTGTGTGAAAAAGTAATTGCCCCCTTGTTAAAAAATAACCTAACTGTGGTGTATCACACCTGAGTTCAATTTCCGTAGCCACCCCCAGGCCTGATTACTGCCACACCTGTTTCAATCAAGAAATCACTTAAATAGGAGCTGCCTGACACAGAGAAGTAGACCAAAAGCACCTCAAAAGCTAGACATCATGCCAAGATCCAAAGAAATTCAGGAACAAATGAGAACAGAAGTAATTGAGATCTATCAGTCTGGTAAAGGTTATAAAGCCATTTCTAAAGCTTTGGGACTCCAGGCGAACCACAGTGAGAGCCATTATCCACAAATGGCAAAAACATGGAACAGTGGTGAACCTTCCCAGGAGTGGCCGGCCGACCAAAATTACCCCAAGAGCGCAGAGACGACTCATCCGAGAGGTCACAAAAGACCCCAGGACAACGTCTAAAGAACTGCAGGCCTCACTTGCCTCAATTAAGGTCAGTGTTCACGACTCCACCATAAGAAAGAGACTGGACAAAAACAGCCTGCATGGCAGATTTCCAAGACGCAAACCACTGTTAAGCAAAAAGAACATTAGGGCTCGTCTCAATTTTGCTAAGAAACATCTCAATGATTGCCAAGACTTTTGGGAAATACCTTGTGACTGATGAGTCAAAAGTTGAACTTATTGGAAGGCAAATGTCCCATTACATCTGGCGTAAAGGAACACAGCATTTCAGAAAAAGAACATCATACCAACAGTAAAATATGGTGGTGGTAGTGTGATGGTCTGGGGTTGTTTTGCTGCTTCAGACCTGGAAGGCTTGCTGTGATAGATGGAAACCATGAATTCTACTGTCTACCAAAAAATCCCTGAAGGAGAATGTCCGGCCATCTGTTCGTCAACTCAAGCTGAAGCGATCTTGGGTGCTGCAACAGGACAATGACCCAGAAACACACCAGCAAATCCACCTCTGAATGGCTGAAGAAAAACAAAATGAAGACTTTGGAGTGCCTAGTCAAAGTCCTGACCTGAATCCAATTGAGATGCTATGGCATGACCTTAAAAAGGCGGTTCATGCTAGAAAACCCTCAAATAAAGCTGAATTACAACAATTTTGCAAAGATGAGTGGGCCAAAATTCCTCCAGAGCGCTGTAAAAGACTCATTGCAAGTTATCGCAAACGCTTGATTGCAGTTATTGCTGCTAAGGGTGGCCCAACCAGTTATTAGGTTCAGGGGGCAAATACTTTTTCACACAGGGCCATGTAGGTTTGGATTTTTTTTTTCTCCCTAAATAATAAAAACCACCATTTACAAACTGCATTTTGTGTTTACTTGTGTTATATTTGACTAATGGTTAAATGTGTTTGATGATCAGAAACATTTTGTGTGACAAACATGCAAAAGAATAAGAAATCAGGAAGGGGGCAAATAGTTTTTCACACCACTGTATATGGTTGCGAGACATGGAAGCTATCCAGTGACCTGAGACAAAAACTGGACTCCTTGGTACTTTGTCTCTTTCGAGAATCCTTAGGTATCACTGATTTGACTTTGTGCTGAATTAGTGGTTGCTCATGGTGTCCCAAATGAGGTACATTGCCTGCATTGTGAGGGAACGTCAGTTACAGCACTACGGCCATGTGGCCCAATTTCCTGAGGGTGATCCGGCTCACAGGATCCTCATTGTTGGGAACCTGAGTGGTTGGACCAGGTCAAAGGGATGCCCACGTAACACCTGGCTGTGGCAGATAGACGGTCATTTCCAAAGAGTGGGACTGGACTGCGTGTCTGCCTGGGGTGTTGCCAACCAGAATCCTGAGCTGTTTTGTCATGTGGTGGGTGCAGCAACATGCTGTACCAGTGCTTCCTCCCCAACCTGACCTGACCTGAATAAAAACAAGATATTCTAAATATGCTGATGATAATAGAAAAAACAATTAAAGGAAATTTGACAGCTTGGTAGTGCAGTGTGTAGTGCCTCGTAGATACTGAATCCTGGGTGTGAGGAGTTTGCAAGTTACTTGAAAGTGTTTTCTTAATGCTACTTACACTTTCCAAATCCTAAAGATGTCTTATAAATTTAAATGTTTATTCTAAATTATCTAGGAATAAGTGAATATGAATGTGTGTGTAAATGTGTCCTGTAATGGACTGGCAGTAAGTTTAGAGTGGGTTCCAGCTTCTGCAATGGGATTCAGTGTTATGAAACCCTGATCTAGATAAATGAGTTAGAAAACTATAGGAACGAAAATAAATTGTTAGTGAAAAAGTATATAAAAGACAGAAGAATTGATCAACAATATAGGTAATGTGTTTCTCTTTTGTAATTCAAAAAAAATATTATTGCAATGGCAAGATCCAAAATTAATTATTTTACTAAGATTCTGTCAGCATTAGGAAAAAGATGTATTTTCAGAAGTAAATATCCATCCACAGTATTTATATAATACTTGACAAAAAAATCCATTCACGTCCTTTACAAACAAGATAAATAATGTTGTGAGAATAAGGAGCAAATATTAAGGGAGTGAACATTTTTTTAGAAAAATACACAAACATTTAAGCTAAACTGCATGAGGACTAAACTGAAAGACAACAAATATGAAAGAAAAATGGTACTGAATTACAGTTTATTTAAAATGTAAGCATGGTAGTACAGTATTTAGCTCTCCTGCCTTGGATTTTTTTGTGAGAAGACTGTAAATTTTCCAACTTGTCATTGGGTGAGATTTTCTCTGGGAAGTATATTGTTTTTTTCAGAATCTAAAAAAGTTAATTGGTGACTCAAAATTAGTCCAGTGTAAATAAGTGAAGGGGTGTGTGAGTGTGTAATGCACAATGGGCTGGTTGCTACTTTGCACCTTGTGTGGCTTTTACCTTCTTTGACCCTTACAGTCATGAAATTCATTACATAGATTCAATCTTGAAAAAAAATGCCTACAATTCCAATATTAACAAGTCTATCAGAAATTTCCAAATAAGTATGACAGGCATAAGGCAATAATGTTATCCTTTTATTATTATAATGTTGAAATTACTGAAGCATGTCTTAATATGCTTATGTTTACAATCACACGCAAAAGTTAGATAAGGTGAGTAGCCTAGTTAAAGCAGATATGTAGTTTCTTAAAAAATTGGCCATGAAATCAAAACCAAGCATGGAACCTTTGTCTCCAGTAATTGTGCTGCTCAGCTAAGCACTATATGTTCAGCTCATAAAAATAAATTCTGCTATTTCTGAAATATTGAAATATAAATATTTCTATCAGGAGATCGAATAATGCCATCTCCCAAATATTACATTTTTGTCCAAAACAGACAGATGGGACGGAGTTGTTCTGAAAGAGTTTACCAACAGTAAATGGGAGGAAAACTTTAGGATTTCAAGAAGTGCATTTATAAAAATATTCAGTAAGTTGTGCGATGTGATGATGCCAGATTGAGTAACCGGGTGTACACCTCTGTCTTTAGAAATCCCATTGCTATTGCTCTTTACAGGCTCTGTAGTTCTGGAGAGCACAGATTAATTGCCATTCAGTTTGGTGTACATAAATTTACTATAAAAAAAATTGTGTATATTTTCTGTAAAGGCATGCTGTTGATAACGAGCAATTTTATGGCAATTATCATGCACAGACAAACACAGTGCAACAGACATGCGTGAATTACGAAATTCTTAACTACAATCTGGTTAAGGGTTTACTGTATATGGCCAAATAACTGGATTATTCGCAGACAAATCTATGAGTGTTACTCCATTTCTCAAAGAACTATAGCCTGGTTTCTCTAACAAGAATAAGGGTGTACATAGCATTTTTGAAACTGGGTTTGCATGAATAATAGGTTAATCAAAGTGCTCACAAATCAGTGGAAAAATAGGAAAGATGTCTGAATTTTGTGGATTATGTTAGCAGGGAGGATTCCATAAATTTAGTATCTTGAGTTAGCAACATACCTCTCTGATTCTGATCTTCCAAGCAATTACTGTACAGCTTTTAAATAAAATATGACATATTGCAGGCAAAGAAAATGGGTTGGTCAAACTCTGACTGGAAAACCCCTGCTGGAAGGAAAAAGAGGAACTTTGAATGATACTAATGATAATTATCTGCTTCCTCACTGAGTTTGACTTGAGTCCTAAATGAGAAGAGTCCTCTACTGACTTCATTAGTTCAAATAACAAAGACAGATTTATGGAAACAAATCACTGAATAATAGTAAATTACAATATAGTTTTAGTAAAGTCTACATTTTTTTTTTTTAAATAAACCAATAAGCATTAGAATACAGATTTGTGAAAACGGGCTTCCTGAGAATGGTGAGCTACATTAAAACACAGAATTATGATTTATAAATGTTTATTATTACATGAAATGCTGTAAGTATCCATCAAAGAAAAAAGACTGATCATCTTTAAAAAGTACACAGTACATATTATATATATATATATATGTACTGTGTATATATATAGTATATATATATATATATATATATACAGTGGTGTTGAAAAACTATTTGCCCCCCTTCCTGATTCTTATTCTTTTGCATGTTTGTCACACAAAATGTTTCTGATCATCAAACACATTTAACCATTAGTCAAATATAACACAAGTAAACACAAAATGCAGTTTGTAAATGGGTGGTTTTTATTATTTAGGGAGAAGAAAAAAATCCAAACCTACATGGCTCTGTGTGAAAAAGTAATTGCCCCCCATGAACCTAATAACTGGTTGGGCCCACCCTTAGCAGCAATAACTACAATCAAGCGTTTGCGATAACTTGCAATGAGTCTTTTACAGCGCTCTGGAGGAATTTTGGCCCACTCATCTTTGCAAAATTGTTGTAATTCAGCTTTATTGAGGGTTTCCTAGCATGAACCGCCTTTTTAAGGTTCATGCCATAGCATCTCAATTGGATTCAGGTCAGGACTTTGACTAGGCCACGTCAAAGTCTTCATTTTGTTTTTCCTTCAGCCATTCAGAGGTGGATTTGCTGGTGTGTTTTGGGTCATTGTCCTGTTGCAGCACCCAAGATCGCTTCAGCTTGAGTGACGAACAGATGGCCGGGGCATTCTCCTTCAGGATTTTTGGTAGATAGTAGAATTCATGGTTCCATCTATCACAGCAAGCCTTCCAGGTCCTGAAGCAGCAAAACAACCCCAGACCATCACACTACCACCACCATATTTTACTGCTTGGTATGATGTTCTTTTCTGAAATGCTGTGTTCCTTTTACGCGAGATGTAACGGGACATTTGCCTTCCAAAAAGTTCAACTTTTGACTCATCAGTCCACAAGGTATTTTCCAAAAGTGCTTGGCAATCATTGAGATGTTTCTTAGCAAAATTGAGACGAGCCCTAATGTTCTTTTTGCTTAACGGTGGTTTGCGTCTTGGAAATCTGCATGCAGGCCATTTTTGCCCAGTCTCTTTCTTATGGTGGAGTCGTGAACACTGACCTTAATTGAGGCAAATGAGACCTGCAGTTCTTTAGATGTTGTCCTGGGGGTCTTTTGTGACCTCTCGGATGAGTCCGTCTCTGCGCTCTTGGGGTAATTTTGGTCGGCCGGCCACTCCTGGGAAGGTTCACCACTGTTCCATGTTTTTGCCATTTGTGGATAATGGCTCTCACTGTGGGTTCGCTGGAGTCCCAAAGCTTTGAAATGGCTTTATAACCGTTTACCCAGACTGATAGATCTCAATTACTTCGTTCTCATTTGTTCCTGATTTCTTTGGATCTTGGCATGATGTCTAGCTTTTGAGGTGCTTTTGGTCTACTTCTCTGTGTCAGGCAGCTCCTATTTAAGTGATTTCTTGATTGAAACAGGTGTGGCAGTAATCAGGCCTGGGGGTGGCTACGGAAATTGAACTCAGGTGTGATACACCACAGTTAGGTTATTTTTTAACAAGGGGGCAATTACTTTTTTCACACAGGGCCATGTAGGTTTGGATTTTTTTTCTCCCTAAATAATAAACACCATCATTTAAAAACCTGCATTTGTGTTTACTTGTGTTATATTTGACTAATGGTTAAATGTGTTTGATGATCAGAAACATTTTGTGTGACAAACATGCAAAAGAATAAGAAATCAGGAAGGGGGCAAATAGTTTATCACACCACTGTATATATATATATATATATATATATATATATATATATATATATAGTATATATGTGTGTGTGTGTGTGTGTGTGTGAAAAAGAAAGTACACCCAATGGAAACTGTTGACTTTTTTATATATTTGAACAGGCAATCATTAGATCTTCATGCACACAGTGCCTACAGATAAAGGTGATATGCTTGAATATTTACAAACATTTGCATTTGTAGTCATTTATTTAACAAACATATCAAAAGATGTAATGGTCTACTGGGGTAAAATTGAAAAAGAAGTACACCCTTGGCCCTCAGAAGCTGGTATTGCTCTCATTAGCAGAAACGGCCGTCTAGTAAGTGTTTTGCATAACTGCCCATGACTCAATGACATCACTCAGTGAATTTTTCACCAGTTCTCCATGCAAAACTTCTTCACTTGTAAGATGTTTTGTGGGTTTTATTTCATGTAATACCCGTTTCAAATCTCCACAACATTTCGTTGGGATATAAATCAAGGATTTGACTATATCAGTCCATGACCCACCATTTCTTCCTTTTGAGCCAATTTCTTTGTGTATTTGCTTCAAATCCTTATTGTGTTGATAGGCCTATTTCCAGTTTAACTTCAACTTCTGGATTGATGGTCTTACATTTTTTTCAAGCACACTTGGATATGTAGAATTCATAGTTTGATTGCAAGTTTCCCAGGCCCTGAGACAGCAAAACAATCTCAGACTACAGTATAATATTTCCACTACCACACTTAATGGTTGGTATGAAGTTCTTCTCTTGAAATGCTATCTTTGGTTTGGGCTAAACATGTCTACTGTTACCATGGACAAATGACTCTATCACTGATTCATCTGTCCTAGGGAACTTTACTCCAGATGGCCTGGTCTTTGCCTGTATGTGTTGCTCTAAATGTGCTTTTTGGACAGCAAAGTCATTTTCCTGGTACACCTTGCATGCAAGTCAAATGTGTGCAATCTCTTTCAATAATATATGCAGGCACTTTGATACCATCTTTTGGAAGAGTTACCTGCAGATACCGCAATGAAATTCTGGAGACTTCTTTTAATATCAAATGGTCAGCTGTTTTACTCAGTTTGCTGGGCTGGCCATAGCAATCGTTTGAAATCTACACTACTTGTAGATGATTTTCTTTAGAGTGGAATGATTAATTTTAAATAATTTGGCAATCTTTTTAAACTCCTTGGCAGATTTGCAGGCATCCACAACCTTCTTTCTAAGGATCTTAGAGAGCTCTTTTGATCTTGGCATAACACCACACACAACAATAGCAAAGAGTACATCAGACCCTTGATATCTTTGGTTTAAATAAGATAGTTTTCACTTGTATACTCCCTAAGGAAGTTCTAATCATTGGCAGCTAATTTGAAACACCTGATACTAATTTTATGAATCTAAAGTGGTGTGACAAATCCACATTTTTGTTAATTTAGATTATGGGAATGAATACATAATGACAATCTTATGTGTCATTTGGCATATTACCTTTACCTGTAGGCGCTGTTGCATGAAGATCTAATGTTTGCCTGTTCAATTATGTTGAAAAAGTCAACGTGTTCAATGAGATGCATTAACGTTTTCACATAATTGTATACTGTGCATACACACACACACTATAAACTATTACACAACTTCTCCAGTAAAATAAAAGCAACTTAAAAAGAATTAGACAGACAAAAGGAAAAATCCTTGAGAATTACCAGAAAATAAGAAATAAATTAAATTAATATTTTCCCTTTTTATTTTACAAAAGACTAAATACAGGAATGCCTCAATGAAAAGTATAAACAACATCAGCCTTTTTATGATTTTAAAACAAAACAACCAGGCATGATTCTGGCTTTACAACAAGGAAAATCATTTTGTCAGGTAAAATTTCACTTACATTTCTCAAAGGCATTCCTTAAGTAAATGAAGTAGAATTATGACAATTGAACAATGGAACATTTACTTGAGGAAAAGTGTGGTTCAAATTAATAGCAATATAACTAAAGATGTAATCAATGAAGCATCTCTTCATGCAAAGATTCATGGATATCTTTAATTAACTACTAAGTAATATAGTTGAAGCAGATAACCACATTTCCCTTTTTTTTCCACTTGCACCAATAACTAATTGAAATAGCTGAATCCTGGTTCCTGTTTGTATTTATTACATTAATTATTTGGATTCTTGGAAGCAACCTCCGGCTGGTAGTTCACCCATATTAATTTACAGAGAAATCAAAAATAGAAACATTTTAGAAGGGAACGATATCTTCTGGAAGTGCTGAAGAGTTGAGAGAGGTCAGCCGATGAGTGATGAAGTCAAGCAAATCCTGGGGTAGCCCAGTGTTCCCCTTATTGGGTGAAATTTTCCAGCTCAGTTGGATCCTACTTCACGAGGAGCCTATACATGCCTAGAAATGTCTCATCAAGACTCTACTGATATTGTGGTCGTTAATTGGTGTCAGCCATTGTTTCATGCAAATGAAAAAGCCTGTACAATACAGAATTATTGCTCTGTGTGAAATGTCTAACACTTGCTTAAGTTGTTTGTATTTGTTTTGTCTTTTGCAAAGCTTTCATCTGACATTAAACATAGCTATAATTGTGTGAATCTACAGACAAAGAACAAACATTTACTGTTAATATGCTTAAATAACTTAAATACAGGACTTCAATATGAATATTAAAAAAAGCTATTACAAATGGGTGGCATTCATATCATAAAACAGTGTAAAAAAACCACTGCTTCAACCAAGATTGTAATTAAGATTCAGATTAACACTATAGTAATTTTGTCCGTATCGACAGTAAATAAGTGGAAGGGGCACAGATTTTTACTGGGGTGGCTAGATAGTGCCAGTGAATAACATGGGGTGACATACTTAATTTATACAGCATAGGCAAAATACACAGTGTAAATGTTATTAATATAAAAGTAGGGCTACCTGTACATAATAGCAACATTATATTAAAGAGAGCAGAAATCATATCATTTATTGGCCTATTACAGTAAATGCCAAGTTGATAAATTCCAATTTGAAGAAATAATCAGCAGTAGCCTATTGGTTATGAATATTTAACTTAACAATTATATTCTGATAGGGTATATATTCTATATATAATTATTATATAATTAAGAGTGAATTGCAAATTGCAAAATGTTAATGGTGTCGTGTTACTAAAAGGCACTACAAACTAGATTTAATTTTCATTTTATTCCAAAGTAAAGTAATCTCAGTACAAATATATCAAACTTCCACACAGGAGTAACTGGAGTACCTGTCTATCTGTATATTTAAAATTGTAAGGCTTGTCTGTCACTCAAAAACTCATGCACCCCCTTGCCATTGTAGCTTGATCTTGGTCTCAATAGGCATCTTATGCCACGACACATACAACATGGGCTTCAAGTACCTCTCACAGCTGTCACAAATGTGGTGGTGCACCTGATGTTACAGGATATACACAGCCGTGCTCGTTACTGTGCTACTCTTGACAAGCATGGCCAACTGATCACACTGCTGATAAGACACGAATTGAACTTGAAGTCCCTCACAGCCACAGACCTCTGGAACTCACAGATAGGCATGGCCACGCAGCCCAGTGTGCTAACTCATACATAAGGGACACCGTTAAGTATGGCTGACCAAACACACCACTACATGACACAAACGTGATCCCTTAATTACATGTGCAGCCCATAGCAACTGCAATTTAAAACTTTGACATAACATACATGCCCCCACACAGCAATGATAGGTAAGGATGTAGGCTGCTGTCCTACATCGCTGACATTTCAAGTATGGCTGAAGGAGGGTGCTGCAGGTAAGACATGAAACTAACTTTACCAACTGGAGACCCTCACAATAATTTTGGTAGAGTGACTGCCTCTTTCTCATGAGAGGTGCAGGCACTGCCTGCTCTGATGTACATTCAGGCCACGTACTGGACAAGATCAGAAGTGCTACAAGTGGTAATGGCAACCTGCGTTACACAAGGAGGCTGACCCTCTTTATCACTCACTTGAGTCAAGAATTTGTTTAACCAACCCAAGTCCTTAACACCTACTGCTCTAAATCAAGGTGACAGCACCCTCCACAGTGTAACCTCAGGTTGTGTGTGTCTTGACGACAACAGCCATACATACTTACTGCCTCTTAAATGCCCTGCTCAGAGCTAGCACACCAGAGTTTCTTTATGTGAGAAAGCTTGTTCAGTTATGTTGATCACCACCTGCTCCGATATGCCAAGCTTTACAAAGAGCTGAACATTCTGACACAAATCTGACAGCATTGTTAAACCTTAATCAACACAACCCTCAAGCCCATCATTATACTTAGATGGACATGCCATAGAAATATGCTTGGTCAACCCATCAAAAATAATAGATTAAAAATAAAAGAGGAAGACAGGTAATCATTTCCTGTAGTTACAGCGTCATCTATCCCAGCCGAAGTTAAACGCTTTAATTTAAGACTTTTACTTTACCATGTTAAAGAGGCAATGTCTCTTACATATCTTTGCAATGTCAATAGGACTTTGTACCCTTCTTTTCTGGAAGTGGCCAAACCTTTACATTTCCATGACAATGATGACGAGGGATATGCCTGCTTGATGCAGTATTTTGTAAAATGGCCTGTCAACTACAGCAACTCTTTATTTTGTGTTTTTGGCTCACTCTTAACTACTTCTGAATTATGGCATGAATTTAAAGAACATGTTTCAGAAGACTACACAAACCACAAAAACTCTGTCATTAGTTTCATTTGGTCTTTCATGATATGCAAGACAATTTAAACCCTCATAGAGAATGTAATCATGAATTTCTGTTACCTTCCACCGATTCACAAAGGAACTGGCAAAGGCACAGTTACTTCATGTAGAATTAATGTTAGACATAGCTATATTGCAAAGATAGCATGTATTTTATATAATGCAACTAAACTTAGCTTGCCAGTTACACCAACTGACTTGGTAAAGTTAGCTAGTTAGCTAAATTAGTGTTACATTCCTTATTGTATCTCTTCTGTAGCTGTGTAGTTAACATTATAAGAAGCCACCATTCAAGCAAAAATACTTTAGCACAACCATCCTCACAGAACAACCATCCAGTGTTTGTAGCAGCAGCAGTCACAGCATTTCTTCACTGTGAAACTCAGGGGTTCTTAAACCTTTTAATCTCAACACACAAATAAGAGTGTCTGTACCATTCTGGGACCCAAGGAAAGGTTAATTACCATAATAACAGCAGAGCCATCCATAGAGAAAAAACAGTGCCCATAGTGCATAATAAAAAAAATTTAAAAATATTTTTGTTTTCGTTCAAGAATATATCTCAAACAAATATTACTAGAAGAGTAAAGTGGAAAGAAACTATATTGTTGATAAAGCAATAATTCTCACTCAAAGATTCCTGAGGTGTATGACTGCGAGGGTACTGTAAATGTGTAGTATAAGCTTTAGTAAAGCAGAGAGAAATAAAGTCTTAATAACTAGTGATATGACAGAAGGATATTATTTTTGAAAGGGCAGTATATACAGCCACTTAACTTGACGGTGCTGGGTAAGGAATAAAGTATTCAACGGTTTTGGGCGAAAGAAATGTGCGCTCTTGAAAAGTAACTAGTAACACCGCAGCCACTGCCTTGAAAGATCCACCTCAGTCAGTTTATGATACCTTTCAAAGGGTGTAAACTGTAGTAGTTAGTGGGGTGGCCAGTATGAATGATGGCCATGGCCACCCTTTGCCACTCCTTGGAGGCTCCATTACTGCAGGGTACTGTAACACTTGACAGACACAGGTAGGCCTGGCCCTCAAACTTTTAAGCTGATATGCACCCAGCACAGACAAAAGGGACCAAAGCCTATAAATGGGAAAGGGGATCCGTAAACCCCTGAACTAAACAAAAATAAAAGTTAAAAATAATTGTAAAGTTTACTAACAAAGAATCAAAAAATAGGTGAAGTACAAAAAGTTGACCCCAAAAAACCCAAAGTCAAAATATGAAAACCAGAATGAGAGTATAACAACATCAAATCAAAACAAGAACTTACAATATCAAAAGGGTAAAGGGAACCAAAGAATGACAGCTGAACAACGTGAGTAGTAGCTAATTCCTCAGCAACAGGACTTGGGTATCCTCAGATCTTACTGTGGATTCATAAAGTATCCAGACCTTTCCATCCACTACCTCCAATCGTTGCAGATTTACTGTAATTTTAAGTGGGTAAATTTGCCATTGTTGCCAATTTTGCCAATCAATCTATATTCATAATGACCAAATGAAAACATGTTTTCAGAAAAGCTTGAAATATGCTATGACTTAAGAGAAATGCCAAAAACTACAGCAAAATAAAAAAATATATATTTCAAAAGGTCAAAAGAGAAACAGAAAAAAATTGCTAGCAAAGTCAAAGCAGGCAGCAACTAATTTTTCAAATACTACTCCGTAAAAAGACGTTAAAAGAGAACATAAGAAACCTCAGGGCCACAAAAGGAGAAATCTTTGAAAATGAGAAAGTGATAGCAAATAAACTGAACAAATATTTCACCCAAGTTTTTGTAAACGAAGAAACAAATTGAATGAAAAACGCATAAGCAAAAACAAGCTCCAAGGTCATAGATTTTAAAACAGAAGAGTGAGATGTGCTTCAAACCCTTAAAATATTGAAAGCTAATAAAACCCCAAACCTGATCAGATTTTTGCCAATTGTATTAAAAGAAGGCAGAGATGTCTTCTACAAACCCTTATCATTCATATTTGAGCAAATTAGAATAAATTAAATTAGAAGTGCCTAAGGAGTGAAAAGTTGAAAATTTAACTCCAGTCATCAAGAAGGGAGACAAAATGGATCCTGGTAATTAAAGACCAATAAGTCTTAATTCTGTACCATGCAAAATCATGGATACCCTAATAAGAAATACATTAGAAAAGTATCTACTGTATATTTAATATAATACACTAAATAACATCCAGCATAGGTTTATGAGAAGTAGATCTTGCAAAACCAGTATTTTAGTTTTTTTAACATCATAATTTTATATTTTTTGAACTACAATCGTTGACAAAAGCAATGCATACAACATAATTTACTTAGACTTTCAAAAAGCCTTTGATACACTTTTATCGTAAAGATTAATTCTGCAACTAGAAGCTATAGGTGTCAGAAGCAACCTACAAAACTGGATATCAAGTTGGTCAACCGGCAGAAGACAAAGAGTACAGATAAGAGGAGAATACTCCACATGGAGTTAGGTCATCAGTAGAGTCCTTCATGGTTCTTTACAGGGACCATTACTTTTTCTTATTTATATTAATGACATAGATTTCACTAGATTTATTAAAGTATATGACAGCCATGCTTCCTTCAGCTCAATATATAAAACATAACGCAAATGGAAGAACATAAACTACGAACACATCCAAATTTACAAACATAAAAAAATATGAAAATAACAAATAACAATATAAAAAAAAAATAACATAGAAAAGTAACTAAAATACTCAACAAAAAATCACAAAGTAAACAAACTTAACAAAATAAAACAGAGACCAGGGACAGAGCCCTGTTTAAATTGTAACAGTAAGTAAACAGTCTTTTTGGTTTCCCTCATACATAAACTGGTCACATTATTGGTACAGTGCTTAGATATTCATCCCCTATTAAAATTTACCTCAGCTAAAATGACTGAGGTGCAACAATCAAACAGTAAAATTACTTTATAAAAACCCACTTACAGATGCTTCATCACATCATTTACTGCCTAAGAAAGCTATTAACAGCATTGTTGAAGTATTGAAAAGTGTCTGTTGTTAGCAATGTGTGTTTAATGGTGCTAAATATGAATATGCTTCAAAGCAAAGCCACAATTCTTATTTTAAGTCATCTTCTGGAAAATACCTACAGACATCTACCATATATATTCTCAAATCAAATTAATCCAATTCAGGATCATGATGAGCACAGAGTGTACAGCAGGAAACACCTTGGGCCAGGTAGTAGTGTGGCATAATACAGAAGCATACACACACCCATAAAAAGTCATATTGGTGCCATCTACTGTGCACCTCTTTGGGGATGTGGAAGGAAAACCAGAAAAGCTGCAGACAACCCCTTCTAAGCACAAGAAGAATATGCAAGCTCCACCGAAATAATGACCAGGCACATGATTCAAACCTAGGGCAGTGGACCTATGAGATGGCAGCACTACACACTTGCGTCACTGTGATGCACTTCTCCTAGAAAACAACTGTCCAAATTAATAATGCGGTTACAATTTATTAAAAAATTAGTCATTAAATGAACCCACAGGACATTTGTATAGTTTATGTACATTTCCATTTTAAATACAGTTGGTATATTTTGGAAGGAAAAAGAATTGCTTTGTCAGTGACATTACTGGCAAAAGGCTGATAAGAAAAAAATGCCCCTCACAGGAGAAATAGACAAAGCAATTATGGGGAAATGTTGCCTGCAGAGCCTTATTAAATTGTAATAGCTCTATAAGTTTCCTTTAGTTGATGTTTTCTGATGCCAGCACATTCTGTTTCCCAGTTCTCAAATTAAGTTAAAGCCATACAAGTGAAAAGTAGCACAGATATTTTAGAAAGATATAGTTTTCCTAGCTGTATCATATCTTTGTAAAATATTGAACAGAACTTTATGATTTTTATGTGATAAAAGAGGGGCTTGTTGAAAGAGTGTTTTACTTGACAAATTTGTTTTTTTCTTACACTCTCTTTGGTGCAGTTTGGGCTGTAAATGATCAACAACAGAGATACAATTCATTCATTCATTTTCTGTTCACTTTTTTGTCCATTGTAAATGCATGCAAAACAATATTGGGCACAAGGCAGGAGTCAGCTTTGGATGGGTACTATAAACTGCATGGAACGCTCATATGTTCACCTACATTCGGCAATACCTGGTTACTTAAACCTGTCAAATAACTTAGTATGGTATTGTACCACACCTATACAAAATGTAACTTTTGACATCAGTAATGACTTAACACAAATTAGACTGTCATATTCTGTAGTTATACCAGATATTTGAATACTAAAGGTAAGATGTATTCAGGTGGCAAAGGTCAGTAAGAGGTTGTCATTGCTAATTACATAGGTTTATTTTCTCCAAATATGTTGTCATCTGGAATTCCTACTTTTTTTGTCCCAGTGCCACCTAGTCTTATTTTTTTATTTAGCTTATTTTTTTTTGCATTCTCAAATATTTGCTTCATTTACTAGTTTGAATTATCCTTTGAGACAAAACAAAGATATATATTTCTTTTTGCTGTATTGCAGTTATTTAAACAGATACAAAATGTGTGTTTATGGATATACATGTCTGTGATATGGTTTTGAATTGCAAAATAAACAGAGGAACACAGAAAAAGTTTTTGGAGTAGCCACCCCATATACTTGAAGATTCCTGGCAGGTTACAGCAAAACAAACAATGTCATGTGTTTATACACATGAATCCAAAACAGAATCAAGAAACCAAAAGAAATGTAACCAATTGTATCCTTAATGTTATAAGTTGCCAAATGAGTAAATGTAAAAGTAAATTGGAGGTAAGATGGCTGTTATATAAGTGGTAGACAGGAAGAAGAGGGCTTAATTGGACAGGAGATGGAAATAACATCTTTGATTGGTGGTTCATTGAGACTGGAAGCGCGAATGATGTATTGTCGGAATCAGGTTCTTCAGATGGTCTGCATAGGACAGAAAAGAGAGAGTTAGAATACAGTGCCAACCCCTGGTCCAGCAGAGAAATTCATTTATTTGAGCCTGTGTGACAGTATCTTCATTTAATGCTTTATAATTCTAAATCTGTGTACGTTTTCTGTGCCTGCCTATGAAGAAGAAAGTTGTCGAAGAATAAATTAGAATTTCACTTAATTAAAATTGACTGAACCAGAAATCAAATCCCTGTCTCTGGAGTTGCAATACATCCACACTTTATACAGTCATCCATTCTGAGAAACCACTTATTCTGTAACAACGTCTATTTTAGCAGCTGGGGTAGGAAAAAAACCTAAAGTGAATACCAGTCAAGGCCAGAAATCAAACTAAGTTCCTTAAAGCTGTAAGGCTATATTAATCACAAAAATATGTTTCTTTTCAAAAAGGCAAACCAAAGTATTACAATCATTTTGGCATTACAGTCTGAATGGAAATGTGTGCCGTGCATAGTCCACTTACCCATTTTCAGATCTTTATAATCCACTTCAGGATCTCAAGGAGCCAGATTCTATCTATGAAGAGACCATCCCTTTATTTAGAGGATGCTTTCCAATTCAAGGCACATTTATACTCAAAAACAGAGACCAAACTAGAGGTGCCAATTAACCTGTCACAAGTGTGCTTGAGATGTGGTTGAATACCAAACCTCCTGGAGAGATCTCACACAGACAGGAGGAGAACATGCAAACTCCACATCAATAGTGACAGTACTGAAATTCAAACCCTATCTGCTGGAAAGATGAGGTGGCAGCTCTAACCATTTCTGTCACTACAATTCTCATGTGGCCCTTTTAATTCTAAAATAATAAACAAAAAAAGTATCTACCTAAATCTTTCTGTGTTGAGTCCTGAATTTCTTCAGTTATTTATTTTTGAATGAGACTGAAATAATACAAACACTTTTTAGTTTTTTTATTTCCTATAATAAGGTTTGTTCTGACTTGTAATTATAGATGATCAATTATTGTTAGCGATACATAATTAACAATACAGCTGCCTGATATGCCTGTTACACTGTATGTAAAAAACTGGAAGCAGGTGCTTCTTTTTTCTTTTTCTCAAGTGAAAAAATTGTATTTTTACAGTTTGAATGCTGTTTAATAAAGGTCGTGCTTTAGCATCACTTTTCTGATTGCTAACTGCAGCCTTTCCAAATCTCATTCAAGTTAAAATGATGGCATCTAAGTGATTCCCAAGATAATAGTTTTTCTGTAGCTTTCATAGTGCAGTTAATTTAGAGAGTATAAATGTTGAAAAAATGATAAACAGGCAAAAAAAAGCTAAATCTATTTATTTTTTCAAATTACCATGAAGGAAGGACATAATGCATCATTGTTGTGATGGCTGCAATTTCCTAAGCAGATGCTGCATGGGCAAGCATGATTTGTTTGTTAGAAGATTATTAAAAGATTTTTTTAACTTGAAATGTTGATAGGTGTGCTTTTCAGCTCGAAGTCTTTCAGCATCTGTATTAGTGTTAACACAATTCTTAAATTATCCTATTTGCTTTAGGTCTAACACTGGCACTGGCAGCTTTGTCTTTTAAATAATTCATTTCTTAAGAATTCTCTGTGTAGGAGTGTGGTCTCTTTACATACAGTCTGTCTGGGTCTTCTGACCCTTTCAGGAAGCCTTGAACTTCATTCTAAGGCCTCAAGCAATATGCTCTATGGGTCATATTAGTAGCACGTTACTCTAGGCAGAAAAAAAGAAACAGAACAAAGTGTAAAGCAGGGCACACCAGTTGAGCCATTATTAGATCCAAAACTATAAAGAAACATGCTTCTCTTTAGACTAGTAAGCAATTGCCTACCCTGATAATCTCCAGTGAGCAGCTGATACAAAATACAATATCAATATGTTTCAGTGAAAAGTCAAGTAAGTCTATTCAAATTCTTCAGGTCATGAAATATCCATGATCCTAGCAAGCTTTTCACAAAATTCCAGGGGGTTATCAATGCTATGGTAACAGAGAAAAAGACCAGATTTTGCCAATTAGAATGTATATCATTTTATAATAGTCGAACATAATGATATGCACTTCTTAACATATTTAACATCTTGGATTGAAATTCCCACTTCTGATCACTATCTCTGTAGAGTTTACAAGTTTACACCATTTCTAAATGTTTTTTTTCCCCTGGAATTGTCTGATTATCCTCCTGCATCCCAAAGACTTACACACTGAATTAATTGGAGATTCTAAAATGTGGGAGTTTGTTTGGTGTAATTGAATCATATAATAAACCCTACAATAAATTCATAACTAGACATCAAGACAAGTCAAATGGTATTTCAGTTGTGAGGGGTTTCTCATGCCGGACAAAAAAACTGATATGTTCATAAGTAATTTGTGTGAATACAATAATTTCTTCAGATTTCAAAAAAATTTTCCTGTTTTCCTCCCACGTCACAAAATATAAATGGACCTGACTGAGTAAGTACAGATGTAAGGATTAGTGTGCCCTGTGATGGATTGGCTTCCAGTGCATAAAGAGGTTTGTTCTTATATACAATGAAAAGTTGCAAACATTTATACTTACTTGTTTGGTTCTAGGCAGTGCACTGTGTGTTGTTTTATAGGAGGCATATTCAGATGTAACAGAGTGCCTTACAAAGAGATTCTGTAGGCCACAGGCAGCCAATTGATTAAAGATGAATTGCTGTTTAAATGCAAATCATGGATCAGGGTTGTAGTGCTATCAGGGGCCAGCACAGGTCACTTTGGCTTGGTAGGCAGTAATACTTTACAGGGTTTATAAGTGACTCGACACATAACCCAGATATAAACTCCACTTTAAATTGCTGTGCACTGCTAGTGCTAAATAAGTCTACATATGGGAAGTGAGATGGGGTAAAGTTTGCTGTCAGAGAACAGATGTGGCTAGCAATACCAAAAGGAGAGAGAAATAACAAGAGATTAGAAATCTCATTATATTGTATGGGCTGTGCACTGTGAGCTGATCTAACAGGTATTCCAACCCACTTGTCTGTAAAAGCCTAATAATTAAAAAAGACAACTGATGGATGCTAAACCCTTTTATTTCCTCTTTATAATGTTTGCATTTTGGATAAATAAAACCTTTTTCAATAGTGAAAGAGGGAAGGCACAACTCCAAAACGACTCAAGGTAATGCCTAGAATGTAAATGTAAAGCTTGCACTAGAAATGCAACGACCAAATGGAATGTATCAGCACCTTATAAATTCCATACTATTGAAGAACGTTTCACAGTATACAAGAAAATACGTGCTTAAAGTCCTTCTCCAAGTCTGCAAAACATGTGTAGATAGAGTTGACAGACTCTTACAGCCTTCCAGTTATCTATACAAGAGCAACTAGATCTACTGCTCTATTTCCAGGGTGGTATCCACAGGGAGGTTCAGCTATCAGACAATATTCCTTTTATCCCCCCCCCCCACCCCCCTTTAAATACAGGTACCAATTGTAGTTTGCAAATTTAAAGGGATAATCTATTTCTTTCTTGTTATTTTAAGAGGCATTTTAATATAGACGCCCCTATAATATTGAATGTTTTTAACATTTTTCTCCAGATTTTATAATCTCTTACCAAGTTGCCGTTATGGAACTATCCACCCATTGCTGTGAGTTTAGCTGCAACAATTTGCCCATTCCCACCAGCTGCATCTACCATTGCATCCACATCAGAAGAGAAGGCCATAAGTTTATGAGTTTTAGGGCTTCCTCAAAATGTTCCTTCCATCTTTTGATAAGATCCCCAAATGAGGTCACCATTTCCCAGCCTTCTTGAGGACAATATGGGCAGTGTGCCTCCATAGTTATTAAATGTGTTCCCAAAAGCTCTGTACAGCCAATAGAATTTCACTAGTACTGTAATGGATTCATCATGGATCAATGGAGTTATCAAATCTCTCCCAAACACAGGCTTTAGTGTGTCTTTGTCCCTAACCTGGATTAGTTTATGTTATGAACTCAAGAGTTCCAAAGAACAACAAGTCCCAATATAGCTCAAAATGCCCAATATAGGGGGAAACCATCATACCCCCTCTAGTGATCAAAAAGGGAAGTGAAGATTTATTTTACAAAAATGCTCTGTAATAATCAAAGCTCCCAAATAGTACAAAAGGCAAATGGAGTTGCCTGCAAAGGCAATCCAAGGCAAAGCAATATCCCAAAATTTGACTCTTAAGAATAGTCGAAAAACAGAGTACAGAAGTCAGTAAATCAAAAAATAATCACTACAAAAACGTACCACCACCACAAGCACATTCAGAATGAACCTCAAGGGACTGTGGGTGTTCTTTAGTCTTTATAGGGCTGAGGGTAGTCTTTGACAGTGATGAGCAGGAGGCTCTGATTCTTAAGGAATCACACACAAAACACATAGTAAAAGATGCTTAGAAATAAAGAAAATGAATAATCAAGAATGTTGCTATAAGCAATGAACAAAACAGACATAAAGAGACATTTGAACATAAGCCAGGGGAGGAACCCTGACTTATACATAACAGTTTACACATCTGATTTGCTCCTGCAAAAATGATTTGGCTGGGAGTTAAAAATTACCACTCCATTTCATAAGCATGTCATTAATGTTCAATATATCACATATGTACTATCAAGATAACTGTGTTAATCATCCCATCCATCTATCCAGTATCCAACAAACTCTGGGCAGGGCTCCAGCCCACCGCAGGGCACACGCACACACACACACCCACACAGTAGGGACAATTTTGGATCGCCAATGCACCTAACCTGCATGTCTTTGGACTATGGGAGGAAACCAGAGCACCCGGAGGAAACCCATGCAGACACAGGAAGAACAAGCAAACTCCACGCAGGAAGGACCCGATAAGCAAACTCAGGTCTCCTAACTGCGAGGCAGCAGTGCTACCACTGCTCCACCGTGCCACCTGTGTTAATCATTTAAACCTTAATAACAACTACTATTGTATATACACTACCATCTGTTTAGTATGTCCCCATTTTCTCTGGCACCACCAAAGGGACCATACATTACGGACTGCAAAACCATTTAGGTGGCAGTAGCATTCCTTTGGATACTAGCCTTGACAAAATGTAGTAGCGTGTAGCATGTAGTAGCTATGTAACAGTAATTAATAGGGGTGCTGGAACAAAGAGAAAACTTTGGACCAGGCACAAGCATATAATACCTCCCCAGGATGCTAGGGGGCAGGTGGCACAGTAAATAATAGGGATTCTGAGTCCACTAGTGGTTATGGAAGGATATATAAAGAGCTGGATGAACTTACCCAGGTTACCAGATAGCAACACTAGGCGCCCACATAGTATGAGTGTAGCTCTGCATTCTGCCATGAGGAAAAGAAAACATCATTGACTTCTGGGGCACCTGGCCCCATGCTGTCAGGGAAGCATTAAAACCTGGAATCATTTGTTATTCTGGTAGTCTTTCTGCAGATTCCCTGCAGATTTACACCATGGATTATGTAGCCACCTCAGCACCAATACCCCATTGAGTGTTTCTATTTTATGGGAGCTTTTTCTATTTCTTGTGGTTTTTCTTTTTCTTTTTTCTTTTTGCATAATAAATCCTAACTACCTTAATACTTTGATCTCTTTGGCTCATTTTGGAGTACTATAAGAGGTATCTTCCTCTACAGATTATTATGTTTTTTTCCAGTAACTCAAATTAATATGTTCAAAAGCCAGCAGTATCCTTTTAATAATTTCTGTCATACTCTAAGGCATAATGCATACTGCTGAAAAACTTTTTTTAATATCAACTACACTTCTCAAATGACAATGTCATTCACATAACATGGAGAATTACAAGGAACTGAAAAGGACCAATTTTATCTATTATACCTTTGCCAGATGTATTGTGCTGTAAATGGATATACATGTATATTTAATAGAAAGATACAGAATTACATATTGAGTTAGTTGAAAAACATTTATTTAAATTCATGCAGAAAAGCCAAGTCTACATGAATAGCCCATTTTAAACCTGGTTGGAATCAGCAATGCATGTGTCTGATAGTAAGGAATAGCCTTAGGCTTATTAGAATAGTAAGGTGATTCAGGATATAGCATCAGATTATAGTGTTGATTGGGGGTACAGCGTACAAGGGTGGGCGAGTGAAGGTATTGCTTATAGACTCCTGATGACGTGAGAGAGAAGTGATTGCATTGAGCATTCAAACAAGAAGGTTAATCATGGAATACAGGCAGCTGATTGCCTGGAATGGTCTAGGAACGAGGCTTATGAAAAAGGGTAGATGTGATCATAAGGGTTTCAAGAACCTAGTAACTGAGAACTGATAAAATCAGGGATGTCAGGAGTGAAGGGTTTGCATACATTATATGGCAAGTAGTTACCTGATTTTTTTCTTAACTTCTAACATCATCATGTAGTTGAGGGAAATTTCAGGAGCGATCCTTCAAATGTTCCTGTACGCATACCACATTTAGGGATAAAACAAACTTTATTTTATAAAGTGCCTTTCTACCAAGAAAAACACCAAGTCAACTTTAAAAGAATAACATTATAGTACAATATGTTAAACTTTTCCTCATTGGGATAAAAGTTATGTTAAGTGACTATATTAGGGTCACACAGTGAGTCAGAGGTGGGGATTTAAAAAGCAGCACTGTTTAAAGTGCACTTTGTAAGCCACAGAAACTAATTACAAGGTTTCTGATACAAAACCTCTATTTTGTTATTAATTTTTGTGACTGTTTGTGATTCAATTACAGACATGTACTTCTGCCAACAGAGAAGAGAACAATATACTTATATGGTTTATTGGCTCAGCAACTACCTTCCATATGCTGTAGTTTACTTTTGGCCCAAACACAGAAAATTTCAAGAGACTAACTCGAGGGAGCTCAAAACAGTTACATTGATATTATCATAGTGAAATGATTTAATTTATTTAAGATATCGATCTGGCAAGTAATCCACTTGAAATAAATTAATCACCCAAATTCATTCTATTTTTCACATATGAGACAAAGGATGAAGAACTGTGGCATTAAGTCAATAACTGTTGATTTCATATTGACATACTGTACGTTAGTTTATTGTCTCTGTGGACATTTAATTTATTTCTGCTTTTCTAATACATCTGAGATCAACATGTGACAAATATCAAGGAGAAAGTGGGGTGGCATGGTAGATAAATAATACACTGATTGTGGGAAAGTGAAAAATACACTATGATCAAGACCTGTTTGTTTAAAAGAATTAAACATGTGGTTTGAAGACCCACTGTGCCTTTGGAATTTAATGGTTGCAGTGCTTGCTGGACAACAAATGAAAAACAAGCTCTAGATTTAACTCAACCTTGGGAGATTCCAAATTATTCCTTATGCACTGAAATACTTTTTGACATTAGCTACTTTTTTTATTAGGAAGATTAAAAGATCTTATATTGTTATGGAAAAGATGATATGCTGCGGCAACCCCTAACAGGAGCTGCTGAAAGACAAAGAAGAAGAAGAAAAAGAAGAAGAAGAAGAAGAGATCTTATATTGTGTTTAATTGAAGCCCAAGTGAGAGAATTATTTTTGACTCACCAGCGCGTTATACTTTTTACAGTATATCTAGGTGGTGGTATGGTGGTTAGTACTGATGCCTCATAGATAATCCCAGCTTCATTGCCTGTGTTGGACTTAGGCATTCCAGATTTTTCCAGTATGTTTTGATTCAGGGTTTTGGCCTTATGTCATTCTATTTAATTTATTTTTTCTATTTATTTCAACTATTTTTATGAGGCTTTATTATTAATATCTTTCTGATGGTGACATCATTACAGCACCATTTTGTATGTTTGCTTGTTGTGGGCAGCATCATTTTGTAATTGTTTCGCTTGGCTATAGCCATGCTGTTTAAAGTCACTATGTCCAATGCCAATCACAAGACATGGAAGTCACATGATGCACACCTTTGAGCATCAAAGGTTTTATATCCATCCATCCATTTTCCAACCCGTTGAATCCGAACACAGGGTCACGGGGGTCTGCTGGAGCCAATCCCAGCCAACACGGGGCACAAGGCAGGAACCAATCCCGGGCAGGGTGCCAACCCACCGCAAGACACACACAAACACACCCACACACCAAGCACACACTAGAGCTAATTTAGAATCAAGGTTTTATATTCATTTCTTAAATCAATAATATGCCATTTAGGGGAAATTAAAAGATAACAGTATTAGAACATATGTTATTTTCTGTGATTGTCGTTTTTTGTTTCTAGCTTTGACAATCATTTCTGTCAGTTTCTATTGGCTTTTAGTTCCTTGCCTGCTTTTAGACTATGATTTTGCCTTCTCCTTCTTGCAACTTTTATGATTACTTTCTTTTTCTGTTTCCTTTACCCTTTCCCTTTTGATACATTTAATTTGCAAGTTGTCCATAACACAGAGAGAGTTTGTGCAAAAGTGGACCCTGTAATAGACTGGTGCCCCGTCTAGGGACGATTTCTACCTTGTACCTAACCTTTTGCCAAGATAGGCTCTGGTCTCACACAACCCAGCAATGAATTAAGAGTGTTGGAGAATGTTATGTCATGCTCCTGTGCTTATGTGTTTGTTCCCTCAATCCAAAGAAATGTGTTAAACAAATCTGTGATTACAGATAAGCATGGTATGAGTGATCATAGGTATGTTTAAACCATGCCCTGCGATAGATTAATTGGTTCATTATTTGCACTTAATTATATTTGGATAGCCTCCTGTTCACCATAACACTGAATGGTATTAAGTGAGTTGATTAATGGATTACTGGATTGATTGTTAGGCATGACAATTTTGCAAAGGAGAAAAAAGTAAGACTCACTGTCACAGTCCATGCTTTTGGATCCTTGCTTACACTTTGTACCTGATGCTTCCCCGATGTTTGATATGTTGCTTTGTTTACGTCATTTGCTATTTCTAGTGTTGACAATTTTTTGCTGTCGGTACTCATAGGCATTTTGTACCAGTGCTCTACATATGTAAAGACACATTCCGCAAGTGTCACGTCAGATGTAATAGGTAAGTTTCTGCTTTAGTGATTGGAGTTTGGCACTTTGAATGTTGAACTTTTTGGTTTTAACATGGGGTCTCTGTAGCCTTTTGGAGACTCCAAGAGCTGTTCCTGTCTTAAGCTTATCATATCGCTTATGTAACCTCAGCATCACAAACAACTCCAGATTCATGCCTCATACTTACTGCAACATGATAGGCCTCTATTAGTTTTAAATTTAACCCTGTAAATAACAATATATCAGTGAAGGCGGCAAGATAGAAAAACCCTGAAATTAACCAGGAGATGATCTCAACAGGAGCAGGAAAAAAAGTAGTCAGAGTAGTGTGAAAGTCTTAGGTAGAAAGTTCAACACAAAATTGAAGCATCCTATTTGAAAAAGAGTAGACAAGAACAAAGGTCATAGACAAAAAGAGGTGAAGACCAAAGCAATTCTTGATGCTAAACTCTTTCAATCCTAACTACTGCTGCATTTTTTGACACACATCATCCACTGAGGATACCAAACATACTGATCACTACCATATGCATGCTGTAAGGTATAATGACATTAGGACGATTGGTATCATGTTGTAGCGTCTAAGTATGTTCAAAACAGCAGTGCCCAAAATGGTGTTCTGGTAAACACAAAACAAGCTGGTTAAACTAATCACTGATAGTTTTAACATGTGCAATAAAGATGTATTTGGAATCTACGTATTCTAAATCTTCACGAAATATTTAACAACCACCAACCAAAATTATTACATTAAAAAATAAAATATCAATGCAAACTCATAATACTCAGACAATAATATCCCAAATATGACACTAATGCTGTCATTGTTGCACACTGACAGATCATTACTTTCCTGATAAGTGACAAAGTTGAGCATGCTGTAAAGCATACAGTGTTCACAAAAACACTGAACATTGAAATGTTAAAAATTTATAGCAAAATGTGCTTTATTTTCCTTCTGCAGCGATTCTCCTTTCAAAAATCATTCTGTTCTATTTAGGAACAAACAGGGAAATTGGATCAGACCTGGGAAGCTTTAAGTAATAAATCAAACAAACACAGGAGGCAAATGAAATATGCACACTGTGAGGTTGCCAGATCAGTGGATGACAGAGAGGAGTCAAAAATATGGTTTCCTTGTGCAGTATTTACAGGAGAGTCACAAACATCATGGGACAAAACAAAAAGCAGTGTCAATATTTTCACACTCAAGAGCAACTGACCTTTTTCACTTGAGTAATGGAGGTCTGGAATGTATTTTACTATTGTAGCTCAATACGCAGTGCTTTCCGTAGAGGCTAAAAGGGTCAATTGTTGGTCTTGTCAGGCCGTAGGAAAAAAACAAAAAACTTTTTCTCTGTGTCAACATTTTGTCTGCCTTTTAGATCTGTTGTGCATTAGTGTAAATATTGGCTGTTTTATGTCAACATCCCCTTGAGGTTCAGCAATGTTAAACACCCTGCCCTTTTTTTGTCAAATGTTCTCAGACAAACATCTCTTAAAGCATCCTTGACTAGTGCCATTCTCTACTGGCACTGCTCAATTTTGTACAATACTCTGTTCTACACAGAATTTCATCTGTGTCATATGTAACCTTTTATTTGTAATGCATCTGAGTGCCTTGAAGGATTATCAATGCATTGGAATTTCTCTTACACCCATTGCTGACATTGTTCCTGACATTTACTTTTTATAAATTTCAAAATTTTCCTTTGTTTAAATATGGAGCACTTGGCAAACCAAGAGACTAGACTATTGAATACATTTTTGATTTTAGATGTGCTGAATATTTATTTTGGTAACATTGTGCGGCCACATCATATTAGTGGCCAATTTGAAAGTGTTAGTTCTTGTTTAATGTACTGTATATCTTTTCACTTGAATTGTTCTTTAATTAAAATGAGGTAGGATGTGCCCCACATAAGGGTGATGGAGGTTTTATGAAGAAGTTCCTGCTAAATGAGGAAATGAGGCCTCTTTTTAAAAGACAGGAGGGTAGTGAGAGTGGAGGGGTTTTTTTTTTTTTTTGGAAAGTGCTGTACACTGTTGATGGCTCTCAATGGATGAAAGCAATCAATTTATCTAAAAGATTACAGACACCAGGATCACACAAGGATTTAATCATGAGAGGTTCAATCACTGAAGGAGAGAAAGAAACACTTTGAAAGTTCTTCAGGGACTAAGCCATGGAGTTGCTTTGTCGATTCTTCAGGATAAGTCTGAAATTATTTTAGAGGCTCTTCATCATTGCCTTTCCACCATCTAAAGTTTAATACAGGTAATTTGTTGCTGGCATTAGGGCTGATCATTCATTTATCTTCACAAGATCATTTCCTAGAGTACAGTTGTATTTTGTATTGATTTGGGATGTAATTTGTGTGATTAATTAATACATGTTCTTTGGTTTATTTTTGGACTTTTATGTTTCTTTTAGCTGGTGTATTAATTTTACAACATTTTGTATTCTTTATTAAATAGATTGCTTCCATTTTCTGTCTTTGCAGGCCAGGGCCGTATTGTTTACAGTTGTAAACACAGATAGATGTGTGTCATCTTCGTTCACACATAACACAAGGAGATACACATGTGCTGATTATCCCAGAGTTGGTTCAAATTCTTAAAACAAATATTTCAATCATTCCTCTAGATTAAGTTAGGGCAGGAATTGCAAACTACTGTGAGGACTTTGCCATATTTATTTTTGACCAATCTGGATTGCAATTTAGTTTTGGTGTTTGGTTTACTATTATATTTTTGGCTCTGCCTTCTTAAAGATTACTGACTGTGGGGTGTGTGGGGTGGACACCCTACCTTTTACCATAGCAGATCAGTTTAAATACCTAGGGGTAAATATCACAAGTAAACATAAAGCTCTTTATCAACAAAATTTTGCTGTCTGTATGGAAAAAATTAAGCAAGACTTGCATAGATGGTCAAGCCTTCATCTCACTCTAGCCGGAAGAATTAACGTTGTTAAGATGAATATCCTTCCTAAACTTCTTTTTTTATTTCAAAACATTCAAATATATATCAATAAATCGTTTTTTAAGCAATTAGATTCAACAATAACCTCATTCATTAGGAACTCAAAATACCCACGTATCTGAAGAGTGACCCTACAAAGACTTCAGGCAGAAGGTGGCATGGCTTTACCTAATTTTCAGTTTTATTACTGGGCAGCAAACATACAAGCCATAAAAACCTGGACACAAAAAAATGAACATACACAGGCTTGGTTCACAATAGAAGTAAAATCCTGTAGTACTTCTTTATACTCCCTGCTCTGCGCTCCAATAAATGCAAGTTATCGCAAATATACTAATAACCCAATTGTGCTTTACTCACTCAGAATATGGAACCAACTTAGAAAGCATTTTAAGATGGAAAATCTTTTATCCGTGGCACCTCTGCAAGAGAACCACCTCTTTCAACCCTCGCAAACATATCCAGTTTTTAATACCTGGAAAAGTTTTGGGATTAAAATGCTCAGAGATCTTTATATAGACAACATATTTGCATCTTTTGAACAATTATGTTCCAAATTCAACCTCCCAGCTACACATTTCTTTCACTATCTTCAAATTAGAAATTTTGTTAAACAGAAACTGCCCAATTTTCCTCACCTCGTACCCTCCACCATGCTGGAAAAAATACTGCTCAACTTCAAGGAATTAAACACCATTTCCGCATTATATAAAATCTTATTAGAGTCCCTACCTTTCAAAGACCCAAGAGGACATTGGGAAGAAGATCTCTCAATCAATATATCAGAAAAGGAGTGGAAGGTAGCAAAGCAGAGAATTCACTCGAGCTCCATAGATAGATAGATAGATAGATATACGCAAAGCATAGAATTATTCAGCTAAAAATTATATATCGAGCTGATCTGTCTCGCTTAAAACTGTCCAAAATGTTTCCAGGGCAAGATCCAACCTGCGAACGCTGCAACCAAGCTCCTGCCTCACTGGGTCACATGGTTTGGGCCTGCACCAAACTAACATCATTTTGGACCAAAAATTTTAAGTGCCTCTCAGACAGCCTTGGTGTCACAATCCCTCCTAACCCATTAACAGCTGTGTTCGGTGTTCTTCCAGATGGACTTGAAGTGGAGAAGGACAAGCAAGCGGTGATTGCATTCACTACACTTTTGGCACGCAGACGTATTTTGTTAAATTGGAAGAATCCTAACTCTCCTCTGATAAGTCAGTAGGAAACTGATGTTTTATATTATTTGAAATTGGAAAAAATCAAATTCTCAGTTAGAGGATCTGTACAGAACTTTTTTAAAACCTGGCAGGATCTAATCAATATTATTTTAGAATAAGAGAAATAACTATTACCGCATTAAATTCCCTTCTCCATTTTTTATTTACCTATATATATTTCTTCCTTTCTTTTGTTTATTGTTGCCTTATTAAAAAGCCCTAAGCAATTCTCCTTTGGCTTAGCTCTCCTTCTCAGGGGTGGGGTTTGATTTGTCTTCAATTTTTTTTGTTATAAATTGATCTATTTGTATGGAATGATTACAATAAAATTAATAAATAAATTAAAAAAAAAGATTACTGACTGTGATTCAGTTTCTTCCCTTTGATTGAGTACCACTTCCCCTTTACTATTTAGCTCTCAGTAAGACAATATGAACGCCAGCACCTACCTGGGTGTTTACAACTTGGGGTTATAATGTAAAGTGTATTGTTGGTTGTGGTGTATGTGCTCTGTACATTATATCTTTTACCGTTTCTGTTTTACATTAGCTTACTTTTTTCATTTAAAAGTTGTTTTTAGAATTATTGTTATGTGATTTTTTGTTCAAAGGGTTTTTCTGTAGGATATTTTCCCTATGATCTGACTTGTAGCATAATACCAGGGTGTATTAGAGAAATTTTGATGCATCCTGAGTGAATCAGACTTAGAGTTTACTAAAATCATTTGCAAGCTTCTTGTCTTTAGTTAAGAGGGTTAGGTTCTTCCAAGAACAATATGTTTTCAGGAAGAAGGAAGCATATAATATCTGCACAGCTAGCAGAGTGGGTATCTGCTAAAGTATGTAATCTGAGTCAGCCACTTAGAGTGAGTTCTCTCACTTCTAGTAACCATAACAAACTGCCCTTCTTTTTTCTAATTGCCTTTTAATATGCCTTCTGAGTTTAGTGACTAGAAGGGGCAGGTCGCTCTTTCAGACCTTCCTGGGATGGGTTGCCTCTCTGGACCATCGAGTAACCCTTCTGGGGCATGTCTTGTTTTAAGTACTTCTAGTCCCCTTAAAAATTGCAAGTTCTAAGGCATTCTGAGTTCTCACTCCACACTAACTATTCTCCCAGTTAAATCCAGACAAGTAGATAACGTAGACTGTGATACCAGGCACTAGGATATAAAATCATAACTCATGGGAAACATCTTAATTACCCTTAATTGAATTCCATTAATTTTTACAACTACTATTGTACATGATGTTATGGACGGCTCATGTGGATTGATGTCAAATCTGGAATGGAACAGGGACTCTTATCTGGCAGGGAGGCTAGTACAATGGAAGCACCGGGGAAGACAAAGGTTTGTGGATACTTTCTCTCCTGATACACTAGATGGCAGCATCCTCAGGCTTTGGTACACACAGGGCATGCTAGGAACTGGAGTCCTGGGGAGTAGCCCTTTTGGGTTTCATAGGTGCCACCAGGGGGTCCTTGAGGGATTTACAACCCCTACTTCATGGGATTTCCACCTAACCCGGAAGTGCTTCCAACAGATCATGTCCTAGCACAGGAATTACTCTGGGGTCTATTATAAAAGGAAGAACTCTGCCTCATTCAGGCAAGTTGGAGTCAGGTACCAAGGACAGACAACCTTCTCCTGGAAAGAGTGGAGGAAGAAGAGAAAGAGAATGAAGAGTTGTATTGTGTTTGTGCAAATTGTAAGAAGAAGCTTTTGTAAAGTATTATAATTGTAATAAACTGTTTATTTTGTACCCGGGATTTGTCTGTGTGTGAGGTTGTGTCTGGGGTTTGTGGTGCTACAATGCTTTCTACAGGTCACAGAGTTATATTCTATATATGTAATGTTCAAAAATCGTCATATGAAGCACTATAAAGAAAAGAAACAGATTGTACAAAAGCATATTATTATAAAAGTGAACCCCAAGCAATGCAATCATTATACCAATGAATACTTAGTAGGTTAATGAATGTTTGTATTCTTTTCATATACTATATTATATTTGAGAATTTAGTATTCTAGTATTCCTAATTATTTCAATTACTTATTTCTTACCTTCAATAATTGTATCCATACAATCAGATGCAGTATAAATAGTTACTGATATCAACCCTGTAGAAAGCAATTTCATGTATACACAGAAATATAGGCATTTACTATTAGGGCCCACTTTTTCCACTTCAATGGGGCACATGGAGCTGAAGCCTGATACAGCTCCATCAGGTTGCAGAATGGGTTGTGCGTCAATTACAGAGAACACTCAGGTACATGCAAAAATATCAGGTCAGTTCAGAATTGCCAGTGCACCTAGTATAACATGCATGTTTTTGGAATGTGGGAGGAAGCAAACCTAACCAATACCAATTCACACTGTCACAGGGAGAATATGCATACTTTTATATATAAAGAGACTGGGACAGGAGTTGAACTCATAAACACAGAATAGAACTCATAGCCTCAGGCTGTAAGCTAACCACAATGGTGCCACATAAACCTCTAGAAAAAACACAAAAACTCAAAATAGATAGATACTGTACATGCATTTCTGTAGTTATCTCTTATTGGTATTTAATTTTTAAAAGAAGATAAACTATTTAGTTCTATATGAAAAGACAATGCATATGTACAGTACATTGAGCTTACAACAAATTAAACGCAATGTATTTAAAATTATTCATCCATCTATTCATTGACATCCTCACTTAGAGTAATCCCATAAATGTAATAAACTAAATAATACATTGTAAATAATAAAGAGTAACAATGACTCTATACTGTATACATTTCTAGCTGTTCTTTCAACTATGAACTACATTTGTCTCAGTCTCTCCTTTTTCTTAGTAACTTAATCTGATTCCGTTACTGAATAATTTGTCTTTCATCTGTCCATTCACTTTCAGCCTTGGCTATTCAATTTCAGGATTGGAGGATGCTGATACCACCCTGCAGTCCATGTAAACCCTTCTCATTTGTTAAAAAGTATGTTTTAGAGCTGCCCCATGCAGTTTCATCAATGAGTCAGATTATATTAATGCATCGTTTTCTGCTGTTCAAGTAGCCTCATGATTTTTGTTCCTTTCTGAGAAATGAAATCATCCTTCATTAAAGATCAGTGCAGTACACAATGTACAAGTAAGGCACATTATAAGAAAGCAGGAAAAACTGAAACATTTTAAAGTAAATGTACAGTTAATTTACCTCTTGACTGTACTGCTAAGATTTAGCATGAAACATTTAATGCTTGAAATAGGGTAGGGAAAAGTGACTAAGCTGAGCTCTGTTTGCTATTGTGCAAAATGTTTTATTCTTTGTTAATGCTAAATCATGAAATAAATGATTTGCTCCTTTCATGGCAAAATTTATATTAACATTGATATTGAGCATGTATAATTTTCCATTTATTTTTTGCATATGCTTAATCTCATTATTGCTGCAAAGGACCTGACTGAAGCCAGACAACAACTGTCCCAATTTAGAAATATTTCCTGGATGTGAAAAATGTGTGTTTTTAGTATTTGAAATTCTTCATTGAAATGAATAAAAGAGGGGATTTAAAAAGGGACAGAGGTAAAACAAGCACACATACATTTCTGCTAGCTATGCTAATATATTCTTTAAAAATGGGATGACTATAGGCTAGACCAAAAATAATTAGGGTGCCAACCAGGCAAAATCCTGTTTAATTAGTTCCCACAGAAAAGAAATAAAACGTTTAATTGAAAGTAGCATGCGATGGTGCAGTAAGTTTTGTCAAATCTGTTGTGTGAATAGCTCTGATGCATCGATGTGACCTTCCTTGTGGGTTGTCAGGTCTGAAATTTATCACCATCTACTAGGAGCATCCCTACTTTATACTGGATGGTCTGGAAGGTGTGGGGCTTCTTTGGCTCCATTGCCCTCAAGGGGTGGTTTCTTGAGGCTGTGAGGGAAAAATGAGATAGTACCTCTTTTGTCCTGGGTGGAACCTCATACCTTAAGTGAGCCCAGAAGGTGATCCTTTGATGATCATGTGTGCCAATAGATAGATAGATAGATAGATAGATAGATAGATAGATAGATAGATAGATAGATAGATAGATAGATAGATAGATAGATAGATAGATAGATAGATAGATAGATAGATCTTTACTTTGTACAGATGCCTAATAAATATTATAACAATAACAAACAACAGCAGCCTACCAAAACAAAACTACTGAAAAGTTAGAAAACTTCTGTCTTGGCTAAAAATAAAAGAGCAGTTACAGTCAAAATAAAGCATGATGAATGTGGTAATTTTTTTCACCATCATTCTAACTGAGTCTGGGAAAAAAAATTTTATTGTGTTGTGTAGAGGGCTGTAATGAACTCCTTTTGAGGTAAACATTAACTCTTATTATTTTATAAATGGAAAAATTATCCTATTAAAGTTAAGGGCTACAGAAAAATTATGAACTTACTCTTTTATTGGGAACTCTAGTGGCTAGTAGTATTCACTGCATAGATGTTTCTAACCACAGGAAAATTATTATGTCAAAGGATAATTTTAAAATCAGCATTAAAATGATTTTAAATGTACTTAGAGTGTGATACAGCAGGATTTTGAATTAATCATAGAGTGGTAATTAGTAGATTTAGACAATGAAAGTGGCATGACAATAAAGCATTAAAATAATGAATTACGCTTGATACAAATGAAAAAAAACTGAGAAAATGTGTCAATTTTGCAAGTTGAAAACATCAGGTTTTAGACATCATGGAATACTAACAAAGTTAGGTCTTTATTAAAAGAAGATACCTACAGTATGTTTTATTCAGATTAATCTGATATAAAGTTAAACCCTTTTGAATTGTTAGTGCGTATGGTGTTTTACTGTGTTCAGAACTTCCACTTGTTTATTACCTCAATAAAACAGTTAATTAGTGAAGCAACATAAGATGTGCTATTTTTATTTTATTGCTCAATACAGCTAATGTGACTACCTTATATATTAAAATAGTATTTAGTTTCAATTGTCGGTTTCTAATATCAAGCTTCATAAAAAGAAACTGTTCCTAGCACAGTACTCTGAGTGGTTACATGCAAGAATGGAGACTGAAATGATGAAGTACAATGCATCAGACATACTATAGTGATAATATGTTAAAAAAAAAAGCCCTGCTGCCTCTCAACTGCAAAGTCCTGGATTGGCATCTTAGCTCATATACTGTCTATATGAAGTTTACACCTTCTCCTTGAGTTTGTAGGGTTTTTCTCCAGGCATTTTGGGTTCCACCTTTATGCCAAGGACTTGCACAATAGGCTAAATAGTGAATTTAAATTTGTCCTATATTACTGTTAAAGCATCCCATGATGGAATGATGATGCACCCAGGGTTAGCTCATGTGTATTATACAGAATAGTCTCCAGTTGATGCAACCCCATAATTATTATTAGTTAATCATTTGGAAATGAATGGATGGATGAAATAAACCATCTAAAACAATGTCTGGCAGTTACATTAAATTTAAAAGGCTATTTAACACATCATCATAGCCAAAGGAATCAAAAATTATGCTTAATTCTAAAAGCCTGATAAATGCAGCATTCCGTGCCTCGAAATCAAATAAGACTATTATTTGCAAAATGAGTTAAGGATGTTTCTTTGCTATGACTACAGCAAAACCCAGATGGAAACTTCTGAGAAAAGTTCAGATTTTTAGTATAAGACTGGAGTTCACATTTGCTGAGACTTAGTAGCACCATTCGACTCTAAATTTGTTTCTTTTAATACTGTTCTAATGACGTCCACTTTGAATAATGAAGAGTTCTCTGTTTTTTTCAGTAGACTCTATGTGGCTAAGAGACAGGTGGCTTGTTTCATTTTTTATCAGATGTAAAACTTCCTATTTTGTTATTAACTTAAATTTATTAAGTAAAAATGTGTCATGTTGTTCATAGTAGTACTGGACTTCTAAAATGAATTCTCAATCTGCCATTTTATTCTTATATGCTATAGATTATCTACGAACACATTGTTATTATTAAATGGAATCGATCAGATAGCTCACATTTCATATTTATAAGGTTAACTTGTATACTAAATAAAATGTATTTAGTACTAAATAAAATTCCATAGTTGTTTTTGTTTTCATCTAAAATAGGTATCAGACTGCATCTATTAGAGGTTTTCTTATATTATTTAATTCTCGTCTTTGCAAACCATTAAGCATACTTGTTGTACTCCATTTATGTTCTAATTTCCATCCATCCATCCATTATCCAACCCGCTATATCCTAACTATAGGGTCATGGGGGTCTGCTGGAGCCAATCCCAGCCAACACAGGGCGCAAGGCAGGAAACAAACCCCGGGCAGGGTGCCAGCCCACCACAGGTCACACACACACATGCACACCCACACACTAGGGACAATTTAGAATCGCCAATACACCTAACCTGCATGTCTTTGGACTGTGGGAGGAAACCAGAGCACCCGGAGGAAACCCACGCAGACACAGGGAGAACATGAAAACTCCACGCAGGGGGGACTGGGAAGTGAACCCGGGTCTCCTAACTGCGAGGCAGCAGTGCTACCACTGCACCACCGTGCTGCCCCTGTTCTAGTTTCCAGTATTCTAATTTAAGAATGCATATGGTATCTTTAAACTTTAAGGAATACCTGTTTTTTAAATTATATGCAGGAGGTTGTATAGGCATATTTTATATAAAACCCTATTCACTTACAATTATTTGCAACTTGATCTATATCATCAGAATATTAAGTCTTAAAGAAATATTATTATTTAGGTGCCTCATACTTCAGGTGCACATTGGTTAGTAAGGGCAAGGGAAGAGAAGTATTTACATAATGGTGTGAAATGGTTTAATTAACAGAACAGATAATTACATTTTGAATGTTAGCACTGTCTAATGCATAATTATAAAAAGAATTATGAACTTCTGCAATTTGGAAAGCCCCTACAGAATCATTCAGGGTTAGAAGCCATTTGTGGAGTTGTGGAACTCTTTTTAAATTAAGGCTAGTAGTACTTATATGCTAAATGTAATCCTAATTCATATTGTTTATGCACAGCACTTCTTGAAAATTATGTTCTGAAGATCAAGGCACTGGATCTTGTCTTCACATTCCAATGAAAGTTTTTCGCATTAATTTTTTCTCATCATTTAATTGTTTTTAGATTATAGCTGAATATGTAGTTAACTTCATTTGTTCATACTGACTATGAGAGACTGTCCACAAGTGATTTATTTTAAATTTTGAATGAACCAAAAAGAACATCTTTGAGAATGCCTTGAAACTTTTATCTTTCCTTATGTTCCCAAATTGTAATATACAATAAAGACCCTACACATTTGTAAAACTGACCCTAGAACTTTATAATTATTCCATAAATGTGTAGCAGACCTTTAAATAAATGTGTAACATACTGCTCACTCAGCTGTCAGCTGATCATGTAGAAATCCTTTCTGTTGTGATGCCTTAAAAGAAATGAATTCTAAGTAACATTAAGGACTAGAATAAGAGTCTTAGAAATTATTAAATTAGATTATTCAGACTTTATTCAAAAGTGGTTAGAAAGGAATAATGACTACATTTAGCACATGTGTAAATGTAGATGCATATTCTCTCCACATACGATAGCCTAAAAACTGTAAGATGATTTGAGTTTTGCATACGATAAATGATTATTAGATATCAGCCTGGACATGATGTGGATGATTTTTATATATTTTAGTGATAAGTGTAAATATACACAACACCCCCACATCTCACCCAATCCCATAAATGCTCCAATCAGAACTAAGGAGGAAAAAAAAATCGTCTGATGTATGGATGTATGGGAAAGAGAACATTAGGGAAATAGGAAACTAACCACTAACCACACTAGGCTAGAAGAATGACACAATATCAATGGAGGACACTTTCTTTTAAACAACTGAGTTAAGATACGTGTATGGACATATATGTTGTTTAATCAGCTGGTAGATGCAAAAATAACACAATTATAATAATGTGTTTTTTTTTTGTAATAGGCTGAAATGGAACACTTTATCTTACAGCTGATTGATTTAGGAAAGTAAAATAAACTCATGAATGCAAATATCATTATACAAAGTTCTAGTGTAGATAAACTTCCATTAAATGTGTTCCTCTTTGATTAGTGATGTTCTAGGATTAGCTTTTTCTAAGTACTTAACAATTAAAAGATGAGGTGTAGCACAACTACTTATATGCATAGTAAGTTCTATCACTCATTTGTATTATCAGTATTATCATTTGTTGATTCAGTAGCCATGAAGAAAAAGCACAACATTCAAGCAGCACAGAAGGAATAACGGTTATCTTTAACTTAAAAGAGCACTTACACTAAAGTGTCAACTGAGTGGTCAGTGTTGCAAAGAAAGAAAGAATCTAAACTATCTAACATTTAATTATACAATTCAGTCTAATGTGTTATTGAAGATCCTGGCATTCAAAGTGTATATCATTTCATCAAGCATAATTTAAGTCAAGGTCATCTCACAAAAAGGACACAGGTGTCTCAAAATAAAAAAAAATACTGTCACAGTTCAATGTACATTTTGAAGGATATTATAAAAGTAAGATAAACTATAGATAAATTTAGAAGTAAAAATGTAAGAGAAAGTATATTGTGATTGTGTTTGAGATGGAAAAAGATAAAATCATCACTCAGATTAGTTTTAAACATTTTTTTGTCTCTTTTGGCTGTAGCAATCTATTACATAGGCTGATAGGTTTTGCTTAACTTTCAGGCACTGGTTTATTTAATCCAGGGTTTGGGGCAGAGTCTAGCACTTTGGCACAAGACAAATACCAGTCCAGTGAAGGTGACACTCAGGCACACACCCATGGTCACTCACACAGCACCAAGCTGGAGTCATTAATCAACATGCATTTCTTTGAAATGTGGAAGGAAAACTGGAATAAACCCTGTGAAAAACTTGGCTTTATACATTCATAAAAGGCAAAAACAAAACTGCTTTCTCAAGGAACATGTCAGTCTATTATTGTTTTGTGAAATTAAGGTTATTCCATCTGACAGATTACTAAGAAACAAAGTGTGTCCACTATATTGAGAAAAGAAGGCAAACTGCATCTAACAAGGATAGAAAAAAAACAGATGTTTTATTGAACAGAATAATAGGTTTCAGCTGTGCTAACGTAATTAAAAAGGTTTCTCTAATAACCAATTAGCATTTACATGTGATTATTTAAGGAGCATTTAGTTCTAAAACTAGGGCATTGCAGTTATATATTAATAATACATTTTAAATCATTAAGTAGTAATAGCCATTTACCACATGAGTAATGTCTTGTTTATATTTTTAGATGAATTTAATAGCACCTTGATAAAAGAAACATCAATTTATACTCAAAAATGAGCAGTTCTACGCGATTCCAGTCTGGTGCTTAAAACATTCAGTATATTGTACATTCCAGAGCTTTGTTGTACATATTGCCCGATATTTTTATGATCAACTCTGTATTTAAATATGCATGGGAATGATTTATTTTAATGATACACAATTTGTTACAGAGCGAAAAATAGTGTTAAATAGGGGAATAGTGTGCTTTATAAGAATAAACTGAATTTATTCCCGTATTATAAGTATAGACTGGAGCAAGCACTTCCTCTTTTTTGTGGATCTCTTTTAGCTGAACTTGCTATTCCGCTGTATATGTCAATACAATCCAGCAACCTTGGGGTGAAGGTGAAATACCCAATTTTCTAACGTACCTGACGATGATGTGCTGCCACAGTCCTATAACAAGTAAAGGTTAAAGGATAACTCAATAGCAATTTTTAACCTTACTGCATAATGTCTTGATTATTAAAAGTTCAGATTATTCTCTATTCTGTTTTTATTAATCTCTGAATGTGTTTAGGTGTTTTTCTTTTCTACATACTAGTAATATGAGAGAAAACATGATCATATTTATTTACAGGTTAGCCTATAATAATGTCGAGGTACTGCAAAATTTAAATTGATAATATATTTTTCTGACAGTGTGACAACATAAATATTGTTATTGAGGCACAATACTGAATGTTGTACAAATGTACTTAAGTACTAAATTAGTTATGTCAGAATGAACACAAAGCATTTTAGAATTGATGGAATACTAAAAATTGAGCATATTGTCAGTAACTGGGGAAAATATAAAAGGCATTCCATTATATTTCATGTATGGTGTAACATTTCATCATAGCCTTAGGGCACAAAAGAACTTCAGATTATTTTGTTCAGGCATGTAGTTTAAAAATTAAACACAACACCATGAAAAGCACTCGCAGAACAATTGCCCGTTATGAATCTCAAAAACTTACCAAAATGTCCATAATTCATTTTAAAAAGTTAGTATTGAAATGTATAAATGTTTTATCAGCCTAGCTTCATCTGATTTTTTTCTAACATGTTGGAATTTACTTGCCTTAAAGTGGGTTAACCTTGCATTCACATATTAAATTGGTGAAGGATGTAATGGAAAAGCCCAGACTTGACAAAGTCACTTGTACAATCAGACGGTTCACTCAAAAGGTCCTGGAAGCCTTTCTGATGCAATTTAAAAAGCTTGTTTATCTGACTGGTAGATACATTGCCTTTGGTTAACCAGACATGCTTTTTTTCATACTCGGAGTGTGTCCATTTTCTTTTTCATTTTTCTATTTTCCAGCTTTTATAACCTCACCTTTTACTGAAAATGTTTGCAACGTTCTTCAAACTACATTCACTATGAATAATTGCAAGTGCCATTTTCTAAAAAAAAAATAGGGTAATTTAAACACTATACTGTAAAGAATGGGATATTTTGGAATTAAGCAAATCTGATACAAGAAATGTCTGTGGTAGCAATGCAAATTTAATTCATACACTAAATGAATTCATTTTCCAAAATGAGTGCCTGTAGTTAGGATATAGCAGGTTAGATAATGGATGGATGGAGTGCCTATCATATCATATACAATTATACCCTAGGAAGTAAATACATTTCAGATTTCAACATTTTTAATCTGTTGATCATTAAATACATGATATTTACATCAACTGATTTTCAATGTAAGATTTAGAAATATTTTATGAAATCTTCCCATCTATAAAATATTTAAGGGGCAAGGATGTTTAGGTGCTGAAATTCTCTTAATTAGCATGATGAAAACTGTCACAGATCATAGCTTAGAACCCAAAACATAATGGTGGGTTTAGTAGATTTGGCTTCATTGCTACTAAGCAAATATTCAGTAGTGTGTGTTGTGATTAATGACATACAAAGTGGTGAGTGAAAAGTTTTCGTCAGTTTAGTCAGAACATCCAAACAGATTCCTCGTGAACAATGGTGATGCTTTAAAAGCAGGTAGTGAGATTAAACAGTAATAAATACATACAGTACATACATTGCATAAATCCAAAAATCTGTTCTTTTCTGAAACCATGATTTTTATTATAGGGATGTAAAAAGATGATGACTCTTCTTGCAGTAATAGCCGAAAGGATGGACTGTGCAATGGCTAAGTCATCGGACTTTGAATGACAAGGTTGATCATTGAACTTTCACCCTCATCTTACAGCTTGACATTGACTATGTCACTTAAACTGCCTGTGCTTCATCCCATAAAACAAAAACAAACAAAAAAACTGAAAACATTTGTAACATATCCTGATCTTGTAAAGTTGCCTTTGATAAAGTTGAATGCTAAAAATACAGCAATAATAATCCTGGATATAACAGAAGGTCTGGCATAGGATACATTCATTTTTGAACCCATATTTTCCTTTAGAGTGAAACAAGGAGATGAAGACTTTCACAGCCACATAGGGAACCACCCTTGTATGGGACACAATTAGAGAAATCACAAGATATATAGGTTTTCCATTGTTCTGTTTCCAGAAAAAGCAACATAGAGAGTCAGTGGCTATTATTGTTTTAGGTTCAAATTGTGGCTTGAGCACAGCATCTGTAGCATTTGTATATTCTCTGTGAGCCATTATGGGTTTTCTCAACATATGCTGGGTTCCTCACACTTCTCAAACACTTGCAGGTTACATTGTCTCTTATAAATGATATCAAGTCATGGGTTGATTCCTGCTTTGAGGATGATGTTCTTTGAATAGATTTTCCTTCCCTATAAGCCCATTGTCTTGGGCAAACACAATGAATGGATGCAAATTAATTTTGTGAAACCCTTCTCATCCAGTATACATAGAGTATAAACTTATCATTTGTCCTTTCTGTCTATACTTTTAAAACACAAAATTACACAACTGCTACCCGGCAGTTAGAAGGTTTAATCAACTCATAAGCAGAAATGATCTTGTTTAACAGGAATATCTGCCTGAAATTCTGAATCTTTATTATTTACCCACTGAAGCTTAAAAAAATCACGTTAAACAGTAATTGACAGTATGATGGATTTTGCTCTTATAGTCAACTTGAACAGCATGTCCCACTTTGAATCACAGGTTAGAACTCCACCAGCAACCTTGTATGATAGGAGCCCACTGTTCTAACCTCTAGATCAAACTACCTGATATTTGGAAAGAACAATGCCTGAACCAAAATGAATTTAATTCTACTTTTTTAAGCAAACCGTTATGATAAATATCTAAACTGTACCGAAAAACCATCTGTGTGGAATATGCATATTAGTAAAAGAATTGGCGCAAGGCAATTTCTTTATCTAGATGAGACCACTTAGCAGCAGTGAATGAACTAAGAGACCTTCATCAGGGATGTTTTGACGCAGCTTAACCAAGCATTGTAAGAGACAGAGGAAAGCTCGTATATTTGATTGTCATTATAATGAGACATTGAGGGGTAAGTGACATGTTAAATAGAGTGCAATTCTTGGTTGCTTATTGTGTTAGAGGAATGCTATTACAATCCAGCTAACTTTAGATCAATGATTTGTACAAGGCTGAATAGTCAGAAATTTTAGATCTTATGAAAAAGTGATACAGGAAGCTATCCTCAGTCTGAAGTTTAATTTCAAAACAAAAAAGAAAAAGTCAATATATCATTCAGATTACCTGGAGGGGAACCATAAATTGGCAAGTAAGCATATATACGATTTCATGGAATATGAAACTGGAGACTTACTTCATATAAACTGTATATAATTATTTATTAATGTCTGTCTTCACTTGCATACTCAGCTTTTATTATAAAGAAAAATATCAGCAAACAAAAAAGCAGAATACATTTGATCATGAATGTACAAGACATAATGAGGTTAAGATGTTTTCTCCCACCCTTAAAATGTATACAGTTGAACTTGGTATTCATGAGCAGGTTGATGCTACTGACACATGGCTTTCTGTGTCTGTCTAAGTCAAAGCTTTTGCTGGAGCTGGTTTCTTGCAATAAACATTTCTTCACTGTCCTGCCAGTCATGCCAAGACAGGTCAAAGCAGTGCAGACTTCAACTGTATTGGCATTTTAAATGTACGGTAAATTATGTATCAATTTAATAAGAACCATATTAGTCATAACAAGCAAGATCTTGATAGCTGTGGCTGAAATTATGGCAGGAAGGTCTATTTGCATTTTTATGCATAGTAGTGTACACATCATGAAAGATACTGTAAAATAAATGTTGTCAGGCTAAACAGTGAAAGCCACACTTAAGTACTGAGTGAGGGAAAATCTTTGAGGCATAAACCAGAAGATAGTGGGACTTTGAAGGAAGCTTCTTGATCACGCACTGAAGTTAAAGCTGACATTGCACCTTTTTTAGGAATATACTAAATGAGATAATAGGATGGGGTATCTTTTATATAAAGGAATTGGATTGATTTGAAATCTGTTTTGCTTTTTATGGGTCAAAACATTCTTTTTGAACTTTATTTGCTTCTACTATGTTCTCAAGTAGGCTCTGGATCCCCTCTGTCTTTAAATCAGCATTTTGCTTCTGCTGGTTGATGCTAGATATGGATAGTTTCAATATGACTGAGTGTACATGTATACTTGCGAGAACAGATGGCTGTCAATATGAGGGATTTCACCAAAAGGAAAAATGCTGAAAATCACCTGTCAAGCTGTGTTTTCCACCAACTGTGAAAGTAAAAAGTAAAGCATATAAATGTAAAAAATAATTTGCATGCCAGCTTTCATCTGTTGTGACAAGTGAAAAGATAAAAAATTGAAAGACACTGTAGAGTTTTAAAAGTATAGCAGACTTGTAGATGCCTATGCCCTGAACGACTTACTGTCTAATGTACAGTATATTCCCATTCTGTGTTTGTACCCGTTAGGTTATGGATATTAATAGAAAAATTAAAAGATGCAATCTGAACCCATTTAGACTGTTTTAATTTTATGCCAATTATATGATTTAATACTAAATTACATTCAATATGCCATTCAAGTTGTCATTTTTAAGAAAAGATTTAATGCTATTAATCTACAGTATGTATGTCATTGCATTCAAAATAGACTTATTTAGGCTTTCACATTCACATTCAGTTGGCAAGATGGAACATTGGTTAGCATAATAGAAGACTAGTCATTTCAGGCCTTGGTCCAGTCAATATGATAGATAGATAGATAGATAGATAGATAGATAGATAGATAGATAGATAGATAGATAGATAGATAGATAGATAGATAGATAGATAGATAGATAGATAGATAGATAGATAGATACAGTGGTGTGAAAAAACTATTTGCCCCCTTCCTGATTTCTTATTCTTTTGCATGTTTGTCACACAAAATGTTTCTGATCATCAAACACATTTAACCATTAGTCAAATATAACACAAGTAAACACAAAATGCAGTTTGTAAATGGTGGTTTTTATTATTTAGGGAGAAAAAAAAATCCAAACCTACATGGCCCTGTGTGAAAAAGTAATTGCCCCCTGAACCTAATAACTGGTTGGGCCACCCTTAGGAGCAATAACTGCAATCAAGCGTTTGCGATAACTTGCAATGAGTCTTTTACAGCGCTCTGGAGGAATTTTGGCCCACTCATCTTTGCAAAATTGTTGTAATTCAGCTTTATTTGAGGGTTTTCTAGCATGAACCGCCTTTTTAAGGTCATGCCATAGCATCTCAATTGGATTCAGGTCAGGACTTTGACTAGGCCACTCCAAAGTCTTCATTTTGTTTTTCTTCAGCCATTCAGAGGTGGATTTGCTGGTGTGTTTTGGGTCATTGTCCTGTTGCAGCACCCAAGATCGCTTCAGCTTGAGTTGACGAACAGATGGCCGGACATTCTCCTTCAGGATTTTTGGTAGACAGTAGAATTCATGGTTCCATCTATCACAGCAAGCCTTCCAGGTCCTGAAGCAGCAAAACAACCCCAGACCATCACACTACCACCACCATATTTTACTGTTGGTATGATGTTCTTTTTCTGAAATGCTGTGTTCCTTTTACGCCAGATGTAACGGGACATTTGCCTTCCAAAAAGTTCAACTTTTGACTCATCAGTCCACAAGGTATTTTCCCAAAAGTCTTGGCAATCATTGAGATGTTTCTTAGCAAAATTGAGACGAGCCCTAATGTTCTTTTTGCTTAACAGTGGTTTGCGTCTTGGAAATCTGCCATGCAGGCCGTTTTTGCCCAGTCTCTTTCTTATGGTGGAGTCGTGAACACTGACCTTAATTGAGGCAAGTGAGGCCTGCAGTTCTTTAGACGTTGTCCTGGGGTCTTTTGTGACCTCTCGGATGAGTCGTCTCTGCGCTCTTGGGGTAATTTTGGTCGGCCGGCCACTCCTGGGAAGGTTCACCACTGTTCCATGTTTTTGCCATTTGTGGATAATGGCTCTCACTGTGGTTCGCTGGAGTCCCAAAGCTTTAGAAATGGCTTTATAACCTTTACCAGACTGATAGATCTCAATTACTTCTGTTCTCATTTGTTCCTGAATTTCTTTGGATCTTGGCATGATGTCTAGCTTTTGAGGTGCTTTTGGTCTACTTCTCTGTGTCAGGCAGCTCCTATTTAAGTGATTTCTTGATTGAAACAGGTGTGGCAGTAATCAGGCCTGGGGGTGGCTACGGAAATTGAACTCAGGTGTGATACACCACAGTTAGGTTATTTTTTAACAAGGGGGGCAATTACTTTTTCACACAGGGCCATGTAGGTTTGGATTTTTTTTCTCCCTAAATAATAAACACCATCATTTAAAAACTGCATTTTGTGTTTACTTGTGTTATATTTGACTAATGGTTAAATGTGTTTGATGATCAGAAACATTTTGTGTGACAAACATGCAAAAGAATAAGAAATCAGGAAGGGGGCAAATAGTTTTTCACACCACTGTAGATAGATAGATAGATAGATAGATAGATAGATAGATAGATAGATTTTACTCTTTTTAATTGCTCACCTGTAGATATTATTATCATTATTGTGTCAGTGTATTTATGTTATGTTGAATAAATTACCCCCACAAACTATCTTCATGTCATTGGAGCAAACCCTTCATGTAAAGTAGTGAATTTCTGCAACATGCTTCTGTCTAATCACTCATGGATGCATTATCTTTGATTATTTATTCCTTTTACTTTGTTTAAATAAAGTTTATTATGCCCAGAATTATGCCTATGACTATGCACATCCTCAGCATTACATTGTCTGCAAATCACATTACTGCTTACATTTATTGTTCAGTTCTCCTGTTTCAAAACTAATGGACTGTATGAATATGATTATAGTGTCAGTTACTATGATTACAGCTATTCGGGTATGTTTTGATGCTTAGTCTACTATCTCATAGTTAGATGCATAGTTATTTCCAAAATGAATATAATAATGAAATTGGTTTCTTCATCTGTCAGGATGTTTTCATATGAGTAGGATAGGCTGGACTTTTCTGTCATCTCATCGTATTCACATATCAATGTAACTAAGTTTAGTTTAAATTAGCATACAGTAGGTTTTGTTTGGTGACATTGATATGATAACTATGTGGAAAATATTTGATAGTGTTTACTTATCAGCTATGTTACAACAAAAACAAGGGGATGCAGGTGCAGGTCATTATTATTTGGACAGATTGAACACTTCTATGAAAGTTAATGGTACAAAATGAAATTCTAGGATTTTCAAACTTGGTAGGAAAAAAAAAACTCTTACAAGTTTTCCACAGAAAAATTTGGTCACAGTTTAACTTTTGCACTTAATTTGGTTTTCCATTATAATTCATTTATCATTCTTTCTCCCCATTAAAGTCTTGTGAAATCAAACTACAGCCAAAAGGTAATAGCCAACCCTCAACTGGACTTCAGTCCATGTTGAACACACTTGCCTACTTTGAATTCAGGAAATATTCAGATCCCTTCACTTTTTTTTATATTTTGCTATGTTGCATCTTTGTACTAAGACCATTTAAATTAGTTTTTCCCCAACATCAAACAACAGGATTTTAGAAATTTTTGCAAATTTATTGAAAATGAAAAAAACCCTCAAATAGCACATTGACACAAGTGTCCAAACACTTTACACAGTACTTAGTTGAAGTACCTTTGAGAGCCATTGCAGTCTTCTAGGATATGGCACAACAAGCTTCACACACTTAGATATGGGGATTTTCTTATGTTCTTCTCTGCAGAGTTACCCCTAAGCCACTCCTGTGTTGTTTTTACTTTCTATGTAGAGTCATTGTCCTTATGGAAGGTCAACCTTCAGCTCAGTCTGAGGTCCGGAATGATCTGAATCAAATTTTGATTTAGGATATTTCTGTACTTTGCGCTGTTTAGCTTTCCCTCAACCTTGTCTAGCATTCCTATGTCAGCCATTGAAAAACAACCTCAGTGAATGATGATACCACCACTATGATACACTGATGGAATAGTATTGCACAAGTGATGAGTGGTACTTAGTTTCTCAAAACATGATGCTAATCTTGGTTTCATCAAACCAGAGAATCTTTTTTCTCGCAGTCCGAGAGTCCTTCAGGTGAGGCTTCTCTCTGTCATAAAGCTCAAATCGGTGGTGTTGAAATGATTTTTGTTGTTCTGGAATTTTCTTCTGTCTCTGCATGAGTTTACTGGACCTCAGCCAGAGTGACCATCAGATTCTTAGCCACCTCTCTTACCATGGCCCTTCTCCCATGATTACTCAGTTTGGCCAGGAGGCAAGTTCTAGAAAGAGTCATGATTGTTTCAAACTTCTTCCATTTTAGAATCTTGGGAACCATCATTGCTGCAGAGTTTTTTTTTGTAGTCTTCCCCAAATTTGTGCCTTGACACAATCCTGTCTCTAAGTTCCCTCAACCTCATGTGATCTTATATAGACAGGTGTGTGCCTTTCCTAATAAGGTCCAATCAATTGAACTGATAATAGGTGGATTCCAAACAAGGTGCCGAAAAATCTCAATGATAATCAGAAGACTGGAATGCACCAGAGCCAGATTTCAAGTACCACAGTAAAGGGTCGTAATACTTGTGGTGATGTGACATTTCAGTTTTTTTACTTTTAATAAATTTTAAAAAATGTCTAAAATCCTGTTTTGAGTTTTTCATTCTGGGGTATTGAGTGTCGCTTAATGTTGGGAAAATGAAGTTTTTTTAGGTTATAACATACCAAAATATGAAAAAAGTGAAGGGGTCTGAATACTTTCTAAATCCACTGTATGTACTCTTCTTCACTAACATCTGGCTAGTTTTAGTGCTACAAATTAACTTTACACTGTGTCTTTAGGAAACCAGTACAAATATGGAGAAACATGCAAACTCCACACATATGTCAGTCTAGCCAGAAACTCAACCAGGATGTAGGAGGTGTGAGGTGGTAATACATCACATTGCACAATCAAGAGTCTCATTATTAATACAAATAATTTTTAAGAAATATGTTTCAAAGTAGCATTCTTATTCAAGAAATTCATTCAGTACCTATATTACATAACAAGCAAGACTTTATGTAAATTAGAACACAAAAATAACAGAGATGTGGTTAAAACCCTACTTCAGAATTATGCCCCAAGTAGCCAGAACAGATGGACGACCAACACATCCATTGAGAAGGGAGCCATAAAGTGCATTGACATCAGAATTTTCATCAAGCTGATATTTGCAGCTTTTCAAGAAAAGAATGACAGTTCTTACAGTAACTGATAAAATCTGTGTAATGGAAAGCAAATAAAAAGTCCATATTATGCTTAATGGCCGTTGCAGCTCAACACTTAGCATTCAGGAAATTAATGAATTTTAATAGCCTTCAAAGTCTTTAGTTACTCCTAGACTAACTTTATATCAACAATTAAATAATCACTTTTTTATATTATACAGTATGTTACCTTCACCATCCCCTGAACAACCTCGCCTAAAATCAATAGACATGTTAAAAAGTGCTCAGCTGTCTACAGGATTATTGTTGCTCAGAATATTTGCTTTGGCCAAAAGATATGAAACTTAATCTGTTTACATTTTCAAATACAACAGAAAATTAAACTTCTTTAAGGTAAAAGTACAGAAATAACATAACAAATAAGTTCAGTAGATTGCTAAAAGTGATAAACCCAGTTCATAAAACATTTTGTTAAACATTTTATATAAATTCTAAGTAAACTGAAAAAATATCTAAGCTACCTATCAGAGAGACAGCATATGCCAAATATATATATATATTAGAAAAAAAAATTGCAGCTGAAACATATTTACATCATTTAGCACCAGTCATGATGTTTGATTAAACTCCTCTCTCTCTCTCTCTCTCTCTCTCTCTCTCTCTCTCTCTCTCTCTCTCTATATATATATATATATATATATATATATAATATATATATATATATATACACATCAAGTACAGTGATTGCTGTTGTAGTTCAACATTTCATTTATTACTGATAAGGAAAATGGTCAAAGTGCAGAGAATCTGATTGGTTTAAGTAAATTGTACCTAAATTAAAGAAGCAACAATGAGAATCAGGGTCTTAATCCTATAAAACAGCCACATGTACAGCATTTTCGGTAAAAAATGAAAACCTCATCTACAGCTCACCAAAGAAGTTAGTACAGTGGTGCCGGATGGATCCAGTATGCTGGGTTTGAAGTCCACACCTGGTCAACTGAGCAAAATCTGCATGCTTTCCATGTTTTTGTATAGATTTTCCTCTGGGTACTTCAATGTTTCTCTCACATCTCAAAGACTTTGAATGTGAGGTTAATTCGTGATTCTAAATTAGAATAAGCAAGTCTGAGAATGTCATGTCATGTTACATTAGGTGTTAAATTATTTTTGACAACCACTATTTTGTCATATATTTCAAGTAAGAGCTTGGCAGAGTGTAGAAATAATGAGTATTCCTAGCAGGAACCTCTTTACATTTGAGTCAAAATAACCATTATGGGGAACAATAGAGTTTGTTTTCCATTATGATAAGCTTTCCCCCAAGTCAGTCCATCAAAGAAAACACTAATAAGACTGGTTTAGACTGACTAAAGGCATTTTTAACATCCATTTTAAGGAGTGTGAGTTTTTTAGGGTTAAAAACAATCAATAGTATGTAAGAGTTAGTAAACATAATCAGAAGGTAGATAAAAAATGAAATGAGAAAAACCACCACAATGTATACAAGTAACTTGGTACCCATGTTCATCTGTAAGAGGGAATAGTAACACTGACAGACAGTCTGACTCATAATTAGAACGCTTTATAAAATACATGGTTGATATGGGAAAAGATAATACACTGTGGCAACCCCCAACAGAAGCAGCCAGAAGAAGAAGAAGAAGATAAACTACACGGTTGAACAGTTGTATGTATTATGGATGGTATTAGCATGTTGCTAATTAAAGTGTAGAGCATAACTAGGAAATGATTATATGAAAATTCTCTCACAAAAAAGAAATAAGTTCAAGTGGGATGCTCTTGTGACATGGATCCCAGCCCATCTTCAAGGAATATAGTACATCTCTTATCGCTTCAAAGGTGTGAGGCTGCTACACATAGCAGTTTCCTCCTATGACTAAAATGGAAGATTTTGCTGTGACAACAAAAAATCAGTGGCTTTAGGTGTTAAACGATTATCAGCTGGAATGGCTAATAATGGGAAATAATACCTTAATTTCTTAGTAATTATGTTGTAGATTCGTGTCTTAATCAAGGTGAAGAAGTCAATGTTTTGATTTTCCAAAAATAGTTTACTACTTGCACGCTCCTTCATAAATGAATAAAGGTTTTGTTGATAACTCAACCAACTATTCAGCTTGTTACTTCAGAAGAAAAACAAACCCTTCACTACTATAATTTTGCATTCTTTTACAGCAATATTTTTGCAGGAATATATGTTTGGAGTCAAGGGCAAAAATTTTCATTAACCTGTCATGGGAAGTAAAAGAAATTGAATTATTCCTGTTAAAACCTTTGATTGCTTCTCATATAATGGAAGGGTCTTAAATGGTTCCAGCAATAATAGAAATAAATTCTTTGAGGTTTCCTATAAATTGTTTGAGGAACTGTTTATTGTTCAACGAAGAAGTGTTAAATCTTCTTTTGTGAGCTAGAGAATTGGGGGAAAAAATTGAAAAGGTTGCTGTTGTGATGTGAAATTGCCATTTGGTTTAAATTATTGTTCGTAAAGTATTGCAGCAAAGCACTGGGAAGAGAGTACTTGAGTCCTGTGTGTAGTCAATATAGGGGTGGTTTTGCAACAAAGTGATAGAAAAAGTTCATTTTTTGGTCATGGGTAAAAATTACAGAAACATAGTACTATATAAACCAAGTTTACAACAAAAGTTACAAAGTGCTGTGGCGTAGGAATCTGTACAATTCATGCAAATGAAGAAAAGCCACCCTTGGAAATCCTGAAACAGAATAAGACAACACAAAAAGCAGTAGATAAAAACTACCTTCTCTCCAACCAGTAAGCCAGAATACACTACACCCTGTCCCCAGTGAATTATTTTTGTAGTTTTCATCTTCTACAAATTAAAATAATTCAGCCCCATGACTATGCTAAAGAAGAAGATAAACTGCTTTAATATATGAAGGTATACCTTGTTAAAAAAATTTGACCTTTATGGTGCACTTGCTAAAAAGCCACGTCAGCACACTGATAACACAGTATTCAGGTTATGTTTGGATTTCCAGCTATCTAAGACATTAGGAGAAGCAGTGTTGCCATTACGAGAGAGAAAACCTCTCCACAGACATTTTGTTTTATTTTTATGTACTAGAAATAGAGGGGTTTTTTTCAATTGAAATACTGTGATTGTGGCAACAAAGTGATATAAGACCTTTTTTTTCCAAAATCAAAAGGATAAATAAAATGGAAAAAATAGAAGTTGGGAAGTTAAAATATGCACAAGCAAATGTTTTTAAGTTCAAGCCTGTATTAAAGCAATCTGCAAAGAGAATGCCCAAAAATGTGACTTCCTGAAAAAAATGTGCAATACTACTATCCAGTTGAGCTAAAATGACATACTCAACAAGTAGGGGTGAGAGAAACAGGAACAGCCTGGCTCCTTTAAATTTTTTGCACTATCATGTAGCACACAAGTTATGAAAGGGGATGTGAAAGTAGAGGTCAGGTTTTATATAAAGATGATATTGAATTAAATATGGAGTGCTGCAGTGGAACAAAAAGCAATCAAGGGTTTGGGAATATTTTGATTTGTTATCGGACAATAAGGTAAATAATATACTGTGTAGAACATAAAATGTGTTATTAATGCTCTAGGTACATTTCCTAACCCTAATCTTTTTCAATTTGCCCTATTCCACAAGCACATTCCCTAAACACCATAATGATTTGTTTTGTCCCTTAGTACTATTATTCTTCAGACACTGATAGAAAAATATTAGTCTTTCACATTGCCTCACAGCTAACATTTTCACACATGAAAAAATTGTCACAGAATTTTGAATCAGGAGTGCCTTATATTTATAATGCTTGCTTACTTCTTTCAAACAACACATTTAAACATTATTCTATTGTAAAAAAGTATGGCACGTTGTAACGTGTACAGTTATTGCAGCATTTTAATGACAACATTGCTATCATGACTTCACTTCAAAATAAATGCACAAGACCTGATTTTAATGCGCCTCTCATATTGAAACTATGCTATTAACATGGGGTGTTAGGTGAGCTTCCTCCGCTGTCTCAAGCTCATAGCTGCTATGATTTCTGCAGACTACCTGCGGTCATTGTTTTCAAAGCTCTAAAACTTCAGATCTTTATCCAGCACAATCAGAAAGAAGCCTCAACTATATCACATTGTTTCATCCACCCACCACTATCAACAAGCCACAACTTAATTAAAATGTAAACACAACATTAAAATCATATCATTCTGAATATCTTACGGCATGTTAAATATATGATGCAGCGCAGTACCAATTGCTTATTGTTACTCTAAATCATGAGTGCTGAAATTCAGTAAATGGAAATGGGTTAAATGGTGAACTACTGGTTATTGGTCATTTGCATCTCATTGTTAATTGGCAAGAAACGAGAATTAAAAACTGAACACAGCTTTTTAAGATTAAAAGAAAAAACTGAAAGTTGGGAATATTAAGAAGCAAGTTAATGAACATAAACAAAAAAAGTTGCTTGAACAATAATTGGCTTTTCATTAAAAACTAGGTTCTAATTAAGAAATATTACTAATTAGGAAAAAAAAAAACATTGTGGCTCTTCAAGATCAAAACTTCAGCACCCCTGCTCTAAAACCTCCCCTCCCCAAATTCTCCATAATTTGGATCCTATGAGAACTGGCAAAGGAAAAAACAAAATACTCTCCAAATATGAGTATGGGAGTATGATGAAGTGTTAAATCCGAGGCTAAGGATCTGCGCTGGTATCTGGAATGTTGCTGGCTCAAATCCCATTACTGCCAGAAGGGATCCTACTCCAATGGGCCCTTGAGCAAAGTTTGTTAACCTGAAAATTGGTCCAGGGGTGCTATACGATGGCTGACCCTGTGCTCTGACTGCCAAAACGTCATCAAAAAGACAATTTCCCCTTGGGAATTAATAAAGTGTATCAAAATCAAAAAAGTGCTTACATTCACTAAGTGCACTGTTGGCTTCATAAGGAGATGGCCACACATTTACCTTACACTTATTCAGGTTTACAGTGCTGCTCAGTACAACCTGGCAAATTACAGAATAGTAATTGGCAAAGGTACAGTGTGGCAAAAGAACCTGAGAATTTTATTTATGAAAACTACAATATTCATGTAATATTAGATGCACACTGGGACATAATTACTATCTGTGAAATGTTAACTGTAGAATGCACTCGGGTCCCAATCTAGGTGGTTAATCATGTGGTGGGTGCGGCAACACGTTATCAGGGCATTCTCCCAACCTCCTCCTTCTAACAGTAGAAGTACAGCCCTTGATGCAGCCTTTGAAAATTTATACAGCTTTTAGGAATTGGTAGAGAATATTTCAAATGTGCATGGAAGGACTACCGGAAGGTCTGTAAGTCGGTGGTCTTTGTGTTCTAGATGATAAAAAAAACCTTTCTTCTTTGAGTTGTGTCACAACTTAAATGACGAAAGACTCTAACTCATGAACCCATGAGCAATAAATCTTAATCTTTACAGGCTCACTTTGACAGTGTCTTCCCATTTGAGAAATTTTGCAATTATAGCTTTAATCCTGTTGATGAATGATGTGCTGTGGGTGCTGTATGATGTTGATGGAGCTCTGACCACGTGCTAAGAGAAAATTCAGCAAGATGTGCTCTAGGAACTTTAAAGAGAGTTATTCTCATAAAGCATGTATTATTTCCTCTGCAAGTGGTCTTCATTTTCTATTTTAAGTGATAATAGTTGACTCCTTAATGTACCAGTTTCTGATGTCCTGCTGATGCTGTTAAAAACAGAACATCCTTTTCAGTTTAATTCGTTCATCATTTAGAGCCAAATTTTTGCAGACAGTTCCATAACCGAAGATTTTGTTATTAAGCTGTAGAGTAATTTCAATAGTTACATTTCTCAGGTAGTCTACTACATCTGTAGCAAATCCCCAGATTTGGATTGATATGGAAGAATACTTTTGAAGTAATTGAAGGCCGATGAGCGAGACCTCCATGCAGAGTTTGGTATACTTGTGGTACTTGCTGTAAATTTTTCTTATTTGATAAATAGTGACAGGGTTTCAAGGTTTGAGGAGAAAAAGTGAATACACTTTGAAAGCAGAAGAAGGAATCTAGTGCACGAAGTGGCCACCAGCATTCACTGTAAGTGAAGACAGATATTGTAAAAATTATTTATCATTCGGTTTTGATAAAATACTCTTTATGGTAAGACTATATCTCTTGCAGCATTTAAGACCACAATTAGAGTTCCACAGCTCCCTTCTTCTTCTTCTTCTTCTTTCAGCTGCTCCTGTTAGGGGTTGCCACTGCGGACCATCTTTTTCCATATCTTCTTGTCTTCTGCATCTTGCTCACTTACACCCATCACCTACATGCCCTCTCTCAGCACATCCATAAACCTTCTCTTAGGCCTTGCTCTTTTCCTCTTGCCTGGCAGCTCTATGTTTAACATCCTTTTCCCAATATTTTCTCAGCATCTCTCCTCTGCACATGTCCAAACCAATGCAATCTCACCTCTCTAACTTTGTCCACAAACCTTCCAACTTGAGCTGACCCTCTAATGTACTCATTTCTAATCCTATTCATCCTTGTCACACCCAATGCAAATCTTAACATCTTTAACTCTGCTACCTCCAGCTCTGTCTCCTGCTTTCTTGTCAGTGCCACAGTCTCCAACCCATATAACATAGCTGGCCTCACTACCATCCTGTAGACCTTCCCTTTCACTGTTGCTGATAAGTGTCTGTCACAAATTACTCCTGACACACTTCTCCACCCATTCCACCCTGCCTGCACTCTCTTTTTCACCTCTCTTCCACAATCCCCATTACTCATCTCCCAGTTCCACAACTCCCTATTCATTTCAAATGTTTCTGCAAAAGTATTTGCATTGTTATACTTTAAACAAGGTGCAAAATTGTACTTTTCTTCATACTGTAATTACTTCTTATAGCAAGCCATTCCATGTTTTTATTTTGGAGACTACTTTTACCTTAGGTGTCCTGTCAAAATGAACACATTGTATGTAAATGGTTTATTTTTTTAACTACTTTTGTACTACTGTGTTTAACACAAACTAATATCTTCTGACACTGAAAGCTGCACATGCATATACTATATAATACATATACACATAACATATACTACTTCACGTTTTGTTGCATTTGCTACTCCCTTTATTTTGAAAGTCATTTGAAGCTGACTGATTTCTAAATTTGTATCACACTGACTCGGAACACTTTGCTTCCGAATGCCATTCAAGCATGGCATCACCGTGCTGTTATTTTCTTAATTGCTAGTGAAAAATGTGCAGCAAATGAAGTCAAAGAAGCAGTGGTCAGCTATTCGGATTTTTATGTCAAAATGTATTCTAGACATTATATTTGTAAAAGTATATTAAAAAGGGTTTTCTAATTTAGCTCCTACTTTTGTGTATCTGTGAACAGGAGGGGCTCATGGTGAAAGTCTTGAAGATCAAGATGCAAAACATCATTTAAGCCAAGCCAAGGCATTTTTCTGACTAACTGACCTCCTTGTTTTAAGAGTATGCACATTGTTTTCCTGATTTTTTTTTTTTTGTTTGTGAATTTAGTGAATAAGTCTTGTGAAAATTACATATTAATACAGTCAAAATTCATACATCTGGGTACTTAACAAAGTTAAAGACTGAACACATTACAAAAGCAGTGCAGTGACATTAAAAAGCCTTGCATATCAATAGAGATACTGGCTTATTGGGCTAAAAATGTTCCTTGATTTTCTGTTCTGCATGAGAGCTTGGAACATCAAAGCCAACTGGAATAGGATAACCTATGTCAGCCATGGTGTGAGTCTCTTAATGTACTGTATATTCCTTTTCTAGTTGGCTTCCTTGTGCTGTATATTGTATTTATTTGATGGAATGTGATAAACATGAGCACATTTGCGCCAAATCGTCCATAGCATATGCAGTCTTCCCCCTTGTTTAATTATTCTTTAGTAAAATTTTTGGCAGGAGCTGTTTGAGGTCTTTGTACATTATTCCCGTGTCAACATGGGTTTTCTTAGCATGTTTTGCTCTCTTTCCAAAGAGCAAAAATTTATATGCAAGGTCAATTGGCAACTCATAATTGGAGCAGTATGAGTGAGTGCATTCATTATAGAGGAGTGGGGAATTGGAGCATATGTTAGCAGCATTTGGCGTGAGACAGAAACCAGCCCTGGATGAACTGCCAGTCAAGATTAACTTGTGCACAATCCCACACTCATACTAGGTCAATTTATAAGCAACAGTTTACAAAGCTTGCATACATTTGGATTTTGGGAGGAATCAGGAGAAAACACATATAGTATGTGTATTTGTGTTTTGTTGGTATTGTGTTATTGTCACTTTTCTGAGCATTAAGTAATTTCATTATGCTATGTACACTATTTACTTTGTAAAAGTAACATTAAACTTTAACTTGACATAAAGAGAATATGCAAGCCAGTAATTAAACTGAGGTGCTTAGAGCAACATTGTCAATCATTGTGCTACTGACCCACACAAGAATATTAAAAATCTGTCTTAAAAGTTGAAATAACAGCTAAAACTATGCAAGATGAAGTTTAATACACATTTTATTTTCATTCATACACTAAACCGTAGTTGGCGTAATGCACATAATTCTGAATATAATAAAATATTTTGCAAGATATTTTGTTGGCTGAGTAGCATAAAGAATACAATAATGTTAAGGAGTCATGGTTATTTCTAACATAGTTTTGTCAGTGATTTGGCATTATCATTTAAAATAAATTTATATAATTTCAAAAGTTCTTTATGTGGAAGTTCAGCAGTAATGTGTGCTACTAGAAGCTATTGATTATTGTCATATACACTATTTTTAACTTCCAAAAAATGGTTGTTTGCAGTGAGTTAATCCATTGTCTTCTAAGCAAGACAGTGATTAAAATACAGTTCACTTAGTACTAAGCACCTGCTATCTCCTGTCTTAGTAGATTGTATCAAGGTAATCATTATAATTTGTAATTCTGTTTCATGTGAGTTTTGAAGACAGAGATTGGTACTTGCAGGGTTTTACATAAAAGTGGCAGCACAATTTAAATTTTCTCCTTCATTTTCTCCTTGATTGCACCTCTAAACCAGCTCCGAGTATTACATAGACAAATAAATGTATTACTCAAGCCTGTTTGATGTAGCAGGTTTTTATAGAAGCTCCACACAGGTAATTAAATGCAGCTATTTGAAGAAAAGAGTAAAGAATTTAAAGAGAATATTATTTAGATATTGTTCTATGAGATCAAAGGAAGTGTCTTGTCTGCAGTGACCTCTAAAATGTACCTCATTACTCCTGAGATTTTGGTTGTTCAACTCTAACTCGACAGAAATGGTCAATAAGTCCATATTGCAAACATCATTATTATTTATGTCACAGCAGCATAACACATCCATTTTGCTGCCAATTATTTGTTCAAATCACATGGAAATTAATGTTTAATGCAAAGGCTTTATGCAAATTTCATTTGGTTGCTAAGGATCTTTATTGCTTAGTTTCACAAGCAAGTTTTGACTAATGAAGCCACAGTGGAAAAATGGTATGAGAAAATGCTAGAAGCCAAAGACCTTCAAAAGCTAAAAGAATTATGTGGGCTTTGAATGATTCAAGTCCATGACCTGACTTCTGTTTTTTTTTTCCTAAAAATGTTTAAAACATTATTGTCCTTCACTCTTCAAAAAGGTACTCATCGCGAGATGGAACATGCAAATAGACTCAATAGTGCAAGGATAAAAAATATATTTTATATGTAAAATTGCAAAGTAAAGGAAGCAACTTATGTCTAAGAGTATAGTATACCTCCCCACAGTTTATTGGAATCATTTCCAAGACCTCCATTCACTAACTCAGCTGTCTTTCACCATACAAAGTCCAAAACAAAAAGCATTTCTCACATAAATCAGGCACAAATGTCATTTAACTTGGTTTTTCTTGCTTCTCTTTTTTAATGTAATGTTATTACAGCTCCACCAAAGAAAGATGGAGCCAGTGTTTCCAATTAAACACGTCAGGCATCTCTATAATTCCAATATTAACACCCCATAATATTAGTTAATTACAAATTTAAATTCTTCCTTAATCAGTCAGATACTTAAATACCATTAACTGGAGTTTATGATCACATCAGATTAAAATAATCATACTTAATTGTGTAGACAGAAAACTAAAATAATTTTTATTTAAATTGTCTTTTATTTAACTAAATAATATGTCGTTCTTCAACTTTTTCCTGTTTTAATAAGTTGCAATGAGCAATTTTAATATATTTACCTCGGTAAATTGCTACTGATCAACACATAAAAAATTTATAATGTCAAAGTAAACATGCTCAAGCTCCCCAATGTCAGATAGTGACTTTCTGTATAACTGAAATATTTGAATGTATGTACATAAATTGTTAACTTGGGGAAAGTCCAAAATTCCATTTTTGGCCTTCCTGAAAAGGTATGGCTCAGATTTAAATGTTACACTTATTAAATTTAAGTGTTATATTTTGAAAAAGCGATTGTGTTGGTTTCTTATTCAAAAAGTATTTTTTATGGGTGAAAATGTAATATTACAGAAGCGCATTAGGCCCACAAGGAAGAAAAAAAAAAAACAAAAAGAAAAAAAAGAAGGTATACATGATTAAAGTCAAAGCTAACTATAATCTCAAAATGTTGTCTCTACGCTCATAGTTAATTTCATCTCTAATGTCTAAATGTCAATATAAAATGGATCACATGATTCGTAACCTTGCGAGCTGTGAAAACAGAAGAAAATACAAATGTGCAAAGATTAGTTTAAACAATTAAAGGTGGGTTTGTGTATGCATTACATCAGTTTAAATGATTTGTTTCCTCAGGATTCGCCACTTCAATTCAACACCTTGATTTGCGTTCATAAATGAAACTCCATTCACCTGCAAAACTATCACTGTGATTTCTTCCCAAAAACTGTGGACGTGCTCTACATGTCCATTTTCTGTGCCTATTTTTTGGTATAGTTGCTCCAGGTATTCCCTCAAGTTTGAAACTATAGAGGTAATGATCTGAAAGTTGTTGTAAACGCTTTTTTTAGTGGTATACGCCTCCAACTGCAAGACAATGCGGGAAGATGCTGAAGCCATCAATGCAACAATGAACTGCAGTATCATAAGGCTTCAGTTTATGCCACAGTGCATTTGGATCCTGGCTGTAATGATGCCCTCTTCTCAGCTGTCATGCCTAAAAAACATAAAAACTAAGTCAATAAACATTGCAGATCAAATAGATGCCAACAGAGGCAAAATATTTACTGCTGTCCATAATGTAAAATCTCTAAAGGAATATTAGACAAAAGTAAAAAAAAAAAAGATTCCATGTCCTTCGCTAAAGTACTCCAAGATATCAATGCAGTAGCACAGTGAATTGAGGATAAAGAAGATCCAAAAATACCGAACCCATTCTAATTGAAGGACAAATATATTAAGAGTCTGGCGTATTTTGGGACAAAATATATCATTTTAGGGTCAAATGAACTTAATGGTGATGTATATAGAATTATTGTGCAGTGTTGAAGAAGGTATTGTGTGATAGAAGGATTAACGCAAAGGTTAAAGGTAAGGTTCTTAAGACAGTTGTAAGACCAACAATGATGTGTGGTGCATAGATATGGGTAGTGTAGGGAGTGCAGGAGAAAAATTTAGATATGGCAAAAATATGACTGTTGAGGTGGAGCTATAGTAAAAAATGAGACAATCAGAAGTACAACAAAAGTGGAAGAGATATCAAAAAAAGTACAGGAAAGTAGATTAAAGTGATATGGACATGTGATGAGGAGAGACAGTTAATATGTGGATAAAAGCGTGATGGGAATGGAAGTTCAGAGAAAGAGAAAAAAGGGAGGCCAAAGTAGAGGTGGATGGACAAAGTAAATGAAGATCTGAAGATAAAGGGCTTGACTGGCGTGGTGGTGCAGGACCGAGGTGTTTGGAGAAGGCTGATCAAGCATATCAACTCCACATAGAAGTGGGAAGAAATGAAGAGGATGAAGAAGAAGAAATCATAATACAAATATAAAAGGAGAACAAATTTTTGGAAAAAAAAAACTCATTTAAACATAAGAAAAGCAGCCCAAGAAAGACTGCAGACAAAATGCCAATGAACAAGCAGCATGACATGTTTAACAGTTATTTTATAAGAAATGTGTGGCCAATAAAGGACATTCAAGAGCAGTTACAGAACCCAGAAAAGTGGCAGTGAAGCCAAGAGTATACAAACATGATTTATTAAGGAAATCAGTAGTACTAGGGGAGTACATTAGAGGAGGAGAACAACAAAGAAGCTAGTGAATATACAAAAAATAAAGAGCTACTTGCCCCACTGGGCCTCACTAAACAATAATCACTGTATTTCCCTGTCTATCTGGATGGGTGCCTACTGCACGTACCCACCTAATATGACTCCAAGACCCCTCTGTTGATTGCCTTTCACACCTGAAGATTTTGGTTTCTCTTGGTTAACTTTTGTCCACAGTCCACTTAACTCAAAGTTCACCAACCCTCTGTCAGTAAGTGACTTTCAATCCCTGGATAAGAACAATTTATGGGATTGCCTCAGAATTAAAATCTGCTGTCATAACTGGGCATTCTCTTAACACTTCCCTCACTAACCTTCATGTCCCTACAACTCCAGACTCCCATTCTCAATTAAAAGGGCCTTTGAACATAATAGCAGGGAGCCACGTTTTACATAACAAGCCTCCTTAGTGTCAGTTACTTTACTGGGAGACTTCTAATAAAGTTCCCTACCGTCCTTCCATTGCTATAACACCGACCCCATATGACGACAATTCCACCATACTAGTAAGACCAAACAAGTGCCAATTCATTACTTAGGAGGCACTTTATAGCTGCATGGACTACTGTTTAGAACCCAACACATTCAACTCTTATTATCACCAGATCTTCTTGCACCTAAGTAGTTCCTTAACTTTATTAATCCAGAATTATCCATTCTAAAAATCCAAAATGCTTCTCAGTTTAACACACCAATTTTATAATCCCAAAATAATTGACTATCTCTAACACAATACACCCATTTAAACTGATATCTTTAAACAAAAGGTCACTCACTTTTGTCAGGACTGGTCTTATTATCAGCCAAAGCTGCAATTTTTTTTCTGCTCTTCACTATCACATTCGTCCAGGAAGGTCTTTAAGTTTTTAAGATTTAGTCTTTAAGATTAAGCTGCCATCATTATTAATTGAAATGTTAATTGCATCAGAATTTTTTTTAAATTTTGCAGTCCATTGAATGGGTTTTTTATTTTAATAAGGGAATAATATTGATTTGTTGGTTCTCCAAGTACAGAGTAAAAAGAAAACTGTCTTTTTGTTGATTACAAGTGAATGTGATTGACATGTTTTACGTGGCCCTGAGGCTGTGCTTTTGTGAACCGTGGAAATCTTTCTATTCATGTGCTACTATCAAAGAGCCTGCTTGATGTAGGAAGGCCTTTACATCAGGGAATGCTTGTGTTCTATTGCATTTACATGCGCTGGCCTAATGATATTGCTCTTAACACTCAAATGTTTCATTTTGCATTTTTTACTTGTAAAACCTGAAACCAAAGCTTTTTGGATGTTTTTGATTTACCTTTTTCCCCTGGCAAAAAAGTAAAAAGAAAAACCCTCTACTAATCAAGGAATATTAAAAAAAAAAACTGCTCACCTAATAAACAAAAATTAAGCCAATTGATATTCTTTACACACAAAACATTAAAGCTTCTAGCATGGCTGTTTTTGTTAATACCTATGCAAGTGTACTGAATTGAAAAGTGTTCCCTCTGTAAAAAGTGATTGATACCAAAATTAAAATTTTAATTAACAAACTGCAGTGGTTTTGATATATTAAACAACTTTTTAAAATCTGCTTTATTCTATTTTCTTACTTTTGCAACACTCAATGTGAATAACTCAATAAAGATCAAGAGTAGGCTTATCATAAGCTTCATTTTGCAGTTAAAAACACAATTATAATCCCATTATAGCCCTGCAGTGAGTAGCTTCAGTATTTCATATCATGCTTCAAAGCTTTGCCATGAAAGCTCAAGCCCAGCCATGTCACGCTGCTTAGATGTGCAGCAGTCCTCTTCAAAAGAAATCATATTTTTGCTAAACTTACCCTATGTAAAGCAAATGAAAAGTGTATTTGGACAAATGTTGTTACTAAGAATCTAGGAACTCAATAAAATCAGAGGTTTACTGATGAAGGAAAATCCAAACCAATGAAACATGTTATTTTGATTGATTAGCTGACTGGTTCAGTAATTTGAATCAAAATTTTATTTTTCCATACTGTTGTTTCATTAAAATCATTTCACATCATCTGGGATTTTGTCAGCCAATCATTGTACTTTGGCGTAAATATCAAGCTGCTTTGTATTGCCAGTTTATCCAATTAAGCCATATGAGGCTACATACAAACTTACATTTTCTCTCATGATTGTTTTTTATGCTTACGATAGTTTCATCAGTCTTATCTATATTTTAATTGCACAATTCAATGCCTGTCAGAGGTAAATACATTAAATAAAAATGAAATAAATTTAACTATTTAAATCATTAAATTGAAAATGACATATACACTGTAACTAAAAATGATTTGTTAACTGGAAATAGTGGGAAGTATTGATGAATCGACTGTAATGCCAAACTTGTTCATGAATTTAAGATTATAATGTGGCTCATCAATGACACAATTTGGTCAAGAAGTATAGATATAACCAAAATCACTCATAAACGTAATGTATAAAGAAAATGACACCTAGGCTTTACAGTAGGGCTGGATACTCTGCACTAACTTTAAAACAGAGCGATGTTAACATTATTTTTTTCCAAGTACAGTTTTCTTGTAGCATGAGACAAACTCAAGATGTCCTTCAGATTGTGAAAGGTTATTTGGCAATCTTCAAACAATGGCAAGAAAACACAGTTATTTAATCAAAGTTTTCAATTCAAGTAAATACTGTATATACATACAGTACCTATCCCTTTAAGGTATGCAAGCAATCTGATTTTGTTATAGTTAAGAAGTTCACTCAGTGACAACAGTTTTACAGTCACATTCACGTTGTTTTCAAATGAAATATTGTTAACTGCTAACTTGCTAGACTGTATTGAGCCAAACCAGCTCAAAAGTTTGCTGCTGTTATTTGTCATTTTCCAATTCTTCTAGTTAATTCTTCTAGTTAAAATTCTTCTAGTTAATTCAAAAATAGACTGATTCCAACTGAAGACCAAAAATCAGAAGCCATATGGGTAACTCTTTCAGTTATGTGGTCTGATTATATATCCAGTGTACAATTTTTGAGTAATAACACTCAAATCTCAAGAGCTTAAAACTTTAGCTGAATACTTGGGTTTACAGTTCATTACTTGAATTACATAGCTGACTCAACATAAAATAGGAAGCATACCCATGGAAGTCAGGATTTTAATTGTCTTGTGGCATCTTTGGTTCTGAGTGTGCTGTGCATCTTTTTGGCAGAGTTCAGTTATGGGCTTGCAGGAGAACAAGCAGCAGGCTATTAGTATTCATATTTCATTTACTGTGGTTTGACTTCACAAGTGTATCACTTTTTCTGGAAAAGAAAAAAAAAGTTGATGAATTACTAATAAACTGCATCCCTCTCTCATGTAACAACCCTGTCATGGAATGTACAACAGTAGTCAGGTAGAGGAGTAGAGGAACATCTGTGCAGTCTCTTCACAGGAAACAGGATGTTGAGGCCCCAGACTCATGCCTTCTCTATGGTGTGTGCAGAATAATGAGTTGTCAGTTAATACTTCAGCTTTTTAGTGAAAACTGTCTTGATGTACTCTCTTCCACAAAAATCACCTAGGGACATTCTAACCATAACCGTTGTGCAGCACCCTCAACCAAAGTCATCTTTTTATGTTATTGGAAAGAGATGTGTATTTATGATCAATAATCTCTAGTTCATAGATGTCAAGTTCTTTTCTGACAGTCCACGCTTAATTAGGGCTACCTCATTGTTAAATGTCAAAGTTCCAATCCCCAAGAGAATGTTCCTTCTTTATTATGAAAGCCGTGAACTCACCGTTGCAGGCTAAACATTGAAATGACTTTGAATAACCTTAAATGTTTCATCTATAAATGGAAAAAACAGTATGCCAGAGGTTGCCTTTATTGAACTGAAACCAGTGAAATCTAAAAATGGGTTATTAAAAAAAATGTACGAATATCTCTTTTCATATTAACTACACAATAAAAAATTAAGATCTGTCTATTCCACACATTAAGGGGTGTATTTTAATATGATACATCCATATTTTAGTAAAGCGCACCATACCATTATCCTTCTGCTTTGTGCTCAGAAACAAAAGCTAAGGAGCATACCGCCTACTGTAAATTATTGGTATGATGCAAATAGCACACAATTAAAGAACTAGTTTGAAACAAGCAAATAAGCTGCTGCATTTAATCTGAAAGCATTCCCTTTTTATAATTCTTTTTTAAAATTTACATACTAGTGTTACTAAAAGCATTTGAATGGAAACTGCAGCCTCATGGTTACTTAAAAGGTGGTGTGATGGTGCAGTGCTCACCACTTCCACTCACAGACACTTGTGACTCGGTTTGAATCTCAATCCAATCACTATTTGTGTGGATCTTACACTTCTTCCCCATGTTTATCCTCTGGGTATATCCTCTGGGTCAGTGACTCTAAAAAAGTCTAATGTGAGTGGGTGTGTATGCCAGAGTTAATTGCTCACAATTTCACTTTTTAAAATTTACAATCCTGAATTTGATTAAATGGATTGAGGAGATGGATTGATGAATAGTTGGTTATAGCAAATAAAACCTAAAACTTAAACAAAACTGTGAACAAAAACCCTTCCTTTAATAATAAAAATAAATAAACCGCTTTAATAATTACTTGCTTTAGATATGCATTAACATTTTAGGTGTAGAGGGCTTTCCTGTGAAAATTATAATAAATGGGATCAGCTTTTGGGGTAATGGCATTAATACGAGCACATGCGTTTTTCCCACAATTCCAACACATTGACTCCAATCCAAATGTCAGTCTTTCATGAGGTCTTGTATAATTAAAAAAATATCCCCCAGTTATACTTGTAACTGAACAATAGAGTACATGAATCTACAAAATCATTAATTTTCTTGTTTGCAGAAGTGACCCTGTCATTACAGTAACAATAATTACATTTTTGCCATATATTGTCTCATAAGGAACCTCTTTCAATCTCCTGTTATCACTTTTGCCACCACTTAGGTTGCAGGCTTTAATATTATCTTGCAAATTGTGTCAGCAGATTCTGATACAGCTGTTAGGTGCAGCAGAACATGAAATGACTCCTCCAATGCTTTGATATTTTTATCTTCTCTAAGACTGCACAGATCCACAGAGCTGTAAGGCAACTGTTCTGACTATTGTGCTGCTGAATCTTTTGCTGAAGCCAAATAATTCAAACACCTGACAGATCACAAAGCAATATTCACATACTTTCAAAAGCTTATGAATATTAAGGCATTGTTATCAAGACAGACAAAAAAGGTGAAAGCATGAAGGAGTACTTTGGTAGAGTTCAAATGTAGAACTTACTGTGGAGTCAACATCAACATCACAAGTACAGAAGAAATATTTATGAGTAAAATATATGTAAAGATAACATCTAAATAAAATGCCTCAAAATGCTTATGTCTACCAGATATACTTCTCCTTATTGTACTATGATCCTTGAATGCATTTAAATAAAAGAAGGTTGCTCCACATTCTTAAACCTTCAAGGGCAGCTTGTTTCAACTACTCTCTATTGATCAGACTGACCTCTGCCAGTTACTACTTTTTCAATGTAGGGCGGTGTGAACTTGAGGGACCCCGCATTTAAAAAAGAAGGTAAATTCAGACATTTCTATTGCTTGTAACTAGCATTTTTTAAACAGATGTATGAAGACCAAGTTCTGATAAAGTCCGTTGCTTGTTAAAAATCATCCCATGCAGGTTACAGTAAAAGGCAACTTTTACTTGAACAATAATAAGTGGAAGTGAGTTTATGAGTTAGTTTGGAATGATATGCTAATTGTAGTTGGTTCTTAGCACTGCTGGAATAAGTTTGTTTCAAGAAATCCTGCAAAAAATAAATAGTATAAAACAATGAATGAGTGACTGGATGAATAGATGTACAAATGTCTTGAACTACATACTATCTCTTACTTACAAAATTACAAAATTGTGCTGACTGCACTGTGTGTCACAGTTGGGAAACAAATAACCAAGGCTCAATATATGTAACAAATACGCAAGTGGTGGGGCAGTAATTTGAAAACCAGTAAACAAACACATAACCACAGCCAAAACATTAATTTTAATTGTAGTCATGAAATGGAGATGTAATTCCTTAACCATGACTTTTCAAAACCAGAATGGAATAAGATAAAGAGTTTTAAGTTTTGGGGTGAATTCAAATTTGGACAACTGGGAAGTGCACAATGCTGAACTTTATACCTTTGACCTGGTGATGTCACAGGCTGCATGTTATTGGTTGACCTTAACTGCAATGGTATACTGTGACGATGTGGGTTCCGCTCCATGGTCTCATCCAGCCTCTGGTAGCTCTTGAACCCGACACCGTTGGTAATGTCACCGATGAGCTAGGCAGTGAGGCACAACAATGAAGCAAGGGGATGGTGCAAAAAGTGCCAAGTGCTTTTATTTAAAATCAACAAATAAAACAGCATTCAAATAAATAAGTGCAGTGTCTCAAAAATACAAGTCAAGTCAAGTTGTGGAGCATGCACTGGTACAGTGCATTGCCGCATCCACTACACAACGAAACAACTCGGGATCCTGGTTTTCAACACCCCAGGCAGACATGAGGTCCAGTACCATCCTCCGGAAATGACCCTCTATCTGCCGCAGCCAGGTGTTATGTGGGCGACCCCTTGGTCTGATCCAGCCACTCGGGTCCCCAACAATGAGGATCTAACGAGCTGGATCACCCTCGGGGAAACGCGCCACATGGCCATTGTGCCGTAACTGACACTCCCTCACAATGCAGGTAATGTGCTTCATTTGGGACTCCATGAGCAACCGCACATTCGACACAAAGTCAAACCAACTGTACCCAAGGATTTTCCGGAGAGACACAGTACCAAAGGAGTCCAGTCAGGTCACTGGTTAGCATCCATGTCTCGCAACCGTATAGCAAGACAGGAAGCACCAGGACTCTAAAGACTTGGACCTTCGTCCTTTTGCATAGATATCGGGAGTCCCACACACCCCTTTCCAGCGACCTCATGACCCTCCATGCTCTCCCAATCTGTCTACTGACTTCATAGGAAGAGTCACCAGAGACATGAATGTCACTGCCAAGGTAAATAAACTTCTCAACAAGGTCAACACTCTCTCTGCAAACAGACACACTGCAACCTCGAGGGGATCCCGCGAATCCTCAGGATGTCCCACAGGGCAGCTCGATCAACTGAGTCGAACGCCTTGTGAAACTTGACAAAGGCTGCAAAGAAACTCTGCTGATATTTGCATTTGCACTCCATGAGAACCCTCAGTGCCAGGATGTGGTCGATGGTAGACTTCATAGGCGTAAAACCAGACTGCTCCGGTCGCTGGTTGGTGAGCAAGTGATCATAGATCCTATTGAGGATGACCCTAGCAAGGTCTTTACTTGGCACCGAGAGCAGTGTTATCCCCCTGTAGTTGCTGTAATCCAGGCGATCACACTTCCCTTTCCAGATAGGAACAACAAGTCGCATTTTCCAGTCAGTTGGGATGATGCCAGTCTCCCAAATGGAAGCAAAGTTTGCTTGCAATGCCAGGAGGACAGTCTTACCACCAGCCTGGAGAAGTTCACCCCGGATACCACAGATCCCTGCAGCCTTTCCCCCCCTCAGCTGGTTCACCACCTGTGCAATCTCAGTGAGATTGGGTGGTTCACAGCTAATTGGAGGATCAGCCTCAAGAACCGTGGACCCAGAGATATCCAACATCCTAGCCGGAGGATCAGCTTTGAACAACTGCTCAAAGTAGCCAGCCCAGCGGGTCACAACTGCAGTGTCATCCGTAAGGACTGTTCCATCAGCTGCCCTGACTGCGACTCTCCGAGGAACAAATTCAGATGTGCGTAATGCTTCGATTCCTCTGTAAGCAGAACGTGGGTTGCTAGAACACAGATGGTGTGTCACTTGCTCACAGATTCCTCTAACAAACACCTCTTTATCTGTCCTCAGAGCCCTCGCAGCCATCCCTCTCAGTTCCCGGTACAGACCAGAGTTGCCATTGAGCCGTGTGCTGCAACTCCTCTCGAAGATATTCAGGGTGCCCTGCGAGATGAAACACCTCCTTCTGGGAACACCAGTAACACCAACACAACCCTCAGCAACCTTTAGGGTCTTGTCACGGAAGGTCTCCCACAACACATTAGGATCGGCAGTTGAACCCAAATCTGCAAGTTCCTCACACAAACTGCGTGCAAACTCATTAGAAACAGCCTGGTCTTGGAGTCTGGCCAAGTCCAGGCTCATTTTCCTAGTAGGTGGTAACCTACTAGACCTAAGCTGGATCCCAAGAGTAGCAACAACAAGTCTGTGGTCAGAATTCACAAACTGGGCACTTCTGTAGACCCTGCAGTTTTGCAAGAGCCTCCAGCGTCTGCCCACGAGGATGTAATTGATCTCCTTCACCGCACCACCAGTATTGGAGTACCAAGTCCAACGATGCAGTTCAGGGGGCTGGAACCAGGATCCAGTGATTCACAGCCCCTGACCTTTTGCAAAGTCAAGGAACATGGAGCCACTTTCACCACGGTCACCAGACACATGGGGACCGAGACAATCCTCATAGCCAGCCCTGTCAGTGCCAGTGGCTGCATTGAAGTCACCCATGACCAGAGGAGTGTCACCTCGTGGGCACTCATCAACCACCAAGCGAAGCTACGAATAAAATGTCTCCCTCACCGAGACATCACTCACCGCAGTCGGAGAATGCACTGAGACAACAGACAAGGTACCCAGAGAGTGTCGTAATCTCAGTCTCATAATAAGCTCGTTGAAAGGAGTGACATCCAACACCATCGGAAGAAGCCGGTTTGTTACAGCAACAGCATCTCCCCAAGTATGACAGCCATCAGACTGACCAGACCAATAAAAGGTGTATCCACCTACAGAGATTTGGCCAGTCCCCAGTCTGCGCACCTCAGAGAGTGCTGCCACTGAAATGCGGAGTTTACGCAGCTCCTCCAACAGCAGAGGAAGATGATCATCTTGCCGGAGAGACAAGACGGTCCATGCGCCCATCTGTATGGGTCGCCTCAAATTGAGACCCGAGTGTAGCTGTGCAGCGGGCGACGCCTCAACACCACACCAGTTCCAATCCCCAACAAACCTGACCCTATTGGCTCTCCAACGGTTTTGACTCTTCCAGGGATGGGGCTCCCGAGGGCTTTCCCCCATCCCCTTCATGATGTGAGCAGCCTTCCTATGGGCGGTTGCAGCAGAGCTACTCCCGCGGAGAGCAAAAAGGAGTCCTTTCTGTAGTCTCGGAGCTTTGTGAAGTTTTTTTTTATGGTGGCTGGAGTGCCAATCCTGCCACCAATCCCCATGATTTCCCTGCAAGTTGGAGGACCGCTTGCAGTTTAACGTCATACCCAGGACGTCATTAGATAAATAATTCATAAAATAGGTGAAAAGTGGAGATTAAAATCCAATAGAAAAAAATCCTTTAAAAACCCGAGGTTAAAACAATGGCTGGAAGCTGTCCTTTTAAAAACAGATCCCTGTGCCTTTCTTCTGGTGATTCCCCTGCTTCTCCTGTCCAGCTATGCACCAGGGGAGCCACCCTACCTGCAGCTGACCTTCTTACTGCCTTCTACTGCTGGTCTGTTCGCCTTTCCGATCCCTGGCTCCAGTAGGCTTCACCAGACCGTGACTTGGGCTCCCCAGTGACCAGGGTGCTCACGCTGGGGCTTTCACGTCCCAAGTCTCGACTCCCGCTGCCTTCTTAGCCTTATGCGGCGAGCCATTCACCTTCCAGTCACTCCCGCTCCTCACTACATGCTCAGCAGTAGCGACCACAATCGACTGCTCCCAGGGTGCTGGCCAAACACCCAGGCTCACTGTTCAGCTGCCCGCAATCAGTGCGAGCCTGTGCTTACTCGCTCTGGCTCTCGCTCTCCTGCACCGGCATTCCTCTACCTGCTTCCAGCCTTCTTCTCCTGCAACCTCCGTTCATCTTTTCCTTTTCTCCCCTATCTTTTTTCTCTTACTAGCGCTTCTATTTATTACGGGGATGTGGATCAGACGTGGCAATTAGCAGCTCCCAGCACTAATTACGGATGTGGCGACTCCTCACCTGTGCACTTAAGTGAGTACCATCCGCATCACACATCACCCAGGAACTGCTCGGCCACACATACCATCACCCCCTCTCTAAACCGCGAGTGCGGCGATTATTTATTTAAAAAAATGGCCTTTTTGACTTGAGCTGTGGACCTCCTACACCACATATACGAATCATCAACAATTAACTCTCAAAATGGCAGAACCCATATGAAAAAAAATCTGACCAAGCACAAAATACAGATTCCTTTATGTCTAAAACCAGTAAAATCAAAGTTCAATAATTCTTTGAAGCCAAGGAGAGATTTAAAAAAAAATCTAAAACTCTGTTCTAGAGGATCTGTTCAAAACTTTTTCAAAATATGGCTGGATCTAATCAATAACATTTCCGAATAAGCTTCTGCATCGGGGAAAAGGATACTCTTCCTTCCTTGCTGCTTTCAAAGGTGTGCTTTGTTGGCTGTCTCTTCTCTCTTTCTTTCTTTTAGGTGGGGGTTGAATTTCGATTTTGTTAAGTTTGATTTGATTTTATGGATTGTTTTTTTTTATTAAAATCAATCAATCAATCAATTAATAAAACTAAGGCCCGATTATAACAAAAATCAATATTAATGATTGGCCATAATTTATCTTAATTTTAAAATTTAAGATCATAAGCATTTGTATCTCTGATAGATGAGTAAAATGCAGAATCTTGTTACATGAATAATTAAATAATATGACCAATGAATACATTTACCCATTCATTAAATACTTCAACAGAATTCCTTGGAACATACAAGTAGAATATATACATATAATTTGTAATAAGGAAAAAAAAACAAAAGCAAATGGTGAGGAGTTGGGAAAGAGTCAATACCCTGTTTAATATGGCAAAGTAAAAGGAGAAAATTAGAAGCCCAAATAAACACAGACAATTGCAGACATTGCTTGTCTGGTGTTACCCCTTCTTATGCATTTTTCCCTCATCTCTCGGAGCTCTATGCTCTCTCCTGTCTAGTTCACGAATCTGGGCCAACATGGAAGTGACATCAGCGGGCATTGTCATCCAGGCTGTGGGTGAAAAAGAAGAGGCGGTTAATGACTTGCATTTCCCTAGATGTCGGTTTATGAGTCCTTACCTCCGATTTGTCACATGTGTGCTCCCGATTTGTGTGCATGTAAATATTTTTTATATATACATTCAGTATATATTATGGAGTGTAAAACTGGCAAATACATTGAATTTCTGAATATACATAGTTATGTTCTGAATATATAAAATCAATGTATGAATATATAGAACTAGCGGTGTAAGCCTGTGCTGTAAAAAGCCCAGGCTCCTAGAAACCATAGATTCTGGCACTTCAATCAATCAATCTCATCGGATGTGCATTAGTGGCTAAGTGAGGTTCTCTTTCCTCTGCGGTTTTGTTTTGCCAACGTGCTCGTCTCCATTGTCTATCAGCGGCTAAGTTAGTTTCTCTGTCCTCAGAGGTTTCATTTTGCCGATGTGTTTGCCTCACTTGTGTATTAGAGGCTAAGTGAGTTTCTCTTTGGCGACAGTTGCTTTCTTTGAGCTTCATGCTGTAGCTTCACACTTCTGGGCCGGACAGACAGACACACACACTTCCACGTGTAGACATTTATATATAAGATAAAAAGACTGGCTCATCTCTAGTAAACTCAGTGGGTCCTAATACTATATTGTGTATTATGTTTACTGAAGCATTACTTCAATGATATGAAAATTGCCATAAAAATAACATTCAAAGTTATGCATTTACTCATTGTCTTCATATATTAGATTTAATTTTGTGCAGATACATTATTGGCATTACCTTACAAAACCAACTGCCTATGTATGGAAGTTGTCAACAGAAGCACTGATTATACAGAATACAATCAAGGAAGAAAAAATGAACTGCTGTTAAACTTATACATTTAGCTTTAATCATGTTTTTTGGTACAGATATCTTAACATAATCAGTCAATTTTTACAGCAGTAGAGGCTCAGGCTTGATAACTGTCCCGTTTTCCCCATTGTGTATGTGGATATTTTGTATGAGTGTGTAAACAAACCAGTTTTATAACTGAATTAGCTCAATGTCATTAGTCAGTCTTAATTACAAAATGTATTACTTCCCATATGTCCTGTGAAGTAATTATACCCATTTACCCTCTAGCTGAATATATAGTTTATGGATACAAAAAGTCAGTGATTAAACCAGCATCACTGGGATGAGGCAGGCAGGTGGTATGAAATGGGTTCGGTGATCAGCCGTGGATTTGACATCAGTTTACATTGGGGCACAATCGCACACCCACACAGGCCAATTAGCAGTTGCCCTAATGTGGTTTCCTATCTTTCTTCCTTGGGACCATATCTCCTTATAAGCCAGAATTAGGAAATACAGTTGAAAAAGGGATATGCTAGAATTAATCTAACCTGCATATCTTTAGAGTATGGGAGGAAAACACACAAACACTTGGTGTGGAGGCACAGAATGTATAGGAGTACCAACCTAGAACTCTATAAATGTGTGTTCAACTGGTAAATATAATGAAACCTTGCTGCCACCACTTGCAAAATAGAAATAAACCTTATTGTATCTTAAGACATTTACATATAATTCCATCACAACTTTGTTTTTTGCTTTCATAACTTTACGTATTTTGCAACTTAAGCTAATATCTAATATTATTATCAAAACTAAACTGAAATTGTATTTTAATAAATAATATTCACCAGTTTTTAATTGAATGGTGTTATTACCAGTTTTCTTCTACAGAGAATGCCATAAATAACTCAAAGTTTACTAATTGATTTTACAATCCCCTTAACCTTGATAATGGGTTCAATTATCTCCAGTTTCAAGCACAAGGTAGGAACCAGGGGGTACAATCACACTGGCTCCGGGTGGAATTCAGACTTGACAGCCAGCCTAAGCTTTATCTAAGATAAGTTTAACATACTGTATGTTTTATTTATTGTTATTTGCTGATGCGGACAATGTCATCTATCACTCAATTTTCAAAACCTTGGAAGTGTGTTTTTTTTCAAGATATTCTTACTTCAGCTACTTCTTTAATAAGCTTTCAAACCTGAACTGTGTTCATAACAGAAATATATTAGAATGTATTTCCATACACAGTGCCTACAAGCATATTTGAGTTATATACTATATATCTAATATGCCAACACCTCACAATCAATGTTCCCTCTAAGGAGTAGCATATAGTGAGCAAAAAACATTGTTTATGAGCAACATTTTGTTTAAGCCAAAAATTTATGAGCACCAACTCCGACGGTCAGAGTGAGCGATCGTGTGATAAGTACGAGCGACGCCGTCGGAATGAGCGATCGTGCGGGAAGTATGAGCAACGCTCTGAATTCGTGTGAGCGATTGCTCACGCGCTCAGCTTAGAAGGAACATTGCTCACAATGCTCTTTCAATAAGCAACTTTAACAATATTCTCTTCCTAAATTGCCTATAATTTACTGCATCCCACACAGGATGCATGCAAGAAGGTTTGCTCTCTGAAAACCCTTCGTAAAATATGTAGAACCTGTGATTGTAATAAGGGAACAGATGAAGGAATTGGCCATGAAATGTGTCCCTGTATTTGACTGAACATAAATACACTCGCCCCTAGCAATCAACCCATGCAAACACACAATCTGTGACAAGACTAGGAATTAAAATTGACACACTGAAACTGTGAGTCAAGCTAGCCACTATGCCAGCAGATCACTCTGTTTCAAAATATTATTTGCAGAAAATACCAGGATTAAACTAATATTTATTTAAACACGTTCCTTTTTCCAGATTGCCTGCAACACCCTTGCATAGACTCAGTGGCGTGGGTTTGTATGTAATTGTCCTCTGCCAAAGACTGGCACCCCATCTACAGTATATATATTGTGACACTAGGGGTCGCTGTTGCCCCGTGTAACCCACAGACAACACGTCCAGACACCAGGTAAAAGTCCCAGAAATAATTTTAATTTCTTCTATAATGCGCACAAAGCACCTCCACCTCCACAATACACAATTCAATAATCAATAATCACAATAAATCAATCCTCCACTCCACCCAGCAGCTCAGTCACACTTCCTCCCAACTCTGGCTCTCCTTGCTGGGTTTTCCATAGTCCTTTTTATAGTCCGTGACCCGGAAGTACTTCTGTCCTTCAGTCCATGTGATTCCATAGCACTTCCAGGTCAGATGAAAACTCTTATTTTTTTCTTCAGCCCGGAAGTACTTCAGTTCTTCCATCCCCGTGACTAGGGAGTACTTCCGGGCTATAGGGAAAATAGAAATCCCTGTGTCTCCCTGCAGCGTCACCCGATGGCACCTATGGCACTTAGCAGGGCTGTGAGGTAGAACTCCATCTGCCACCATGCCCTGTGGGAATCCGGGACACCTCCATGCTGCAGGAAGGACTCCATCTAGTGGCCTGGGGGTGCCAGCCATCTCTCACAATATGTAGGCCCAAAGTGGTTGCTGGTGATTTGATTTTCTTCATATTTAGTACTTTTCTGTTCTCTTTATTTCACCTTAATGTCTACTTTTGCCTTATTAGAATTACTTTGTACCACTACAAAAATGTTCAAGGGTTATTTTGCTCTTTTAGTCATTTATCTATAAGACTTTTACACATTCTAATATAAAAAATAATTGGTCAACCTCACTGTCCCCTTTTGACACATAAAGAATTTTCAATGCAAGAGTACATCAAGTATATAAAAAAAGAAAAATCCCTGTAAGAACTTTTTTAAATTGCTTAAGATGATCTACGTATTTGCTGGGAGTTACTTCTGAAATACCTCTCTTGTGTCATACAATAACAAATAACCATCTACTTGTGCGAAATAAATAAGTAAATAAATACTCAGATGTGCTTTTAAAGGAACTGTAGAAAAATAAGTTATTTTATTCATATTAACCATTCTTGGAGGTACTGAGATCTTATAGTCTGTAATACATGTACAAAGTGGCATTTTATTGTTTGGCCAGTAAAAGTGCAGGACTCTGCCAGTTAACAGCATGGTGTGGTGACAAACAGATTTGTACAAAGACACAATGTATTTGAAGGTAGTCACGTGGGGTTTTGTGCTCTCCTGCTGCCTGCACAAACTGCTCTTTATGAACAGTTACACATATGGCTGAGGTGAATAACAAGGCAATGTGAGTGTGTCAGTATAATTTTGAATACTGAATGCCATTATTTCAGTTGAATGTTGCTTGAAAACAGCAAAATTAGAAAACATTTCTTGTCATTTGAAGTTGACTAATACATTACTATGTTACTGTTTAAAATAAGTAGCGGCAATAAGCTCATGAACACCAGCTAATGCCTCTGTTTTGATTATCTAGGCAGAGCAATGTATCATAGTGTAGTACTTGTTTCAGATAATTTAGACTACGATTAATTTACAACAAGACAGATGTAGCCTAAGTAAAAAAACACTGCATCTGAATAATTTATTGCTTCTGATAGAATGTGTGTCCTGAAATAGAAATGCGAACAGATCCAAAAAATGGTAGGGTAAATGGAAGATTTGACATAACAGCAAATTTTGATTGTCGTTACCTAATAAGATGGCTCTCTTTATGAAATAAAATAAAAGAAGAAATGTCGAATGTCTTTGTATCATTATTACTTTATATATATCTATTATATGTTTACTGACCAGACAGAAATTAAGTGGCAATTAACAGCATTACTGCAAATGCATCATATTCTCCTGTTTGGCAACTCCCTCTTTAATGGTATCATCAATGAAACATATGCAGTATATTAGAACACATATTGATGGACTTATAGATGAAACATTGCAGCACAATTCCTTAATATTTCAAAGCACTGTTTCATTTTACAAGAGCCATTCACTGGAGATAATAGTCCATATTGCTTTTGCTAACATTCAGCCTGATATTTTGCAGTTTGCAATTCGTCTTATTTCATGTACTTTACTAACAAGTGACATGGTTCTTTGTTGTCATGCTATTCTGGTTGTTAAAGAAGGTTTCAAGCAGTATTGTCTGGACACCATCAGGATTTACCAGGAATTCATCCTCCACTCAGAAGTGCGTGACCTGCACTCCTGTTAGTGAATTCATGTGTCTACCTTTAAAACATTTGTATAATCACAGTTTTTTTCTACTGTCCAACTTCTCTTGAAGTTCAATATACTGCAATCATAGAGAGTTATTGCATTCAATGATGAATATAATCATTAATACACATGACATTTTGGTTTATGTTTATTATGGTTATGCATTATTTCTTGCTGTATTTACAGCAAAAAAATGAATTCATTTTTAAACTGCACTCACATCTATGTATAAGACTCTTAAGCTTGTACAAGGAATAATAAGCACTATTTATGTCCAGATGCTGTGTAAGAAGCACCCTTTAACAGAATTTCTGAAACTCACTGCTTTTGGTTTTTGATCTTCTGGCTAATCACTAATAGTATCCACTAGAAATTGGATAAATGGATTTTAAATTTACTGATGAACTGCAATCCAGGCACTGGCTCATCGTAACTACATTTCAAATGGCTGGCAAAGTTGAATTGAGATGCAAAGTGGACCCAAAGACTGCCTAATGTCTGCAAGACCTGTAAACATAAGAAACTACGAGAAAATAAAAGTGGAGTGTATTAAATACTGCCATAATCAGCTACTTGTCCTGCGATCAGTTTCACTTTACTGCAGCGGCTATTTGTACTCAGACGGAGAGGGCAGTGTGCCGGCACGAGAGTAAAAGCAAGGAGAAAAGGCTTTAGAACTGGTCTATCATCTATTGTAAGGGGCAACGTTTGATCACTGTCAAATAAGATGGATGAAATCTCTGTTGTTATAGTGGGGTCATGGCACATACCAGTACAGTGGAATTTTGTGTTGTATAGAGAGCTGGCTTAAGACTGATATATGACACTGTGTTAATGCTGGATAGATTTCATGTTATTCGAACAGTGATCCAGTGTGGTGTGGAAAAAAGACAGGAAGGACGCTGGTCATCTATGTGAATGAGGAATGGTGTAAAAGGGAGCATACTTCAGTTAAAACTACAGTTTGTAATTCAGACATTGAAATTATGGCTGTTGGAATTTATCCATGTTATTGGCCCAGGAAGATAAGTTACATCATTCTTTTTAATGCTTATATTCCTCTCTCCACAAATGGGGCTTAATTCTAACCTTTCACTTATAATATGTAGTGCCTTCAACCACGTGACTTTGGAAGGTACTATGACCAATTTCAATCAGTCTGTGTCTTGTTCCACTCATAGAAATAACAAGCTGTATCAGCTCTTTTCAAATGTTAAAAATGCCTTTAATTGTGAACCCCTGGCACCTCTGGGCAGATCTAACCACAGCCTGATTCAGCTTACTCCCAGTTACAAGCTTGTTATTAGACAGCAACCTTTTAACACCAGGGGCCTCATGTATAAACGGTACATACGCACAGAAATGTTGCGTACGAACGTTTCCACACTCAAATCACGATGTATAAAACCTAAACTTGGCGTAAAGCCACGCACATTTCCATGGTAACTCATACCTTGGCGTACGCAATTTATCTGCCCGGTTTTGCAGACTGGCGGCACCCAGCGTCAAAGCAGTGCTGCTGTTCCTGTGTGGTTACCCTTTCTTTCTTAGATCCACATTCCTGGCGCGGCTTTATAAATACACTGAAATTAACTGCATATTGTTTATTAGTGTAATGCATCTGATTGTAATTAACCTGTAGCAATATAATGGTCCAGGGAATAGCCATAGTATTCCAAATACCATAACTGCTTTAGCGTTGTAACTCTCACTGCATCTTCTTCTTCTTTCAGCTGCTCCCGTTAAGGGTTGTAACAGCAGATCATCTTTTTCCATATTACTCTCACTGCACCACTCAGAGTATTTATATCACTGTATCTGAGTGGGAAATCACAGCAGCAGCTGATCGGAAAGAGAATTATCGGTACACAGCATGAAGCTGACGCTGCCTGAGCCACAGCAAAATGCTTCAGAGACTTCCCTGTATGGACTTCGCGGTTTAGAAACAGTTTCATCCCAAGAACTATAAATGCACTAAATCAGTCCATCAAGTGCTCCTTGTAGAACTGTTTGTACTTATAAGTACAATCACCTCACTGTAAACTTGGGATACAGTTATAATATTGCACAACCTGCGCCACTTTATAAAAGCGCGTATTTACATATGATGACGGTATTCATTTTTAAGATGAAATGCAGCAAAATATGTTGATTATCTATCTATTATAAAAAGAAATCCTGTCCTGGAAAGCAAAAAGGCAAGTCTACGATACGTGATCTTCTCGTAAGACATTTTAAAGACCCGCAAGACCAAAGACACACCCTACTTACAATCTACCCGCAAGACCAAAGACATGCCCTACTTACAATCTATCAAATAGGACAATAGGCAGCAAAACATTCAGTCTTGTGAAGGATTTGAGCACACACAGATCCAGGGCTCTCAGCGCATATAAAGCGTATAAGGACAGCACGTTATAAAATTAAATGTCGACATCTAAGCGAAGAAGAGAGCAACGCGGAGAAAAGAGACTCAAATGCGTTGGACAGAAAAAAGAGCAAAAAAGAATAATCGAGGTGCAAATTCAGAAAATAAGGAAAGTAATTATCAGCCTGGAACAAGTGGAATTGAAAAAAAAGCATGTCCAATCCGGCTCAGAATTAAAAGACAATGAGTAAAAGAAAGTAGAACTTCATAAAGACGTTTACAAACGTTGGCGCTAAACACATGCAGAGCAGGTTAGAGACTATGAAACCAGGGAAATTAGAAAGGCTGCGCTATACATATGTGGAGAAAGTTAAAGGATATGAAAGTAGGAAAATTAGAAAATATAAAAAAAGAAAGTAAAGATTGCAGTAGTGCAAACAAACAAACTGCCTCATTTAACTATGAACCAGTCTAACTTTGGTTTTGGACAATAATTACTACACTATTGCACCTTAATACTTAATTCTACTTTATTCACATAATTGTACTTATTTATTATGTTCTACTATACTGTTACCTTTCACTCTATGACTTTTTGTTAAACTAACTGATATTCTTCTAACTTTGCACAGTTTTTTATAAGTGGATCAGGATGCATTTCACTGTGTGTTGTCCTGTATAACTATGCATGTGACAAATAAAGAACCTTGAGAATTTCAAAAACAGAGTTTACCGCACATGCATTTATTGGTTACTTTGTTCATGTATATATATTTATCTGTCTGCTTATTTAAAAAGCTACATTTACCCAAGGAGTCAAAAACGTTCTGTCTAGCCCTTGTACAAAAACCTAGACAAAAGCTGGGGTATCACCTTGGTAACCCCATGTACTTTTGGAACTGTGAGAGGAAAATCGCACGACTTTACAGACAGGAGTCCAATGCAGAACTCTACTTACTTTTTTACTTTGTAAAAAAAAAATATTAACTGCTGATGATGTAGATCATTTTGTCTGTGCTGAAATTCCAAACAGAGAAACCTATCCTGACCTCATTAAAAAGATTCAGGATATTGGGACTCACAAGATTACAAATATTCTTTTTTACAGAAGTTCTGAAATAAAAGTGAAACTAATGAAATAGCAACAATTCAAAGAAAAAAAATCTTAAAAGTGTGTATCCGGAAAACCAAACACGGGGGTTGGCAAGTGAAGCGAGCAGGGGGCGAAGCCCCCTAGTATTATACAGATAAAACTTTAACTTCATTTAAATAATCTATATTGTTAATAATTAAACATGTGAGGACACAGTGCCGCAGTGCTAGCTAGTTCACGGATTGTTCCTACCTCATGCTGTATTCTTGCTGGGCTGGCGCGACACTGGAAGGATAGATGGACAGAATAATTAAACATGTACTACGAAGATATTTCAATGTTCCTTAAACGTTTTGAAGAATTGTCGTTCTAAGTTTACAGATGGCTTAACGTCTATTACAGAGCTGATTGTGTGGCAATTGGGTATTTGGAGAAAGAAAAGTAAGGACAGGAATTGGAGGTTAGTACGTTTGAAAGAGACAGTACTGCTGCAATAAACTATTTCATCGAAGGTCGCACATGGCGCAGCAAGCACCTTACGTGAGACATGAACAATCATTGCGCCACCATGCTCCCATGTTTAACAACATGCTTTCATTCCTATCATCATGATAAAGATATCACGTATACATCTCAGTATTTTAATTATTCAGAGAGCTGTAATATTACAAATGTAATTGGATTCTGTGTCCTGTCGGAGGAAGAGAAAGCCCGGAAGCACATAGTGATTCACACACATAGAGCACACAGAAGATCAAATACAAAACAAAGCATTTAACGCGCTACTTTAGTTAAGATGGGATTTGAGAAACTACTAAATTAAACGATTTTAAGATGAAGTTTATGATGTTCTACTTTAATGACAAAATAAACAACGTGATTAAAGTGGAAATTCCGAGATTAAAGTTGACATTTTGAGCTTTTTTCCCCACTGTGTGCCTATTTTTTTTTATCTGTACCCTAATAAGCTTTCACATGACACTCAGACAGTGGGCTACAACTCGCCTTTTCTCGGCGACTTTGATATGTGACAACTTCTTTTTTATTTCAGGCACTGTACGACTTTGTGAACTTGAGCTTTCGAGTTTTTCTGACACTATATGTCACTTGATCAACTTCCTTTTGTTGATTATATCACTGTTTAAACCAACGAATAGTACGTTTTTCCTTGCCTCCACTTGATATTCGCTGAAATTTTTCTATTTTCCCCTGTGCTTTTCCCATTGTCTTTTCACAGAACGCTGAGCTTAAGGGCTATTTATATTGATTTGCATATTCAAAGAGGTGTAATTCTGGGAGGAGTTGGGGTGGGGCAGCAGGCGTGTGCACGTGCATTACTTTTCACGCTGATTGGGATTTATGTAGCGGAAGAACGTGGAAGTTGGCGAATGCACAGATTTATGCATCTGGATTTTTCTGTGCATAAGCACATTCCCATTTTTGTGCTTATGCCATGTTATAGTGTGAGTTCTATGCACGCTATTATACATGAGGCCCCAGGATAGTGATAAAGTGGAGCCTAGAGGTTGAAATGGCTCTGAATGACTGTTTTCAAAGTACAAACTGGGAAATGCTGTGCGAGTAACATGGGAATGATTTTGAGGGACTCAGGCAGCGCATCACAGATTATACTAACTGTTCACTTTTGTGTCGACACTGTGGTACCCTCAAAGACAGTATGTTTCTTTGAAAACAACAAGCCCAGGTTTACTAAGGAGCTAAAAGGCCTTCTCAAAGAGAAAAGGAGAGCATTCAAATCTGGTGACAAAAAGGCTCTGAAGGGTACACAGCATGTGATAAAGAAAAAGCTGACTGAAGGAAAGGAAACTTACAAACCTAAAATAGATAACAACCTTGCTCACAATAATATGAAAGGACAAGGCATAATTACTAATTCAGGGTTTAGGTACTAGAAGGGGACATGGACAAACCTGGTTCTCTGAATCAATTTTTAAATAGATTTTCCATCCCTTCCACATCAACTCCGACCATGTCAACTGTCCAGTGACAAGACTACCTCTGACCATCAGTATGGGCTGTCCATAATTGAAGACCAAATGTAAGGAGATAAATGAGGGCATTACACACAGTAAAAACTGTGGGACCGGATGGAGTCAATCCTTGAGTTCTGAAGACCGGTGTTGATCAACTTTGTGGTATATTCCGTCACCTGCCCAGTCTGTCACTAAAGCTTAACAAAGTGCTGCTGCTGTGGAAAGCATCACGCATTGTTCCTGTTCCAAAGAACACAGCCACCGCTTCACCTAATGACTACAGACCAATGGTACTTGCATCTCGCATCATGAAGTCCTTTAAGAGACCACCTGGACCAGTTTGCCTATCAGACAAAGACTGGAGTGGAGAATGCAAGTATCCATCTGCTCCACAAGGCTTATTCTCACCTGAACAAAGCTGGCAGCACTGTGAGGAGTGTTCCTTTTTCTCCAGTTCCTTCGGTACCACCCAGCCATTAAGGAGTAAGCTCAGAGATGTACAGGTGGATGAGCTTTGGCATCCTTGATGATGAACTATCTATCTGACAGACTGTATTTTTTGATGTTCAAGGACTGTGTTTCTGATATGCATGTGGGCAACTTTGGAGCATCACAAGGAACATTCTTGTCTCCTTTTCTCCATACTCTGTATGTCTCAGCAAAACCAAAGTACTAGTTATTGACTTTCGCCGCACCACGCAGCCTCTCTGTCTGGTCACTTTTTAGGGAGTGGATGCAGAAATGGTGCACTCCTACAAGTACTTTGGATATACATCAATAACAGGTTGAACTGATCTTGGAACATAGAGGAACTCTAAAAGAAAGGGCAGAGCAGGCTATTTTTCCTTAGGAGACTGTGTTCCTTTAATGTGATTAGTGACATCTGACATCCTTCACATCTTCTACAGCTCTGTGATGGCCAGTGCCATTTTCTATACTGTGATCTGCTGGGCTGGCAATACAACTTCTAGAGGCTCACTAAATCAACAATCTAGTTAAAAGGGGAGGCTCAGATGTGGGACACTCTCTGGACTCCCTTTAAAGTAACAACAAAGAAGAGAATTAAAATAACACTGAGTGCTACTATGAACAATGGTGCACATCCTCTCTATCTTATACACTGTGTACTTTCAGCCAACAAATTGTTCAGCAGAATTGTATCAAGAAACACTACAGGTTCTCCTTTATACCAACAGCAATACACCTGCATAATGTCTCATTGTGACTGCTAAGTCAGAATTTTTTTTTCTTTTTATGTCTTTCTGGTGTTTGTTCAGACTCTATCTATCTATCTATCTATCTATCTATCTATCTATCTATCTATCTATCTATCTATCTATCTATCTATCTATCTATCTATCTATCTATCTATCTATCTATCTATCTATCTATCTATCTATCTATCTATCTATCTATCTATCTATCTATCTATCTATGTAAGCTGTAAAAGACATTCAGAGACAAACTACAAAAAAAGACAGAGGTGAAGAACATGCACAAAATATCTCATAACAAAAACCTGTAATTTGAGATGTAGGGACAAGAAGTGGTGTTTAGGGCAAGTATATTGCTTATTACAATCATTTATGTAAACAATATTTGTATAACATATTAAAAAAGTATAATCCCTACACCCTCCTGCTCACTGACACGCTACTTATCACAATGGTGTGATAGTTATTCTGTCTGGAATCTCATGGAGACATTCAAGGTCTGGACATCTTATACAAATACTGTCACCTAGACCAGGATAAAAAGTCAAGAACTCAACAACATACAGTATATGAAACTCACTTATGATTAATTTTAAATTATTGGACAAGAGAGTTGTTCAAAGGAACCACCATATAAATGCAAACTTAATGCTATTTTTTGCAATACAAAAGTATTTTGAAATGATTATATACTAAGTGAAGGCTACAAAAAAAGGAGTCTATTTTTAAGAGAGTGTGTGCGACTTGCCACTTACAAAGTATGGTCCTGTACTTAGAGTGGCTGTCAGAATTCAGATGGACAGCACAAACACTGAAGCATTGCAGTTTAGAAGTAGCCCCATCTGCAGTGGAAGGTGGATAAATCTATTATTACTTGTTGTGATGCAAAAGCTTCTTGACATCCTTCCTCGCGCAAAGATTAGCAGTTTGAGTTGGTGGGGAGATGGGAGAGAGCTCAAACTGACATCTCACAAAGAAAAGCACCTTGTTTGCAGCTTAGAATTTCTACATTCCATAGAGGGATGGGAGTTCTCCTATTGCTCCATGCAAAGCCAAAGCTTTTCAGATACATCCTATCATTCTTTATCAAACCTACATGTTGTGCTGAATAATGAATCAGCATGGGAAAAAGCAATAAAGGACTGGAAGAGGAGACTTCAATAAACAAAGCAAGATCGTAACTGGGAATTCAAAAAAATGTCGTCTAATGTCAAAACTAGAAATCAGAATTCAAAAAGATCATAGCCAAAAAGTTCTTTAACCAGAAAAGTGAATGCGAAAATAAATGTGAACCAAGTGTATTTAGATATCTGCACTCTTAAGTAACAGGACAGAAAGGTGACCCTTTTACCCTATTACGTAAGTCACGCACGGGTTCTCCCGAGTCATTACCAAGGTGACAATATAACTAATGACGCTGTGTGTGCAGAATAAACGTGATGTAAAAGAGGGTGCAAAATCACTTTAAGCCATTCAAAAAAGATGTCAGTATAAACAACCACTGACATAAATAAATTCTCCAAAATTGAAACGGTCAGTGGGAGTAAAAAAATAGCAATTCAATATAATAATAATTCTATAATAATTAATATCATAGCAGCATAGAACATGGTAGGAAGAAATTCTGGACAGGGTCTGAGTCCATGTCAGAGTAATTTAAATTAAAACATTATCATTTATGGTTGTTAATTAACAATAGTTTATATAGTATGACTGCATTAAGTTAATATCAGCTGGAAATCTATAATACATTATTATTATGTTCTGTAAATCCACATTTCCTAGGACCATTTGTCCTTTGTCTAAATCCGATTAATCTGCTGGAGTGAAAGCTTTACTTTCTGCAGTATTTTAAATATAAACATTAATATTACAGCCTGCAAAGTCACAGGTTCTGCAGAAACAAAATCTGTGCTATACACGTTTGACGCCACCAGTGGTACAAGGAAGTTGATTTTTTAATCAATCCTTCATAAATACTGTATACTCAGAAACAATTTTTTAAAAATCTTTTAGCTTTCATGTTATTAATTATTTTCTAACTTAATATATTGCATTTTTAACATAATTTGTGTTCTGTACATGCATGGACTCAACCAATTTGTCTGCAGATAATTCCTGATTTTTAAATAATAAAAACACATCAGTTTTGATACTGTCCTAAAAGAAGTTTGCCTAAACAAGTACAAACCTTCTCATTGCTAATTATGTCACTAAGTTTTTTTCAATGCAAGTGTCACATCACAGTACTGAAGTCACAGTCTTTTAAGCTCCTTGTAAAGTCATAGTGAAGCCCATTCATTTTTTTCATTGGTATCTCATAAGGATTGACTCATCTCGCTTGCTGACAACACTGATTTAAAACAAATTTACTTTACAATGTTAATAGATAAGAGCAACCTAGCATAACAGAGACAATGCACTGCTCCTGCAACCAATCCAAAACATAGATCACACATAGTAAATCTGCAACCTCACTAAGCCAACTCACTAATCTTGTAAGGGTCAAAGCCAGAACAGCAATGTCATCATGGGCAACCTTTGGCTTTTTTTTTCTTGAACTCAACTGTTTCATCCTGTGTTCAATATGCACCAGAAAGCTTGAATCTAATTAGTTGTGAGGACATTTACCGTAACCATCAGGTGTATTATACTGAGAGTTATGTGATTCAGTTCTTACAACTTGTTTATATCATTCAGTGGGTTCAAACTTCTCTTCCACGTGAAGCAATTATCATTTAACATCATCATTATCAGAAGCATTTCTCAGTACTCTTTTGCTTTGCATTTTCTTGTTTAACATTTTACTGCTTATATCTTTGTTCAAGCATCACAGTGGTGATTTTTTTATCATTCCTGAGGTATTGTACTTGTCATATCTTTTATTCTGAAATTCATTCAAGAGCTTTTCTTTATCAAAAGCAAAGCTTTCCATCTGTCCCCATTATTTCCAGTTTATGACTTCGAATTTTTCCAATAATATTTTATATTATTTTGACTTTCATCCTTTCCTCTAGTTTGAAAGACCTGAATATTCCAATACTTGTTTTTGTTCAAGTATTCTTTTTCTTCTGTCATGGTATTCTTATTATCAACTCAGCTATTCCTTTTTGCCTTTGGGCCCTGTTAGTCTTATGGCAGAATGCTGGATAGAGATTGCAACAGTGATTTTGGTCAGCTTCTCATGCTGAAATACCAGACAGCCTGACAAGAATTTCATATTGATTAATTCAGACTCTCCCAGCTTTGAGACACAAAAGAATATGTAGTAGATGAGGAGCTGTGACTGCACACTTGACGTCATAACCTGTATATACTATCTGTCAGTCTTCAGATTAGTCTAATCTAATTATAAGCTGATAGGAGGCCTATAATGCAGAAGATCCAACCCAGGAAGGCACTCCATTTTTTTCCCAGCACAAAATTATGCGCACACCTAAACTCACTCATACTGCGCCAAATTAGAGTGTTCAGTTAGTCTAACCTACATACGACCGGTAGTAATTTTTGCAATCTAGTTTCTGATTAGGAAGGCAATTCTTATTTTAGACTCTGTTGCCTATGCAGAGTTGTGATTTACAGCAATTTCAAATCACCACTGCAATGACTTTTAACACTATGTATTACCGGGACACTGCAGCATAGGTCTATGCATACATGATTAATATTGAACTCAATCAAAACTCGTAAAAGATGTAAAGAAATGTTTTAGAAACCAACAGTTTTATTATTAACAGTAAATCTGTTAAAATGTAAATAAACTGTTAATTACTTTATTTTGTCTAGCAACATGACTAAAGGTCACCATTTGAATGAGAGTCCTGGAACAATGGCTATGGCAATCTCTAAATGTTTATTTGGTTTGCCATACAATGGCACCATGCATAGTGTAGGCCTAGAGGCATGCGTGTCACAAATATGATGCATTTTGTTGTGCTGTCCATGATTGTTGCACACAACACAATTAGTAGTTGGTGACTGTTTGCACTCAGTGGGCGGCAGAATGTCTATTTACGTCAGTCCTGAGAGTCATGATAAGTCGGATGCCTTATGATGAAGAAATGCCTTTGGGACAACTGTCCACATCAGCACCAAAGCCTACAGGTTCCACATCATCTAGTTGATTGTTGCAATCTCGATCACTGTCATTATCATCTTGCAACAAATCTAGTAGCTTCAAAACATTAGCCGCTTTATACCTTTTTCACAAAGACCCAATTTTCCGCAAACTGCTGCCACCAAAAAACAAATTAAATGGCTATCCACAAGATAGTAGTTCTGTAGTAGGTAACTGAGATGCAGCAGCAAAGCCTGCATCTGTAGTGGCTGTATAATGAGATACAAGTTCTCTCATATGTCATGCTTTGACAGGCTCAATGAGATATGACTTAACTTGTACCTTCAAACTGTTAATAAAGGTGTGCAGTTAAGTTGCCTGCATGATTTTTTCTTTTTTTAATTTTTGATCATGAGCAACATATGATATTTTGCTCAGATTAATTAATAAATTGTTTGTGACTGAGTAGCTTAAGTAAACATGCAAGTGTGTTCTGTAACAACATTTATTAACAGAGCACATTTTCATACAACAATGTAGCTGAAAGTGGTTTACAAGACGACAAAAAGAAAGTTACAAGAAAACAAAAACAATTAACATCAGGTAATAATATTAAAGAATAAGTAAGAGAAAACAAGGTAAGGTCAAATGGCTAGGAGGACAGAAAAAACAAAAAAAAAATGTTGGGGAGAAAAAAAAAGCAAAATCTGCAGGGGTTCCAGGGACAGAAGACCATCCAGCCCAGAATGGACATTTTACCTAACATAAATGTTCCTAAATCAGTCCTCTTTGTTTTCATACTTCACATGATAGGATGTGATGAAGTTCATACCATGGCCAGATGAGAAACTCACCTTCATTCAATCATTTCAGGGTTCTGCATGGTGCCTTGATCAGGAAGTGGTGGCGCAGATCATTGCCACAGAAGAACCATGAAAAGACAGCAGAGAATGGTAAAGATTAGTAGGGAATTGCAGAACCCAGAGGAAAATGATAATTCAATGCCCATATAGACTAACAGGGATGCAACTAAAATGTGACTATGAAAAGCCATATTAAAATAATGGATTTTTAGCAGTTTTTAAAAATGTTCCACAGTATTAGTCTGGTGAATTTCAGTAGGTAAAGTTTCCAGATTTTAAGTACATAAAAGCAAAAGGCTGCCTCACCATTTCTTTGAAGCTTGGTTCTTGGAATTATAAGCAGACCTACATTTGAAGATCTAAGGTTATGACTTGGAGTGTTGTGGGACAGGCATTCCAAAATATAGAAAGGGGTGAGATTATTTAAGGCTTTGTAAACCATTAGTAGTATTTTAAAATCAATTTTAAATGACATGGGCAACCAATGTAACGATGATAAAATTGGTGATATGTGCTCAAATTTTTTTTTTCTAGTTAACATTCTGGTTGCACTAATTGCAACCAACCGATGTCTTTCTTAGGTATGTCTGTTAGGATTAGATTAATCTACTAAAAATAAAAAGGTGAATTAATTTTTTAGCATCTTGTAAAGTTATAAGAGACCTCACTTATGGTATATTCCTAAAGTAAAAAATGCATTCCTCATAATCTGCTTAATGTGTGATTTTAAGTTTAGATCAGAGAAATTTATTACCCCTAAATTCTTTACCTCTGTCTTAATTTTTAAACCTAAGGGATAACATTTATTTCTAATGGCCTCACTATATCCTTGTTTGCCAATCACTAAGATTTCTGTTTTTTCCTAATTTAGTTTGAGAAAGTTAATACTCATCCATTCGGAAATACTGGTACGACATTGAATCAGTGAGCCAAGATCATTGGGGTCGTCAGGTGCTATTGATAAATAAAGTTGTGTGTCGCCTGCATAGCTGTGGTAACTAACCTTTTCCTTTGAGATAACCTGACCTAAAGGAAGTATGCAGATTGAAAAGAACAGCAGACCCAGAATGCATAATAATACAGAATAAAGGAGGGGTCTCCAACACGTTGCTCGTGAGCTACCGGTAGCTCGCAACCCATTTCCAAGTAGCTCGCCATAGGGTTAATGAATCCTACATAAATTGGAAAACTTGATTAGTCAAATTAGGGGTGGGCGATCTTTCCAAAAAATCATATTGCGATTCTTTTAACACAAAATCACGATCCACAATCTGAATTGCAATCTGTCTTTTCAATGTGACATACACTTAAGAGACTATCCAGACTCAAACTCGTCAAGACCTAAGTAATACTTTATTTTAAATATCAAACAAAGTTGAATTCAATTGTTATCTCTTTCACTAGCTAAGTGGAGTTAAGGTACACACCCCGAAGCTGGTGAGTGAGTGAGGAGGCCCCCCCGCCTTCCCTTGGCCTGCTGCGTGTTTCTTGGATTCGCAGAAATAATTTGGTACTGCAAGCGAACTATGATACATAGTGAAATGAGAGAAGTCACAAAATCAACCGGAATGTTCAAACAAATTATAGAAAAAAACCAGATCTAAATCCGTTATGTAGCTCTCTCGTGAAAAGCGGACAGACAGATAGACAGACGGAGGGACGTTGGATTTTATATATTAGTAAACCTTCAATATAATGTGCAGTTAAAGTCTCAACAGCATTCTCAGCATTTCTGGAGCTTAGTAGAGCCAGATAACTATAAGAATTCTCACCAAGCAGCTCTGAAAATGTCTGCTTGTTTGCGTTTACATACCTCTGTGAATGTCATGAAATCAAAGTTCAGAAAACGATTGACAGATGAACATTTCAATGACTCCATAAGAGTGATCCTAAGTGGCTACACTCCACCATACACCTCTCTTGTTGATTCCATGCAGTGCCAGTCATCTGACTAACTAAAAAACACATCACACATGCAACTGTACATGTGAATACTCTTGTGAAGTGAAACAGTGACATGTAACAAAATGACAAATGAATAAGTAATATCTGTGTATTTGTAATTGCATTGTTTTGTTTTGACAGCATTCATGTTTTAATTCAATAGTGTGAGATAGACTAGAAAATGCATACAGACATACAAAATGGACTTGCAGGTGAACTAAATTTTTTTGTGATGTTTTAATGCAAAATGTGAGTTGTGGACACCAACATTTCATAAATGTTCAGGCAAAACAAGCTTATTCAGTTTGTCTAGGTTGAAATAAGCTATGAGAATAAACATCAGAAAACATGAGTAGCTCTCGGCCATTTTCATTTTTTAAAAGTAGCTCTCAGGGGAAAAAAGGTTGGAGACCCCTGGAATAAAGCATAAGTATTTCAAATTATTATATTAAGAATAAATTATTGTGTTACATAAAAATACGTAGTGTTCAGTGGGTCTACCTAAACATTTTTCTTAACACCAACCCTATCTGTAGACGGAATGTAGTTAACTGTCCTTCCTTTTTCACTAACTGGTTAGATACTATATAGCTATGAAGCCTAATGTATTTAAAAGCTGTCAGGTGACTAGACAGAATGTGTTTGTAAGTATAGATGCATGGCAACACAAACAGGAAGTAGCATCTTGGAGATTTTTACATTGTCATAGGACATAAAAGGGGTGGAGTCCTCAAGAAAAGATAGGGGACCAACCAGGCTAATCCATTTAATGCCAAAGTCCAAATAAAAGAACTGAAATAAGCACTTGGTGTCACAAAAAAAGAAAACAGCTGTGTATTTACTGCCTGATAGGCTAGTCTATTTTAAGGGCACTATCAACATGTATGGTGTCTGTTTCTCATCTGACACCATTCCTTCTGAGGAAGTTGGCACTTATAGTTATTAAGGAAGCAGAGTTTGGAAATGGGTTGTGAGCAGTGCAGAAGGAGAGAGAGACAATAAAGTTAGCAGCAGCTAACCGGAGGTGGTATTGCAAGCGTCAGCAGAGTCTAGTGGGTGATCATCAGATGCCCATGCATGAGAGCATATAACACTGACAGTAATAAGAGCAAGTGAAAATGATTTGTCAGGTGAAAATAGTATAGAAATAAAACAAATATTAAAAAATGGAATTAAAATAACTTCACTACATAAATTCATGTAGGGTATCATTTTCCATTGTTTCCAAGAACTAAACATATCGGAACAGTAAATAACTTGGCTTAATCACCTTTAAGAGGTAAATATAAACAACTAATAAGTACCTTAACAATTTTAATAATATAACAATCATTTTAATCAATTCAGTCTTGAAGTCTTGAAAAGATTAACACAAAAACTAAGCAGAAAAAAGAAAGCAAGATAGCATAAATCAGCTCCTAAAAAATATACAGAAACCTTCACCACCAAGCTGAAGGGAAATGTGCAATATTTAAAATCTGCCTAACTAATCATTCATAACTCTTTTGTGACTAAAAGGGGTTATTGACTGCTGACAATGCCTAAAAAGAATGATCTTGAAATGTTCTAAATCTTTTTTGAATTGGCTCATTGCATTATAGTAAGAAAACTGACATTTTCTGCACCATTTATGCTCAGCACCTAACAGTATCAAATCTTTCAACATACTGTATGCTTTTTATGGATGAAGACAATTATACCCCTCTGTATAATTAGGAACAGTTATAATTTGGCTTCTTTTGTAATGAGTTGTTTTCTGCAGCTATCATGCATGCAGAAATTGACAGTTCTCAAACTGTCTACCATGGGGTGAATGACTTATACCAAGTTTTTTTTTTTTTTTTTTTTTTTTTTATGGTAAAACCAAACCCTTAAAAATAATAATTATTGTGTGTCAATCATTGCTTTGCCTGTTTATTTTATAACAATATCTGTGGAATTTAGTCATTGTATATAAAGAATGCATATTTCCTGATGATTGATTTTATATTCTATCATTGTAGAATGGCTGTTATTTTCAAGAAACACTCTATTAAAACATTTTCATCATCACTTCTTGCAGATGCTGATTAAAAACACGATTTTACTCTTAAACTTTCCAAATGCACTTTTTTGATGAACTAATTACAAAGTGATGCAAGGTTTTATTAAATCTTTTACAGCATAGTTCTGTCTTGTTAACTGGATATTCCCATTACAATAAAAAAAGCAGGCAGGCAGTGTGGTCAAGTTGTTAAAGCAACCCAAAGTTTGCTGGTTCATTCCATGCAAACAAAGTGTTATCTGGAGCAGCATATCTAACTTGCATAAGCTCTACAAGTGCAAATATATACAGTACTATAAATGTAAACAATAGCACTATATCTGTAATTGTCAAGGGCCTTTGCAAGGTGTTCAATAAAGAAAGATGTAATATATGAAAATTTATAAAGTGTGCTTATTTATTAAAAGAAGCCAGAGTCTATTCTACCAGCAAATGGCAGCAAATGGCACACAATGGTTGACAGTATTTCATAGAGGACAAACACATACAGAAATACCTACAACTAAGAATTTAGAGATAGCAGTTTGTTAACATGCACATCTGCAGAAAATCAGTATTAACGCCAGACAAATTTGCAAACTCTCCAATTACACTGAATAGCCTGGGGATTAAACTCAGGTCTCTAAAGTGTTACGGCAGCAGTGCCAGTGACTATGTCATATACTTTATTGTGATCCTATGTTAACTTTGTTACATAGGCCTACAGATATACCTTCCACCACAACTCTTGTCCTCTTATTGTAGAACTCACCAGGCCTAGAAGGCCTAGGACCCCCAGAGCTGATTACTATTACAACGCCATGACCCATTTTCCACTAATATCTAGGCCCCAAGCGGCAGGATAAAACAAGGCAATGGGTGGTTGGGGAAAGGTATAGATACTTATTTAAAATTATTATAGTCTTTAACATTCTTAATGTTCTTAATGTGTTAAAAGCAGAAGCAAAACAAATGGATGGGACACCATATGAACTGGATGTTTTAGCAGCTGTCAAAGACAGACCTGGCAAATACACCTAATGTATGTCAGCATTCAATATGGCTTACAGCATGGGGCATCAGTATGGAGTAAGATCGCTGTCAAAAATAACTCATAATAATTTACATTTCATATGTGTTAATTAAAAAAATTCTGAAAATTATGCTTGCACTTCTAAAATTATGCTTGCGCTTCTGAAAATTATGCTTGCGCTTCTGAAAATTACGCTTGTGTTTCTTAAAATTACGCTTGCTTCTGAAAAGAATGAGTACAATTCTCAAGTGTGAACAAATTGTCATGACGTTGCAGAGCTCAGTGGGATGTGCACATACACTAGTGGGGTTAGAATTTCAGACCCACACATGAAATGTTATCTGCAGCATTTCATGAACCGATCATTTCGGGAGTGCTTTGACAAATCGAGTTAATCTCCCCACAGCGGTAAACAGGATGGGACGGGATGACAAACTCCATGCCGCCCACATCTAACTATGCAAACGCAGATAACGTTGCATAGGCAGGGATGAAATCTTAACCACACCTGTGTATGAATACGCCCCTCTGAGCGCTGAACCACGCCCCCGGACTTTGTCTCTGCCCCATCCTCTGACCGGCAGCAAGGACATTCTCGAGACAGTTTCTTCATATTTAAGAATTGCACTCGTAATTTTCAGAAACAAGCGTAGTTTTTGGAAGCGCAAATGTAATTTTCAGAAGTAGTGTACACTGTAATTTTGAGAAGCAAAACCGTAATTCACATGTGTGAAATGTAAATTTGTCGTAAATAATTGCAGGTTTTTTTGATAGCGATCTCACCCCAGACTTCAGGTCCTTGTTCTTCCCTCTTCCTGCTTTGAAATTACTGACTTTTTAAATCTTGTCAGGGCCAAGGTGAAACACCCCTAAACCCCTTTCTATCTAGTGTCAGTTGACAGACCATATCAATACATGTTCATGAGGAGTGCACACACAAAAGTATCTAATGGTTTTAACGCCTAACCTTTATGTATGTAGAAAGTCCAGAAAATGACCTTTGTACCACATTTAGAATTTTGACTTTTCTGAAAATATAATTCTGTTAGTCTGCTGTTAAACAGCAAAAAAGAAAAGAACTCATAGTCTTATTTCTAACAGCATACTTATCAAGCTGAAAAGATATACAATGAAAACATTCTTGATTAATACTATTACAACATAATAAAATCATATTTCCCAACACCACACTTAATCTTCACCTAATCCAATTCAGGATGGAGGCAGACATGTTAAGTGCCTACAGCATTGGGTACAAGGCAAGGAGCAAGAACCAAGGCCAGGTAGCCAAACAGAACCACTCTACTCCCACAGAAGGGCCATTTTAGGATCTCCAGTTTACCTGACATCCATATATATGTACTGTATATTACAAGTATTACAGGAAGCATGGTGGAGAAGTGGTAGCGCTGCTGCCTCACAGTAAAGAGACAAGATTTCTCGTTCTGGGTCCTTCCTCTGTCTGTGTCAGATTCTTCCAGGTGGGTCGGCAATGCTAAATTGGCCCTAGTGTGTGTTTGGGGTGTGTGTGTGTGTTTGTCGTGTCCAGGGTTTGTTCTTGCCTTGTGCCCTATGCTAGTTGGGATAGGCTACAGCACCTGTGACTTCGGTCTGGATTAAACAGGTTAGAAAATGATATAACAAGTACATGCTGAATAACATTGATTAAATCATTTACATTTTTCTTTTAATTTAAACAGATAAGTCTTCCTAAATTTTTAGTTTAAGTTCTTGCAAAGTTCATTTCAGAGCACGGTTAATTTTAAAATTTTAAAGACAACTTTTTTAAAGCATAATAATTTAGCATGTACAATAAACAACATGAATGTTAAAATTCTTTTGAACCGTGTTATAAAGGCTTCAGAGTTAATGACAGGCATAATACATATACATATTATAAGTATTTTTGTTCATAATTAATTACTTATTAATTATTATTTTTAATTAACCATTCATAATTAATTACTTTTTCAAGTAATTTTTAATGACTTTTTCACAAAATATTTAAAACAACTGCCTTTCACTCTACATAGCAGGCTTGTGAAAATGAATGCAGGGCTATATTTTGAAATATACTGTATTATAAAAGTTGATCCAATATTGTTCCACATGCCTTGCTTACAGTACCCAAAACCTGTTTTGAGGTCCTATTAGTCTGACTAGAACATGATCCGATATACTGCTCTTTGTTCTCTCGTTCACTCATTAAGGAACTAAGACAAATGTAGATTCATTACTGTATAGCAATTAAGAATAAATATCAAATAATTAATAGCTCTTCACTGGCCAATACAAATACAGACACAAATAAAAAATATTATTATGCTGACCTTAATCAGGCTAGTTTAATCGTTGCACAGAAAATGAATTATGTATAATTTTTAAAATGAAAGAATATTTCTGTCAATGGAATAATGGGAACCTTACAGCAGTAGGTTAATTTACTGTTGCAGCAGGAAGACATTGCATGTCTACTTTCATTTTTGCTTTGATGCTAAAATAATCTGACCCTAGACCTTCACTGCCTACTACCTCATTTTGAAAGCTACAGTATAATAAATGGCGGACACTGGAGTTTCCAGGGTTACAGACTAAGCTTCTTTAAAGAACACTGTGACAGAAAGAATCATTTCTACCAACAGTTTCTATCTAGCTTTCATTTGATTTTGGTTCTGACAAAACTGTTTCATCATGCTGGTATTAATGAATGATAGCTTTCAGTGTGAGGAGATAATGAGCAAATGCTTGCATCTAAAACAAATAAGTGAGGCTTGACAGTTTTGAAAAATAGACATATATCATTTTGATTAAGTGATTAGTTTAACATTATCTTTATGAGGCTTCCCAGCCAGCAGTATTGGTTGAAAAAGCACATCTTTTCTCCATAAGCATCTATTTTCTTTATTTCATAATTTATCTGACACTGGCTGATGTACTGTAAATGCATTAAATTTGTCAAATGTGTAGATTCCTATGAGATAACAATTCACAGTTAACATAATAGTCTTGTTCTTGGTACCCAACATAGCACAGCTTTTAGTTTATATGGAAACAAATTGACTGACAATTGCAGCTACTCTAACAGAACTGAGATGTAATTGGTATACACCGATCAGTCACAAAATTAAAACCACCTTTCTAATATTGTGTTGTTCCCCCTCGTGCTACCAAAACAGCTCTGACCCATCAAGGCATGGATACAACAAGATATCTGAAGGTGTCCTATGACATCTGGCCCTAAGACATTAGCAGCAGATCTTTTAAGTCCTGTGCATTGCGAGGTGAGGCCTTCATGGATTGAAGTTGTTTTTCTAGTACATCCCACAGATGTTAAGTCAAATTAAGATCTGGGGATTTTGGTTGCAAAGTCAACACCTTGAACTCTTTGTCATGTATCTCAAACCGTTCTTGAACTATTTTTGCAGTATATCAGGGTGCATTTCCCTGATGAAAAGGGAAACTGCCATCAGGGAATACCATTGCCATGAAGAGGTGTGTGTGGTCTGAAAAAATCTTTAGGTAGGTGGTACATGTCAAAATAACATCCTCAGGAATACCAGAACCCATGATTTCTCTGCAGACCATTGCCTAGAGCATTACACTACCTTCACCAGGTTGTCTTCTTCCCATAATTCATCCTGCTGCCATCTCTTCCCCAGACAAGCAACGCACATGCACCTGGCCGTCCACTTGATCTAAAAGAAAATGTGATTCCTCAGAACACTCCACCTTCTGCCACTGGTCCATGTTCAAGTTCTGATGCTTCCTTGTCCATTGTTTCAGCAGTATACAGGGGTCAGCACAGGCACTCTGACAAGTCTACGGCTACGCAGACCCATACACAGTTAGTTGCAATGCACCATGTCATTCTGACATCTTTCCCTAATGGTCAACATTAAGTTTTTCTGCAATGTGTACTGCAGCAGCTCTTCTGGATCAGACTAGATGGGCTAGCCACGCACATCAATGAGCCTTGAGCACCCATGACCCTGTTGCCGGCTCACCATTTGTTTTTTCCTGGACCACTTTTGGTAGGTACTAACCACTGCATACTGGGAAAACTCTACAAGACACTTTGGAAATGCTCTGACCCAATCATCTAGCCATCACAATTTGTCAAATTTGCTTACATCCTTATGCTTGCCAAATTTTCCTGGTCTCAATACATCCCCTTTAGGAACTGACTGTTCACTTGTTTTCTAATATATCCCAACCCTATAAAGGTGCCATTGTAATGAGATAATCAACGTTATTTACTTCACCTGTTACAGGTTTTAATGTTGTTGCTGATTGGTGTAGTTACTGTACATTTAGTTATAAGTTTTCTAAGCTCAGTGCAGAACCTCATTGGTTCTGTTAAACATTCTTTTCCTCTTTCCTGCCACTGTCTTAAGGCTTTTAAATCAATTACATTCAGACTTACTTAATAATTTGAAGAAATATTAAAAACTTAAAAATCATCATGCTCAATCTTCACTTTCACTTCCTTTTTCTAAGGAAGTTTACCATTTCATGATTGAACTCCAGTGTATACTTTCTTTAACCCAAGCACTGAGTATTGACTCCTTGTAAACTCAAGGTTTTAGATTGGTTTAAGAAAACACATGAGAATACAGGCTGACTAGCTGACAAAAAGGACAGTACTGCAAGCGCCATGTTGTTAGTGAAAGGAAGGATACCACTGACAATTGCAAGTTTCCCTTAGTTTCCCTTAGACAACAAGCCTGCTTTTCACCCCAAAGCCCCCCCGCATTTAGGTTTTCCCAGGTACATGTAGTGACATCCATTCATCCATCCATTATCCAACCCGCTACATCCTAACACAGCGTCACAGGGGTCTGCTGGAGTCAATCCCAGCCAACACAGGGCGCAAGGCAGGAACGAATCCCCGGGCAGGGCTCCAGCCCACCGCAGGCACACACACACACACACACACACACACCCACACACCAAGCACACACTAGGGACAATTTAGGATCGCCAATGCATCTAACCTGCATGTCTTTGAAATGTGGGAGGAAACCGGAGCACCCGGAGGAAACCCACGCAGACACGGGGAGAACATGCAAACTCCACACATGGAGGAGCCGGGAAGCAAACCCAGGTCTCCTAACTATGAGGCAGAAGTGCTAGAATTAAAGACAACACCTACTAAAAATGTAAATGCTGCATATTCACTGGTATTTATTTAATAGCAGTAACAATTTAAAGATGAATGAACTGTCATCCAACTTACAAACCATTCAAATTAGGTGAACCTTCAAATTGAATTAGTGTGTTTAGATTAAATTATGATTCACTCAGAATTTATTTCATTATAGACAGATGAAAGATGTCGTCTGTTCAATGATCAGCAGTTGTTTGCAGAACATTAATTTTCTGGCAGTGAGTAATCGTAATATTTCAGCTTGACAAGTACTGTTATACTGGAGTGGAGCCCTACCTGATTACTTGCTACCTCTAGGTAACATGACTCTTTTATTCATATCACGGATTAACATTATATCTTTTGGTAACACAGCATAACATTCTCGAACCCACTTAATCCAATACTGGGTCACGCACAGCCAGAATTTATCACAGCTCAACTCTGTAGAGAGTACCAGTTCATCTTATAATATACTGTACAATGTTTGTACAATTAGAGTACTGGTAGATTAAGTGATCAGTTGTGGATAGCCAGTAGTGAAAATGAGATGTTGAATTTTTAAAGTTTAGTGTTCAGTTACTAAGCCACTAGGCCATTGTACTCATCGTGAATTTTCATTTACTCCTGCTGTTTGCGTTTCACATATACTGTACATGATTTGTGAAGTGTGAATTACTTTATATTAAGGCTTTTGGCAATAGTACAGCAGTGTTCTTGAATAAAATCAAGATCTATTGAAGAGATTTGAAAAACAAATGCATTATATTGTAGTGATACTAAATTAAGGATACATGGTTATATATTCTTACATATATGGTCACCTACATTTGCTTTGTTTCTATTCATAAAGAAGAAATTTATAAACATACAGTAATCTGAGCTCTTGATCTAAAGTATAAATAGGGGTGAGGTTCTGTTTTCACTAATTTACCAACTACTACAAGACCATGCATTCCACAAGTGGAGTGGAAGGTGAGATTAGGGATAGAGAGTATTAAACAAATACTTTTGAAGAATAGTAAGGGAGGAGGTAGACTATTGAAAAAAAAAGATTGCAGGACGGATGATAAACTGCCTTGGCCTTTGCCAGACACTAACCTAATCAAGGTAGAGCACTAAGTGATTTAATGTAAAATTAATTATTTTGTCATGTATTGTTATGTATTCATATGATTCTACACAGCTGAATATAAGGACATAGCAGGGCATACTCATTCAACACAGTCAAAACTAAGCCAAAGAGCGAATAGCCAGGTCTCCCGAAAAGATCTTTAGCATTAGTCCTCCCACCTTACAGAACCTGTACTATTTCAGCCTGGAAAAATCATCACCAATCCCTCACCTCCAAGCCACAATCTTTTAATTTTCTTCAGGCATGTTCTTAAAAATCTTGTGTGTTTTGTACATCGAGAGTCAAACACAAAAAATAGTCAATTTATTTTTTTTGTGTGTGTGTGCATATTTGACCAATAATTGTGATTCTGATTTAGAATCTCTTTGCTATCAAATTCATGCATACCTTTGAGATGCAGTACTGAATTTGATGCTTATAGAAAACCCAGAAAGACACAGTGAATAATGTTCAAACACCACAGTGGACTAGAATTCAAAATTTGGTCTTGTGTTTTGCCTCATGTAGTAACTTAAGCTACCATTTCACTCTTAACTGGATTGACAAATTAATTCATTAGTTTTTTGAACCAGCTGCGATACAGGGACGTTATATTAAATGATAAATTAAAAACTGTCATGCATATTAAGACTATATACCTATTAAGACTATATGAGCACTTTAATGAGATATCCATCCATCCATCCATTTACCAACCCGCTGAATCCGAACACAGGGTCACGGGGGTCTGCTGGAGCCAATCCCAGCCAACACAGGGCACAAGGCAGGAAACAATCCTGGGCAGGGTGCCAACCCACCGCAGTTAATGAGATATCCATCTATCAATTCACTGCCACTCTTGAGGGATATAGTCTATCTCAGTAACAATAGGAATGAAGCAGCCCTGGATAGGGTGCTAACCCATCACGTGATATACCAATGCATGTGACCAATACAATAAAATAAAATTTATACTGACTGCTAATGAGAATAGTGAAGTGATTACTAGGTTTACAGAGACTAAAACTGAAGCATGCTCTTCACTGATGCAAGATTGGTTGATTAAGGTGGAATAAGTGAGCTTGAATTTTTTAAAATATTTTTCCTATTATAAAAAGCCCCAGTCTCCCAATAATGCCAATGCTCTTGATCTTTTTACTGATCATTTTGTACAGTGTGCTTTGTTTTCTTAACATGTAACATACCGTAGGTGTAGCTGTCTTTCCAGTCTAATTAGGTTTCTCCATTTGCCGTTTACTCTCTTTAAATACATACTGTAGCACATCTTGCCTACGCAGATCTTTTTCTATCAGTAGTTTATAGTAGTTAAAATATTTAAATGTGTTTACACCCCTCTATTTAAATTAGTACAAATCACAACAGATATTGTAAGTGTTGTAATTAAATACTTCTTGAATAAAGCCTAGCAGACAATAGTGTTACTATTGTATCAAGCTCTTTGTTTCAGATTGTCAAATGTTCTTAGTGGTTAAGAAGATTAAGCAAAAATGACACACATGCATATTTATTCACTATGAGTGACTAACAGTGTAAATCTGGACAAATCATTTCATCCAATTGTGCCTGCTGTTTAAATAATGTGATCACCAGAGAGCAGTTAGCAAAACATGAGTTAGGACCACAGAATATTTTTTGCTTGTTTGTTTTTTAAACAAGCCAGTCTGGTATTCTTCATTAATAGCCTTATGGCACAAAATCAACAGTCTTGGTAAATATCAAATACCTAGTAAGATTTTTATTCTTCCTCTGATATGCAGCTGCTCAGACAGAGTTTCTCTTTCCTTCAAGAAGTCTATAAAAACTACCTTCTTCTCAGTCTCTTCTTTAATACAATACTGCAAGGGGTGGTCCAACAGTTTCTTTTCTGAGCATCTTAGAGGACTAATGCATGATTACAACATAAAAAACACTCAAAAATGAATTGGCATATCTCACTAAACAGAGCTGCACTAAAGCAAGCACAGGAATATTTGCAATGTCTAGTTGTAAGCTGAACATATCTGACTACCATGTAGATTCTAGGGATGCAAAACAAGTGCAATAGGATCACATAAGCTTAACAATCCATACCTCAAGTATAGACCACTTCACTCTGATTTATAAGCAAGGTATTCTTATGTCCATTTGGACATATATAATTTCCTTATGTTTGTTTTGCATTAAAATATTAAAGTTCACAATGAATACAACGTGTAAACTGTGCTTGCCAAATAAGAGGAATTATTGTTCCTCACCTTAATCATGACTCCTGTTGCACAAGAAGAGTAATTATTTAATCTCTTATACAGTATATATTTCTGTTCTGGTTCGTCCTGCTTCCACTTCAAAACCGGTCCCGCCCACACACTGCTGACACGGCATTTCTCGATTCCTATTCGTCCTCTTCCATGTCATGCACTATACTGGCCTGCTGAGCGTAATACATTCAACAAGTACTCGAGGTGCTGCCACAACGGTAAAGTAGCTTTACCACCTTTGCGGGAGCCACCTGTGTCTTTACAACAGCTTCTTACACAGCAAACATCAGAAGCTAAAAATTATCATGAACACATTCGAGAATACAACTCTCTAGCATTTGCTTCCATGGGTGCACAGATAACTCAACCTCCTGGCCACGGACCATACTGTTTTAAAATACACTGGCAAATTTATCACCAAATCTCTCCACTATACGCTAACACTTCTACCTCTCCAAGATATGGACAGTTGTATGTTTTTGACACAGCGCAAGCTACTGAAGTACGCTTACAAAATAAAGCAAACTCTGTATGCAGCGAAAATTTACTTCTCCAGTTAGATTCCATGCTCAGAACCATTAACCCTATCAATCCTACAAACACATACTGTATATGAAATCACTCAGTCCAATCCAACAGCATCTGTATGAATAGTTTTCAAGGAAAACTCTAGGCAGGATTTACGACGATACAATGCCCAGACATGTCACACCGATGTTGCAGCGATTTTCGTCGTAGAAGATGGCGAACTGCCTGCCGAAAGGGACATTTGCATCTATCCCATAGACAACTCCTGTAAACAGATTTCCATGCTCAATATGAATTGCGATCCTGTGGTTTACCCACTTTTATTCCCTTACAGAGACATTGGCTGGCACAAAGATTTACAGCATGTTCCCGATAAAAGAACCGCCAAGCGAATAAGGCTTACTCAATGCCAGTTTTACGCGTACAGATTAGCAATGAGGAATACATTTAGTATTTTGCACTCCGGCGGCAAACTATTCCAACAGTATGTTGTAGATGTGTATGTTAAAACAGAGGGCACGCGTCTCAATTATCTCAGATTACATCAACAAGATCTGCGCGTGGAACAATACAAAGGACTTTCAGACGCACTGCAAGCAAATGCTGAAAATAACAACGTACATGTAGGCAAAATGATCATATTACGGTCCACATTTCCAGGAAGTCCAAGATACATGCAACAAAACTATCAGGATGCCATGGCCATAGTACTTAAATTCGGAAAGCCTCATTTATTTATCACTTTCACATGTAATCCTGCTTGGCTGGAAGTTCTACATGCACACTGCGTCTTTCAAGAAGTATTTATTTCTTCTTGATTTCTGAATTCATTTCTCACCGTTTTCCATTCCTATTCTTACACCGCCGTATGCTACGGCGGACGTCGGCTAGTTTAACATATTCAAGCAACGTACGGCACTGTGGCACTGTGTGATGGACGGCCGGGTCCCAGGCCCAGCCGGGACGCCCCTTTGATGTGTATTCAGGGGGAGCGGCCCTGGACGGTGCAGTACCTCCCCCTATATGCTGGATGGCCGCCCCCCTGGGTTGGAGCGGTGCCTCAGTCTCTCGCAGGGCTTCATGGGAAATGGAGTTCTCCACAGCCCTGTTGGAGTCTGGGGTGGCCGCCAGGGGGCGTGGCAGGGGTCCCTGAGCCCACCTGGACTAATCTTCAGCCCCACCCGGGAGTGCTATTGGAAACAGGTGGTCAAGCACCTGTAGCACTTCCGGGCGGGCCATAAAAGGAACCAGCAACCACCACTCAGTGGCCAGAGTCGGGTGGAAGGAGGACAAAGCTGTGGAGGAGTGGTGGGGAAAGAGAAAAGAGAGAGAAGAGTGTTTTGGTCGTGCTAAGTGCTGTACTTGGGACTGTGTATTGCCTGTGGGGTTCACGGGGAAGTCGTGCCCCACAGGTGAAGAAAATAAAATTTCCTTGGCTTTTATACGTGCCTCCCATGTCAAGTCTGTGTTGGATCGGGCGCAATATAGCACCTTTCTTACAACTGATACGCTGTCTAACTCCCCTGCTGTTGTGCACTTTTTGATCTTGAGAACTATAGTAGCATTCTGGAGTCTTTCTTGAATCTATAAAAATGCCAAAGTAAGCAAAAAAGAAAAGTATTATAATACTAACAATGAAAAGAAAGGTTTTGGAGATACAAAGAAACTGAATAACTACCTCTGTAGAAAGACATTCTGTGCCCTGCCAGTCTAATAGAGTGTTTTTTTCCCTTGTTTACCTTAATATACATTTTGTTAGCTATCATCCTGCTTGTCCTTCCATCTTTCTCTTCTCTCTCTGCCCTCCTCCACTTCTTCAAGCTGAGTGCTTGCCCACAATTATCCTCTTGACTTTATATTCCTTGAAAAGACTGCTAGGAAAAGGATTTTAATTCTTGGCAAGAACCTAATTCAAAAGACTTATTTGAATGGGTTTTACTTGTACCCCAGGACATGGGAAAAAATAATTATTACCAGAGGACCGCTGTAATTTTAGTCCTATCAAAATTACTTATGTCCATAAATTTCTATTGGACACAAGGCAACAACCATGGACAGTATTCCTGTGCATGGTTGGTTGGTTGGGTTGGGTTGGGTTGGGAGCATGTGCTGATTACAGCGTGTTCACATGGCAAAAATCATGCAAACACATGTACTCACACTCAGTGACAATATGGAATCATCAGTTAAGACAGATAGATAGATAGATAGATAGATAGATAGATAGATAGATAGATAGATAGATAGATAGATAGATAGATAGATAGATAGATAGATAGATAGATAGATAGATAGATAGATAGATAGATAGATAGATAGATAGATACATACTTTATTAATATGCATGTCTTTTGGGATATTGAAGGAAAATTAGAACATCCTGCAGGAAAACCCCCATAGACATGTGCAAACTCAAGTCAGAAACTGACAGGGTGCAGGATTTAAACCCAGGAGACTAGATCTATAAGGTATTAGTGCTGACCAATGCGCCACTGTGCTGCCCTGGTGATGCCTAAATACTGGTGGAGAAGTATTTAGCAACTAGGATTTGTATCATAAAAGATGCACTGTAAACTTTATATGTTAAAGAAAAACTGTTCAAGGAATTAGAGAGAGAAACAAAAATTATAATGCCTTAAGAATTAAAACATAGAAACTAGGGAACCATGTTTGAAAGAGGTATCTGACCTAGTAAATGTAGCAACGGCTTTAATCAAAACAAAGAAATTACCTGCTACAACAGAAAAAGTACATTCTTTCTAGAGGCACAATGAAGTAAAGTCTCTTTGACCTAGAGTGTCATTTTTGCCTTACAGCTCTCTGGAATTTGTGCTGTAGGAGCACTTGAAGTCACAAGATGATAAGATGATACCTTTTTCCTGACTATAGCACTTCGAGGGAGAGTGCTCATGTTAAAACACAAGCAAAATACTTTTTTTCCTTTTCCTGGTAATAGCAAAATAAGCATTCTTCTGCCTGTGCATTTCAGCAAAAAGCTTCTGTAAATAATGCTATCTCAAAAATCTGAAAAGCACTCTTCATACTGCACACAATCGTTTCCACTTTCAGGAGAGGGAAAACAATTGCTGTAGCTATCAGGAATCAGTGTGATGTAAAGCTTTGTCTATAGTTTCTCATTTACCAGGCACACTGTATCAGTGTGAATCATGCCTAGCTCCACTTGCAGTATCACATAAGACACAGCCATCTGAAGCTGTAATGCAGTGACTGGTGGCCCAATTAAGTGTCGAATGAATGTTAATGCATTCCAATTCATCATGACTGCCACTGATGAATATTATATTCTGATGCTTCCTAAGAAATAGAATTCCTTTGGTAAAGGCGAGAAAAAAGATATTACAGACATATGAGTATATTGGAGGCATTGTGACCTATAAGTAAAGATATTAAGCTATGTATTAAATGGTTAGCTGTTCAATCCCAAGTGTTGAATCATCATGTGCCCCTGAATAGGCCTAGAACTAAAAGTAGTTTTGTTCTTGGTCATGCTGTGCTGTAAATTTATATACTGTTTGTGCAGTAAGGATCTGAATGAGAAATAACAAAATATTAAATTTGGACTATATAGAAAATACTGGATGCCTATGAATTTATTTTTCTCTCATCAAGCTTCTTAGTAATTTGGGTGCACTGCTGTACTGCAAACAGAAAATCATCTGAAAATAATTACTGTCATGCAAGGTTATGATTGTACCTTAAATTGGTAAGCTGCTGTCTAATTATGACATGTACTGAAGCCACCTAGGATAACTAACTTTACATTTACCAAACCACCTTTTCATAAAATGACAGCCAAACATAGACTATGCAATTTGAAAGTGTCTAAGAAATATATTAATCAAGGGTATAAGCCTACAGCTTTGAATTAAAAATAACAAAGGGCACAGAACTATGTAACTTTGACAGCATGGGGACGCATCTTGACTTTAACTGGCCTCATGAAGATCACTGGGGAAGCAAAAGATTTACCACATATTTCAAAAGGGTGGGTGTTGAGGTCATCTACCTATAGTTACAAGACCCCATCCATCCATCCATCCATCCATTTTCCAACCCACTGAATCTGAACACAGGGTTACAGGGGTCTGCTGGAGCCAATCCCAGCCAACACAGGGCTCAAGGCAGGGAACAAACCCTGGGCAGGGTGCTAGCCCACCGCCGGGCACACACACACACACACACACACATACCCAGCACTCACACTAGGGCCAATTTAGAATCACCAGTCCACCTAACCTGCATGTCTTTGAACCGTGGGAGGAAACCAGAGCACCCAGAGGAAAACCACGCAGACACGGGGAGAACATGCAAACTCCACACAGGGAAGATCTGGGTTTGCTTCGGGAACCATGCCGCCCTACAAGACCCCTTAAACACCAAATATTTATGTTAATTTTTTTAATAATGGTTAGAGCAGTATGTCAGAAGAATTGAAGGAAATAATAAATGTGTGTTTTAAGAAACACCTCTTAAAACAAATTTCTGTAATCGGTATAGCGTAAAGGTGAATATATTTTCGGCTACATCTTAGAGAAGTGTAATTTGCTGTGGGTCACAATTGAGCCTGAAATGACAGGTCATTAATTCAGACCAGATTATGGTGAAAAAGAACGAAAAAGCCAACCAGGTCTTCCATGTAGCACAAAACGATAAAAGAACATAAAAGTCATAAAAGAAACAGAAAAACATCTTGAATGCTGGTCTCAGTAGCCTAACTGATGGTTGTGTTACAAACAAAATATTTATTGAAGCTATATTCATCATATTTACAGTGCAGTGAGAATTTTTATTTTTTCACTGTAAGTCTGTGTGTTTCACAAGTTGAATTATAAGAGGTATTTGGTTATATGTGGTGCAACCAGTAATTAAGTGTATGGGTGTAATTAATTTTTCACAGCTGCTGACTGTTGCCAGATAACTATGTTCATACAATCGCTGGTAAAGAAAAAAAAGTACTTTATAGCTTATCTTTGTACATTTTCTCTCCTGGATGAACTTAGTGCTTCCTATAACTTTTCTACTGCACCGCGTGATTTATTCCTCTCTGTGTTGGTGGCTGTACTTTGTATATAAGAGCCAGATCGAATGTTATTTACTTATTTACCTTTATTTATTTACTTACTTCCTATAGCGTAAATTCACAAGTAGACTGCAGAGCTTCCCGTGTACATATACTAAGTACAGCGATGGCAAAAGTGCAACATACATTTTTGCTCCGATGTAGAACTGTCATCATGATCTGAGTTCACCTCTTTTATAGAGCGTCTTTATTTGAAAATAGCAGTGTCAGATGGCGGGGTGGGGGGGGGGGGTGTTATGGGGGATCGTGAATGCAACTGAGAGAAAAAAACTGAATAAAAAAAACAAAACAAACCTAACCTTTACAAGTATCATACATTTACACCGGCTGTTACAGACTGAAATCAAATGTATGTTTTCATTCTAAAATAGTAAGAATAAGAGCAGCTCACTTCTCAAAACGGACTCGTCCGGGGTCGAACCCATGAAGTTTTGATTACCAGTCAACAGTTGATACCGTTGCGTCACCGAAGCGGTCGTACCAAATGCGTGTCAATGTCGCACCCTAACACGGGTTCTTTTTCTGAAGTTATATTCTGGAATAGATGCGCACTTTTTCTGTTATATTTGTACCTTTTGTGAAAGTGTTTATTTGATATTTGGAATTCAGGCTTCACACATTATACACTTCATGTCTACATTTTGTCAATTATTACTAAAACATGAAAAACGTTTCTGTTTTAATGATGTGTTTACTTGACATAGATTGTTGCAGACACGGAACACACATGAAATGCATGTGTTCCAAATAACGATATAGTATTTATAAAAAGTGTTATTTTGCTTTACTTCTCACTCTATACAACTCCAAGCAACTGACACACAGGTAAACAGACTTGAGCTGAGAAAACTGTGCGGTGGAGGGGGATGTGATAGCAGGCTGCTTGCTGCTTATCGACACATTTACAGGACAAAAGACGCTGATGCAAAGCAATTTAAGGTGGGACGGATCTATGAGTTTTTTCGTAGGCTCTGATAATTCTAGTGTTAAAAGTCTCCCAAGTGCATTTTCCTGAATTTTTAAATTTTAATTTAAATTTTTGTTCACTTCAACTATGAGTTAGAATTTAGTTTTGACTTAATTTGTTAGTGTCTTTGACTTCCCTTTATTTTAGCTACAGTTTATGACTCCTCTTATCACCCATTCCCTTTGGCATGTCACTTTTCGAGACACAATACTTTCAATCTGCATATAGCCATGAGCATTCCACAGAGGATATACCATATCCCTTGCACTGTGCACCACCGAGACACACCTCTATAATAAAAGCTATTGTGCCAGATCACTATTTATGAACTACAGTCCAACATTTAACACTATTTCATCACCAGGGACTTATTCCAATGCTCTTACCTAAGACTTAGTGTCACCCATTGTAAATGGATGTTGGATGTCTTAACTAGCAAACCTATGGCAGCATCACTTCCTCCAAAGTGACTTTTTAAAAATACTCCACAAGGGTGTGAAGACACCCATGCTGTACTCCTTGTTCACTTATGACTCCCTCATTACATTTTTTGATGAACCCCCAAGTAATAATGACAATGAAATTAGCTCTCTGACACATTAGAGTCAGGAAGCAAGAATCCTACAATACTCAAGTTTACATTGGAAGAGAGACTGAGAGAGTCAGCAAATTTAAATTTTTTGGAGTGACAATTACTGAAGACCTGAAGTGGGAACAACACACATAATTTATAGTCAAGTTGACTCAACAATACCTTTACTTTAAGACATCTAAGGAAAGCCTATATGTTTCCATTCCATAGATAAGCCCATAACCCACTAGCTGCATTGCATCCAGGTATGATACCTGCTCAGCTCAGAACCAACAAAGCACAAAATGTGGTGGTGAAGTCAGAAGGCAGTGTTATTGGCACAGGTATTTCTGTCTGGTTCGAATTCTCAGACATCTCTCTGCTTTTCCCTTTCTTTCACATGTTCATTGTGACACAGAACAGTTGATTGAGCTCATTTCTTCATTTAAGCTGACTAAATGAATGATTACATGATTAAAGGCACCTGTGATAATCATTAAAAGACATTAGTCTGCTTGAAGGATCACTACATGACAATTATTTCTTATAACTTCTAAAGGGTTCCAATAATGTTTTCCCAGCAGCTGTCTTGGAATGTCTTTGTGGAATGAGCAAGAATTGACTTCTTTTCACAGCTTTGTTTGTTTTGTTCCACCGCAAACCAAAGAAAGGATTGAACAGTATGGGTTACAAAAGATTTTTTTGTTTCAATATCTATCAATTAGAACGGTGCATCACTTAAATAAAATGCAAGAATACCAATATTTTCAACCATTTTAAGTCTTTTAAATTCTTTTAAATACTGTTTGCCTTTTTAAGGTTTTGTACGTTATGTATGTTCTGAACAGAAGGCAGCTCTGTGTCAGTAATACTGTGTTCTGATTTCACCATGCCCTTTTTTGCTTTGTGGTTCCGAGTTGCATGAGGAAAAGTTAATCAAGATTGAAGAGATTGTCCTTCGAGTTCAAGGTGCAAGAGTTTCATGTCACACCATCCGTCACTGGCTGGATGAAAATGGGTTCCATAGTAGAAGACCTACAAATACCCCAATTATGGGACAGAAATGCAAGAAAGCTCTGGTGTTTGGAAAAATGAATTTTGACAAGCCACAACCTTTCTCAGAGAATGTCTTTTGGACAGATGGAACAAAATGAGAGCTTTTTGGTAAATCACACCAATTCTGTGTTCTCAGTAAAAAAACGAAGCTGTTAACGATAAGGACACCAAATATATGTTCTTCTGAAAATATTATATTTCTACTCTATGTTGCATTCAACATATGATGTTTCAATTATCTTTCTTTTTTATCCCTTTAATAGCATTGTATTGCCATCATTACTCTGAGGGAGATATCTAAGTAAGAATTTCATTGAACTATGCATGTGGGACAATATAGTTATTAAATATCTACTTGTAAATATCAGACTGCTTCATAAAGATGAAGAACAACTAAAGACGCAGTCATATTAGCAATAGCCTTCTAACAAAGTAGTGGAATCAGTGAATACAATTCTGTGTTGAAAATGCTTTGAAAGGGCCAGCTTTCTAAATGTCTTTAGAACAGAAAGGCATTAATCTGACTGCACATGGCAATGTGGCTTTGTAATAAAGACATTGGAGTGCAGCCCACTAAGCTGTCAGTTCATTCACACTATTGACTCACTGTGTAACGCAGCAAGTCACAGCCTAATGTGCTCCAGTGGTAGAACAAATATGTAAGCATCTGTAACAATGTAATTTTTTCAAAGCAAAAAAAATATGATGATTTATGAAAAAAAATCTTTATCACAGGCTCTGCTTCATTGGTCATCACGGGCAGACATGAGTTTGGAAGCCATGGTGCAAAGAATAAGGAATTTAGTATTTCTGACACTGGCAAAGAGGGAGTGGCAATAGCTAAGACAGTGGAAACTGGATGATGATTCATTTCACTCCTCTGCCTTACTGTGTGTCCTTATGTAAGTCACTTTAGCTCTTTGTGCTTCATTTATAAAAATAAACGTATACAGCTGTACGATATCGTACAATTAGATACCCCACCCCCCCACCCCTGAGGGGTACAGCAAAGGAGAGAGTTAAAACAAAACTGAGTGCCATTATGAACAAAACTGCACATCCTCACTCTGACACACTAAGACTGAGTGCTTTCAGCCAACAAATCATTCAGCAGAAGTGTGTCAAAAAATGACCCCTTTTTATCAACAGCAATACATAATTATAATGACTCATTGCGACTGTGACAGTCAAATCAGAACTTTAATTTTCTTGCTTTAAAGTCATTCTGGTGTATGTTCAGACCAAAGTGTGCGTGTGTATGTTTATTTCTTTATTTATTGAGCTTCTGTAAAAAGCCAAATATCCCACTGGGGACAAATAAAGTTAAATCTATCTATCTATCTATCTATCTATCTATCTATCTATCTATCTATCTATCTATCTATCTATCTATCTATCTATCTATCTATCTATCTATCTATCTATCTATCTATCTATCTATCTATAAGTCACAATGGGAAAATGTGTCTGGCACTGGCAAATATCGATAGATAGATAGATAGATAGATAGATAGATAGATAGATAGATAGATAGATAGATAGATAGATAGATAGATAGATAGATAGATAGATAGATAGATAGATAGATAGATAGATAGATAGATAGATACTTAATTTGTTCCCAGGGGAATAAATATGCAATAATTAAATCAAAGAAATAATTTTAGTGTCATGCTATACTTAAGTTTTGTCCCCTAGCCAGAACAATCAAATTTGTTTCATTACATATATTCTTTTTTTACACGTTCTAATAGACCCTACATATTGAAATGTGTCATAAGCAAAGGAGTATAGTAATAGGGAAAATAAAAAAAGGAAATATAAATAATCTTTATGAAATATTGCTTACCACTGCATGATCTGATACTTTCATAATGTGTCTTTCAGTGCCAAAAAAAGTAGGCAACGGAAAAAATGTCATAAGTTGCAGATGTTCTTTATTATTACATAGTAATGCTAAATTCCTCTTGAAAAAACGTCAAGAGGCTAATCAGTTTCCGATACATGCTCTCTTATACCGAGAGAGTTTCAAATATATTTGTTGCTTTCTCCTACACAATTTAGGCTTTTCAAATATAATTTACTTCCTGCACAAAGTACTATATTTCAAATGCAGATGTGAATATGATGGCTTAAATCAGAGCCTGAACGAATCACCAAGTTCTTGCTGTAATTTGCATCAAGCAGTTTTTGCAGATCCGGTCTATCAAAGAAATAAGAGGCTCTAGACTGTCTCTCTACTGAACTAATGCCATTTTCAGACATTACATAATGATAAACCGATAGGTATGTAAATTTTATTTATATTTTCTGGCAAGTTTCTAATAAAAGTTGATGTACAGATTAAACTATCTTTATATTATCCATCTAAAAGTCATTACTGTCTGATTTTAAAACTGAAACACATTTGCATCTCGTGTACAGACTGTTTATATTGAAGATCTACTTTTACATGGCAAAGGTATTCTATTGCATTAATTACAAATAAAAGGTGAAGACACAAAGGAAGTCTGCCATCTTTACCATTAACAAAAGTTTCTTTTGAAGAAAAATCACTTGACCTTTTTGTACTCGGGAGCAGAGCAGACACTGTTATAATAGTCTATCTAAAAGCAAGATCTTTAAGTGACATCGCATCCTACTGACTAACTATTAAATTATGTGTGATCTCAAATATCTACCAATAAAACCTGTAATCTCCTAGAAACAGCCACACACTGTCTTTACAAAAATATTGGATTTTGTATTCAACCCACATAAATTCTTTTCTTTACTGGTATTTAGAGCTCACATTTACTGGTAATATGAAAAAATATAAAAATTAAAATAAAAAAGAACACAAAATAAGTGAGAAAATATTTATTTGAGATATAGAGTCCCCTTGGTGGACAGGAAAAAAAAATAGACTTGTCTCCTATATACAAGAATCTGAGCGGTATCAGTAAAGCTATAGACCCTTTGGTAAACACTAGAGAACTTTAATGCTTTGACAAGGCAACGCGGAGACATTGATATACAATGCTTTTCACATTCAAAAGCAGGTTGTCTACCATTGTACAACTACGTCAATGCACATTAAACAAGTAGGACAATACAAGAGTATTAGCACTGAAATGTGCAGCTCTTGACATATCAGGAACAGAGTTATGCATATTACTTCAGCACAGAAATTTACTTGCAGATAACACAAAAAAGTACCTATTTACCACTAAAAGTATTATCTCTCACCTTTCTTGATCGCCAAGCCTTTGGTCAAACATTATACTTGTACTTGGTCTTCCTTGGTCATGCATCCCTCAGTCAGTTTGTCCACATGCAGTTTGCCTACAGCCAAGTCTGCCACATTCAGATGAAGGCAATTATCTTACATTCACCATACTGCAAATCAGGTATCTTTAAAGTGGCTCCTGACCTTCATTTTTGTCTTGATCACTGAGTTGCTTTATTTCAGCACCTTTTTCTAAGTTCAATATTTCTGATTCTTTTATCATTATGTTCTTTGACTAAACTGAATATTTTGCTTATGTATTTGTGTGCCTCCATTGCATCCCCTAAAAACACAAAATATCAGAATACTCAGCTTATATTTATATATCGCCTGTACCTCATCCTTCATAAACTTAATGACATGCATTTTAGCCATTGATCCCATCTTGTGTCTTTTAAATATTCCTGTTACCTTTCTTATCTTTTAGGATAGTCCTCTATTCTTTTCCTTCTGGACTGATGTCTAAAACAGCCTATTCTCTATTCTTGCTGCTAATACTTCATACTGTATATATTATTTCTCTGTTCTTCTCTTCTCTTACCTTGACTTTTATTCTTTTTCATTTGGCTCCAATATAGAAAAGTGGGAAGGTGCTGTGCATTTTGGGGAGCTGTTTGGTCAGTAGTCCATGTTGTGCTACTAATCTTAATCCCAAATTCTTACTGTTTCTGATTCTTCTCTCTGCTTTTGTGCTTGATGTGTCTGTTGGGCCTCACTTATCAGTTTAAATGGGCATAATTCTGAATCTTTACGGGATTCTTTTTAGAGGATGATTTTGTGAGGACGTGGTGGGTTTGTTATTGTCTTACCATTACTACTGTGTTTTTATGATTGTTATTTTTTTCTCATTTCCAAATAAAAATGTAATCGCAAAAATATCTATGCCTCCACTGTAGTTTGCAAGTAAACATTTTAATTTTCTTCAACGAGTTTTTGTTTGTCACATTGAAAGAGAAGATGAACAAGTTTCTATAGTTACAATGGTTGTTTACCTGAACTTAACTTAAATGTACACAACACATTTACTTCAATTTGAGCATTTTGCTACTCTGAGCAAAGAATGTGTTTTTTGTATCAAAGTTATTGACCGCAATCCTTTTTTTTATTTCTTTTTTCCAGTAGTCATATCTTACTACAGCTGCAATTCAGTCATTTCTAAAAAAAATAATTTAATCCACAAATATTTAACTGGGGTTTTTGGAATACACAATTATTGGAATTACTGGAATGCTTCTTCATAACATCTTTTTCTAAAGAAACACCATTGTGGTCTTGTTAAGTAGTATTGCAAAACAAATATGTTATAAAGGCATTACAAAGTCAGGAGATACTACAAATAGGATTGCCTTATACAGCTGGTTTTCCTTATATAGCTGGAGTAAAAAATATGCCCAAACCAGTCTCTTTGAAATTGAAACTGGTCCTTACTTTATAATCGTGTCTTCTGTAAAAATACAATCTTAGCCTTTAGGCCTGTGAGGTGGGAGAATACATTTTTTCTCTTTAGATCATGATTGAGGCCTTCAACATTCCAACTTACAAAATTCAATGTTTGGTGACTGAGATGCTGCTGATGAATCTTTTGGGGACATTTCATATTCTTAAGTAAATAAAAAAATGAGTAACAGTAATTTTAAATTATTACTGCCAGCTGTTATGACTAAGGAGCTTGGCATTTTGTTGGTACTTACAATAGTGGTAGTAAAAGAACAGATAAAGAGTAACTTTTTTTCATTCCCTTCTCACCCCCAGCACTCCTCTATTTTGCCTCCCCAAGTGAGGGCAGACCACAATTCACAGAGTCCCAATCCTCTGACATGCCAAGAGACAGGGCACACCCAAAGCGAAAACAGATCCTCCCCCTCCCCCCAACAGCAGTGTAGAAAGGATTAAATATAGATATATTTTGATATTACAATCCAGATATAATAAACCTTGGGTAACATGATAAACAATCTTAAAAAAATATTAATGTTTCATTGTTTAACTTATACCCCTTCTGTGGTGTAACAAAAAGCGACTGAAATTAATTTCTTATTAACTTAAAGTAGTTTAATACACTTATATGTAAAAGATTATTCACATGTAAATAACATGCATGTGTATGAGAAAATATTATATAAAACCCAATATAACCCTTATTCACATAACTGTCAATAACAAACGTCCATCACTATTTCCTAATGTGAAATCTTTAAACGTGATCAGTCCACTTTGCAGAATTTTTTGTCGTCTAATTCCTTTATTCTCTGCATTCCCAATTTCTTGGTAAGGAACAGAAACTGCTGCTTCACTAATCACCATAAATGAGCTCCGAGCGAGCATGTTGAGATTCTTTTCTCTACTTCTGCAGCCAAGAAATCAAGAAAACATTACATTAATCAAAGTCCTCTCAATTTAAATTACTAAATGATGGAATGCATTTTACATAAAAATGATTTAAAACTTCTGTTCTTTTCCTCCTTCTGCTTCATTTCTTATGTATGTTGGGTTATAAGCTACTATAAACTACAATATATTTGCTACAACTTCTAAATACAGTAGATAGATGGTGTCACATTGTAATACATCAAAGTAACTAATAAACAAGCAAAGAAATAATTACACCTAAAAGTTGTGAAGTTGTACAATTTTCCAACGTTTTTGATTTCCTACAAATCCCGAAAGTCTTTTCGTTAGCCCTGGTTCTTCAGGCTCATCATACTGTATACATGAACTCCATCTCTAGTCTTGTACATTCCTCAATGAGAACATTTTGTGCTGTAAGTCACATTTAATCAAAACTTAGAGAAAACGGTGATTATGAAGCATCTCAATTTCCAGATGTAACTCCAAATTACTCTTTGTAAATTAAGCAATTTAAGAATAACTTGAACTGGAAGATTAGCTCCATAATGGCCATTTTTTCCCTAACTGCCCAACCTATTGAATAGTGAATATCTTGCACACGTTCCCAATCATTAGAAATGAGTCATTCACAGTACAGTTTAGTAAATTAAAACAAGCCTCTCCAGAGTTTCAGGCCTCCAGTGTTTGTGAAGATTGCTTTAGTTCAGCAAAGAAAAATTAGACTTTTGCAGCAGTTAATACAACTAATTCTTAAAGACAAAAAAGTAGTACATTTTAAGGTGTCTGATAAAGCGCTGAATGCAAGTCCTAGGTGTTTTATACCCTGGAATATTGGCTTTCACATCCTTTTTACAAGCTACAGTGGCATTCAATGTAAAAATAAAAGGTTATGATCTCATTTCTCCATGTCCTGATTGCGTTGTTTTTTTTTATACATTGCAACTTCAGTATTTTTGTTTTTATTTAAGAAATTCTCAATTTTGGATATAAGTGATTTAAACTAAAAAGTAAGGAAATGCGTAAAGACTGAAGTGCTTGACTTTGATTTTTGGGTATTGTGCTGGATTAAATAAAAGATTAAATTGATTAGCATGAATCATATTTTTATCTGCTTTGAGACTATTCTTTTGGAAATCCCTTTAATACTCATGCTTTTTCTATCACTGGAATAATTGCTAAATCCATAAGGGAAAAAATCCTTGACAATGCGCAATTTTAAATGCACATATATTTAATATATGCATATATATATTATTTATTTTTATATAAATATTTATATTTAATATATATAGCTGACCAGCACCCCAAACCTTAGTCACAACTTCACAGACGAAAATCTCAATATAAATAAAAGGTTTATTAGCATTAATACCTTTCATAAAGGCTTCAAAAATGGCATAAACAAAACATAATTATTCTTCTCTCTTTTGGTCTTTGTCTTCTCCTCCACACCCATCTCAAACTCCCATGAAAAAGGTCAAGCGTCTCCTAATCTTGGACCTGGAAATACTACTGGTGCCAGGGCAGAGCTAGATGAAAGAACTTCTGTGTCAATCAGAAGTCCCATAAAGTGGGGAGCATAACTCCCTGCAGCACCCTCTAGCAGCACCCACGTACCACAGCAGGGCTGCCCTACTGCACTACAGTTCCCATCATTCCCTACATGTATCTGAATGGGTACTGAAGCCCAGGGGTGCTACCATCTAGTGGGTCAGGGGAGCATGCAACTGTGAAACACAGCCTCTCTCAATCTCTCTGCTATATTGGCCTCCCAGCCAGTTAAAGGAATGGGACCAATCCTGGGCCGGAACACAAGACCATGCATGCTGTCATTTACAATATACTTATATTTAATGCAAAGTTGGCTGACTGACTCACTTACTCCCATCATCAACAAAAACACTATTTTCTTTTCAGCTAAAAACCTTGGCAGGATTTGGCAAGATGGTACAACTACATGCTAAGAAAGGACATTTTAATGTATCAATATGTGGGAGTAAACACTCCCCCAACAATAAATAAAACTAAATACATGAAAATCTCAAAAATTTATTGATATTTAGTGAGGTTATAAAAAAGACAAAAGTTTTATTTCTCAATATTTGTCACTAATAAAGTTTTAGCTTAAGAACCAAGTACTTTTTTTGCTTCAGCTGTGTTCTCTTGGAAAAATGGGATGTGCAATTAATGCAAATAAATGTCATAGGCAAAGAAGTGCCACTGACCAAGCTGTGGCTACAATCTCACAGGAAAATGGGACTGGCTGTGAGTGATAAAGAGCAAAGGAAAAAGAGATGAGGTGGCATGAGATATGAAGTAAATTATAAAAAAACAAAATTCAAAGAAGGTTGGTTAGCAAGTGGCCTCTTTGGGTATACTCAGTACTTTCTATTCTGTTGAATTCTTCTTACTCCTCAGCGCTGGGCAAGAGACATTTAGACACACGAGGAGGAATAAAGACTGGAAGTATTTGCATGAATACAAATGAGGTTTTCGCAGTGGGCAAAGGGGACCCATGTATCATTGACGGTAGTCAAAAAGTGGAGAGTAGGCAAGCAAGGTGCCCTGAAATGACAGAGTCTGAGAAGCAGGCTTTACAGGAACATCCTCAAAAGAAGGAGCACTGAGCCAGAGAGGTTAAGACACATGAGGATACTGAGGAAAGGCGTAGGAGGAATGATGAATATACAAGTAGGACAAGAAATATCAAATATTTTAAACGAATTCTATTACCTGTTTTTGAAAGGTAAAGTGCCTAGTATGTTTATAAATTACAATCAAAAACAGAGCTTCATTTACTGCATGGGAAATACAAAATGTAATTTTTTCCTATAGAGTGTTGGTAAATTTATGTGAGCAAATTATAACCATCTTCAAACTAAGTTAACCCAATCTAAGGTTCCAAGGTTCAGGGCCCTATCTGTAACAGGACTGGGACCAAACCAGTACAAACCAACCCAGAATGGAAAACCTGTAAATTGTAGGGTTAATTTCTTGCACACACCCATTCCTATACATAGAAAGCTAGTTTGGAGTGTCTGATTACCTAAAATGAGCATATTTAAGATGTGGGACAGAAAAACTAAATAGTTAGAGAAACACTCATGCACAAAGGGATATAATGTGTCTCCTGAAGCTTTCAGGCAGTAGTTCTAACTACTGTGTCAGTGTACTGCTCTGGCAGTTAGTTTATTTACCATTAGTAAAAAACAAGGTCATTGAGATGGACACTGTTTGATCAAGGCAATGGGGCACTTCAAGCATTTTAACAGGCAAGAAACAGGGAGAACAGTAATGCCAGAGTGTATAAATCACTCCTTGTCAATGCTATACATGCCTTTACCTCTGAACATTTACCTGAAAATGAAAGCATTTTTAGGGAGTTGTAGGTTTGCATCTGAATTAGAGGTGAGGAGTGCTGTAATGAGTACACTAAAGACATTCAGGAGAAATGAATTACAGGTGTATTTTGATAGGTAATAGAGATTAGGAAAGTGATGTGACAATGGCACTAGAGGGTCCTTATGTTTTGAACAACATTGACTGATTAGGGGCAACCAATGTATAATCGTATTTCTGTTCTTCTTCTGGTTGTTTGTCTTTGTGATGCAGTTTCTTCATAAAATCTTGTTGAATAGCACAAAATGACAACATTCTTGAAAATGCCATTATGCATTTTATTAATATAATACAGTCTAACTGTTATTAAATAATTAAGTACATTTTGACATACAGTGAACCCTCGTTTATCATGGTTAATCCGTTCCAGACTCTACCGCGATAAATGAATTTTCGCGAAGTAGGATTCTTTATTTATAAATCGAATATTTTCACAGAGTATAGAAAACCTGTTTACAACCTTCTAAATACATTTTTTAACATATCTAGACATGAAATAACACCCTTTAGTCACCATTACACTCGTAGTACCCAATATATTAGACAAAATAAGAGAAAATAAGACATATTAAACGTTACAAATATCATATTACTAGCAAAATACCCGCGCTTCGCAGCGGAGAAGTAGTGTGTTAAAGAGGTTATGAAAAAAAAAAGGAAACATTTTAAAAATAACATAACATGATTGTCAATGTAATTGTGTTGTCATTGTTATGAGTGTTGCTGTGTTTTATATATATAATATACACACACACACACACACACACACACATAAACATATATATACATATACATATATATACATATCTACATATACACATATCTACATATATATACATATACACATCCACATATATATACATATATATATATATACACATATCAACATATATATACACACATACATAAACACACACATATACATACACACACACACACATATATATACAGTGGTGTGAAAAACTATTTGCCCCCTTCCTGATTTCTTATTCTTTTGCATGTTTGTCACACAAAATGTTTCTGATCATCAAACACATTTAACCATTAGTCAAATATAACACAAGTAAACACAAAATGCAGTTTGTAAATGGTGGTTTTTATTATTTAGGGAGAAAAAAAAATCCAAACCTACATGGCCCTGTGTGAAAAAGTAATTGCCCCCTGAACCTAATAACTGGTTGGGCCACCCTTAGCAGCAATAACTGCAATCAAGCGTTTGCGATAACTTGCAATGAGTCTTTTACAGCGCTCTGGAGGAATTTTGGCCCACTCATCTTTGCAAAATTGTTGTAATTCAGCTATATTTGAGGGTTTTCTAGCATGAACCGCCTTTTTAAGGTCATGCCATAGCATCTCAATTGGATTCAGGTCAGGACTTTGACTAGGCCACTCCAAAGTCTTCAGTTTGTTTTTCTTCAGCCATTCAGAGGTGGATTTGCTGGTGTGTTTTGGGTCATTGTCTTGTTGCAGCACCCAAGATCGCTTCAGCTTGAGTTGACGAACAGATGGCCGGACATTCTCCGTCAGGATTTTTTGGTAGACAGTAGAATTCATGGTTCCATCTATCACAGCAAGCCTTCCAGGTCCTGAAGCAGCAAAACAACCCCAGACCATCACACTACCACCACCATATTTTACTGTTGGTATGATGTTCTTTTTCTGAAATGCTGTGTTCCTTTTACGCCAGATGTAACGGGACATTTGCCTTCCAAAAAGTTCAACTTTTGACTCATCAGTCCACAAGGTATTTTCCCAGAAGTTTTGGCAATCATTGAGATGTTTCTTAGCAAAATTGAGACGAGCCCTAATGTTATTTTTGCTTAACAGTGGTTTGCGTCTTGGAAATCTGCCATGCAGGCCGTTTTTGCCCAGTCTCTTTCTTATGGTGGAGTCGTGAACACTGACCTTAATTGAGGCAAGTGAGGCCTGCAGTTCTTTAGATGTTGTCCTGGGGTCTTTTGTGACCTCTCGGATGAGTCGTCTCTGCGCTCTTGGGGTAATTTTGGTCGGCCGGCCACTCCTGGGAAGGTTCACCACTGTTCCATGTTTTTGCCATTTGTGGATAATGGCTCTCACTGTGGTTCGCTGGAGTCCCAAAGCTTTAGAAATGGCTTTATAACCTTTACCAGACTGATAGATCTCAATTACTTCTGTTCTCATTTGTTCCTGAATTTCTTTGGATCTTGGCATGATGTCTAGCTTTTGAGGTGCTTTTGGTCTACTTCTCTGTGTCAGGCAGCTCCTATTTGAGTGATTTCTTGATTGAAACAGGTGTGGCAGTAATCAGGCCTGGGGGTGGCTACGGAAATTGAACTCAGGTGTGATACACCACAGTTAGGTTATTTTTTAACAAGGGGGCAATTACTTTTTCACACAGGGCCATGTAGGTTTGGATTTTTTTTCTCCCTAAATAATAAACACCATCATTTAAAAACTGCATTTTGTGTTTACTTGTGTTATATTTGACTAATGGTTAAATGTGTTTGATGATCAGAAACATTTTGTGTGACAAACATGCAAAAGAATAAGAAATCAGGAAGGGGGCAAATAGTTTTTCACACCACTGTATATATATACATATATATATACATATATATATATATATATATATATATATATATATATATATATATATATATATATATATATATATATATATATACACACACACAGACACATATATATATATATATAAATATTTACATATCTACATATATACACATCTACATATATATACACATATATATACCTATCTACATATATATATATATATATATATATATCTAGACATACATATATAGATAGATTGACACATATATATATACATATCTACATATATATATATATATATATGTAATTGTGTTGTCATTGTTATGAGTGTTGCTGTCATATATATATATATATATATATATATATATATATATATATATATATATATATATATATATATATATATATATATATATATATATATAGCAAAATACCCACGCTTCGCAGCGGAGAAGTAGTGTGTTAAAGAGGTTATGTAACTATATATATACATAAACATATATACATATATATACATATCTACATATACACATATCTACATATACATATATATACATATACACATCCACATATACATATATATATATATACATATACAAATTAACATATCTACATATATATATATAGAGAGAGATAAATATAGACATACATATATACATACATACATTCACATACATATATATATATATATATATATATATATATATATATATATATATATATATATATATACTGTATATATACATATCTACTTATTGGCTCCTGTATTTAGGATATAGCGGGTTGGATAATGGATGGATGGACATCTGTATGCATAGCCCTATTTGCCCGTTTTCGTTTTTTTTCTTTCTTCAGTAATATTTCAGTAAACCCGGAGCTTGTCATTTGAAATCCTGGTACTGACACCACTGTGTGACCCTGAGGAAGTCACTTCACCTGCCTGTGCTGCAAAAAACAAAAGTAATGTAACAAATTGTACCTCAGATGTTGCAAGTTGCTGGAATAAAGGCATAAGTAAAATAGATAAATATGTATTATACACATAGGAACTATTCATTTATTTTCAGTTAAGTCATCTGCAGCAAACTTTTATAAATGAGGGTTTCTCCTTTTTAGATAGTGCAAACTGTTTCTTCTTCATTGACGTTTTCTCTTGGAGAGCTTTTTTCATTTCATTGAAAATTAAAGCAGCAGCTGCCAAAATATGTAGCTTTCTTATTAATTTTTCAACATTGTGTAAAATAAATTTATAAAGTAACATAAAAAGTTTAAATACTGGTTATCCTTTTACACTAAAATATTACTAAAGAGATACAAAAAAAGTAAAATGGATATGTTCTTTTTCTTTAAGGAGATTAAATATTACTGAAGAAAGAAAAAATAAATAAAACAGCCAAATGGGGCTATGCATACGAACTTAAAAGGTTTAAATAAAACAGAAATATATATTTTATTTTTACTTGCTTAACTTGTGGAGGGTGTATCCTGTAGCAAAGCCCTAACTTTTTTCGTGAAAGCCCGTTTCAGTCAATAAGTTTTAAAAAAAGGTGTAAAGATATTGACAATAAGCTAAGCAAACCCAGGAAGACATGGAATCGTTTAAATCAAGTATCATTACATCTTCCTTTCTTAAAGAGAAGTAAGGCAGTACTTATAAGCTTACATATTTATATATAGACATACATATATATATATATATATATCTATATCCGAAGCCGTGCAAGCACACTCTTGAGAATGCAACGTATAGTTGTACAGAAGAAAAGCAATCTTGCCTCAAATGAATGGCAACCTTTTGTAGGTCTATGAACTTAATTTAAACTTTAGGTTTACACAGTGCTTTCTTTCCGAAGTACCTGCACTCATGAATATGTCTGTATGTGTCAGTCGGTCAAATCCACGCGCTTCGCACCGGCGAAGTACCGCTTTTAAATTTTTATTAAGAAGAAAAGAAAGCCTTTTTAAATTGAGGGAAAATATACTAATAACAGTTTGTTAAGGATTTGTTTTTTTGTGAAGCTGCCTTCACTCGAGTGATCACTTCGACCTGACTTGGTGGCCAACTATAAGCGTTACCTGGTAGGTAACCACCCATACAATCAGATTGTGATTCAGACTACGAATGCCGTGAATGTAATTACCCCGATCTACATGTTGTCAAATAAACGAACCACACGCCGTGACGCGGAATGTAATTACCCCGATCTACATGTTGTCAAATAAACGAACCACATGCCGTGGCGCAATTTTAGGGGCTTTGCCTGTAGCGCTGACGTCCGAGGTTCGATTCCCGTAAGGGAGTGAAGTGAGTGGCTGGTTACCTACCAGGTAACGCTTATGGTTGGCCAGCAAGTGAGGTAACATCAGCCACGGTGCCTTCAGTTGTGAGAAGCAGATCATAGAATGGTTGAAAATAGTTTACTGTCAAATAATGCAAAGAGTACGTGACACGTCTTTCCCCCTTATTCTTGGCTCATCAGGCGTACACAGTCACTGCACTTGCTTACGGTAATCGAACCTCGGACGTCAGCGCTAGAGGGGCTTAGCAGCGGTGAAGTATTGCTTTTAAATTTTAATTAAGAAGAAAAGAAAATCTGAGAGGTTCGATTCCCGTAAGGGAGTGAAGTGAGTGGCTGGTTACCTACCAGGTAACGCTTATGGTTGGCCATCAAGTGACGTAATATCAGCCACGGTGCCTTCAGTTGTGAGAAGCAGATCATAGAATGATTGAAAATAGTTTTGCATTTACCTTTTTAGTAAAAGGCGAGCTTTTAAGCCTGAGAAATCACCCCGTAAATGCACACGTTTAATTGCACATGTGTTAATATGTATGCTTACACAGTATTAAAAGACACTCAAAAATTAACGTCATTTACCTTCGTTCCCACGTTTGACTCGTGCTGTAAATCTCTTCCTTGTTTTTAGTTCACGTGATTACGTAGGAGGCGTGATGACGCAATACGTGACTCCGCCTCCTCCATTAGAGTATATGGACAAAAAACATGTTCCAGTTATGACCATTACACGTAGAATTTCGAAATGAAACCTGCCTAACTTTTGTAAGTAAGCTGTAAGGAATGAGCCTGCCAAATTTCAGCCTTCCACCTACACGGGAAGTTAGAGAATTAGTGATGAGTCAGTCAGTCAGTCAGTCAGTCAGTCAGTCAGTCAGTGAGTCAGTGAGGGCTTTGCCTTTTATTAATATGTATAGATTATTATTGTACTGTACATTTAATTACACACACACACAGTTCTTACACACAACCACTAACCTATGAAGGCACGACCTCAGTAGGAGAGTCTTCAGGTGGTGCAGTATCTTCAGCAGGTGCGTCGTTGTCTTCTTCCGCTGAAGGAGTACTAGGAGTAGGCAGTGGGTGTCTGGGTGCTCGGCTGAAGAACATCTTGATAGGCAGTTGCTGGCGCTGTCTTTTCATATGCGTGAGGAGGCTTTTGTAGGGTATTGCCATCTTTGATCATATCCAAGAGTTTCACCTTCTCCTGGATGGTAAGCATCTTCCTCCGGCGCTTAGTTTCATTGTCAGAAGGCTTAGAAAAAGCAGCATGTTTAGGAGCCATTGTGGGGCTTAGATAAAAGTTCTCAGAAAGCGCATGCATAGTGACGTAAGCGTGTATGAAAAAAAATCGCGATAGAGTGAAGCCGCGAAAGTCGAAGCGTGATATAGCGAGGGATCACTGTACAACAAATATACTTTTTCCAATCATGGGATTTTGCATCACTGGACATGTCTACCAATAATTTGTTACCACACACATATCTTTAAATATAAATATACACTTCAACATCTATGGAGTACTCAATAAGCCAAGGCAGATCATTAGATCACTAAAAATCTACCAAAAAAGCAAAGCAAGGCAGTTCACTTTTATTTATTCATTCATCATTCCAATTTGTTTAAAGGTAGGGCTGCAGAGTGCCAGTGGCTATCCTTTATACATTCCAAAACCAAACCAATGCAGCAGTCTATATTAAGGCATATTCAGAAAACACAATTGCATAATGTGAATGTGCAATGTACAGAACAATGGAGCCACGGGGTGGTGATATTATGCTTTACTATGCAACTCCCATTTTTATTCAAACTAAGGTAAAACAAACATGACCTTTCAATTAGGAGTGAAGTGCTCAATGCAGTTATATTCCTGTAACCAATATAGTTTCTTCATCCTTTGGATCACCATTTCTGCTAGTAATGCAGCTTCCTAAATGGGTCTTCCAGTTCCTCTATAAAATACCCTATAGTACTCTATGAAATAACTTCACAGGAAATTTACTGCTTCTCTTTGTTTCCAAACAGTAATTCTTTGTGTGTTGCTAGTATGACCTAATTAAACAATATCTTACTTGTGTCTTTGCATAGTCTTTGCATAATGTTCATTATTTGCAGAATATGTACTTCCATTGGACCCTACTGGTTAAATGTTCTTGCTTTCATTTGAGATTTGATAAAGATGCAGCCAATACAAATTGTGACTGTGAATATGTACAGTATATAGTTATAAACTGGTCAATAGTCACACAGACTAGCTGTGTCTTTTTACCTTTTGCTCCAGAAACCATTTTTAATGAGTGAATAGGTTTTCTGTTTGGCATTAAATCAAGTGGTGCATGAAGTCATTAATGGATACAGTGTTAGATTTATTGCTGAAATAATCGGTTGATTAATCAATGTGTTTCCAGGGAAACAGCATGTTAAAGGGATAAACTTGTCCTTGCAGTGTTCAACATTTTTTTATTTAAGAGTGACTTGAGTGGTAGTAATATTGACAATACTAAATTTTATCATTGGCTTTAAAGACACCGCACATAAAATAGAGAAACCTTCCTCAAGTAAAATTATGTTTTTTCTTTTTTATGAAAATATATTTACTGTTGTCCAGAAGGCTCAGGCATAAGGTTGGATATGCAAACATTTGTATTTAAGCTAAGATTTTCTGTTTGCCATTTGAGGCCAAATATTCCAGTGTATTTCAGAACAGTTTTGATGTTAAGTATATTACAAATGTATTCATTGGTGGAGTAGTTTAGTGGTTAGTCCTTCTGCCTTTTAGGAATAAAAGACTAGGTTTGAATCCTGGGAAATGCATCTTCTGTGTGATATTTGCATGTTCTCCCAATATTCTGTATTTGTGTGTTTTAATACAGTAATTAGTTTTTTGTCTAAACTGCAAAAGAATTTACAGATATTTAAAACATTAAAAAATGCTGCCAAGATAGGCACAAGCCAACATCACCCTTGAACTGGATTAAACAGATATGGAAATTCATGGATAAAATTAATATGACTAAATTTATAATAAAGGAAGTTTTAATCAAAACTACAATTTCAAACATGCTGTAACACAAGTTATTTATGCTTGTATAAGTACATTCATTCTTTACGATTATTATAAAATGAGGTTAACAATTGGAACAACTAACAAATTAAACTATAACAAAATCTCCCATAGAAGTGGCTATTGACAGTATTCTTGAAAGGAAGACATAAAGAATTATTAAATACTTTTTGCTATTCCAAAACTTTGTGTAATTGTAAAATAATAAGAACACTGGCTTGAGACAGTATGTATTTCTTCTCTACGGCATCGTACTGTAAGCTTTTTTAACAAAAGACTAAGAAAGCTACTTTGTTCATCAGTTAATGAAAAATCTAATGCCATTTAACCTTCTTTAATTGAGTGTTACCAACATTCTGCAATTAAAACAAATTAGCTGACATTGTCAGAGTTCTTTTACTTAAAACAATCTAAAACTCCTTTTCTTTGAGTTAGGGTTTTTGAAGCCCCAGGCAAAACATTTTTTCTATCAAGGTTTAAAAACTGCAGGTATTACAAAACTGAGAACTATTAACCCTGGTTAATATAAGAAGATAATTTATTTTATACCGGAGTAGAGAATAATTGACCTTAAATTTAAGAAGTGCTGGAGAGGTACATCTGAAGGTCATTACCAGTAGATGCTACCTAGAGATAATGTAAAGCTACTGCAAAGTTAAACTGTGATTCAGAAAGAAGTAAACACTCTCTAAAAAAACAATACAAGAATCCAAAATTATACATGCATATATATATATACATATACATACAAGGGCTGTTAGATCCATAAAGAAATATTGGAATATCAACCCAGTCAATCCAATTTAATCAAACTAAATAAAAATGAACAAAAAAATGACCGCTATGGGCGCATATGCAACAGAACAGTTCAAAATGAAAAGAGAAGCCAACAGGTTTGCATTTCCACTGTTTTTGGTCACCAGGTAAAAGCTTCATCCTGTGGTGTGCTCTGTTCAGAATAGAACACCTCCTTCCGGTGAGTTTATAGGTGTGGGAATCAATTGCCCTCACCGAAATCTTTTCAGTAATGCGGAGGGTACAGAAGAAGAGATTAGCACCAGCAGCCCCTCTTGACCTGGGATGGTAGTACACACCTCAGATTACCATGGAGAGCAATCCACAGATGTGCATGTGTTCGAATATATATATTCGTTATATTATTTCACTTGTGTCCGTCTGTACTCTATATAAACAACGGTTGCCACAACTACTATATCCCTCCACAACAATAGTGAGGAATCCGTGTTCCTCGCAGAGTTTTGGTTTTAGGATTATATTCAAGTCTTCAATGTGACCAATTATCGACTTTCGTATTTGACTGTTTATTCTATGCATACTTTGTTACTGACCAAAACTGCACTATGACACTACCATTTTACACCTCATCTTTCCTTCAGCTTCAAGGTAAGCTTCCCACCTTTTTTACTCAGCGAAAATGCATTATGATGCTACCATTTTTCAGCTCCTTTTTCCTTCACTTCAATGTAAGTCTCCCAATAAAATGAAGAGGCACATACAGTCTTGCTATGACCAATAGAAACAGTCTCGCCAGCCTACATACTCACACCAATGCACAGAAGCAGAAATATCTACATCACGCCAGACAAACCAGCACATTGGTCTGCCTCTGACAGGATGACGTATGTCTCTCTCTCTCTCTCTCTCTCTCTCTCTCTCTGTCCTGGAAGTTTTCCTTGGAATTGCCATTTGCACTTTTTAAGTACATTTTACCAATGGGACACCTATTGCCAATATACATTCCCATTTTTTTAATATGGAGTTACAGCAAGTCAGACCCTATCAATGCAGAACTGATATGAAGACAATATATGAACCACAAACCACCTTTGGACAAAGTGCCAGTTCATCATAGTGCATATTTATTTATTTTCACACACAGTTGTACATACCTGCATAATCTTGAGATGCCAATCAACCAAAAACGCTGATAGTTTTATGTGGAAGAAAGACAAAAGTAAATGTAAAAAACTCACACAAAAAGCTAAGACAAAGTGAAAACACCAAACGGAGATACACATTATGGCTGGTTACTGAGTATAAATTGTCTGTCTGTGAAGCAGATTTGAGAATTATGCCTTGTAATGGACTAGAGTTGTTAGCACAGTCCAGTGTTTTTTTTTTTTTGTCATGCACCAAATGCAGATAATAGTCTTCCTCCTCTCTTTTGAAAGTGAAAGGCTGGATAGATAACTAGATGAAGACTTTGTTAAATATGCCTTATTTTAACACTTGCAGAACAATACTAATCGACATGCAAATAATAATTCAAGATATAGTGTTAAATTATCAGATATTTGCTACTGATTGTGTCCTAAATATGCAAAACTGTATTTGCATCAATTTGCCTCACTTGCTTGCCAATATTTTGGAAAGAATTTGTTTCCTACTTTCTATACTCAAAGAAGTGATCTGGAGGGCTTTGTTCATAACGTTTTTTGTTTGAATGTGCTGTATTATCCCATGGGTATTTTAATGGTTGCTATTAGGAAGATTCAGAAGAAAATAAATCTACATATAAGAAGATAAATACCGTTGCACTAGTAATAATTGATATTTTTATTCGCTCAATTTTCGATTGGGCAATTAAGTCTGGGCTAGAAACTGAAAGTTTACCTGGTGTGCTTTTATAGACTTTACGTGTACACAGTTTGGCTAATATCAATAAATCTGGTATTTACTAAACCTATTTCTGCAGTCAAAGAATTATATTATAATCCCTATTTAATACTCAGATCTTCAACTTCACATGCTATCCTAAATGGCTTGGAGAGAATATTAAAGCAATACAAGGGCTGATTAAACATCCCTAGGGAGTAACAGGCATGTTAGAGGCAGTGTTTCATAGACGTGCATAATGAAAACTGATGTTCTAAAAGATTCACCAATCATGTTCATTGTGCCACTAGATCCCGGGTCCTTTAGCCTAAAGAAGGACAACCCCGTTCCTCCATTATTTCTAATGGTCTAAAAAAAGAAATTTTTCTTCTTGGCCACAACAATATAACATTGATGACTTGCAGCAGAGGATCACTTAGCTCATGCTTTGATAAAGAAAAATATCTTTTGTGGGTCACTGTGATTAGTAAATGCATTTAATTAATTTAACAAGCCTTTTAAAGCAAGTGTAAGGTGCTGCTGATAACTAAGTGGTTTCTGTACATAGCATTTATTAATTTGGGTCAATTAAACACCAACATCAATGAAAATTAATCAATTACATTTTTGAGTTTTATTCCAAGTAAAATCATCACAAGGTGGTTCTCAAAGAACATATACATATACATAAGCACTTTTAAACATCTTTACACCTGTCCACAAAAGGTAAAAAAAAAATTTTGAAAAATGAATTGCCATGTAAATTGCAGCTCTAAATCAGTTCTGGTATTTCAGTCAAAAATGATAGCCAAGCAAAAGTACAATTTCATTTTACATTATAAGCCAAGAATGTTGTAGTACTTCTGTAATATTTGCCTGAACCAACTAGTTTTGTCCATTGAACCATCTAGGTTTGGGATTTAAATCAATGAATTTTATCTTTCTTGGCTTTCGTTAAAGAAATAATTTTGATTATTTGGTTCCTAAACTAAGTCAAGCCACCCCTAAAATGTTGCATCATCTGGTCCGAGTTCCTCCTAACATAAAGCTAATGGTGAGAAGTGGAGCTTGATCTTGGATCTTGATTATCACTAACAGTAGTCATAATACTTCATTTTGTATAATAGTAGACTTATTAATCAAAACAAGTGCTAAGCTATGGCAGACAACTGACACTTACAGTATGTGACTAAATGTCACATGATCCTTCAAGGCCAGGGATTTTCAACCTTACTTTGACGTGCCACCTCCAGGAATTTAAATATTTTGATGAACCACCATTTTTTCAGTCTTAAATTGTAAAGTGCTGAACTCTTACTGGTCACAACTAAAGGTGATTTTTTTTAATTCCCACCCATCCTATTAATATTGCACTTGGGGATTTTAATAAGTGATTACAAATAGTTTTTACTGTAGTTGTGTATGTCTTTTAGTTTTTCTTAAGTAAGTCAGGCACTTTTTATTTTTATTTTATGTAAGAACAATGGCATGTTTTGATAAGATATAAAAATTACAGAGCCTAAAATTTCCATTTTTTCTTAAAAGTATTAATTCAGTCTGCAAGATAAACAAGGTAACTGAAAGCAGCATAATAAATTATCTGCATCTTGTCAGTTTTGTGTATAAGTGGGAACTACTTTTAATAAGGTATTCATGGATTGTAAGTCAGTTATGGTGTAGCAGCACTACATGATTTTTGTCATTTGTATTGGTCTGTTCAGTTTGTTGTCATTTTACAGAATTGTTACTTGTGTAGAAGAAAGCACCCCTTGAAATAGGAAAGATGTGATTGACAGATGTGGACCAATTGAGGTGGGACTTCCTGTTTCGGGTCAGAAAGATTTCCAGGGTACTTCTATATATAGAGGTCTTTAGGCATTGGTTGCCCCTCCATCTCTCTTCTTTTCATTTCACAATTTCTGCCATCTTGATTTCACATGCTAAGACAGTTTTCAGTGACTGCTATCAAGGCCGAGAATCATACAGATTCCACATCACCACAGTTGAATGTTGTCTATGTTTTCAACCTGGAAAAGAATTTACATCCACTGGGACTCAGATTGGTGAGAATGTTTTGGTTTGGTTTATCTGTCTTTACTTCGAGGTAGGTCCTTCATTACTGACAATCATTTTACATCCATTTTGCTTCAAGGATTTAGGCTGGCTTCATTGTTTTCTAACACCTTCCCAGTCAGTGTTTGAATATGGACTTTGTGTGGCATTTTTTGTATGTATTGCGTGTAGTGTTTATTTGGGGGTATGTTTTTGTACTGACTTTCTATTGTGTTTATTAGCTGGAGGAAAAATGGAGCTCAATTCTTTTTTGTTATATAAATATTTTTTCTTCTTCTTAATGCACTGTATATTTTTTATATTTACATATATTCACTTTTCTTTACAATATATTCACCCTTTGTCTTTATGTTTTGAGACCTACTGTGTTTTCACTGTTTATTGAATGTGGTACACGGCGGGGGTTCATGCCCGGCCGGGATGCCCAGGAGGAGCGGAGGAGGGCTTGTGCCTCCTCCAGGACACGAGGGGGCATCCTCCCTGGTTGCTTTGGGGACCATGGGTACAGAGCTTGGAAGCTCAACCCTGTAGGGGCCCGTGGTCACCGCCAGGGGGTGCCCCGATGCCTTGGGAGCCCTGGACCTCAGTACTTCCGCCACACCCGGAAGTGCTAGGGGGAAGAGTATTGGGGACACCCGGAGGACTTCCAGATACGCCGACAGAGCTTCCGTCACACAGGGGTGTGGCTACAGAAACCCTCAGGATGCACCTGGAGTCCTTCCGGGGTGAATAAAAAGGGGCCACGTCAGGGCAACGCCTCTGCCCCCTGTTTTTTTTTTTTTATAGGACCGGGTCCTAGGCTGGGACGTGTCGGCTTGCCGCCGAGGAAAACCTGCCCTCGCGGGACGGGCTGCTGGCCCCTGGGGGTCTCAGCTTGCAGGGGGGTATTGTGGCAGGTGGCCGGGTGTGGTCATCAGCCGCCTGCCTATTTAAGGGGCCACCTCCCTTCAATCAAGGCTGGAGTCGGGTGAGGAGGTGGACGAGGTCGGAGAGGAGGTGGCAAGGAGAGGCATGAGAGAGAGAGAGAGAAAGAGAAGAAGAAAGAGAGGTGGCTTACTGAAGCCTGGACTTTGGGGAGACTGTGGGGGTTTGTGTTTGGTGGCAGTGCACTTATTGACTTGTACTATAATAGTGTAATTAAACATGTGGTGATGGCTGGAAATGTGTCTGCCTGTCTGTGTCCAGCCCGCCCAACTCACATGAAGAATAAGGTTGGGATACTTGTGAATGGAGTATGTGGTTGATTTGGCCTAGTCCAAACTTTTTTTTAGGCCTTGGGCCTGCGAGTGTTTTCTAAGCCAGTCATTGAAAGGGTGCCTAGAAGTTGACAAGTTTTCTTGGTAAATGAAAGCGATAATTCAGAATGCTGATGCAGACAGATGTAAAGTTAATGAAAATAAATACACCCATGATGAACAGTTTGTTGAAAATATAATTATACCATCTGGTTTCTGTTAGTTACTTTTTAGTTAATATTAAACATAACCAATCTTTTTGCCTGTTTGTTTGTTTTAATGAGGCCTTAATATTTTCAGTAATACAACTTTTATATCTGAAATACACAAAAAGTTATAATATTAGATATCTATGAAAATGTACATAATTATAGTAAAGTTTTTACACTTTGTTAACTAATGACTGCGACTAAATCAAAACTAAACCACAATGTTTTTTGCATTTTTTAATGTCTACAGTGAAATTTGATGACTGCCATGGAAATGAGAAAGTGAAATTTGATGTTTCGCATCCTGACTTTAAAGTTGATGAAGATGGCTCTCTTGTCCCAGTCAGGGATGTCATAGACAGTGGAAGAATTCTTTTCATTCATGGACGTTCGGCACATGCGGATGATATGGCAGAAGTACAAATTCTTGGAGCTCCTGAGAGGAGGCCTCAAACACTAAAGGTAAAGAGTCTGCAGTGTGTGTATATGATTTCATATTCCAAATGCAAGATATGCATTAACATCTTCTGTCAATTTGAATAGAGGCATGTGTATGACCAGGAAGACACTTAGTAGCTTTAAGTGACTGAAAGAAAATGAGAAAGAGAGAGGATGGCCCTGGGGAGTGATGATAAATTGTGACGTGCAATAAGTCAATGGGTTCAAGGCCTTGTTATTTTTGAATTATTGATTATCTTGACAGCGGGAGACAAAGAAAAACATTGCAGATAATGACTTATGACAAATTAAATTTCATGCCTACATAAATATGTTACATGAATGTGATATGAGTGTAATTAAAAAGAATTATCTTTTTGCCACTGACAGCTCTTGGGTGGGCGGTGGGGGGAAATCATTCTGACCCTGTATTTTTTTTCCAATGAGCAGAGGCTACAGAGACCTAAGAATTTCATGTCATATAGTTTGTTTGTCAATCTGAATCTCCTTAGCCTTTTTCAGGTAGACATTCTCATACTGTTGAAAGCAATAAAAAGACCCATATCTTGGAATATTATTACATTACTATTCCAACAATCTAAATAATCAAGTAGATCCTTACAAGTAGATACATCAATGTACAGTAAATTACTAGCATATGAAATTGGATAGTTGTGCATCTAAAACATCACAGATAAAACTAGTAAATGTTTATAAGAAAATGGATGGTTTTTCAAAGAACTCTAATATCTGCAATATTTCCAAAATGTTTATCTTTGTTGAACAGGGATATACCATGTAGTGTTAATGCAAAGAACAGGAAATGTATAAGAAGTTTATCTTATACTTTTCAGATTTAAAATCTGAAGAACCAAGGCAATGTCTGTACAGTTCAAGTTTATATTCTGCAAATTGTCTACAATAGTTAATTCATTCCTTAGACCAAGGACACAAAATATGCTGCCCTAACGGTATGGTCCAGGCTATAGTCTGAATATGTATATAATAACTGTCAGCTTGTAAAATACAGTTTCAGTTATATCCACTAGATGTCCTTTGGTACCTTTCTGTTAGTAGTCTATTGTATAACAACAATAGATGAGCTAGAATAGCATTTGTTTTGTCTTAGAAGCAGAGTGTCACTGGAGAAATGGACAACAGCATTTTCTTTTCTGAGAAAAAAATCAAAGTCCCATTTGCTTAATTTGATCCCAGCAAGTGGCTGTTTCTAAAGGATTTACAACTACAGTGGTACTATGAAACCATTCACTGTAAAAAGTACTACAAATATATATACAAATATACTGGAATTTAGGAAAAGATGTGAGATGAATGGTGCAACTATGAAGGCTCATTGTATTGCCGATGAAATTTAGTTGGCATCGGCACCATAGCACATTAAATAAACTACCAAGTAGTGTGGTAGAGAGGAGATCATTAGGGACTGTCAGATCTCAACTGAGTCTAGGTAAATAGAAGGATTAGCTTATTTGGCTGATGTTCTTGTCGTAGTTGTTAATGTTCTAATATTCTAAAGGAGACTCTATTAAAGCATCATTTTTGAAGACCGTTGAATTTGTATGTCACAACATGCTTTTTCTAATATAAATTTCTTAAGACAAACGTTACCAAACAGAATCATGGGCTTAGTGCAAGACTTGGACAAACAGTTTAAGTAAAGACATTTATTTGATTCCATGGCAACAGATGATATCAATGATGTTACTGATGTGGCTTAACTTGTGTTTTTTTATTAGAGAATTTGATTAATTTTTGAATGCTGAATTGATTCCTATGTTAGACAAAAATACTGTGAGACATTTTCAATAGCTTGGTTGGATCCTAAAATTAGCTAAAAGTAGATTGGGCTCATGCTGTTAATCTGACTCCTGATGCTGCATCATTTAAGGTGTGAGAAGAAAGTAGGTACTATTGCTGAATTCCAAGAAGTTGTTAAATACTTTGGTGATAATGAATTTTGAGCAATCATTGTATTTATATGAGTCATACAACAAATCACTTAAAACGGACTATGTCATGAGTGTGGATATCAAAACAATGAATTGTATCCATGCAAAAGAACTCAGTCTCTGCTAGTTGTATTCCTTGTTGTGTGAGCTCAGTGTTAGACATGACCTGCTCTACTACACAGAGGTAAGGTGGTTAAGCCATGGAGCTCTGCTCAAGTGCTTTTATGAAATGCACATGGAAATTGGAGTTTTCATGAATCGAATGGGGAGCATGGTGATGAAAGTGGTGATGATCCGTAATGGACTCAGAATATTGAATGTATGATGGATATTACTGAGCACTTGTACTTTTGTGTTGAGAATGTTCAAGGCTGAAACAAACTTGTCACATATTTGTATTCAAATATGTGTGAGTTACCTCCTGTGAAGAAAAAACTTGTACATTTTCCCTTTCTGAGAGGGAACAGTAGCACAGGCTGGGATAAACACATGAATCAATACAAAATAAAAACTATTAGACTAAAGACTGAGAGTTGGATGAGTTTTGAGGTCCCCATCCCCAAATGAGTCTGCCACCCCTGCCTTAGACTTTGTGTATACTTATATTAATATGCTATACACTCCTACTGCAGTATGGTTTGACTATCATTTTCCTTGTTAAATTTTATCTATATTTTATATGGCTTTATACAACATGCCAATTGTTCATTCACTTTTCTTATAAACTTGTGTAAATTACTCTTTCCTCTGCTTCAGTAGTCTGCATGGGCTTGTCAGTTATGTTTGTTTCTAACTCTTAAGTCATATTTCATTAATATTCTGTATGTCAATCAATATTTTAACTTAAAGCCGATTTAGAAACTTTCATACAAGCTTCACCGAGCACTGTATTCTGAAAGACTGCTTCAGGCTAATGTTTGATGTGATAGAGTGTACATTGTTTTTTTTTTATATACATGTGGATCACTAGTTTTTAATAAGCTTTAATTTACTCTACTTGTGCAAATTGCCTGTGCCATTTAAGAGATTAGAGATCTTTGTCATATACATTCCAATAGTGCAATGAAATACTTGTACAACCGTTGCGGTAATGTAAAAATAAATACAGTAAATAAATGAGTAGCAGAAGATGTACAGTAAATAAGATAAAAGTTAAACAAGAAGTAACATTCAGTACAATTTTTCATAAATCAGCAGGTAGGTACAGTACACAGTATAGGGCTGACAGCATCAGGTTCCTGGGAGTTTAGTAACCTTATGGCCTGGGGAAAGAAGCTCCCCCTGAAGCTGGTGAAATAAGTGGTGAGTCTCTGGTATTGCTTCTAAGAAGACACAAGTGAAAACAGTGAATGAGCTGGATAGCTGTCATCGGAGATGATAGATTTAGCTCTTCTCAGACATCTAATTGAGTAGATGGTATGCAGCTGTGAAAAGTCACCCCCAATGATTTTAGAAACTTTACAGACAGTCATTTGGAGGAGTTTTTGATCCTGACAAGTCAGGTTACCAAACCACACTATGATTTATCTGGTCATTGCAGCAGTACATGGTCACTAGCGTTTGCTGAGCCTTTTTGAGTATACAGATGGTCTTGACTAACATCCAAAGGCAGTCGGAGATCTGAACATCTGGGAACCTGAAACTGCTGTCTGTACAGTGAAGTTGTTGATGCAGAGTGTGACTGCCTAATGGCACCATAGAGACAGGTCTTTTACCTCCCTCCTGCAGGCAGCCTTATCATTGTTACTGAAGAGGCCAATTGCAGTGATGTCATCAGTGAACCTAATGATTCCTAATGTTGCCATCATGCTTTGGCCGAGGCAGCAGCCTTGCGGAACACCTACTGTATGTGGGTCTTTTTGCCAGCAAACACCTAGACACAGATGGAGCTGCTCAGACCAAGCACTCTGAGATTTAGCATCAGGCTGCAGGGAACAATATTGTTGAAAGCAGAGCTCTAGTCAATGAACCGCATCCTTACATAGGTGTTTTTCCTTTCCAGATGTCCCACAGGAGTGTGCAGGGCAAGGGAGAGAGCATCACCCACAAATCTGTAACATTGGTATGCAAACTATAGCAGATCCAGGGTAGCAACGACATTGTGGTTAAGGTGGATCATGACCGGTTTCTCCTGACACTTCATCACCATGGAGGTTAATATGAGGGGCCAATAGTGCACAGTACATTAATAGAGGGGCAAATTGAAGATGACTGTGAACACCGGTGATGGCTGAGTTGCATACACCTTCAGGGCGCAAGCTGATGCCAACTGGCCATCAGCTTTACTGGGCTTAACCTTTTTAAAGGTTTTACTCACGATGGCCACTGTCATCTCTGATCACTGCGCTTGGTGGTAGCTCTAGAAATATGACTATCGCCATGTCTGAACTGTAAGGCACGCAAAGAGCGACGGTCATTTAGCTCATCTTGGGATAAAGTGGAGGTGTCCATGGCCACAGTTGTCAAAGTTTTGTAGTCTATAGTTGCCTGTATACCTTTGATAAGATGTTGATCGCTGATGCTAAAATAATTTTCCAGTCTGTTTCTGGCTTTACCACGTTAATTTATCTCCATACCTCATTCCTGAACCCTTGTTATTATATTTAAAAGCAGCAGTCTGCTCCCTCAGGAACATGGGAACAGTTCTGTTCACTCAGGGCTTCTGGTTAGGGTAGGAGTGTACATTATGGGTCAGCATACACAAGCTCATACAGAACCTGGCATAAGCCATCACTGAGTTAGCATATTCGAGATTCTCAGAAGAATCATTAATGACGGACCAGTCAGTCAAATTCAAACAGCCCTGTAGTCTCCCACAATGGTGGAAATAGCTTTCAAGTGCTGACTTTCCTATTTACAAATGGCAGCATGCAGCTCTTCTACTGCAGCTACACTTGGAGCTTCCGTTGGATCATAAACAGTCATGAGTAGGTGGTGGTTGGGAGCATGCACCGAGTACAGTGCCACACCCACCACACAGCAAACCACCTGAATTGAGATTAGAGTACAGCTGTGCAATGGGTGACACCTCAGCACTAGGTTTTTTTACAGTGGCTGAAGTGCCAGTCCTGCCACCAACCATCAAGTTTTCCCTGCAAGTCATGAGTAGCACTGAGAAGAACTGTTTTGGCAGGTAAAAAGGTTGGCACTCATTAGGTGTTCCAAAACAGGTCAACAGAACTGGAAACCACTTTCACATCAGTGCACCTGAAGTTGTTAATAAAAAAAAAAAAGCACACACCACCTCCTTTTGTCTTGCCAGTGACTGCCATGCTGTCACCTGAATGGTATACAGAAAAGGCCAGAGGTTGAATGGCTTTGTTTGGAGTGTTTGGGCTCAGTCAAGTACAGTATCTGTGAAGCAGAACACACTGCATTTAAACAAGCCTGTTTGTGAGCAGATGCAGATGTGAAGTTTAACTTGTTTTCTATGAATTGGGGGTTAGCCAGCAGGATTGAGAAAATCGGAGGACAGTTTGGGAGTTGCCACAGCCTGGTCAGGAAATCACATTGCCTTCCTCTCCTTCGCCAAGTCTGCTGAATGTTATTGTCCTATCTGCGCACATAGTTATAAATAATACCTTCAGGTGTGCCCTTCATGTTGAAATTTAATGTAACATTATTTCTAATGTTCAGTCATACATAATAATGCAACTTGCACCACACAGTAAAATGATAAAAAAAACAGAAAAAGGTATGGAGAGAGCAACTTGTGTAGCCCTTATTCAGCACCATTTTACTGTTTAAGCATTTAATGTAATTAATCCAGTGTCTTTAGGTATTGCATATAATCTATTTTATCTGTCCATAAAAGAATAATTTGGCTGATGGAAAGACCTTAACATATTCATGCTGATGTAAACACATCTGATTCTTAGGGGTATTACTACTAAGGCCGTAAATGGATATATCCAATTTGTTTTGTGTTTAGCAGAACAAACATTCTATACTTTTTAACATGTATATAAATATTTTTGATTTGTCTTCGGTGTGCTCAGATCCAAAAAAATATATAGCCATCTTAAATGAAATGTCACCTTTTTGTCATTTAAGTGCCATTTATTTGTCATTTTATAATCAATGTTTTTTTCTTTACAATTACTCTTTCAACAATTATTCAAACTTTTAAAAGATTTTTGCTAAATGTTTTTTTTTTTTTGCTTAGAATTAGTGTTTCAATGCTCCAGCAGATGCAGCTTCTGACGTCAGTGGTTTCTAATGAAAGACAGTTTGTAGTCAATCAAGTAACAAATAAAGTCAATGGCTGGCAATGACTTTAGCGTTAAAATTTGCATCTGTTTTCCTGAATATTTAATAGAGGAGTCTTTCATTACATGACTAAAATTTATTTTAATTTGGTGTTACTTTACAGTAGATGCTATATGTTCTTGTATGTACAGGCAAACACATTAACAACATAAATCATTTTGCAAATTATTCATTATCATGAATTATCTCTTTATTTTTTATGACTTAATCTATCCAACAAGATTTTATTTTCCTGAAAGTAATTGCTTTCAGGCATGTTTCTGTAAAGTGTAATAGTTTCTTTTACAAGTATCTTAATTAGGTTAAGGCTGATGGATGTGCTTATACTGTAAAGATTTTTGCTGCTTCAAATATTTCTTGCCACTAAGTCTCACAGACTGTACTGAAGGTAATGTTGCATCATACACACATGTATTAGTCTTTCCAGACTTGATGCTCTATTTTATTGAGCAGTCATTCTTAAAACACAATTGTTTGAGCTGAAGAGTTTTAGATTCTAAGACCATGTCCACATGTACCTGGGTACTTTTTAAAACATTGTTTTTTGTATGCGTTTTGGCCTTTCATCCACAGACGTACTGCGTTTTAGGTCTCTGAAAATGGACCTTTTGGAAAAACTCTTTCCAGAATGAAGATGTTTAGAAACTCCATCTTCCTTGTTTGCATGTTGACAATGTAAACAGTGTTTTTGGTTGTAACATCAGAGTGTACATTGGTATCTTTTGATTGATTGCCAACGTATGCACCGTTATCATTTTTTTTTAAATAATTTTTTGCAGCTGCGGTCATTGCTAATGTAGTGCTGGTGTTTACCTTGTTAATGGGACTTTTTACATGTTTACATTGAAGCCTACAATTACTTTATCGCTATATTGAACAACAGAGGTGTCAGAATGCACTACAGAGGTCACTGCCACATCGAACACTCCAACACAGTCCTCTAGTTGGTGGGACAACTTTGAGAATGAAGTAACTGTTGCTGAGGAGAATTTTAATTTGTGAAGGATATCACTGTTATCTTTGAGTGAGCTTCTTCGCCTGCACAAGACAACTGTGAGATCACCCGTCAGTGTTGTCAAAAATGTTAGCTGCACACTCTACTATTTAGCAGATAAGGGGAGATTACGCAAGACAGCAATTGCCTTTTGGTTGTCAATACAAGTGGTGTCAAAAATAGTAAGGCAAGTGTGTGAAGCATTACAGTTCATCTGGTCCCTGTGTATATATAATTACTTAAAGTCCAAAGTAGAGGAACTTGTAGCAGGGTTTCTCCAGGGCTCATGTAGAAATAAAGCAGTCATCCACAAATTCCATGGATTACTTGAAAAGAAAGTGGAGGTTTTCTCTTAACATACAAATAACCTATAGTCTTTATTTACTGACATCATAGTGAAATGGTTGGGTGGTGTTTGTTCATGATGCCAGTATTTTTGCAAATTCCAGGCAGAACACATGTTTGGAAAAAAGGGTGATAGACATTAATCATGACATTCCCTTTAATATCTTTCTGAATTGTGCTGTTGATGGCGGATTTTTGCATTTTCATGTGGATAGAGACTTTTTAAAAACTCATTTAAAAAAATACCCAGGTACATGTGGACGAGGCATTAGTCACTCACCAAATGTTTTATTCATTTCCTTTTAAGGGGATAACTGGAAACAAAACACTATTAAAAATGTTCACACACACATTTTTGGCTTTAAATGATTTTACGGAAGAAGTATATTTTACTATATTAAATAAAATATAGATCATTGCTCTGACAGACTTCTAATCTTGGGGTGCACATTGGTCATGCCAAAAAATGACAGTGTGGGGCTGGCTCGTCTAGTTGTTTCATGTTTCAGTTCCAGCTACAGCTGGAATGTCTTTTTTGTTTTCCATGAATCTGTGCAGATGCATCACACTTCTTGTTCCATCAGGAAGAAAGAAATGCCATGTAAATAGCAATACATAATGTTATTGGGCATTACAGTATTCTGATGAGAAGGGGAAGGCTCCTTTAAGTGTTGTTTTGAGACAGTAGATGGGCTCAAGTATAATTTATGCAAATTAGCCATATGGTGCTGTGCACAGGAATCAGTGTTATACAGTATATGTGATAGCAGTATTCATTTTGGTCAACTAATATCACTGAAATGAAAATACTGCAATTTTTTTTTTTTTTATGCATGCAGCATGGAAATCTGGCAGGAGAACCTGATCAGGTCATAACATCCCACATGTGTGAAGCAGATCAGTATTAAACTTATAGTAGACCTGTGTGAAAGTTCTGTGGACAACTGTTATGGCTCTGTAATGTCATGCTGGCTGCTCAAAGCATCATGCTCCACCGGGAAAAAATGTTTGCCTAAGCTGGCTGCATGACAAATTATCCAGGAAAATATTTGGCAAACAAGGTCACTGACAAACACAGCATATTCTGTGTAAAATGTGTTCACAAATTTCTAATGCTCATAAATAAAAGGTCAGTCAGTAAGAACAGCAAAAACTGATCTATCGCATGAATGTTTTATTCACTCGCAATTGTTTGTATCATATTCAAGAGTAAAGAGCTCCAGTGAACTAATATAACCACCCCTGGTAAAAACAAATACAGTATAAAGGAAAAGACTCAGTTACATAGTACTTTTGATAAACACTGTAATGCACTATAACTGAGGCACATTATCTTAGGAAACATAGTTAGTATTACATAAATACAAAGAGAAAATGGATCAAAAAACAGTAACATGAAACTTTTAAATAACAAAAACATGGCAACCAGTGTAGAAAGGGATGGGGTTTAATACTAGAATCCCTGAAGCCTACAAAAAAAGTTGTAATGCCGGGCCACCTTAAATTCCTTGGCTCCACTTCATCAGCATCTTTGTTTTGCAAATGTGTCAATTAGCACAAGCAGCCTGCTATCCCATCCCCCACTGATGCAGTTGAAGTTGTCCCAGCTAAAGTTTCTTTATCTGGGTGTGAAGTGCTTTGAATTGTATAGGGTAAATAATATATCGTTATTTGGAAACAATTATCTGGATAATTATTGGATGAGAGGAAATGTGTGGCAAGAAATGTTGAGCACATAACTAAAACAAACTTTTTCGATGTTATTGTAATAATGACACAAAGTGTATAATGTGTGAAGACTGAAGTCCTAATATCAAATAAACATGTACACTTTTATTCAAGAATATAACAAAAAAAAGAACTTATTCAATTACATGCTTCTGTCAATGAGTTAAAAACCCAATCTCAAATGTCAATCGACAGAAAGTTGACATGCTTTCTTGGACGGTGCAGAGGTAAGAACTGAGTCTGGGTGTTCCTCATTTTGAGTAATGAGCTGCTATTTTTATTATTATTATTACGATAATATACAGTAATAACATACATTATATTTGAGTCTGTAGCACCTGGTGTAATTTTTTTCTACCTGTAAAAGATATTGCTGAAGGGATATAAGCAGACACACAAGCGCTGGTGAATCATGTCTTCTTGGTATCTTGTCACTTGAATTTTTGGTTTTTCAGTTTTATTCTTAAATAAAAACACACTTGTTTCTTTATACCTCTGTTGAAAGTGTCCCTATCCGCAAAGTTAATATATTGCCTTACACAGCTTGAATGAATATAAAAATAAATATCTTGGCATGCAACATATCTTGTTTATATATTCTTTCACTTTAAATATTAGAATATTTTTCAATTAAAAAAAAAACTTTCCAGGGTTGTGCTTTCACTGGTTAAAAAAATACTTCAGTATTTATTAGTGAGAAGAAAAACAATATATTTCAATCAGTTAGGCACTTACAGTAACAAATGCAGTAAGATCTTTTTTGTAGAAATAGTTTAAAAGTTTACAACTACACTCACATGTTTCTTGGATATGCAAATAATTTTAAACAAGTGACATGTAGGATTATTATAAAACAGTCTGCATCAGTGTCAGCACATATTCATGTGCTACAGAAATGCATATGCAAAAAACTAGACAAAAAAAACTTTAACAGGAGTTGTTTTGCTTTTCTTTAGCAAAACATTTTACCAATTGCATAAGCAAAATTTACTCGACATTTTCTTAAAGTAAGCTAAATAATCTTCAATACAAATTTCTTCATAAGTCAATAATTCTTTCTATAAGGAAAACAAGATTTAATGTCCTGATATAAATACTTTTCGCTTGCTTAGATTTCATTTTTTCAGTGTGGCCTCTTTCCAGTGACACTTTACATTTTTTTTCTGTGTGTATTTCCTGCCTTACACTGCTTTGTTCTAATGAGAGCCACAGTGACCTGAAGGTATGAAATGACATAAACGGCTGTCTGAATATGCATCAGACTTTAATCATAAAAAGTAAAAGCACACATTTTAATTGGCTAGAAACAAAATATTAAAGTAAATAAAAATAAATGTTTTCTATAAAATAGGTTAGAAAAATTACAGCCATACTTATTTCACAAAATAGGTAGGCAGCATAATGCAATGATTATCAAAGTAACCACATCAGTAGTCTTCACTCATTTTGTAGTCTTTGAGCGGTTCATTCACAAAAATGGTACTTCATTCACTATAGCTTTGTTGTGTGACTTTACCTGGCACTGCCTCTGCAATTTAACTGTGTCAATGATTGTCTTTTGTTACCTCTTGTTATAAGAGGTGGCTGCTGCTGTCTCATTTTGTTTGCAGTTCAGTATGGAGTACATTATAAACAATGTGGGTGAGAACAGGTTTGTCTTTTAGGCATGTAGCTTATTTGCCATAAAAAGTGGCGGTGACGTTTTTTCCCCATTATCTGTGAGGCTCAGTGAGTCGCATCACCAGCCGCAGACCGTCTTTCCCTAGTTATAAAGTGTAATCTTTCTCTAAATAGGGAATAGCATATAACATATATGTATGTTATTTACATCAGCAGCCATCAAAAATTTGATGCCAGGCATATCGTGGACTATCTTACAAACAGACCTCAGTATGTGTGTCTCGGGAACTGCAGGTCTGACATTGTGGTCAGCAACACAGGAGCGCCACAGGGGACTGTACTTTCTCCGGTCCTGTTCAGCCTATATACATCGGACTTCCAATACAACTCGGAGTCCTGCCACGTGCAAAAGTTCGCTGACGACACTGCTATCGTGGGCTGCATCAGGATTGGGCAGGAGGAGGAGTATAGGGACCTAATCAAGGACTTTGTTAAATGGTGCGACTCAAACCACCTACACCTGAACACCAGCATAACCAAGGAGCTGGTGGTGGATTTTAGGAGGCCCAGGCCCCTCATGGACCCCATGATTGTCAGAGGTGACTGTGTGCAGAGGGTACAGACCTATAAATACACGGGTGTGCAGCTGGATGATAAATTGGACTGAACTGCCAATACTGATTCTCTGTGCAAGAGAGGACAGAGCCAGCTATACTTCCTTAGAAGAATGGCGTCCTTCAACATCTGCAATAAGATGCTGCAGATGTTCTATCAGACGGTTTTGGTAAGCGCCCTCTTCTACGCGGTGGTGTGCTGGGGAGGCAGCATAAAGAAGAAAGACGCCTCACGCCTGGACAAACTGGTGAGGAAAGCAGGCTCTATTGTAGGCATGGAGCTGGACAGTTTGACATCTGTGGCGAAGCGACGGGTGCTTAGCAGGCTCCTATCAATTATGGAGAATCCACTGCATCCACTAAACAGTGTCATCTCCAGACAGAGGAGCAGCTTCAGCGACAGACTGCTGTCACTGTCCTGCTCCACCGACAGACTGAGATCGTTCCTCCCCCAAACTATGCGACTCTTCAATTCCACCTGGGGGGGTAAACATTAACATTATACAAAGTTATTGTCTGTTTTTACCTGCATTTTTATTACTCTTTAATTTAATATTGTTTTTTTTGTATCAGTATGCCGCTGCTGGAGTATGTGAATTTCCCCTTGGGATTAATAAAGTATCTATCTATCTATCTATCTATCTATCTATCTATCTATCTATCTATCTATCTATCTATCTATCTATCTATCTATCTATCTATCTATCTATCTATCTATCTATCTATCTATCTATCTATCTATCTATCTATCTATCTATCTATCTATCTATCTATCTATCTATCTATCTATCTATCTATCTGCTTTGTTTGACGTGCACTGTGTAAAAGAGCATCATTGTTTCACTGGGAAATATTATGTTCAGTCCTCACTTAAATGCATTATACAGTTCTGCAAAATTTATGCCATGAGTCTGATACTGATGCAAAGCTGTCAATATACAACTATCATCAGTTTGGATAGGAGGGTAAAACACACAATGGCACATTATGGGCAGAGCAAGACATGGGTTAAGAGCACAGTATTTGTCAGATTGATGCTGGCTGTGTACTGTGTGTTCCAAATTGTGTGCAAACATTGTAATGCACAGACACTGCATACTGGACAATGCATGCAAATGCAAGAATAAACAGTCAGCTCTCCCTGCTTGTCTACACATCTCCAGTCAAACCATTACGTGTGAAAGTTTGTGAAACTGTGTGTGTATGTGATTCATAACGTGCGCCTTCATTGCAATACAGCTGGTTATTCTTGACTTTGCATATATTGTCTTGTCTGCTGTTATTGTAGAAACATTGAGAGTGAGTGGTCTTCAGACACTGCGCTCTTCACTTGAGGATTGTTCTGTCCACAATATCTCGCATGTTCTACTTTTCCTATGTGAAACTGATCCTGGCTGTGTACTTTGTTTTTTATTTAGTATTAAAATTTTGCAATGCAATTTCAGGCAACTTTATTTGACATTTTTTACGTAAATGAAATGACTGGAGCAGTATCCATTTTCAGATTAGCTTATAATTGATTTTATTATGTATACTGAAACAACGTGAGTGATTATAAGTGATATTTTGTCTATGGTCATTGTGTAACCATCTGCAGAAGAGAAACAGCAACTCTCGCCTGGCTAGAAACATATAATAACCTCGATAATGGTGGACAGGTTGGATTTTTCAAAGTGAAAATAATATCCAAATGCTGTCAAGTGCTTTCCAGAAGAGAAAATAAATGATTCACATTTGAGTACCAGCATTCAATGGCTTTGCTCATGGCAGTAGTGAGGCACGGACTGTGGGGCTTCAGATGTGTTTCTTTTGAATACAATGTGTCATAGGTTTTTAAGTTATATTACATAATATACTAAAACTTTCCCATATAGCCATTTTTCACTAGCATAATTATTGCTGTTTTACTTAAGCAGCTGTCCTTAGTATGTAATTATCCACACTGTTGTGTGCAGTTTTGTTTTTTTCATGCAAAATTTTCCTAAAAACATTAATATTCTGTGCAATGCTTATCTTTTAGTGTTTGGGAATGTAATGTTAAAAAGAAATACTCTGTCAGCCAAATTTTACGAATATTTCCCTCTGCTGGACTTCATCCATCAGTCTAGGCAATTGTTAAAAACATGATCTTTTCTGTTCAAATTTGGCATTGCTGCAGTAAATATCACTGATTAATACAACACATTTTTGCTACTCAGCGTGGTTTTATATTTGATCCAGCATTCTTCTTTATATACTGTATATATAGTAGTATTTAGTATCAGAATCAGTTTACAGTAGTGCAGAAATATTAATTGTGGATTCATTCTAGTGTCTATCAATATGTACATTAAGTCTAATTTAAAATGGGTAATTAGAAGAATTGATTTATCAGTGCAGCACATATTTTTCGTAAAGAAAATCTAGATTGAATATGGAGCAAAATAGTCATACACACACCAACTTGCCTATGATTAAAGTATTGCAATTTAATATTCTTGAAGTGATGGGCTAAAGAATACCATTTCTTTGCATTTGTTATTTCTATAGATAACCTAGCCTAGTAGAAAAGCTACGTGCCAACACTTTAAAACAACGGTCACTGACATCTTGTAACTACTACAGGCTGACATTGATGGAGATGTTCAGAGTGCAGATTATTTAACTGGAGCTCTAAGGACAGAAACAACTTTTAACATTTCTCGGCAGTGACTCCTTCTGAAGAACTGCAGGTTATGTTGCAAGCACTTACCAGGCAGTTGTCAGATGCAATGCGGGATTTAACTAGAGCTTCAGTAATGCATGCAGGGCAATTTGTCCACTTGACTGTGTTACAGGATCTATGACAGACATGCATCCAGAAGGTATGGTGCTTTTTTATCTGACTTTAAGTTCTACTGGCATACAGTAAAATGCTTTTTAAGAATTAAAATGCTTTTGATTCATACTTTCTGCATTATATGGATGGCAGAAGAATTTATGCTGAAACAATTGTAATTGTTAGCATACAGTATATAGTGGCTGTAGGGTGGTCTTTACTATGTAGTTTGCTATATATGAGTAACTGGTTTGCAGGTACTGTTCTCAGTCTTGGGTCAGTATTCCAAGAAAAAGCAGCTAACCTAAACAAATTTCTAATAAACTAGATTAACAAACCACACTTTACTGTCTTAAAATATAGGTAATCCGTGACCTCTATTGTTCACTTATTAATACTGATTTGCCTTACATGACTGACAGAATTTATCAGGTTTTACTTATTCCCTAAAAGAAAATCAAACTATCTGGAGAATAGTCAAATTTGTTGGCAAAGTTCGGTACGATTCAGATTCGATTGTAGTACAAAGGGCTGTTCCAAACTCAAAGTGCAAAACTAAAATCTACAATCTAAACTTATGTGTTTGCTTGAGCAGATGTCTCCGTAAGTCTCTTTCCTTTAATTCCTTAAAGTCCAGAAGCTGTTTAATATATGCAGCAGGATTTTTACCTTGCCAAGCTGTTAGGAAAGTGGCCATCGAGTTCAGAGTGCTTTTAGTCCTGTAGAAATGCCTGGGCAAAATCTCCTGTCTTCCAAGAGAATGGATCTGCATATTTGCTTTGAAGAATGCATAGTTTCTGGTGATTGGGTTAGAGTTCACTGCCAGCTTGTTAAGTTTATGGTTTAAAAGATTAAATTTGGATGTGCTCTTTGGTGCTTCTTTGGTCTGTTGATTCTCAGAAAATGTCAGAAAATCTTTGATTAACATCATTAGTTATAAGCATCTCTTCAGTGTTTGGTGTCCTTCTGGAATTCAGGTGTGGAGGGACAGGTTGCTTGTTGCATTTCATAGGTGCTGAAAAAAGTAACCAAATGGGGAAATGCCCACTTTTCCATGGGCACATTATAAAGATCAGCAAAGGCTGAAAAAGGGCATGAAAGTGTTCCATACAAAGTCCAGTTATGACAGCTTAGTCATTAAAGCAAAAACTAAAGGCTTACATAAAAAACAAATGTGTGAAAGTACCTCCACAGAGCAAATCCTTGCTTTCATAACATGCCTTATTTGTACAATTTTCATGTTATTTGCATCTAATTATATGGCACTTCAGGCAATGTCTTTGTGGCACATGATTTTTTTAACCATGAAAACCAGAGTACAGAACTGAAGGTTAATTGATACAGATACATATACATAACTACTTACTTACTTTTGTGATGCTGACTTTTTTACTTACTGTATGTACAGTATTAGTCTATCTTGTTATGCATTTACGACATATTCATTTTACCAATATTATCCATTATGCAAACCTTTTCTGTTTCAAGCACTGTCATATTGGCTAGTAAGAGTAACATTAAATTTTACAATATTCCATGGCATCTTCTGCATTCACTACTTCTCCCAAATGATCAGTAGCCATCTACAGTGCTATAATTCTGCATATTATAGTCTGATAGCAAAATTAAATGACAAGGCTTCTGAGAATCCTCTGTGGTAATCACACATTCATGACTTTCACACCAGTTATCTTATTGTTGGAAAGTTTGGCTTTTTTTCTAAAAAGGTGAAGTGACTTAATATGTCAGTGTTTGTGGTAGAGGGAAATTGTTGTGTTGCTTGGGAGTAAAAATTAAGGTCCAGTTGGAGAAAAGAGGGAGTGGCAGTGAAAAATATGGCAGTTGTACTCTCTCTGTGAGATCTTAAGGGATCAAGAAGGCAGCAATGTGGTGGCAGCTAAAGCAAACATGTGGAGATAAAATGATTTTTTTCAAGTAATTTCAGAGAAGTTCTGGTAAATCTTTTGATGAATTAGGAATAGACTGTTTTGAGTAAGTTTGAGAAACTTTTAACCTTGATTTTGACTGTTTTTGCATTTTGCAGTATTTTACAAAACTGTTTCATGTGATCTTTTGAGAAACTCTTTTGGTAGAAACACTGAGTTCTGTTCATTTCTTTGAATAAGGGCACTGAGATGGTTGGCAAACCCGTCAGTTGCAGATACACATGCCATTGTACCCAAATTGTGTACTTTTATCTGGTCAATGAGGGTATACATTTCTTGCAAAGCTGTAGTGTGTCTTTATTTCTCCTCGTGATTTGGAAATAAAAACAGAATATTTAATGCATATAAAAATTTGTATTAAGATTGGGGACCTGTGATTGTCCTTTCCAGCCATTTGCAAATGATGCTGCCTTTTTGGCTCCATGTGATGGTTGTCACTGATGCATGCTTAAATCTTTTGAATGATTTGTGTGTCACAGAATGATGATCAGCTACTCCAAGTTTAATGTCATGGAGCTCTCTTTGAAATGAGTAGTCTAATATCAGCAAATAATGTGTGCAACTACATCAAGTAAATAAGATTATGTACTACAGCCTCTTATTTATGAAAGAGAATAAGTGATTAACCATTGGTACTGCAGCATCAGCAAAACAAACTTTGCACCAGATAGTGGTGGTGAAACAGAAGCCTGTCTTTGTCCTTGCCCTCACCTATGGCCACATACACAGGGTAGCAACTGAAAGAATAAGAATTATCTGCAAGCTGGAGTGCCAAAATTCCTAATCTTTAAAACCTCAGAGTAGAGCCATAGTTACTTTGGATCAGAAGTCATCAGTTAAGGTGTTTCAGACATCCAGTGAGGGTATCCCATAGGAGTCTCACACTACAAGTATACCATGCATGGTCTACTAGAAGGAAACCTCTAGACATATGTAGATAGGATTCTAGTTTGTAGTTGATCTTGCAACATATATACATTTGGGTAGATTATATGGAGACCCTTTCTGGAAAAAGGGAAAACTGGTCTGCCCTCTGCTGCCTGTTACTATTGCAACTCTTGCCAAGTCAAGAAGTGCAGAAAATGAGAAGTATTTTATGACAGAATGAATATGAGAAAATTTACATAGGCTGAGTTTACACTATTGTATCATATTCAAGAAAAAAACTAAAACTGCAGTTTACTTAAGAGATTTGACAGAAAATAATTTGCCTTTTTCAGCCATGTATATTTTTATTACATAGTTTGGTTGTTCCAATATAATTTTTTTTCCCCCAGTAATGACTATGTAAATGCTTCTAAGCACGTATTTAGCAGTCTTCTAACCTGAGCCTAATTGCAGACCTTGAAACAACTTTGTTTCTGTTTTCATGGTTAGCAAGTTAACTAACGTGAACTGCAAGTCCAGGGGTAAAACAGATCTTTAGATTCTGTTGTGCATAAACTTTCATTGTGACCACTTTTGTAAAATCTTTATAATCAGGGATAATATTACAAAGTCTTTCTCTTGGGTGTGGATTGATTTGATTTGAGCTTAGTTTTGTAAAATTTGACCTGCTTGTATGGAATGTTACATTTTTTTAAAAAAAGTTAAAATAAAAACTCACTGGTGTCATTTTCCCAGTGTGGATCAACTGTCCTCTGCTAGACTAAAATGTAAAGCTAATAAAGTTAGTTTTCTTATGAACTCCAAAAATAAATATTACAAAGTAGTAGTAGCAGTATTATTGTCTCTTGTTTTGAGATTTTGGGGTATTTAGCTTTTCTGTTATGGGGTAGCGAGTGCTAATATCCTTTCTTAGCAGATACCTAATGACTTAGATGTACCATCCTGTTAAATTTTAACTTTTTATCTAAATGGAAAATACTGATTTTTTTGATGAGTCAGTGAGTGAATGAGACAGTCAACTCTGCATTATAAGTACACTGTATAGACTCACTATGCAGCAAATGTCTTTTCTATACTATAGGAAAGTGCCCTGGGTCATAAAACTAAGTATCAGTAAGTATTGAATTTTAATGAGTTATTTTGCTTCTGGTCCCTTCGCCAGATCAGCACCGTAGACTCAATGGCTGACATGTGGAATGGGCAACATATGAATGGTTGCCTAGAGGCCATCTGTGTGGTGAGGTCACATGGATGTAACAAGGGCTACTGACATACCAGTCCATGTCACAGATTTATGCAGTGATGCTCATTTTGATAGATGAATATTGTGAAAAAATTTGATTGTAAAGGCCCAAAAAATGACTGCTCTTGCCACATAGGTGTTTTTTTTTGTACTTCATTTACTTTTGGTCTTTTATTTACAATATGCTATTAAAGCAACTGCTTGATGTTAATTACTGAGGTTTAATAATAAAACAGCAGCGTGTGCTTTAACATTTATTGTTGTTTGTACTCTAGCCTGCTGATTGTTAATTGTGATTTTAAAGGAAATTATTTTGAAGCAATTAAGGCAGAAAACCGTGACTAGAATATTACTAATTTAAATTAAAATAAATAGAACATGTTGTATACTAAAAGCTACAATAGCGATATCGATCCATCCATTTCATGTAGGTTTTGTATGAAAGTTACAATACAGCTCTCTAAATTTCCCCATATACAGTAAGTTATTTACACATGGATTCTGTGTCATAAATGCAGATAGTCATACATTAACAATATATATATATATTAATATATATATATATATATAATGTATATAATATATATATATAATATATAATCACCAAGCTTCTAGTCAACAAGTGACTTCTCCTTCTGGGTGACTGGGCTTTTAAAGTCTTGGGACTGGAAGGGACGGGTTCAATTGCCCTTACTGGGCAGTTTGTGGAGGCAAAGGAAGGCGACATGGTTATCAGCATCAACCCCTCTCGGCCTTTGGTGGAATTATACACCTAGGAGGAATCTGAAGGTTGACCCTCTCATGCACATGCGTGACTATAAATATATAGTATTTCAGTAACATATATTATTTCATTCTGACTCTTTTATTATTTCAACAACGCTTTGTTTGTTTCAGACTTTTGTGTAGCTAGGTATGCCACCTGTACTAAGTATTCTTCCTCCCATAGTACAAAGGTGCTGCCTGGTTGATTGCTTTGAAGGTGTGGAATAAAATCTGTTATAGTGTCCCCAAGTGTGTGGATGTGTTAATACTGGGGCTACCAACTTTTCAGCAAGGCAAAAATGGATACCATCTCAACCCCCAATACACAAGGAAAGTTGATCAAGCAAAACTATAATCTTCCTAAAGACTGTACTTACTGGATTTTTGCACATTTTTATTTTATTTTTTATTTTTATTTATTTATTTTAAGCAGTGTATGTAGAGTAGTGTAGCTCACATATCCAAGTTGTCTAAAGTCCCTAATATGGTGAGGCTAAACAATGTGTTCTCAATATAGATTACTAGTAGGCTAGCAATGCTACTAGTAGATTGGAAAACTATTTAGAACTGGTAATAGTAAGGCCACTACGCTGCGTACATGGTTGCTAGAAGAACAGGTTAGATAATCCATGCCAGCCAACAAAACAAATGGTAACTGATTGTGTAAATTAATAAACTTTTCTGGGACTACAGTGCCTAAATCCCATAGTATGCTAATGTTAACTCCACAGCAGTGATGCAATTCTCTTCAGCAATATCTTTATTAAGTAATAATTGACTGGTTTGTTGAGTGCAATTTTCTTTTATGTCATTCTGCTCTTATAGTAGAAATGCCAATGCGTTTTAATAATGAAAATGAATTATTAGAATTTTTAGCATTCCATGTCTGGAATGTGTCATTTTGTAATAATTCCTCTTCACTTGAACAGTAGTGCTTCTTTGGGGATTTTAGCTGTTTTTCTGCTTCTTTATTAGCTCATTTTAGTACTGTCTGTTTCATTAACAATGGCCAAAATATTGAATATCATTGTTCAGAGATTGGTTACTAAATAACACAATTGGCCAAAAGTAGCCAGGGGAATGTTGGCAAGAGGAATGTGATAAGTGACAGTTATAAATCATAACATTCACTGCTCGTTGTGTTTGTGTCTATGTCACATTTTTTTCACAGAATATTGCAAGAACTGGATAAATGATGTTTGTAACTGGACTCTTGGTTAAACCGAGTCAGGAGCAAACTTAGTTGCTGTTTGTTTTGTGAAGCTAATTTAAAATTCCTCCTTTGTGTTTATTGCTGTTACCTATTTTAAATGGAGTAAATTTTATTTTCATTCAAGCATAGAGGGGAGCCGTACTATCTTAAAGTGACTAGGCTCAGCTTATTTTCCCTCCAAGGGAACTTATCTGTTGTCAGATTGATCACTGAGTCTGATTTACCTTAGTGTCAGTGTGTTACTGACTTTGAGCTTACAGTGTAATTAACAGATAGACAGATAGATACTTTATTAATCCCAAGGGGAAATTCACAAAAAAAAAATACCCGGTGCACTGGTCCTTACTTGGGCCACAGCTCTAGAAGTTTGAATTAACAAGAAGATATTACTCAATCAAGCTGATTTGGTTAGCTAAAATATACTTTTGCTATATCTCAAGACATTTTCAAAAGCCATTAAGGTTTCTATTTCAACTTCAAAACCAAGTAGTTGTTTTCCCCAATTCTCATAATCTATAGTGTAAAGAAGGGCTTAGGGTTTTTCATTTCAAATGCATTGCCCTACTTTTTGAATGCTTGATTCACATTTTAATTGAAATAAAAAACTGGTGGATCATAATTACTGATGTCTTTGACAATTCTGAAAACCCAAATAAGGTCCTTCTCTTGCATTTTGTGTTCAGAATCGAAGAAGTCCCTTTCATTGATCTTGTCATGTGTAAGATATGACATTTATTCAGTGAAGCACTTGCAAGCTCTTTCTTTTATTTTCTTTTTGTAGAGTGGTTACCAGAAAGTTGCACTGTACTGTAGATGTGATTGTTTACAGCCAGATGGAGTTTGAGCACAATGTCACTTGATTTAGTTTCAATACTCTGAGATAACCTAATGTGGTGTTTGCCTTTTTAATTACTTCTTTGCATTGATTGGAAGACAAGATTGTTCTGTCAATATATATCCTTAAATCCTTCATGCAGTTTGCTTCCTTTAGGTTATTTTTTGCTCAATCTAAATTTACAATGATAAGAAAGGTTGAAACTGAATGTGTTGACATGTAAATTAGCATTAATAATAATAATAATAATACATCTTATTTATATAGTGCCTTTCCCATGCTCCAGGCACTTACAAAATATAAGAACGAATGGCAGGGTATACAGTATGTAGCATTGTACAAACCAGATAAATAAATAAAGAAGATTATGACAGTGAATTCAGAGAAAAAAAAAGCCTAACAGACAACATAATTGATGGTCTAGCACACACACATACAGGTTACATGAGCATCTTGACATAAAGGTAAACTGAGAGAAAGGTAATAAAGTCAAGTAGAGCTAAAAGCCTTCCTGAACAGATGAGTTTTGAGTTGTTTTTAAAAAGAATTCATTGAGTCAGCTGACCTGATTAATTTCGGTAGGTCATTCCAGAGTCTGGGCGCTATACAGCTGAAGGCCTTATCACCCATGGACTGTAGATTAGTGTGGGGCACAACAAGATTGCCAGAATCAGAGGACCTTAGTGGGCGGGCAGGTACATAGTGATGGAGAAGGTCACTGATGTAGTTTGGTACGAGGTTATTTAAGGCTTTGTGGGTTATTAGTAGGATTTTATATTTGATTCTGTAAGACACAGGGAGCCAGTGAAGATGGAGCAGGATGGGTGTGATGTGCTTCCTGCTGCTGGTTCGAGTAAGGACTCTTGCAGCTGAGTTTTGAATAAGCTGGAGCTGTGATATAAGATTAGAAGGGGCACCTGCCAGTAGGGAATTATAATAATTGATGTGGGATGTGATAAAAGCATGGACATATTCATGTCATAACTTTAATGTATCTAAAATAATAATGAAATAATAATAACCTGGTTATAGATAGATAGATAGATAGATAGATAGATAGATAGATAGATAGATAGATAGATAGATAGATAGATAGATCTTTATTGTCATTGTCACAATTATAGTCAAAACTATGACAACATTATAATGTATTGTCCCAGTTAGCAAATTTATAATGGTAAATTTTAAAATTTTTGGAGAAATCCAGATGTTCTATTTACTGTCTTAAAATATAGTGTAAATTTATAGTAAAAAATTTGAAAAGAGATCAGCATTGGAATACCCACATCTGTTAGCAGGTCAGTATTTCCAGACACCTCTCCAACTGCCCTGTCAATTAAGCCTGCTGGTTAAGGCTTTGACTCTGATTGAAGTTGCCGTTTTGTTGCGTTCATAACAGTTACTTATGAACGCTTTAAAATTGCTTCAGTTTTTTTAAGTGTCTTATGACTAACCATATGAGAAAACGGCTGCATATGATATACTGTCCGATGCATGTTAATATCTAGTTATGTAAGATATCAATGTTTGATGCCTATATGTCAATTTTTGACCATATTTCTGCAGGAAATTACACCCTTATGATTAAGAGAAAACCAATAGGTGTCCTCAGCAAAAATAACTAGCAGTACTTGAAGTTGTGCGTTCCACATCCACCGACCCCAGGGATTCACCTTGTAATGGAGTATGAATGGTCAAAGTTACTCCATTTCACAAAACTTAAACAGTGGGACTTAGTAATAAGCTGTAGGCCAGTGGAATGTGGTTTTATGCTATTTCGAGCTTGCTGATCAGGACTATGATATTTTTAATGTTTGATTCTTTACTGGTGGTCTTAGCCCTCTAAGAGCCACTTCCAAAAGGTTAAAAACGACAATTTCAAACAAGAGCTTGTGGTGTATCATAGTAGACTATTTCTAGATCAGTGGTTAGGAATTATTATTTTTGATGCTTTATTAGGGGTCTAGCTTTCTATGGGCCTCTATCACAGGGTGAAAAATTACATATTACAATCGAATATTTAGACATTCAACATTTAACCTGAAGCACACATTTTAATATTTCAGATATTTAATGAAACTAAGGTCATACTCCAAGACCAGGCTGTTTATAATGAGTTTACACGCAGTTTGTGTGAGGAACTTTCAGATTTGGGTACGACTGACGATCCTAATGTGATGTGGGAGACCTTCTGTGACAAGACCCTGAAAGTTGCTGAGGGTTGTTGGTGTTACCGTTGTTCCCAGAAGGAGGTGTTTCATCTCACAGGGCACCCTGGATATCATTGAGAGGAGTCGCAGCGCACGGCTCAATGGCAACTCTGGTCTGTACCAGGAACTGAGAGGGATGGCTGCGAGGGCTGTGAGGGCAGATAAAGAGGCGTTTGTTAGAGGAATCTGTGAACAAGTGACACACCATCTGTGGTATAGCAACCCACGTCCTGCTTACAGAGGAATCGAAGCATTACACACATCTGACTCTGTTCCTCGGAGAGTCGCCGTCAGGGCAGCTGATGGAACGGCCCTTACGGATGACACTGCAGTTGTGACCTGCTGGGCTGGCTACTTTGAGCAGTTGTTCAAAGCTGATCCTTCTGCTAGGACGTTGGATATCTCTGGGTCCACGGTTCTGATGGCTGATCCTCCAATTAGCTGTGAACCACCCAATCTCACTGAGATTGCACAGGTTGTGAAGCAGTGGAGGTGGGAGGAAAGGCTGCAGGGATCTGTGGTGTCTGAGGTGAACTTCTCCAGGCTGGTGGTAAGGCTGTCCTCCGGGCATTGCAAGCAATCTTTGCTTCCATTTGGGAGACTGGCATCATCCCAGCTAACTGGAAAATGAGACTTGTCGTCCCTATCTGGAAAGGGAAGGGTGATCGCCTGGATTGCAGCAACTACAGGGGGATAACACTGCTCTCTGTGCCAGGTAAGGTCCTTGCTAGGGTTGTCCTCAATAGGATCCGTGATCACTTGCTCGCCTACCAGTGACCGGAACAGTCTGGTTTTACGCCTGAGAAGTCTACCATCGACCGCATCCTGGCAAACGTGGAGCGCAAACGTGAATATCGGCAGAGTTTCTTTGCAGCCTTTGTCGATTTTTCTCCCTTAAGTCTTTGTAAGAGTTGCACTTTGGATGTGTGGATATTTTGAATTCTAAATAAACGAGGTTATGTTTTGAATCTAATTTCTTTAAAAAAATTATTTGTTAATGTATGTGGGGATGCTTTGAAATAGAAAAAGAGGCTTAGGAAGGATATTCATCTTGACAGTGTTAATTCTCCCTGCTAAATACCTGGGAGTGCAGGTGGATGGTAAACTGGACTGGACTGCCAATACTGATGCTCTGTGCAAGAGAGGACAGAGCTGATTATACTTCCTTAGAAGGCTGGCGTCCTTCAACATCTGCAATAAGATGCTGCAGATGTTCTATCAGACTGTTGTGGCGAGCGCCCTCTTCTATGCGGTGGTGTGCTGGGGAGGCAGCATAAAGAAGAGGGATGCCTCACGCCTGGACAAACTGGTGAGGAAGGCAGGCTCTATTGTAGGCACGGAGCTTGACAGTTTGACATCTGTGGCAGAGCGACGGGTGCTGAGCAGGCTCCTGTCAATCATGGAGAATCAACTGCATCCACTGAACATTATCATCTCCAGACAGAGGAGCAGCTTCAGCGACAGACTGCTGTCACTGTCCTGCTCCACTGACAGACTGAGGAGATTGTTCCTACCCCACACTATGCGACTCTTCATTACCACCCAGGGGGTGGGGGATTGGGGTAAACATTAACACTACAAGATTATTGTCTATTATACCTGCCTTGCACTCTCCATCTTGCTTTTTTTTTTTTTTTTAACTTGCACTGCTTTTTATTGCTCTTTAATTAATATTGTTTTTAACAGTATGCTGCTGCTGGAGTATGTGAATTTCTCCTTGGGGATTAATAAAGTATCTATCTATCTATATCTATCTATATCTATCTATCGTGAGATGAAGGGTAGACCATCTATGCAAGTCTTGCTTAAGTTTTTCCATGCATACAGCAAAATTGTGTTGAAAAAGAGCTTTTTGTTTACTTGTGATGTTTACCCCTTTTATTTAAACTGATCTGTGATGATAAAAGTGAAGGTGTCTAATCTAATATTGTGTGCTTGAAAGTTCAGTGGAAAGAATACAGGTTTATTCAAATTCATTTTCAGTCCAGAAATCTTTTGACATTCTGCTAGTGCTGTTAGGACTACAGGCACAGTATTTTGTGGATCTGATATATTTAGTAGCATATCTGCATATAGTGATATTTTCTGTACAAGTCCTTCTCTGATAATTCCCTTTATTTCAGAAGCATTTTGAAAGTGAACTGCCAATGGCTCAATGGCGATTACAAGTAGCAGTGGTGACAGAGGGCATCCTTGTCTAGTACCATGTTCTATATTGAAGTATTCTGAAACAATGTTGTTAATACAGACTGAAGTTTCTGGACATGTATACAGTAGGTTGATCCATGAACATATGTTCGGACCAAACCCAAATTTGTCAAATTATAGTAAAAAGGTAATCCCATTCAACCATATCAAATGCTTTTTCTGCATCCAATGATAATAAGATCTCTGGGGTGTTAGACTTTGTAGTTGAATATATTACTTTAAATAGGCATAGAAGATTGTAATCTAAGTGTCTGCTTTTAATAAATCCAGTTTGGTCTTGATATTCCCAAAGGAAGCACTTTCTCAGTCCTTCTAGCAAGAATTTTGGAGAGTATCTTAACATCATTATTCAGAAATGAGATTAGTCTGTATGATGCACATTGTAATAAGTCCTTATTTTTGTTAGGAGAGATGGTAATTAATGTTTGGCAAAAAGTTTGAGGTACAATTTTATTGTTCCTGGCTTCTATAAATATTGCTAATAAAAGGGGAGCTAACTTAATTGAAAATTTTTTATACAATTGAGCAGGGTAGCCATGAGGGCCTGCTGCTTTCCCAATCTGAAGTGAGTTTATAGCATTTAGTAATTCTGAGAGTGTCAGAGGTTTATCCAATTCTTCTTCAATGAGAGTAACAAGCTGTGGTATATGTGATGCATCAAAAAACGTATTAGATTGTGTCTTGCCGTCTTTAAACTGAGTTGAATATAAGGACTTATAGTAGTCTCTAAATGTGTGCATTGTATTTTTATGGTCAATGATTTTGTCTCCGTCTGTTTTGGTAATTACTGGTATTGCATTGTGAACTTCCAGCCTGTGGAATTATTGGGAGAAAAGGCTAAAAGCTTTTAGCTATGTTCATAGTAATGATGTTGTGATTTAAAAATTAGTTGTTTTGTTTCTTTTGTTGTCAAGAGGGTGAGTTCTGAATGCAAAACCTACCTTTACCTATAAAGTGCCTCATTTGGAAAACTTGCATGTTCTTGATCTATTCTGATAATTTTACTGATTAACTCTGAGGCCATCTTGGTTTCCGATTTATTTTTGTGGGAGAGATATGAAATAATCTGTACTCTTTAAAAGTGCCATCAGAGTTTCCCAGAGTATTTCTGCAGAGACCTCTAAGGATGTATTTGTCTCTTAAAAAATAAGAAATCAATCTGCTTGGATATAAACTCTGTACAGTTCTCGTCAGCTAATAAAAGTGGGTTAAGATGCCAGCTATGAGATGAGTATGTGGGAAATAATTATTTGAGCTCCATGATCATAGGGGCGTGGTCAGTCTTAACAATAGCGTCATACCTGCAAGATTTGATCATGGTTAAAAAAATTATCTATAAAGAAATAATCAGTTCTTGAGTAACAGTTATGTATTGGTGAGAAGAAGGAATATGCTCTTGGGTAAGTTTCTAAGTTTGGATTTAGAAATCTCCAAGGGTCTGATAAGTTGTGATCAATTACAAACTGTGTAAATGTTTTTGCAGTGTTAGATGTTATCGCCCCTGTAGCAGCAAGCCAATCCAGGTCTGAATTTAAAACACAATTAAAATCTCTGATCATTATAATTTTATGAGTGTTCACATTAGGAATGGATGCAAATACATTTTGGATGAAGTCCCAATCATCTACATTGGGTGCATAGATGTTTATTAAAATCACTTTTCAGTTCAATAAATTACCCATGATGATCACATCGCTCTTCAGAATCAGATACTACATCTGATACTACAAATGAAATTGTTCTATGCATTAGAATTCCCACAACTCTAGTTTTTTTGTATAGCTGGAGTGGAATATTTGCCCAGTCCATTCTCTGTGCAATCAAAACTGATCATTGCTTAATAAGTGGGTCTCCTGTAAAAATACTACCTTTGGATTTAGACTTGTTTGTTGATGGAATACTTTCTCTTTAATTCGTGGTTGAGAACTTTGATGTTCCAGCTCACAAAGTTCACTGTTTGGTCATAGAGACATTGCTTCTGAACTTTTGTTAACATTTTTAGTCTTTGATTAAGGTGGTACATTATTAAATAAGATAGCTTTGACCTTAATTTCCAATTTTTCTGGGAGTTATTGCTATGAAGCCTATTGTTACGTTGGAACTTACAATTTTAGGGGTAAAAAGACAGATTAGAAATATCTTGCTCTTTCTCTCCCCCCAAGCCATCACACCCCCCTTTTTGCCTCTCCATGTGAGGCTAGACCACACTTTATGAAGTCCCAGTCCTCTGACATACATAGAGACAGAGTATGTCCAAAACAAAACAAGCTCCTCAGCAGTAGTGTAGATGGGTTAAAACAGAGATCTATTGACTCAATGTTTTTTGTGGTTTCTTATGAGAATGTAAAGGTTATGTATAAAAGTGATTTTTTAAATAGATTTTTACTTTATTGATACTCTACTTTTCAGTGAAAGAGCAGCAGAATGACTTAGTGATTAGCACTCTTTTTTCTCTCAGTAGTAGCCTGCATTACTGTGGCGTGGGACACAGTTTTGTGGCACAGTATGCAATTTTAATGTTGTGAGCAATTGAAGCATGAGCTGTGGAAGTTAAATAGGGGATTTTAAATAGTTTTTCCCATTTGTTACATCAGTTTAAGAGAGTTGCCCTGAAAATGTTTTAATACCACTCTATGGTTTAGGCAAAATATGAGAACACTCTAGGCAATTGCAATGCAATAGGATATCCTCCTACCATACAGGAAGATGTACTACATTGCTGTAAAACTGCATGATGGCTGAAGCATCTAGAATAATGGCCACATACATTGAAAAACCTCTTAAATTACTTTTGATGGGATTAAAATGAAAGAATGAAAATCTGAGCTATGACAGTCATTTTCTGTTAGTGATGAAATAGGAATCTAGCATCTCTGGTTCTTGCTGTGATATTTATTTTTTTAACACAATAGCTATTAATCAGGCCACTTAGTTTAAGAAGACATAGTATTTCAAAGGAGATTTGAAAATTTCAGAATCCAGTGTTAAAAGTTCAGTCCACTTTTCAGCCTTGCATTTCACAGCTTTTGTTTTAGTTTCATTTAGTTGAATGTGTTTAATGTGCATGAGTGTTCATCTCTCTCTGGGTTTCCTTCATTAAACACTATAATAAAGTGTATGTCTGCTCTGTGTTGAAATTGTATGTAATCTTACACATTTTAATATTTTCATACAGTAATGAATTACTTTACTAAATAAAGTAGTAAAATGCAGTTTGCCCATTCAACACAAAAATGAAACTTGATCAAAATTTCCCCTTTTTTGAGTTTGGACACAAGTGAATTTGAAAGGGTATCTTCAGAGGATAGTGGAGATTCACTGCTGCTTGTCATGTGAGGTGTTTTTGATGTGCATCTAAAATTGTTTCAAAAGGGGAAGGTGGTCAGAAAGCTGCTTTGATGTTGGCCAGTAAAATAACTGACATTCTGCTAGCAAAAAAATATTTAATATCCAGAAAACAGTGAACAAGCTTACATCTTCAGTCACTGTGTCATGAAAATTATTATTTTTTTAAATCAAAAAGTCTTTGATAACTTAAAACATTTTACATTTTTTTTTATTGATCCATCTTAGTATATTTAACACTCTCTCAACTCTTGTGATTACTGTCTAAGCAAACAGGGGCATATTCTACCAGATATAAATTCTCAGTCATTCACTGACATTGTGCTAATTTAGAATCCTCAAATGACACTTGTTTAAGGTATAGGGAGGAAGAGTACAGAAAACCAACACTGTCATTCCAAATGTATTTGGAGCCCATACCCAAGGTGGAATGAAATCAATGGGGTTTACTCATCACTAAGCACAAGTAAGAGCAATTTTAAAGCAAAATCTTGCTATGACACTGTTCTGCTCATGAAATAAAACTACAGTACTTGCTTCTGCACATCCTTGATATCATCTGAGATGCTGGATATCCTAACAATGTCTGTATTGCAAGTCATCTATCTGTTAGTTCGGTTTTATACTTGCTTTTATAATTTTTCATTTGTGGAAGGCCAGCTGGCAGTTGTGTATGTGCACAGAATGCTTACAAAGCCTTAGAAACACATCCTGAATCAAATAAAATTTTGAGAAATCAAGAGAAAAGCCAAGCAAAATGACACCTTTTATTGGCTAACTAGAAAGATTACAATATGCAAGCTTTCGAGGCAACTCAGGCCCCTTCTTCAGGCAAGATGTAATCATCTCTACATTCATAATGGCTAACACGGTACAACACCCTAGTACTACTGAGAAATCAAGCAAAGTTTTGGTAAACTTATTTTTAAGTTCACTATTGTACTAGAGTTCAATTACATGGAGCTACAAGACTTCTGGAACATTGTACACATTAACGCCATAAAATGGATAAAAAAATTTGCAAAGTCTGTCTTGCAGTCCCTAAAATCATGAAAATAGGAATCAAATTCACCCCAAAGTATGGCATCCTGAGCAAAATGTCTGGCAAAGCCCAGACTTTAGTCTGAACACAGTTCTTTAAAATTGAGGAAAATGATCAGGTTTTGCCTGTTGCCACTGACTCACATTATCATAGAGTTTGAAGAATGGAGAAAAACAAAGTGACAACACATTTAAAAAATAGAATATACGGGATGAAGGGCAGGAATGGTCCATTCTGGTCAATCCACTACCGTAAAAGCCTTCTCTCTCCTCCTTTCAAATTTGTAAAGAGCTCCCTTTGTACAGATTTGAGCACAGACCCAGCATCACCTCAGAACTTCTGACTTCAGGGATGTAGCTGATAAAATTGCCATGCGAAACTCCTATCTTTAAAAATGTACACACAAGAGAAAGGCAGGCAAGCAAGCACTTTGTGCATCTGCCGCTCGCGTATGTGGATTTCACTTTCACCAAACAACAAATCTTAATTCTTGCGGATACGCCTCTTCATTGGGAAGAAACACTACTTTTCCCTGATGGCAACACAAATTAGATGATCTACAAGTCTCCAATTTAAACAATATATTCGATCTCTTTTTGCTGTTCCGTTATTTCACCGAGTAATAACTTCTGTTTGTTTTCGCTAATGCGATCTTTACTATCATTTTTTGAGACTTTCGAATTTTAGTACTTTCATTATCTCTAACCTGCTCTGCATGTGTATCACACCAACATTTTGGAGCCTCTTTACGACGTTCTACTTTGTCTTTTACTCTTTGTCTTTTATTTCCGGCCCAGGGCATGGTTAAATCTCTTGGCACAAAGTCTCATCTTGTGGGACTTGTAAGTATCTCTCTGAAAAAATCACATCACGTCCCAGGATTTTTTTATATAATAAAGAGAAATGTGTGTTAAATGTTTTTGGTACATGTATGTTGTAATTGTAGTATCTGTTTAGTTATTTGCATTGATTTCAAATAGTTAACATTACTTACTCTCTCGGTTTTTCTTTGCTTGCAAAGTGGCATAGTCATTCATCATATAACCGCAATTGTCATGACTGTGACATTACAGGATGTGAAACTATAAATATCAAACTGCTTGCATTCTCTGTTATCCATTGGTGGGGTAAAAGTCTTTTTTGTTTACTACTGTGTAGCTTTCTATTTAAAGTAGATACTAGCGTTAGATTTTTTTTTTAATTCTGGTTTTGACCTCTCTTTTTAGTATTTTTTGAGTTTGACTTGGTTTCTTTTTGACTTTCTGGTGTTCTTCGCTTGCCTTGTGACAACAATTTTCTCACTTTATCAACTCCTAGTAATCAACTCCTAGTAATTTTTCTATGCTCAGAGTAATCCTTAATGCCCTATGAGTTATAATACAAACAATTTCTAAAAAGGTAATGTGATATGTAAATTATAAAATTAGTTCCTGTTTTAACTTGAATAAAACTGGTTTTCCTGAAGCCTTACACTCCGCGTCCTCTTTCAAGTGTAAGACAGGGACTTGCACATCACCCTCTTTTTAGCATTGGGGAGGGTCACATAGATCTCACAAAGTAAATAAAAAGACTACAACAGAGGTTCAATGTTTTGAATAAAATACAGTGCTTCCAGGTTGATACACAGCAAAGAGTAATAGATGCACTTGACAATGTTGGAAGACAAAGTGCAACTTACTGTACTGAATTTCTTCTTAATATTTATATTTGTTTTAATATTTAAGTTTCACCCAAAGTAATTCAGAAATAATCTAATCTTAAGTGCATATGTTGCCTTTAAAAATGATTAATTTGTCAAAAGCATTTCACTGTTTACTATACCACAGTTTATACTCTCAGTATTTTTCTTTTATATTTTGCCTATCACACAGTATACAGTTAAACAGAATTCAACATTGTAGTGTCAGAATAAAAGGAGTAATGTAGACATCCAAAACACTATGTTCATTCACTAGACACACATAGGTTAAGTAAAGATAATAAAAAATAATATTTTAAATGTTATAGATTACGGGTAGAAAACTGAAAACTGCATTGAAAGGACATGGCAGATTGTAGGCATTGTGATGCGAGAGTCTCAAAGCTAAGATCCAGACCTAGAACATGATTTGCAGTGCCAGTTCAGTAAGCAAAACAGCAAGGAGACCAGTACATCTGCATCTCCACACAATGAGGTTCGCCCATCCTGTACTGAATGACAGCACAGCACTTAATATCCCAGTTGTGCCACCTGCCAGTGCAACATCCCTGCTGTGCCATCTGACAACACAGTACTCTTAAACCCTTCTGATGTGCCCTTGTCACTAGCTACATGACTGAAGTGGGAGGGAAGACATCACCACCATTTTGATGAGTTTGGGTGCCATTGCAAAGAGTTGGAAGTGGCCGCCAGAGACAGCAACTTTGAAGGGAGGGCTATGCAACGACACTGGACAAGTTACATTAGCCAGGGATGAGTCACCAAAAGAATGAGTTGGCATTATGTCATCAACAGCAGGAGCACGTATAAAAACGTCAACTCGGCACAGTTGCACATGAATTTTCCAACTAATGTGCCAAAAGGCAAGCAGTCCTTGTAAGTATAGCAAGCTACCTCAAAGAGCCACGTAAAGAGCAGAGAATCCATCCATTGTGGTGCTCAGTACCGATGCTACAATATTTTAAAATTAGCAGATATTTGTAGCATTTCACAGTTTTGGCAGCAGGCTAAGAAGCTGGACTTTTAAACCTGCTATGTGAAATTGAATAATTTCATCTTCCTATACCCAGACCTATGGATCTCTTTATACCCCATCAAAGTAAACTGTGGGTAGGAAAGTTAAAAGCCTCAAATAGTTATAGTGCACATACCAGAAAAAGCAGTGCATCATTGTCATCAAAATAATAGTCATTTGAATAATTCAGTCTTGGTGTGCAAGAAGTCAAGAGTGGCTTTATTGGCCAGGTGATAAACAATTATATCCAGCTTTAACCAATATTTCCTAGCAAAGTAGTGCACATCCAATGAAAGTTCAATGTGCTTCCACCACATCATCTTTGAACTTTACTCTGTTCATGTTTGCCAATCAGCTATGAATAATTTATTGTATTTTTTTTAAATGGCACCTTGTAGAACAAGCTTAATCTTTGCAAGCATTTAACTATTTTCCCTATTAGTATAACATGTTTATAAATGATTTAATTGTATTTTTATGGCAGTGATACAAAAAAGATGTAAAGAATGAATCTATTTTAAATATCAGATTATGTATTCTGAATGATGCCTACCAGGCACTGTTGAACAAATGCTGCAAGACACAACGAGGCAATAATTGGTAGATAAAAACCTTGCACTTTATCACTTGTTAATTAAAACTTGTTTATCTGTCATAATAGAGAAATATGTACACAGACACTGGAAACTACTACAGTACCTGTCTTAACACAGAGTCTGTAAAATCTCATTCTAACAGCTGGATACTCAGATACTGTGGAAATGAAATCCAGATGTTAGATTTGAAACAGAATTGAGAAATCACCAGTTTAAAAAAATGTATAACATTTAACAGCAAAAGATAACAAGATGCATCTCTCTCTCATCTAAAATTGTCCAAAATGTTTCCAGGGCAAGATCCAACCTGCGAACACTGCAATCAAGTTCCGGCCTCACTGGGCCACATGTTTTGGATGTGCACCAAATTAACATAATTTTGGATGAAAATCTTTAATTGCCTTTCAGACAGCCTTGGTGTCACAATCCCTCCTGACCCACTAACAGCTGTGTTTGGTATACTCCCAGATGGACTTAAAGTGGAGAAGGACAAACAAACTGTAATAGCCTTTACTGCACTATTAGCACACAGACTTATCTTGCTCAACTGGAAGAATCCCAAGTCTCCTATTCTAAGTCAGTAGGTAACTGATGTTATATACTATTTGAAACTGGAACAAATCAAATTCGCACTTAGACAATCTGTACAAAACTTTTTCAAAACCTGGCAGGATCTAATCAATAACATTTTAGAATAAGCATTTAAATTGAGGAAGCAGGTTCTCTCCCCTCTTTTACTCCATTCATCTTTATTCATTTATTAATTTATCTATTTACTTATTTTTACTAGCTTTACTCTGCTGGCATAGCTCTCTTTCTCAGGGGCAGGGGTTGATTTGTTTTGAACTTTTGTTTTTTTTGTAAAACTTGAGTTATTTTAATAAAATCAATAAAATTAAAAAAAGATAACAGTATCAAACAAAATTGGGGACAGACATGGGTAAACTGTTCTCAAATGGCAACTTGATAATAAGATCAAATCTCGTACGTGGTATGTCTTGCATATCACCTTTTATAATGTTGGGAGTATGACACTATATAGAATATCTGACCCCTTTGCAGTTAAAGGAGCTTTATATGAATTAGCATGGGCCCTAGTTGTGTGATTATGTTGGATGATATTATCCATTCAGTAAATGATATAATATACCATTTGTTGAAATATTTTGGTTGAAGACTTGAAATCATTTAATGTCAAAAATTTGCAATAGTAGAGGAAATCATGAAGGAGGTAAATAATGTAACTTCTGATATTGCAACAGTTTAACAGTCACCTTGTCTCCTTATTCCAAAATTGGTTGAAATGTGTATAGTTTTTTTTTATTTACATTTGCTACTATTTTTTTGTATGTTTGTTTTCCGGGTCAGATTGTTTATTAGTATATCACTAAGATCCAGTATTAAAAAACAGGGAGTGTACTCTATATACAACGCTAATGATTTTTGCAGGCTGAAAGTAAATTTTAAGTAAACTGAACTTTGCAAAAGTATTTGTTTCATTCAGTACCATATTTTTCTTGGTAAATATTCATTTCATAAATGAGTCATAAAATTTGCATTTATGCTTGTCTAAAATTCATATTTATGGTAATATTGGTTATATTTAATTAATTTCTAAGCATCTAACTCTGAGAGCAGTGGATTTCAAGGCTAGTCCTGGGGATATCCAGTGGCTGCAGATTTTAGTTCCAGTCAAGTTCTGCTTTTAATTAAACTCCACTTTCATTCAAGCCATTTTCCTTTTTCTATGTCGTGGTGTAAGAAATCAAAAACTCTGAGTTTGCAAAAATTTAATTGAAATTTAGTAATCATTTGTGCATGATTTTTATCTTGGTTTTTAAAATTTTCATTATCATGACTTTCATTCTGCTTTTCCAGGTGTTGTGGTTCTTTAAACTGTTACTTACTCATGAGCACACTAATGTGTGTGACACACAAGAAATTGCATCCTTTAATTGTTCAGTTTCATTTGCCCTATTGTTTGCTCCATTCAGTGTTAATTGTCATTATCGGGTATAATTTAAGAGGGCAAATTCTACAGAAAAAAGCAACCAAGACAATCAAGTGTTAAACATTTAAAGCTATAGCTAAAACACATTTTTCAGCTTCTTATTAATTTAACATAATCTACATTTCTAAGATTTAAGAAAAAACAGCTAATTAAAAAGTGAGGTCAATGAGACTCAGATTAACAAAAACCTGCAACCATAGGCGGCTCTCAGGACTGAACTTGAAAACCACTTACTTAGAGATATTTGTACTCGTGTATTTTCTGAACACGTGTATCCATTAACAGATTAAAAAAACGCTCCTGTGACAATTTGAACATTATGCAGCAAAAATATAAATGTCTGGATGTGAATTATGAAAGTTTTAACACCAGACCACACTTGTATATATCTGAATTCTCTCTCACTAGGCTAAATTATATTTTCAAATCAATCTGTCAAGCATTTATGTGGAAATAAGTGGATCACTCAGAGAAAAACCTTAATGATGTTTGTGAGATTTGACAGCTTCACACAGCCAGTGGTCAAGCCTTAATTATACTTTAGATTATTGAACCAGTAAGCTACACATTTCAACCAGACATTTTCAAATCCTCAACAGTTTTCTTTATACAAATAAAGCTTGTCTTTGCCATCTGCTTTATCCCTGTCTATCAATGATGAAAAGTGTTCACTTCCTTGCTTTCAGCTTCACATTTAGAAGTTTATTTAGAAGTTATATTTCTCTACAGAAGTGCAACTATAAGCAGCATGCACAGTATAGTTGTACTGGGGCCCATGATGACTGCAAGGTGGTGGTTGTTTTGCATGGCTTTATTATTAATATCCTTGCTTAACTGACATAAAAAATTGACATCAAAAAACATTAATGGTATCATACCCACAATTCCATAAAGCTTATCTGTGAATACCTTTTAAATAGCTTATACAGTATGCTTGACGTAGCTCATGGACAGCAGTCATTTTTAATTGACTTTTCTTTCTGCTGCTCTTTTTGTTGTTCAGCCTCAGTGTATGTGTATATATCAATGATTACATTCTAGTTTGAGTTATGATAGTCTTTACTAGGACACATCACTGTTATACTTTATAGTATGGCTTAGTTTGCTCATTTCTACATGGTCATCTGTTTTTATATGCTGCACAGTCTGGTTATAATTAGTAAATGTGATTTACTGTATTAAGTAGACTTAGAAGATTTAGTTCATTTGTTATTGTTTACCCATGGTTTCCTTTCATGTCTGTGTTTTATTGATTATGTTTCACTCACTTTTTTTTTTCTTCAAATGCTTTTGTCTGTGAACATACTAGCAGTTAGTTCTGTGTTTAGGATGTTGCTGAGGCATGTGAACTTGTGCACTTTTTCTGCCATTTAATGCATGTTTTAAGTAGATAAACTGCTCTTATGATCAGGGTTACAATAGTGAGGTTTTGTAATATCACTGAGGTTTGGAAATGTGGACATCATAATTCTGTGTCTGCGGTGGGCTGGCGCCCTGCCCAGGGTTTGTTTCCTGCCTTGCGCCCTGTGTTAGCTGGGATTGGCTCCAGCAGACCCCCGTGACCCTGTAGTTAGGATGTTGTGGGTTGGATAATGAATGGATAATTCTGTGTTCTGGGAAAATTGTTCTGTTTTCTTCACTTTCCTATGCTCTTCTCCTACGCTGCTCTCCACTTACAGCGTCTGCTCCAGCATAATCTAGCTGAAGAGAGAAAAAAAAAGCTTTGAGTAGGAATGTTTTTTTAATTTCCAGATGGGCTTCTCTAAACCTGTTGTAAGCATCTGACCATTAAATTCTAGCTTCGGTGCAGTTCTTCATTTTAGTTTTAAAAGTGGTATTTTTTTTTTTTTTGCTTAGGGGTAGTTATTGAATATTTTACTGCTTATTAATTGAATGCAGGTTTAGTATCCCAAATCAGAAATGACTGGGACCAGAAAAAATTTTATTTTTGGATTTTGAAATATTTGTGTATTCATAAAGCGATCTTGAGGGCACCATCTAAATGACGACTACAATATAGTAATTCATAACACCAAGCGGTTGTTATAACATGCATTGGCGTGAAAAGCATTAAGTGATGAATATGATGTACAGACTCAATTGTAGTTTCCTTTTAAGAGTGGTAATGTTACATATTTGCACTGAAAAACTTTATTTTTTCATCCGTTTATATCAGCTACTTGTTGTCACTTCTCAGATAACAGAGCAAGAGGTGGTGAATATCTCAGACAACTTTCACTCCATCATGCCCGTTCTGTTGGAAATCATTTACCGACTGATGAGGCACTACATTCACTTTTCATATGGTGTGGAAGTACATACATAAAACCTAATATATTTGCAAACATAAAAATGGCTTTTGTAGATATGTCCGGTTTTCCTTATACAATTGGAGCAATCTACTGCACTTATATTATTACAATAAAAAAATCATTGACTGTGTTTCACTGTTTGGCAGCACTCAATGTTTCATGGGGTACTGCGCTCCTAATGGCCGATCATGTGTTGTTTCCTCATGGAACTCAAGGATTTGTGGGACAAGGATTATTGATAGTGTGTAGTGGCTTGGTAGCTGTCTAAACTTCATGGGGGATACCCCCCAAGTCACACTCTAAAAGGATAAATCCATTTTCAATCTGCACATATTGTTCAATATAAACAAACCTCCTATGATGAATGAAAACTTTGGACGGCGTTTTCCCTTGCCCGGACATGGGTCACTGGGGCCCCCCTCTGGAGCCAGGCCTGGAGGTGGGGCTCGATGGCGAGCACCTGGTGGCCGGTCCTGCACCCATGGGGCTCAGCCGGGCACAGCCCAAAGAGGCAACGTGGGTCCCCCTTCCCATGGACTCACCACCTATGGGAGGTGACCGAACACCGAACAGCAGTTCAGAGTACCCACCCTTTTTGGAGTCCCTGGAGGGGGTGCTAGATGGCATACCTTCTGGGGACTCCCTCATTCTGCTGGGAGACTTCAATGCTCACGTGGGCAATGACAGTGAGACCTGGAAGGGCGTGATTGGGAGGAATGGCCCCCCGATCTGAACCCGAGCGGTGTTTCTGTGCTCGTCACGGATTGTCCATAACGAACACCATGTTCAAGCATAGGGGTGTTCATATGTGCACTTGGCACCAGGACACCCTAGGCCTCAGTTCGATGATCGACTTTGTGGTCGTGTCATCGGACTTGCGGCCACATGTCTTGGACACTCGGGTTATGAGAGGGCCGGAGCTGTCAACTGATCACCACCTGGTGGTGAGTTGGCTTCGATGGTGGTGGAGGATACCGGTCAGGCCTGGTAGGCCCAAACGTGTTGTGAGGGTCTGCTGGGAACGTCTGGCAGAGCCCCCTGTCAGAAGTAGCTTCAACTCCCACCTCCGGCAGAACATCCCGAGGGAGGTGGGGGACATTGAGTCCGAATGGGCCATGTTCCGTGCCTCTATTGTTGAGGCAGCTGACCGGAGCTGTGGCCGTAAGGTGGTCGGTGCCTGTCGTGGCGGCAATCCCCGAACCCGTTGGTGGACACCGGCGGTGAGGGATGCCGTCAAGCTGAAGGAGTCCTACAGGACCCTTTTGTCCTGTGGGACTCTGGAGGCAGCTGATAGGTACCGGCAGGCCAAGCGGAATGCAGCTTTGGTGGTTGCTGAGGCAAAAACTCGGACATGGGAGGAGTTTGGGGAGGCCATGGAGAACGACTTTCGGACAGCTTCAAGGAGATTCTGGTCCACCATCCGGCGTCTCAGGAAGGGGAAGCAGTGCGGTGTCAACACTGTATATGGTGGGGATGGTGCGCTGCTGACCTCGTCTCGGGATGTTGTGGGTCGGTGGGGGGAGTACTTCGAAGACCTCCTCAATCCCACTAACATGCCTTCCAATGAGGAAGCAGAGCCTGGGGACTCAGAGGTGGGCTCCCCCATCTCTGGGACTGAGGTCACCTAGGTGGTCAAAAAACTCCTTGGTGGCATGGCCCCGGGGGTGGATGAGATACGCCCGGAGTTCCTCAAGGCTCTGGATGTTGTAGGACTGTCTTGGTTGACACACCTCTGCAACATCGCATGGACATCAGGGACAGTGCCTCTGGATTGGCAGACCGGGGTGGTAGTCCCCCTCTTTAAGAAGGGGGATTGGAGGGTGTATTCCAACTACAGAGGGATCACACTCCTCAGTCTCCCTGGAAAAGTCTATTCGGGGGTCCTGGAGAGGAGGGTTCGTCAGATAGTCGAGCCTCAGATTCAGGAGGAACAGTGTGGTTTTCGTCCTGGTCACGGAACAGTGGACCAGCTCTACACCCTTAGTAGGTCCTGGAGGGTGCATGGGAGTTTGCCCAACCAGTCTACATGTGTTTTGTGGACTTGGAAAAGGCGTTCGACCGTGTCCCTCGGAGAATCCTGTGGGGGATACTTCGAGAGTATGGGGTACCGGACCCCCTGATAAGGGCTGTTCGGTCCCTGTACGATCGGTGCCAGAACTTGGTCCACATTGCCGGCAGTAAGTCGAACCCGTTTCCAGTGAGAGTTGGACTCCACCAGGGCTGCCCTTTGTCACCGATTCTGTTCATAACTTTTATAATAATAATTCTTTGCATTTATATAGCGCTTTTCTCACTACTCAAAGCGCTCAGCAATTGCTGGTTAAGGGCCTTGCTGAAGGGCCCAACAGAGCAGAGTCCCATTTGGCATTTACGGGAATCGAACCGGCAACCTTCTGATAGCCAGTGCATATCCCTAGCCTCAGAGCCACCACTCCATCCTTTTATGGACAGAATTTCTAGGCGCAGCCAGGTCGTTGAGGGGGTCCGGTTTGGTGGACTCAGGATTGGGTCACTGCTTTTTGCAGATGATGTTGTCCTGTTTGCTTCATCAGGCCATGATCTTCAGCTCTGTCTGGATCGGTTCACAGCTGAGTGTGAAGTGGCTGGGATGGGAATCAGCACCTTCAAATCCGAGACCATGGTCCTCAGCCGGAAAAGGGTGGAGTGCCCTCTCAGGGTTGGTAGTGAGATCCTGCCCCAAGTGGAGGAGTTCAAGTATCTCAGGGTCTTGTTCACGAGTGAGGGAAGAATGGAGCGTGAGATCGACAGGCGGATCGGTGCGGCATCCGCAGTAATGCGGGCTCTGCATCGGTCTGTCGTGGTGAAAAAGGAGCTGAGCCACAAGGCAAAGCTCTCAATTTACCAGTCAATCTATGTTCCTACCCTCACCTATGGTCATGAGCTATGGGTAGTGACCGAAAGAACGAGATCGCGAATACAAGTGGCTGAAATGAGTTTCCTCCGCAGGGTGTCTGGGCTTTCCCTTAAAGACAGGGTGAGAAGCTCAGTCATCCGGGAGGGGCTCAGAGTAGAGCCGCTGCTCCTCCGCATCGAGAGGAGTCAGATGAGGTGGCTCGGGCATCTGATCAGGATGCCTCCTGGACGCCTCCCTGGTGAGGTGTTCCAGGCACGTCTAACCAGGAGGAGGCCCCGGGGAAGACCCAAGACACGCTGGAGGGACTATGTCTCTCGGCTGGCCTGGGAATGCCTTGGGATTCTCCCAGAAGAGCTAGAAGAAGTGGCCGGGGAGAGGGAAGTCTGGGCATCTCTGCTCAAGCTGCTGCCCCCGCGACCCGACCTCGGATAAGCGGAAGAGGATGGATGGATGGATGGACATATTGTTCAAATCCACTTATTGGTGTACACATTGTAACAATCTAATCCAAGGAAAGTTTTATTAAAGAGATCCCGGTGTGGAATTTTCCACTTGTGCTGTCATGTTGATTCTTAATGTTTTGCTTTCTGGAGAATTTCGGATTGTGGATGCTCAACCTGTACTATGTTTTAAAATAACTGAAATCAGATGGAAATAGCACCCCCTAGTGGGCACAGTTTATTTTCTTTTCTTTGTGATTTAGTTTAGTTATATTTATTACTGTTAGTCTTTGCAATTCTTTTTCAGTTTTCCTATTATATCAACTTGTTTTATTTACTGTACTGTGTCACTTCAGTGTTAACCCTAAGGGGTTGGGGCCTCCTGTTGCTGCAGTTGAGTGGGCTGCGAGTTAGCCTTATTCTTGAGCATGGGAAAGTGCTATGTACATGAAATGTTGTTGTTGTTATTATTATTATTAAAAACATTGAATTCTTGTATTTGGCTACTCATTTTAGATTTTGCCCTCCCTTTTTTGGAGTTAAATAACATTTTTGTATTTTGCTCACTTTTGAGTTGGTTCTTTTGAGGCAAGATTTTGCTAATACCTTATTTTTGAAATTGTTTGTTTTTTGAACCTTTTATGTCAGACTTTTAATTTCTCAGAAATAACACTTGATTCTTTGAGCAAGAGATTTTCTATTGTTCCCCTCCCTCATTTTTGAAGTTATAGGGTTTGACTTCATAACAGACTTATTATAGGCTGAAATTTGAGTATTTCACTCACATGTTTGTAAATAAAGTTAGTTGCAAACATTTTTAGGAGAGAAAATATATGCCTTTCATTTAAAGTTACATGTATACTTTTGAACAAGGTGAGACTATCATTGACTCAATGAACAATGCCTTATTCACGATATATGCTTAATGTTGCATACTCTGTTTCAAGGCTATTCTATTGGTATTAGTTACAACACAAGATGAAACCCAGGACAATGCACCAGTACATATAAGGGTCCACTCTTGCACACACCCATGCACACTCTTTTATGAGGCCAAGTTAGAATTGACAGTTAATCTAACATGCATTTCTTTAGTAATGAAAACCTGCACAGGCACACAGAGAAAATAAAAATTCCATAAGATAATACTTACCACTCTTCAACCTTGATACCTATAATGCTTTATTCTAGGGTTGGGCAATATGGATTTAAAGACATGAGTGTACACTTTTTCTAAAACCTGATATATTTTATCACAATGTAAAATATTAGTAAAGGAAAGTTTTTTGCTTGCAAAATTTAACAACTTCATGAACAGCTGTACTTCAAAGAAATATCTTACTTTCTTTTTTTTCTTTTATGTCTCAGGTTATTACTTATTGCATTCAACACCTTGAATGCATTGCTGGTGTCTGTGTCTGCTAGACAGTAAATTTTGCTCTCTCTCTCTAGCTCTGTCTTTTTGACTTTTTATATAAGGAAAGACATGACACTTGATTCATTACTGCACAGTTCAGACATAATACATATACAAGCATATATTATCCACACTTTGTTTTATGGATTTACATTATTTGTAATGATTCCAAATTAAGTATTTGCATATACATGCTTTTTCTTGTTTGTAACAGTTGGTAAGATGCATGTGGGTATTTATAACAATTATCACCATACTAAGTACTTAATTTACGGTTTTGAATTCAGTGTTCTTAAACATTTAAATCCTTATTTCTTTATGGTATTGATAGGTACCTTACACGATGGACACCAGGGAAGAATCTGTAAGAGTGCACTTAAACCTGTATGGGTGGTGATATTTCATTGGAAATACCCTAAAATTGACTTTCACTTTCAGTCCCAATAAACTGAAAAATAACATCTTATTAAAAAATTGGCTTCATAAATTCATATTAATTAATATTTCATTAATCTATCACTAACTTCTGCTCACAAAGTATAATTGTTAAATGTTTGACTTTCTGCAATAATCGTAACAGATTTCCTCTTCATATGCACCTCACCACCAGGAAACAATCTTAGAAAAAGCAGTGGGAAGTTGGTGGGTTTTATTTAACTTTCAAAAGATGTGGCAAATCAATGGCAAAGCTTCATGATGTTGGCTTTTGCATATTGATTTTTCTTAAATATCAAATCTTCTTTAATAACTCTGTATTGCAGAGGTCACGACCACAGATTCCATGTTCACAAGTATCTTATGTCAAAAAAGAAATGCATACATTAAACACTTTGTTTTTTTACTTTACATGTACTGTATATCAAAAGGCATGGCTGTTTTCTGAGTGTTCTCAAAATATTAATTCATTTTTGTGTGGCTTTTTAAATCGAAATTTGTTTTTTACTATTTCATATACAGGAATAACATTAGTGTTCAAGCCAAGTTAAAATTTATTGTCATGCGCATAGTACATGCTGTATATTGCACAACTTTTTGTATATTGTTCAATTATACTATACTTCAGAACGGTTGACAATAACACAGTACCAACAAAGACAAATGTACACACAAAGATTGCTAATGTTTTTGTTTTCATTTTACCAATTGTTTTTTAATAATTTTTTAGAAGTCCTGTAAGAGAGAGTATTGAGATTAATTAGAAACATTCTCCATATTGTGAATTTGGTAGTCTTTCGTATTAGGTAGCTTTAGTTTAAAAACACTTTACACACATTTGTATAGCAAAGAATCGGGAAGGCTGAATCACTCCTTCTTTTTTACTTATTGTTATAAAGTTATTTGCAATTTTTTTCATATTATTTAAATTTTAAAAAGGGTGATCATGTCATGCCCCTGCGGCATCATAACTTCATGATGGTTGGCTGTACAGAAGAGTCAGTGCCTTCCTTCGCCTTCTGTCTTGACTTGTGCTTAGCAGACTAAGTCTCCAACATGCCACTATACCCTAGGACACCCTAGCATATGCTTTCTTTTCTAACCAGCATGTAAACTTGCTCAGTGGAAATCAGCTTCATCAAACAAGATTCTCACCAACTTTCTGTTGCATTTATTCTCAAAGCCTAGATGCATCTCTATTCTCCTTTTTTCTTAGTATCCAGGCCTAGTAGCCATACGTTGCTACTAGCTAGACAAAGGCTTTCATCAAGTGCAGGTTTCTGGTGGTGCTGACTGACTTTTCAACTTTAACCATCACTGCCTTGCCCTTGGCCAGCCTTGCCTTTACTTCACTGATGCAATTAGAATTATTTGTTGCTGTACTCCCCAAATATATGAGAGCCCATCTGCTCCATCTACCATGATCTCACCTACCTCCTCAGTGTATGTCATTACTTTAATTTGTGTTGCGTTGATCTGCATGTTATACTCTTTTTGCAGCCCTCAACTTGGCACACCATGTCAGTGATGTAGACTATAGAACTGTCATCAGCATACCTGAGATTATTGAAGGTCTTCCCACCAATCCTGACTCCTCCAGAAAATCTTTGTAGTGCTTTCCATGTTATTTGTTCTGCTAGGACAAATTTCTCAACGTTTTGCTAGAGCTGGTCATGCTGGACCATGTCAAATGCCTTTTTGATGTCAATGAAACAGTAATACAGTGATTGGTTATTTTCTCTTACTTTCTCCAAGATGATTCGGAGATTTGCTGTCAGGTAATATGTGCCTCTACATGGCCTAAATCCAGTTTGTTCTTGGGCAGTCTCTCCTTCAAGCTTGGATTGCATTCACTGTAGGATCACTTGCAACATGATCTTGCTAGCATGTGAGACCAGAGCAGTAGTCCAGTAATTACTATACTGGAGCAAGTCACCTTTCTTTGAGAGAAGAATAACGACTGATTGTGTCCACTCTTACAACCAGATCCCTGTCTCCCCTACTTCCTTGAAATCCTCACTCAGCTTCAAAAGATACAGTATGTTCTTCCTTCACCATCCTTAAATGATTGTTCATCTTGGTTTACACTTTGTGTTTGTGGTATGTGAAAGTATGTGTGAGAATTTAGTGGCTTGATCATTTTTGGACTTATTTCTGCTTCAAGTTAAATCCTGATAAATCATCTAACATTCTATAATTAATAATGCATGTTTAATCTGCTGCTCATTTTAAAGTATATGTGTGAGATGTTTATTTAATAAAATATAATACTACTTTTTAAAAATAAACCAAAATGTATATTTTTTTTATAGTTTGAGAATCAGATTTATATTTGTAACAGTTTCGGTAACCATTGGTCACACTGTCTCAGTTGTCCATATGAACAGAGGTTGGTACTGATCTTGTCAGTAAACATGATCTTCTGCCCCTGGTTTATAATGATCAATCTTGTTTTATCCAGAAAACCAATTTGAGATGAATTTTCAGTCAGTAGCATGTAAGAGCACAGAGGCCAGAGCAGTATTCCCCCTGTGGAAGCTAAGATAAGCAACTCGATCAAGATTCAATCTTGTAAACCATCAATCATTCAATGTACCTTTGTGGATTTTGCATAATTGGAAAGCAGAGATTTCACCTAGTTCTTTTTGCATTCATAAAAAGGAAAAAAAGTTAACTGCTAAAATGGTATTTGGTCAGAGGTTCACCATGGATCAAGAATATACTGGCAGGCATGGTGGTAATGCCCCAGAGTTTGTTTTGTATTCAGCAGACTCAGTGGTACACATTTTTAATATTAGTTTTAGGAAAGTGAAAATCCAAGTAAAAAGAAAATATTGTGTCCAGTGTTCTTACTAATTGGTACTAATTTAAAGGAAAATATAACTTTAAACTTGTGACGAATTCAAATTATAAAAGTGTTTTAATTCCAGAGACATTTGAAATAGAAAATAATAATTCTCATTGAGCAGTTATTTATATGTATACTGTAATTATGTACACAGTTAAATACACAAATAAAGTTGACTTTAGAAACCCATCTAAAGTGTTATTGATCAGCACAAATGCTCATGACTAGTATGATCAATATGAAGTAGATCTTTGCTTGTGAATAAAAATTATTGCACTTAATTTTTCATTTTTATTTAAAAAGATGTTAATAGTCAAAAGCTAATGTTCTTGTCTTACAAGTATCTCTGCTAGCATCAGAAACATGACTGAGCTTTTCTTCTAATAAAATAAACACCTCACAGACAAGTTGAGTCAGTAACATAAAGAAATACTATTATTGCATGAATATTGTATTTTCACAGTGCATTTCAAAGTTCTCTATTAACCAATCAATTTTCTGAGTCCATTTTCTTAGGTTCAGAAATGCAGGAAGCAAACTCTTATTCTGTCTGTGTTGAATGCAAGAGAGTAACCAACTTTGGACAGATTACCAGTTCATCACAGGTTGTGTGCAAATAGAAAAATAAGTAATAAATGTAATATTTTTACTAATCTTTGTTTTTCTTAATTATTAAGAAAATTTTTATTGAAAAGTTCATTTAGCCCATCACAGCTCTTCAGTCCTGTTCACCTGATTTGTCCAAAATAATTCAGAGTCTTGATGTTTTCAAGGTTTACTGGTGTTGATTGGGTATTTAGAAATAGCAAAGATGTACAGATACTGCCATTTTCAGAGGTGGGTGTTAGATGATGGGAATAAAGGCACTAGTGCATTTGAATTGATTCCATTAAACAGTATTAAATAATAATAATTCTTTACATTTATATAGCACTTTTCTCACTTGTCAAAGTGCTTTTCATAGAGAGTGGGGAGCCACTTCAACCACCACTAAAGTGCAGCATCCACCTGGATGATGTGGTGGCAGCCATTTTGTGCCAGTACGCTCACCTCACTTTAGGTATAAGGTAGCATAGGGATAAGAAAGAGTTAGTCAAATAGAGACCAGTGATGATTAGGGGTCAAGAATGACTAGGCCTTGGTGGGCAATTTAGCCAGGACTTTGGGTTATACCCTACTCATTACGAAGGATGCGTAGGGATCTTTAATTACAACAGAGTCAATCATGGTTTTATGTCTTATCCAAAGGATGGCGCCATTTTTAAAGCAGTGTCCCCATCACTTGAGAACTGGGATCCATGTTCGGACCACATGGTAAGTGCCCCCTTTTGGAATCTCGAACACCTCTTCCTGCTCCAACTCGAGCTTTCCCCAGTTGTTCTTTCATCCAAGTACTGGCTGTGCCTGATCATGCTTAGCTTCTGGTGCATTTATATTTTAAAATGTTTTTTATGTAAGAAAAAAGTAGTGTTTTATTACACACTGAAGATGACCAACAGTAACCTATAAAACAGTATTTCTCAACTGGTGTGTCTGTGTGACCTTGATGTCCCCCTTGATACAGGAGCAATTGTTAGAATGGGGAATCAAGCAATCACTGTGACCCACTTGCGAATCACTTTGCGACCTACTGTCATACCCACTGATGGCAGACTGCGACTCAACCATGACCCAGAAACATTGCTATATAATATCTAGAAGTATAAGGTGCTTTTCAATTTAAACAAACAGTATAAAATTATACTTAATGACAGATAGTGTAAGGAAGAAAGGCTCACAATGAGGCTCTTGGGCCAATCAGCATTGGACCGAATATATTGAAGTTTGCTATTTTTCAGCATAGAACTCCAAAAAGCTGTTGATCTGCATAGGCAAGAGCTGTACAGCTAAAAAGGATCTTTGTACAACAGTGTGTTTGTGTGTGTGTGTGTGTGTGCAGTGCATTGTGTGCCTAAGTTACCTGAATGAGATATTAGTTGCATGTAAAAAATGGAACAAATAATTTTTAATAGGAATTAGCCATTTTATCTAAATTGGGGCTGGTTATATGGAATTGTCTCTGGAAATATGAAAAATCTGTTCACCCTAAGTCTTAATGCATATTCATTCTCCTTGTTGTGTTCGTCTTAAATATCGTTTATGTTAACAGATAGATTTTTGTAGAGCCAAAAAAGTACTATTGGTGCTAGAAGTTATTGAATACGAAGATGTTTATTGCTTATCTGCTGTTTGATCACAGTGCACACCGCACTGTTTCAGGCAGCCAGTTTTTCTTGCTAATGTTTTAATTACAGTATTAGTAACGACGAGTCATAATTCACCATTTTAAGACTTGTGACCACTGAAGAGCAAGTGGAATAAAACATAAAGTGTCTTTGGAACAGTATTAAAATTGATACGGATAAAGAAAAGATTGTTATTGATTAGATCCAGCAGTGAATGCAATGATGCCTGAACAAGCTGGATGACAAATGAGCCAGATCCCTGTTCGATGACAGCATTTGAGAAGAAAACCAGGTAGAGTCATGATTAAGCATGCCAGTCTGCTATTAAAATCAAACAAGACAATCAATGACAGACTGAAAAATCTAATAAATCCAAAAAGCCATGCTGAATGATTGTATCCTATGCTGTAACCTATAACTAGTTCAAAAGTGACCTTTGTTTTTATATCTTTTAAGTAACCTGCAATCAGATTTAAACTCTGCTAGTCATAAAGGTCTGTTTTTGTATGGTGTAATGCATTCAAAGAATTTTACCTTTAAATTATTTCAAAACAGAGTAGATACACTATTTTCTTATAGTTGACTGACATTTTTGCAGAACCTCTGACCTTAATTATCCTTAACTACCTGTCTGCCTTTAGTGTGCAGAGGTCAAGGAAAGGCAAGATTTTCATTTTAAAGAGTGCTGTGTCTTGAAAGCTGCACATTAATATATTAGACAGAGTATTTTTAAGCAGTTTGCTTATGGTAAGGAGTCAACTCTGAATGGGGCACCTGTTACTTATAGAACAAGCTGAACAATATCAATCAACTTAGGTTTGGAAATCCATCAAACTACATATCTCTAGAAAGTATGGGGAAATTAGGATAATAAAATAACTCATTCAACATAACATAAAAACGGCATAGGCTAGGGCTGTCTCGGCCCAGAATCTAGGACAGTAGGATTCTATGCAGCAAATATATAGCCAGCACCCTTGCTCTTCATGACACAGCCCTTCTGTTTTCTTTCTTCTTAAGTGAAAATGTAATATATTCATTATGCCTGCCAATTCATCTTTGCGTACATTATATTGTTAAATATTGTTGTTTTGTCACCTGTGACTATTTTTTAAAGGACTTGTTAACGTATATTTTGAATGCACTTGGATATTTTAACAAAATTAATTTTCCTCATTTTTTTTTTGGTTTGGCAGAGAGATGGCTCTGAGGCTAGGGATCTGCACTGGCAATCGGAAGGTTGCCGGTTCAAATCCCGTAAAATGCCAAAAGGAACTCTGCTTTGTTGGGCCCATGAGCAAGGCCCTTAACCTTAACAATTGCTAAGCGCTTTGAGTATTGAGAAAAGCACTATATAAATGCAAAAAATTATTATTATTATTAATAGTGCCACCCACCTTGAGATTGGCTGTGCAGCTTTCCTGCTTCGTAGATGTCTAACAGCATCCAGGTTCTAAGAGAGCTTTAAAGATTTATCCAGCTTGTTTATATATGATGCCCAGAGCTGTGATATTTGTTTTATGTTTTTAATTACATCATAATTTCAGTTAGATTTTAAATGAGAAAATTATCTTGCAGGATCCTTTAAATATGCAAATTATTCAGTAATTTTGGTTTAAACTGCTTTGTTTATTTCAGCAATAAAATTGTGAACTTAAGTGTTTGATGGGCTAGCATCTTATTAGTCTTATTACCTTCATGCTCATAAGAAGAATGACGCAATTTAAGTAATAGTTTTTCCTTTTTTCTTATGACAAGAAAAAATTCAATTTGCAAGCACTCATTGTTATCTTAGAGATAAGACTGACTAGTTAATTCTGCTCCCTTCTGTTTGTAGTTATTTGCTTGAGTGAAACATGAGATTGTTTATTTTTTGTCTAATACATCAGTATATTAATAGAAAAGATCAAATTTCAGAATTTTCAAAACTCCTGTTTTAGGTATATAACATAGATATTTCAGTATTTCATTACAATATGTCATATTAAGTAAAAAAACACTTTTCAGATGAATTTCTGATTACTTTGTAGGAATAAGGATAACAAACTAGTTCTAATTATCAAAAACATAAGTTAATTAAACCAAATTGATTAACAGAAAAAGAAATCGCACAAGCTGGTTTCTAACTGGGTAAAGCACAACCAAGTTCAAAGGTTTGAGGGTATGGCAGATGTGACAGTTTAACCATCACATGATCAATTCTTACAAAATGCAAAAATTAAATGAGCATTACAACAGGGCAAAAGGTTGGCATCCTGGATCAGCAAGGTCTTACCCAAATAAATAAAATAAAATAAAACAGGAGTTTCAAAGTGTACTGCCCAAGCTTGCCTAAAAAAACAAGGATATGAGAGACTGCAGTCTAGAAATGTGATTCTTGGCCATAAAAATGGAGTCCAGAACACAAGAGACATCAAACTAACATCCCTTCCGAATCAGAAGAAATTCAGCAGTCCTATCAGTTCAGAAACCACTCAACCCCAAGTATACCCCTTTACCATATAGAGAAGTCATGTCAGAAGTTTCCTTAATGGAATAGTTTCTGTCAAGAAGCCAGTCCTCTGAAGCAGAAATATAGCCAGCTGACTTAACTATGCATAAAAACGCACAAACTGGAGTGCAAACAATGGCAACAAGTGCTCTCGACTGCCAAGTCAAGCTGTGGCTCAAACATGAGGCAATTTATCCATATAAGAGATGGAAAACACATGAATGAGTGTCCACAGCCGACAGTGAAGGACACTGTAGGTTCCCTGTAGGTGTGGGGCTGTATTTCTGCAAACATAATTGATGATCTGGTCAGAATTAAAAGATTTCTTAGTGCTTAGAAGTGCAAGATTCTTTTCCAACTTACGGTACCATCAGGGAGGCAGCTGATTGTCTCCAACTTCATTCTGCAGCACAGCAATGACCCCAAACACATTAACAATTTCATAAACGGCTAACTTCAAAAAAAACAAAGGATTTCTGTAACAGATGGTGTAGTCTTCACAGAGCCCTGATCTCAACATCTTGGAGGCTGGCTTGAAGTACATTGAGAAGCATAAGCAAGTGAGATAGCCAAAGTCTGCTGAACTGTGGCAAGTTCTTCAAGATACTCAGAGCAATCTACCAGCTGTTTTTCTTATAAAACTACACAGCAATGTACATTAGAATTGATGTTGATTTAATGGCATAGGTTAGTCACAACAAATAATTTGATTTAGATTTTAACTGTTAACTTTCTTTATAGTACATTTTTTCATATTTAGAATCTTTCAGTTTCATTATTTCTGAAAACATCATTGCTTTATTGCATATTTTATACGCCTCAGTCTTTTGAAGTGCTGTATATGCTTTCTGATTTCTAGAGACTTCTTAAAACCATTGTCAGATATATGGTTTTCTACAAAAATAATCAACTATTCATTTGATTACAATAATGAATTGAATCATGAGTTTGTCGTGATGCATGTTAAGTAAGGTTTTTAAATAAAGATTGTGTGGTTAAGGCTCTGGGTGTGCAGGTGCAGCTGAGGAGCCGGGTAGTCACTGGGTTTTTAGTGTAAAGGTGAGCAAGTTGCTTGATTAGTTTAGATGTTCCACATCGGCATTCCGCAGATCGTAATTAGGATGCTGTTCCTGCAGTAACACAAAATTAAGCCTAATTAGAAAGATTGGGAATTCAGTAAAAGAGAGGAGAATAAATCAAGAGAGAAGTGGCACTGAGGGGCGATCGGGAGGAGAAGCTAGTGTGCAAGGCAGGGGCCATGGTGCTTGATAGCTGGCTGCACATGCTTACAGAATAGGGTCATTCCTGCAGATTAATTGGGAACTGGAGCAACCTTTGGGGGGTTCTGAAGATCGTCTTAGGGATGCCTGACTGAGAAGATGGTGCGATGGTGGAAACGGGCTTAGGATGCCCTGCTGGTGACAGGCTGAAGTGGCTGATTTGCAAATTGTTGGCAGCACATGCAGTGTCTCAGTGACACCTGATGGTTGAGCTTGGTCTGAGAGGACAGAGGAAGGTACTGAGGCAAGAAAGAGAAGCAGCCATGTTTAATCATTCTGATTTTCACTTCCACAATGCACTGTGTGGTTATTAGAATATTTATTTATTAAATGGATGACTGCACTGCACTTTGTAGTTTGGAACACTGAATAAAATCACTGTTTTACATTTACAACTTCTTCTTGATTTTTGTGCCTTCAATGCTCAATCCAACTCCATTTCGTGACTATTGATGAGGTGGGTCCAAGGAGGTAATTAATGCCAACTGTTGGCTCCCAGACATCAGAGATCTGTGGAGTTTCACAGTTCATGTCATTACCAGAGTGCTTTTACTTAGTTGTATGTATTTTTCTTGACTACTTGTGCGCTTCATAAAGTTGACTGCTGCTTTTCCTGCTTGCATAGCATCACTACAATGGTGGTTGTAATAATGTTTGTATTATGATTTGCCATCTGCTGTGGGTTGGCACCCTGCCCGGGATTGGTTCCCTGCCTTGCACCCTGTGTTGGCTGGGATTGGCTCCAGCAGACCCCCGTGACCCTGTGTTTGGATTCAGCGGGTTGGAAAATGGATGGACGATTTGCCATTTTTATTAATTTTTTTTATACATTTTCCTGCTTGAATTCTGACATTCTGTGCCTTTTTACTGTCTCTTGTGAGTCAGTAAAGCTTACTTTGAGGCTTGTGTGCACACATTCTGTGGTGCTAGCCATTAATGCTGACATGTGATGTAGCAGTCGTAGATTTTTAAGAGACAACCTACAGTGTGTGAGATTTTTTTTCCCTGATCTTTTTCTGGATATTGTTGACACAGTCTTTGCAACGTTTATTTGCTTTTTCTTTTTGCAGAGGAGTACTTTGTTTAGGTATATATTTTACACAAAATAAGTGTGGTTTCATTTATTTTTCCCATTACTATAATTATAGTGATCTTCAGAGTAAGAAATTACCTCAGAGACCACTAAAAGGACTGTTTATAAATCAATGTTTGTACTCCTCTATTATGGAAATAGCAATAATTTTGTCAGTCTTAGTTGATATTTAATATTTAAATGCATCTCCTGTTGAAAGGCTGCAGTATGTCTAATTTCATTGAACTAAGATGTGATCACACCTTGTTAGATTTTGATGCTGTTGCTCGTTTTGTGCTGTACTGTTTGACTGAAACTCCACGGAATGTTCTTAGCTATGGAAAATATGCTACAGTATGTGTGAAAAGGAACAGGACTGTATGTAATGAAATATAACTCTATATTAAAGATGTTGCATTATTTTTATTATTACTGTTACTATAGAGAATAAGGTGTAATATGGGAAATTGCTATACAGTGTATTAAAATGTATCATTAAAGCTAAAAACTGAGTTTAAATACTTGGGATCAACAGTACAGAGTAATGGGGATTGTGGAAGAGAGGTGAAAGAGTGCAGGCAGGGTGAAATGGGTGGAGAAGAGTGTCAGGAGTAATTTGTGACAGACGAGTATCAGCAAGAGTGAAAGGGAAGGTCTACAGGACAGCAGTGAGACCAGCTATGGTATATGGGTTGGAGACGGTGGCACTGACCAGAAAGCAGGAGACAGAGCTGGAGGTAGCAGATAAAGATGCTAAGATTTGCACTGGGTGTGACGAGGATGGATAGGATTAGAAATTAGTACATTAGAGGGTCAGCTCATGTTGGACGGTTGGGAGACAAAGTCAGAGAGGCTAGATTGCGTTGGTTTGGACATGTGCAGAGGAGAGATGCAGAATATATTGGGAGAAGGATGCTAAGCATAGAGCTTCCAGGTAAGAGGAAAAGAGGAAGGCCTAAGCGAAGATTTATGGATGTGGTGAGAGAGGACATGCAGGTGATGGGTGTAACAGAGAAAGATGCAGAGGACAGAAAGATATGGAAGAAGATGATCCGCTGTGGCAACCCCTAACAGAAGCAGCCGAAAGAAGAAGATTAAATTTAAAAACTGTATTTCAGTATGTACACACAGAATTACTGGTCAGGAAAATCTAATAGAGGTCTTCATTTTTAGATGTGTTGAAAAATTTTACATATGACGAATAATTTGCATTGTGAATATGGTTTAAAGAGATGATACAAATAGGAAATTACATAAAATCACATATACACATGAAGACTCAACAGTGAAAATGACAAAGACTTTGAATTTAAGTTACATTTCTACACAGAATTAATTTTGACTTTTTGTTTGCAAACACAGTCATCCTAATTTGGTCATATACACATGTGTGAATGTGCTATTTTACAATATTTCATTACAAAATACAGGCTTTGCAATCATTCTATTACAAATAGAATGTAATAAGTGTACAATCTTATTCCTGAACAAGGGTCACAGGAGGTGCTTCATGCTTACAGTGTCCATTTTAGGACATCCTCCTCCCTCCGAAAAAACTCCATCCTTCCTACTACCTTTGACAAAATATTCCTCCTCCCTGCGAGGAATCCCCAGTCACCCCTCCTCCCTCCTCCCTCCTCTCTCCTCCCTCCTCTCTCCTCCCTCCTCCCTCCTCCATCCGCTCTCAGTTCTCCGCTGTCCGTTTTCCGCCATCCACCCTCCTATCTCCGTCATCCGCCTTCAGCTCTCCATCAAACCCCACACTCCCCCCGCCCCCTCATCGACATTTTCGTTAATGAAGTGACGTAATACTTCAGCTCCACCTTCTTCACAAGTTCATTAACCATGCCGCCCGCATACAAACTTAAAAGGTTTAAATAAAACAGAAATATATACCTTTATTTTTAACTTCCTTAACTTGTGGAGGGTGTATCCTGTAGCAAAGCCCTAACTTTTTTCACGAAAGCCCCTTTCAGTCAATAAGCCTTAAAAACAGGTGTAAAGATATTGACAACAAGCAACGCAAACCCACCAAGACATGGAATCGTTTAAATCAAGGCGCTGTGCTACCTTATTCCAGATCGGTCCTAAGGCGTTCGTATTTTTCAAAGCAGTTCTGGTTTCCATCTGCATCTGTAGCTGAGTTGAAAAACACCATCCCATACTATTAGTTAACGATTAACACATTTCTATATGTATTGTAAGCATACAATACAACTGATAATATGTTGCGCTTATTTATCTGGTGTACCGACATTTTTGCGTGGTTTGTGCCCTTCAGAATGAAAAAAGTTTGCATTTACCTTTTTAATAAAAGGCGAGCTTTTAAGCCTGAAAAATCACACCGTAAATGCACACGTTTAATTGCACATGTGTTAATATGTATGCTTAAACAATATTAAAAGACACTCAACAATTAACGTCATTTACTTTCGTTCCCACGTTTGAGTCGTGCTGTAAATTCTTACTGTGAAATATAATTGACAAATAATTTGGTTAATGAACTTGTGAAGAAGGTGGAGCTGAAGTATTACGTCACTTCATTAACGAAAATGTCGATGAGGGGGCGGGGGGAGTGTGGGGTTTGATGGAGACCTGAAGGCGGATGACGGAGATAGGAGGGTGGATGGCGGAAAACGGACAGCGGAGAACTGAGAGCGGATGGAGGAGGGAGGAGAGAGGAGGGAGGAGAGAGGAGGGAGGAGGGAGGAGGGGTGACTGGGGATTCCTCGCAGGGAGGAGGAATATTTTATCGAAGGTAGTAGGAAGGATGGAGTTTTTTCGGAGGGAGAAGGATGTCCTAAAATGGACACTGTACATGCTGCCCTGACCCACCTGGAGCAGCAGGGGAGTTACGCCAGACTGCTCTTTGTAGACTTCAGCTCGGCGTTTAACACCATCCTCCCACAACAACTGGTGTCCAAACTGGCAGTTCTGGGACTTCCATCACTCACCTGCAGTTGGATACTGGACTTCCTGTCTGGTCACTCCCAGAGGGTCAGGCTGGGTCTCCACACATCCACTGCTCTCAGCCTCAACACCGGGACGCCGCAGGGTTGTGTGCTCAGCCCACTCCTCTACACATATGACTGTGTCCCCACTCACCATAGCAATAAGATTATAAAGTTCGCGGATGACACAACGGTGGTTGGACTCATCTCGGGCAAGGAGGGTGAGCTGGCATACAGAGATGAGGTGGAGCGGCTGTCAGAGTGGTGCACAGTCAATAACCTGCTCCTCAACACCAAAAAAAACGAAGGAGCTTGTTATTGACTTTAGAAAAAACAAAACTGACATCCAGCCACTCATCATTGGCGGGGCCTGTGTGGAGAGGGTCCCAGTGTTCAGGTTTCTAGGTATTGAGCTGGAGGATGACCTGACCTGGAGCGCCAACACAAAGGAGCTGCTGAAGAAGGCGCAGCAGAGACGGTTCTTTCTGAGAATTCTCAGAAAATACAATCTCCCAAAAAATCTGCTCCTTGCTTTTTATCACTGTTCCATCGAGAGTGTGCTCACGTACGGACTGTGTGTGTGGTTCGGCAGCTGCACTTCCTCAGAAAAGAAAGCGCTCCACAGGGTCGTCAGGACAGCGGAGAGAACAATTGGTTGTACCCTCCCCACTCTGGAACAAATCTACACCTCCCGATGCCGCATAAAAGCAATAGACATTTCACAGGACTCATCACATCCCGGTCATTGCCTCTTCCAGCTTTCGCCATCAGGCAAGAGATACAGAGCAATGAAAACTAGGACAAACCGCCTTAAAAACAGCTTTTATCCAAAAGCAATCATGGCCCTGAACTCAGAATAAAACTGCTCCATATCATTCTACCAATGTGCAATATAGACCTTAAGTCAACAAGTGCAATTTGTATATTTTTTAAAGTACTTTTATTGCTATTCGGTTTGTTATTATTTTCTCTCTTCTTGTCTTTTTGTCTTTTTAACTCTTATTCCTCACACTGAGTTGACTGCACCTTCAATTTTGTTGTTCCTTTGTAAAAGTGACAATGACAATATCTATCTATCTATCTATCTATCTATCTATCTATCTATCTATCTATCTATCTATCTATCTATCTATCTATCTATCTATCTATCTATCTATCTATCTATCTATCTATCTATCTATCTATCTAATATCAACTTCTCTAAGTAAATAACCATGTTGTAGCAATAGTTAATAAGTAATAGAAAAGTGATTCCTTAGTTTAAAAAAAAAAAAAAAAAAAAAAGGATGTGACTGACTTCAAAGAAATAAAGGGGAAGGTTCACCTGTGCATAGATAAGTGGCCAGTGTTAAGACCCTGATCAGGCAGAAGGGGCTGCAGGAGTAGATAAGACAGTAAGAAATTAATTTGCCATAGATATTTACTAAGCAAGTTTTATTAATTTATTTTAGATTGAATAGCCCTGTGTGATCCAGAAAAAGAGCAGTTAAGTGGGTGACAGCAAAAAGATTTTGATTATAATTTAAATTTCTACACGGAATTAATTCTGACTTTTTGTTTGCAAACACAGTCATCCTAATTTGGTCATATACACATGATGAGTGATTGTGCTATTTTATAATATTTCATTACAAAATACAGGCTTTTCAATCAGGCTTATTACAAATAGAATGTAATAAGTGTACAATCTTATTCCTGAACAAGGGTCACAGGAGGTGCTGGAGCCTGGAGTATGTGCTGATGTCATCTTTGCAAATGAGAGGCAGCTGAGAGTTTCTGAGAGTTTTTATGTTTTCTGTAGTATGAAAGTTAGTTAAAAAAAATAAATAAATAAATTTTGCTCCTATAAAGGGGAAGGTTCAGCGATGCATAGGTAAGTGGCCAGCATCAAGACACCTCATCAGGCACAAGGGGCTGCAGGAGCAGATAAGACAGTAAGAAATTAACTTGCAGCAAATATTCACTAAGCAAATTTTATTTATTTATTTTAGATTGAACAGTTCTTAGCAGTCTGGAAGAAGAGCAGTTAAGTGGGTGACAGCATTAGGGTCCATTAATACGGGAGAATGGAGTGGAAAGCTTTTAAGTAAGGAATAGGAGCAGCACAAAGTTAGGAGAATAGGCAGAGAAAAATAAATTTAACCTCATAGAAGGACAAACAGCAGATACTTGAGAAAGAGAATATTACAAGAGTTTAAGAGGCCAGAAGGTGTAAAACAGCTGTAGTAGTTATATTATCTAATTTGTTTGGCTTAAATTTTTTAGTTCATTTAATTTTAATTACAAAAAAGAAAGTTAAATCCGTTTTAGTAATCATAAGTCAAATTTTAATAATGAGACGGGTTACATTTTAAATGGAGGGGCACCAATGTATTGGGGAGGCATATGAGTTAATGAAGGATTGTTTAAACTAGAGAATGCTGGGCAGGAAGTTTAGGACAGGCCACATTCAGAATTCTGCATGGAGGAACATACAATAGTGTAAAAATAAAAATGCTTATTAATGTAAATTCTAACCCAACATTTCAATGTAAAAGGAGTAACTGACTATATAGGCTGAGATCAAACAAATCACAGGCCTGATAATAATTACCCTCAAGATTTTAAGAAGGATAGTAAGTACATATATAAATCCTTGACAGATTTTTATATGGTCACAGCACAATGGGGAGATTCCGAAGGACTGGAAAATGGCGAAAATTATCCTATTATATAAAAAGGGTGACCAGGCAGATCCAAGCAACTATAAGCCAGTAAGCTTAACATGCATTACAGGAAAATTGATGGAAGGAATTTTTAAGGATAAGATTGAGCAGCACATGGCAAGTACAGGAGTTATTCTGAACAGTCAGCATGGGTTCAGAAGAGGTAGATCGTGTTTTACTAACATGCTGTAATTCTATGCGGAGGCAACAAAAGGATATAATCAAAGTGGAGCATATTTATCAAATGCTTTCTGAAAGTCAAGATAAAGTGCCACATGAGTGTTTGGGCATCAGACTGAAAGAACTGAGAGTTCAGGGTGATGTTTGTAGATGGGTGCAGAATTGGCTCAGACACAGGAACCGGAGGGTGATGGTGCGAGGAACCTCATCAGAATTGGCTGATGTTAACAGTGGTGTTCCACAGGGGTCAGTGCTAGGGCCACTGCTATTTTTAATATATATAAATGATTTGAATAGGAATACAAGTAACAAGCTGGTTAAGCTTGCAGATGATACCAAGACAGATGGATTGGCAGATAATCTGGAATCCATTGAATCATTACAGAGGGACTTGGACAGCATACAGGCTTGGGCCCATTTGTGGCAGATGAAACTGAATGTCAGTAAATGTAAAGTATTACATGTAGGAAGTAAAAATGTTAGGTTTGAATACACAACAGGAGGTCTGAAAATCGAGAGTACACCTTATGAGAAGGATTTAGGAGTCGTAGTGGACTCTATGCTGCCAACTTCCAGACAGTGTTCAAAAGCCATTAAGAATGCAAACATAATGGTAGGTTATATAGCACAACGTGTGAAGTACAAGTCCAAGGAGGTTATGCTCAAGCTTTATAACGCACTGGTGAGGCCTCATCTGGAGTACTGTGTGCAGTTTTGATGTCCAGGCTACAAAAAGGATAGAGCAGTGCTAGAAAAGGTCCAGAGAAGAGTTACTAGGCTCATTCCAGGGTTACAGGGGATGAATTATTAAAAAAGATTAAAAGCCTTTTCAGTTTAAGCAAAAGAAGATTAAGAGGAGACATGATTAAAGTGTTTAAAATTCTGAAGGGAATTAGTACAGTGGATCAAGACTGTTATTTTAAAATGAGTTCATCAAGAACACAGGGACACAGTTGGAAACTTAAGGGTAAATTTCTCACAAACATTAGGAAGTTTTTCTTTACAAAGAGAACCACAGACACTTGGAATAAGCTACCATAAAGCTACCAATAAGCTTAGCTTACCACGCAGAATTTAGGGAGTCTCAAAACTAGACTTGATGAATTTTTTTTAAAGAATTAAGTGCTTAGGACTGGCAACATTTATTGGGATGAATAGCCAGTTATCATTTAGATTGTTCTAATGTTTAAAATGAAATACAAATATACAAAGATAAAAAGGTATAGTTCTAAGCCTGTCATTTGCAAATTCTTAATTTCCAACTTTATTAGGCTGTTATAAACCTTCTTTTTAGACCCCTCTTATTTTTCCTCCTTTCTGCATGAAATGCCCCAAATTCATTGCTTAAGAAGACTCTTAAAAATAAATAGAGATAATGACAACAAGGCACTTACTAGGTTGAATAGGGAATGTCCTTGCTGATTTAATGTAGCCTGAACCTAGGAAGGTCTAGTAAAGTGCCAATGTACTCCTCTCAAAAAATTTTAGAAAAGTTTGGGATCCTAAATTTATTTGATGGAAAAATTCTAAAAGGGTTATAGTATTTATATAAAAAAGTGTTTGGAAATGTCTTGGATGACCTATGTGTCACCACTTAATATTAGATGGGTTCAAGCCACAAGCACTAAGCAGATTACTGTTTTCCTGATGTCCCTATGAGGTAAAACAAGGGTAGTGTTCATTCACTGTATTTATAAAGTATAATGAAATCACCATTAGGAAAATAAATACTCTGCAGGGAAAAGTGCACTTAGAAATTATTTGATGAAATTACAGAATCGCTATAAAGTTTTGGTACAATTATAGGTGTGTCAATATAATACATGCTCAATAATGCAGCAAAAAGTACATCCTGATCAGAATTTGTGAATCAGAATATGTGAAGCTGATGTCTTCTGTCAAATCCAGTTTAGTCAGTCAAGCTAAGTGACTGATGGTTATGGATCATGTTTCAAGTCAGAAATGCAGTAGTGTCATTTATAACTTGATATATCATTTTGTAAGGTGGTTACAGAGAAAGGAATTACAGGATATACCTGCAGGACTGACAAAAGGACAAGCAAATCAATACTCTGATATAGCCTTGGGGAAAATGAAAAGCAGAGTACTGTCATTTTTTCTGAACTTTCCATCAAAAATTATCTTCAGTAAAGATGTTCGTTGTCTTTATATGATAACAGTGATAGAATTGCAGAGTCCTACAAAAATGGTAAAATAGCAAAAACATAAACATTATTAAAGAGCAAAAACACATCTTTCTAGGCCAAAACAACAAAAATGTCTCACTTTAAAGTTATGTGAAATATTTGGACAACTTAGCTATTAGCTATTCATAGCAGCTTTTTGAAATTTTTTTTTCAAATTTTTTCAGACAATATGACAATTGTCTACATAATTTAAACCCTGAAGACAGGTTAAGTGACCTGCTTAGGGACACGTTATCAACCATAGGTAGGGTTGGATTAACAAGTTTGTGGTTTAAAATCTCGTACATTAGACAATTGACTGCAAGAGCAAAATGTTCCTTCTTTGTTCTTTTTAGGTCCTTAGTAAATCTCATGGTGTGTTTGTACAATTATAACACTTTTTTACTTATATGTTGGTAATACACATTTGTGTTTGGTATCAATAGAAACTTTGATTAAAAAAAATCTCCAGAAATGATCAGAATTTTACAAAATATTTTTTTATTAAATAAAATGTAATTTAGTAAAGTACAGTGTATAAGTGGGTATTTCTCAGGTTGATGTTCAGCAAGGTTTTGCAAGTGGTGTGCAATAATTGTTTCTCTACCTTATTCTTTTTGTCAGGGGAGATGTTATTTAACAGATTGTTTGAGAAAAAAGTGTGAGTGACATTACTGTTCACACTACAAAGACAAAAATGAATAATCCAGGAAATAATATATGGAAAAAGAATGACTCTGTTTCCAAGGACATGACATTGTTACAGTCCTTAGCCCTGTTGTTCATAAGGAGTGGTGATTGTATGTTGGTAAATCCAGGACTAGCTAAGCAAGTTATGATTTTTTTTGTGTCTTAAGTAACGTTATTTAGTTACTTGAATATTTTGGCAATGTATTAAGTGTATTGAAATAAATGTTTAGTGTTTAGGTACCACAACCACCTACTCCTTTCATTACAAAGTACATCACAAATAAAAACATCTCGACACACCTAATGAAGGCAGCATAGTGGAAATGTTGAATATGAAACCTTATTTTCTTTTTCAGACGCACAGTGACATTGCTTTTGTCTCTTCCTCTCTTGGCCCAGCTCTTTTTTTCTTTATATACTGTATCATGTGCTCAACAAACTGAACCAGAAGAAAATGTCTTAAGCTACCTCTCTTTTAAGAGATACATATTAATCAAGTTCTCAGAAAGGCAAACATTATATCAGTATAAAAAAGTTCTAGCCGACTGTCAGGTGTAAATATTTATACAAACAAATGCACTCTTATAGTAAAAGTAGCAATTATTATCCCTTCCAGCAATTAGTTTCTTAGTCAGTCACTTGATTTTTTAAAAAATGGGTGTCTTTGTTTCTTTCAAAATTAAGTAGCTATTGGCTGTGCATTTGGTCATGGACTTCCATTTTAATGTTTTTTAATATTAATTGATTATTTTTAGGATGTATCCTATTTCCTGTTCACTTACATTGATTGGAAGGCAAAAACACTAATATCAAAAAAACTATTTTAAGCAATATAGTAATTTAGTAGCACTAAACAGAATAACCATAAAAAGATGCACAAATAAGCATCAGTGGTATTGTTTACTTTTTTAGATTAGATTTCTGTTTGGTTTGTTTTAATTTTTGTTTCTTGTAATGTCATTTTTTGATGTCATTGTGATGTCGTTTTGTTAAAAGGATGAAGGTATTATCATGTAAGTACATTTGAAGGGTTATGTGTCTAATTATGGACACCATTTCTATATACATACATAGCATTGGCAAATGAGAAGTTATATTCTTTTTTTCGACACAGGAATTTAGGATTAATCAGTAGTTCAAGAGTAAACACTATCAAATAGTTACTATAAGCTATTAGTATCTTACAGAGTAACAGATGCTTTTTCCATGTGCAAAACCTATGTATGGTCACGCTAAATAGCAGCAGTCCTGTGCTACTGTAGTATTCCTTTGTTGAATCTGTTGCCATATAGCATCTTATCCAGCAGGTAGTCCTTAATCCAGGTTTCTGGATTCTTACTAATGATTTAATGGTTTGGTATTTTTCACGTTGAATTTATTTTTTTCAGAATCACAGTACATATGAATTTGCTTCAAGAACTTTTCCTAAATGAAACAATTATAAAAAGTTCCATGCGTGTTCTTGCATGTTATATATAGTTTATCAGTCAACGCTAAAGAAAAGCATAAAAAAACTTAATAAATACATCATTATTCAAGCCAAGAATGTTTTTGCCTCTTGATGTGCATCTTGAGAAAATACATGTTTCTTTTTAGAAGAGCTTATCCATGCTGGTTTTTGGAATTTTTTTATGAGACAGTTTTAAAAGAAGCCTGGCTGAGCTCTTCACTTCATTGCCCATCTTCCACCACAACAACCTTTCATATGCATGGATAATGTTCCTTCTAAAGACTGGTTTTACATGAGGAAGAATTTTCAGATACATTACTCTGTAAGCACTATGTGATGTTAAGTGGCATATTTTAACTGTTCAAATACATATACGTACTTAATGCAAGATGTTGCTCATGATGTTTAAAAAATACAACAACAAACAACTCATTGTGCATCTTGAGGCTCTGCCTTTTAATCAGTGCTTTGCATAAAACTAGATAATTAAAAAATCATTAAAAGCTCATTTAGAATTGCTACAATTCTGTATTGATATCAGAGTCTACAAGCTGAGTTTCCAGCCTTATCCACCTTATGGACTTGCAAATATGACAACACCTAACAGAAATATTTTTTCTTTTTTTTTGCAAATGTTTTTAATCTATCCATTAATTTATGACTGGCTTAAAGCACCAGAGCCTAAGGCAGGAATCAAATCTGGACACAAACATGAATTCTCAAGAAAATAAAAGTATAAAATAAGAAAATGAGGGGAAAAAAGAATACAACAAGAAAATGTGAAAAAGGAAAAGCGAGGCTGCAATACCAATAAGCATTTAGCCACCAAAATCTAGTCACAGAGAGCAGGGATAAAGGGCTTACCGGTTAACATAGATTGCCATCAATTAAACTGACAAGCTTCTTCCTCTTAAACCTCAAATTTCTACAGCTTGTTTGTGTTAGAACTGTGAACATTCATTACATCAAGCGAAAGCTTGATTTGTTTCTCATTCGAAACATTGGAACATAATCGCCATATTTCTGATTTTCCTTTGGTCATCATACCAGCATTATTCTGACAATGTTAATTTTAGTTAACTTAAGTGTTGCATGTGTTACATTTTTGCTGTAGCAAACTTAAAGGAGAGAGAAAACAAAAGAGTTTAGTTTATCCTAATATTCTTTATATCAGCTCCTGGTCACAGGACATAGTTGATATCCCGTGTAAATATCTAGGTTACCATATGCATTGCAGACATTACTGAAAGCAGTCTAAACTGTATACTATATAATTGTTTTTTGTTTTTTTTTAAACATCACTTTGCATGCTTAGAGAATCCCGATTTCTTGAAAGACTGTTTTCAAGTAAAATGTTTGTTTGAATGCTTCACTTGAGTTTTATGCATAAAGTATCATGAGGAAAATAACAAAAAAATGCTTTCTGGGAGGAGGGCTATAGTGCCATCCATTCTTTGTAAATTGTCAACAGGTGGCAGCTGGAGTGGATTTCTTGACTTCTTTGTATATTGTGGAATAAAAAGGTGTGCATGCCAGAGGACGTGCACACCATATGGGGAACATTGCCCAGGGATGTGGCTTTCTTTATTTCTTTGTGTGACTGCTACAGTTGCATTCTTTTGAGATCTATTCAGGTAGATAGAGTAAAATGTTTCTTAGGATTTAAATTGTCATTTTATACGCACTCATCTATCCATACTGCCTCTCACACTGATTTGATTTACCTGTTTGCCTAACCTGTAAATCTTTGGGGATGGAGAAGGGAAGACTCATTAAGTCATGAAGAACACGTAAACTTATTAATACACAGGTTGACTGGGCACTAGACTGAACCCCAGAACGCCAGATCTGTGAAGCAGCAATGTTAATGATTACTGTATATTGCCTTAGTACATAACTTATTAAGTTATGGAGCATTCAGTTTGATAGTAAACATTTCCATTACTAATACCACATGGCTCGTGGCACTTTTGCCATGAAAATTCTGTTGGGGCCACAAAGACCACAGACAGACAGACCGGCAGAGAGAGACAGAGAGAGAGGTTGTCAGAAGGGATGGAGCAATGGAGAACCCATGCAAAAAGTATATGTGAAAGTGAGAGTAATGATAAAGCACTTAAAGAGCAGAACTTATGAGACCTGATCATCTCCTTCAATCTATTGGCCTGGGTGTGTGGCTGCTGGCAAACCTTGGGGAAAAATCCTGGCTTGCTCAACTTAGAGGTGGGGGGGAAACTGGTGCAGATACCTGTGACACGAAGTGTAAAGCAGAGCCAGTGGAATAAATTGCATGCAGGGATTGCAGAAAAAACAGCATTGGAAACAGTGGCCTGCATAATTGACCTGTAAATGGTGGCCACACTAAACACAAAAAAAAAAGATAAGAAATTGCACTAGGCATTCCATGGAAAGTTATAAAAATTTGATAATGATTACTATATGTTTACTATAACATTTTAACAATACATTAAACTGAGGCACATCAAGTACTTGTTTAATTTTTGCACAACTATGCCATCTTAAGGGAGATGGGGAAACAGTGCCTCATTTACCCTGAACGCACAGACCAATATAAAGGGCTTTATTTTTCACTCGGCTTCACTTTCAGTTGAATCAATCCCACACTTTGATGGGTTCCGCCCTAGCGGCAACCAGCAGTAGGTCTGCTCATCTTTGTCTAATTTTTAAATTTGTTGCTCTTAATTTTTAGTCATGGGTTTGTATTCTTAAAGGGGATAAAGGAAGACATTTATCACTGAAAGTGTTATTGAGTCACTGCTTTTATTTGTTTTTATTATTTTGAGCATACTTTTCCACTTCACTTGCTGTCATCTGGGTGCATTTTATATTCACTATGAGCAATTTCAGTATAGCTGAGAGTTTCTACTGCAATGTAGCCTGCCTAGTATAACCACAGTACAAACAGAGCTACTCCCATACCTTTCTGCTTTGAAAACATGAGACATCTTTTATCAGGACAACAACCAGAGGACACATAGATGAGGCAGATGCGGGGATGCTTATTTGAGGCTGAGCAGGCAACAGCAAACCCACCGCATTCCTCTTCTGTCCACATTATTGGCTAATATGCAGTCTTTACATAATAAACTGGATGAATTACAAGATAACACTTGTTTTCAGAGGGAATACAAAGAAGTATGTATCTTGGCTTTCACAGAGTCGTGGCTGTCTAAGTCGGTGATACAGAGCTCATGATTGACAGCTTTGGGGCACTGGTGAGAATGGATCCAGACAGTGTTGCCACAGGTAAAGAGCACAGCGGTGGAGTCTGCTTGTTCATAAAGGATTGCTGTTGTGAATCAGTAACAATTAGAAAGATGGATACTGAACTGCTCTAAATATCACTCATACCGTTTTATTTGCCTGGAAAATTTCCACAAATAGTCGTTATCTTTGTATACAGTATATTTAACCTAAGGCTAATCCCTCTATTGCAATATTATTAATGTAGTACAAAGATTGAAGTCACTCATGCTGAAAGCACCAGTTTATTAGTGACTTTAATCACTGTAATCTGAAAGCATCTTTACCAAACTTATTTCATTACGTAACCTGCTCAGCAAGGAAAAATACAAGTTTTGATCTTTGTTATGAGACAATTAAGGTAGCCTACAAATCGATAGCCAGACTACCACTATGATTATTTGATTAACGTTTTGTTTATCCAGTTACAAAACAGCCTTAAAAAGAGAAAGTACAATAAAAGACAATTAAGCTTTGGAGCGGAGATTCTATTCCAATTCTGCAAGGGTGTGTTCAGAACACAACTTGGTATATTTTTGTAGACTCGAGCAGTGATTTAGATGAGCTTTTAGATGTCATCAACAGCTGTATTTTTATTGTAATTGTATTGTATGCTTATCTCAACTAAAATAGTAAAGGTCTATACTAATAACAAACCCTAAGTTAACAAATTGATAGTATTATATCAAAAGAAGGCAATACAAGGCACAGAGGGAATTAAAACTTGGTATTAAAAACACTAAACATGTTTAAAAAGATCAAGTTGAACAGATATTGTCCAAATATAATTTGATCTCAGTGTGGTTGGGCATTAAAACCTTAGCTGCCCATCATCAGTCAAAAAATAACCATTGTGAGACAAGCCCAGACACCGCATCGTTATAAAACACACGTTTATTTTCTTTTCCACCATACACAGTCCCGCACAGCACTCTGTGCTCCCAGCACTAATCACCTCTATCACGGGCCTTTCTCTCACTGTCTGTGGGCCGCCTTTCCTCGCCACGGGAGCTTACTCCTGCTCCCACTTCCGACTCCCGACTCACTGATTGGAGGGAGGCGGCCCCTTTTATTCTCACCCGGATGAGCTCCAGGTGCTCTGCCTGACGACACTTCCTGGTGTGGCGGAAGTGTCAGGAGAGCACCCAGAAGCACTCCTGGTGTCCCTGGAAGGATCGTTGTCCATGTTCCTGGGTGTGGCGGAAGTAGACGTTTCCCGGGCTCGCTGAGGCTCGGGGCGCCCCCTGGCGATGACCAGAGGCCCCAACGGGCTTGAGCCTCCTTGCTCCTTGCCCGTGGTCCTCTCCAGCTCCAGGATGGTTGCCCCCTCGTGGCCCGGAGGACAAATGCGCCACCTCTGGGTCCTTCCAGGCGTCCCAGCCGGGTCTGTCCCCCAGCCTCCTGCGACACCATGTAAAAGTTTCTATTTTTAACTCCAAGTCTGATTTAGCTAATGGGTTTAATGAATATTACTCTATCTATCTACCTTGAGATTACTTCAAGCATTAAATACTATGATGCTTGAAGAAAATTGTTTCAGTTAAGGGAGAGATTTTTTGTTCAAAAGAATGTAGGGAAATGTTTAGAAAATAAATAAGTCCTGCACCAGACTGTCTTAGTGAAAGGCTCTTGAAATCCTGTGCAGGGCAGCTCAGCTCCATTTTTACTTTATTTTTAGGCAGTAATTAAAATGGCAGGAGGTTCCAAAGCTATGGAAACAGGCTGCAGCAATTTCAATATCTTTAATCAAAAACCCTAGAACCTTACATGACTCTAGAACAATGGGTCTGACATCTCTGATTAAGCTATCATTTGAAAAACTTATAAAGAGGAAGCTAACAGTTTGCCTACTGATCTAATAGAGGGACAGAGGACACCATTGTCACTTTGCTTTATCTGTTGCATAACCACTTGGAAGGCAGCAAGACTCTTATTTGTAGACTTAGCTTCAGCTTTTAACACCATCCAGTCCTATCTTCTTGCAGAGAAACTTCTCAAACATTTCAGTTTGCACTTCAGTTTGGTAGGATGGTTGATTGACTTTTCAACAGACAGGACTGGTTGTCTGACATGCTGTCCTCATCCACAGCAGTATCTCAGGGCTGTGGTCTTTCACATCTTTTGTGCATTCTCCACACTAATAGTTGTCACAGTAAATTTGAAAACGGGTCCATCCTAAAATTTGCTGATGACTCAGTTATTGTAAGTGTACTTAGAGAATGAAACCAGCCAAGGTCCAGGGGTAGATGATTCTGTTAAGTGTTGTGATGAGTATTTTCTACACCATACTCCAACAAGAAACACAGACCAACCAGTGGAAATTGTTGAGTTATTTGGAGGCAGTCATAGACTCAAAACTGACTTAAGGAAAACACAGAAGACATCTGCAAAAAAGGTACAGCAGCACTCTCTACTGTCTGAGTCTTTTTAGTGCAAGTCCTACCATAAGTCACTGTTTTATAAATATTGTATTGAATCTGTCTTTACTTGAATTCTACTGACTGGATTTGGAAATCTTAATATCGGCAACAAAAACAGAACAATATTATATGGTACAAAAAAAATACAAGATCTCCACAGTCAAATCTGACAGACCTGTTTAATAAACAAGTATTATGGAAAGTAGAGTGTATTTTGTCTGACAGGACTCACCCACTTCATTCTCAATTTCACTTCTTGCCATTAGGACATAGGTTCAAGGTTGCAAAGTTAAAAAGCAACTCATATTGATCTTATAAATAAAATTTTAATAAACATCCACTTGCTTAAATCATAAGATGAACAGTTACTATTTGCAGTAATCATCAGTCAAGTCTAAATACTAGTTTCATTTTTTGTCTAACTAGGGGGGCTCTGCCCCCCTGCTCGCTTCGCTCGCCATCCCCCGTGTGGGCCCTACACGCTAGTCATTTTCTGGATCTGCTGCTTGTGACGAATCGTACTCTGCTTTTTGGATAATCACGAATATCAACTCTGTTTTTGATATCTCCGTTTTTCGAAACTATTATCACGGACAATTTGTCACATGTTGGTTTATTATATATGTGAGCGTGATCTTTCGGATTCATATAGAAATCCAAAAAAAACTTCTTTGTCCGTGTTTTTCAGATAAATTTCGTATAAAGTGCAATACTTTTGGACATATGGATTTGTATCCGTTACTGGCTGTATAATTTCTAATACATCTGATCGTTTAACTCGTTCGATTCTATGTTGCATTGATTCTCCATGATCATAAATATAAACCTGACCGAAATGTGGTTTCTTTGAAATGTGTTGAAGATAAAATTTTATGTAAATAAATAGGTGTTACATTTTGGAAGGTGAGATGTTGGATTTGAGTATGCAGTAGGAGGTTCTAGATATTTAAACATTCTACAGAAGACTAAGATGTTAGGTTTATATAGTCCAGTAGATGTATAGCGTAAGTTCCCAAGTAGCATGGTAGTCAGTTACTCTTCGGAGGCCTTAAGAACTGGACTTGATGTTATTTTGAAATTAGGTGAATATTTTGTTAGGCTGAGTGTGTATTATCATCAGAGCTGTTCTGCTAATACTAATGAATTGTGTTCAGCTCTTAAAATATACGGTAATTCTTTGTGATGTTCCACTTTACCACATCCAAGCAATAGGACTAGCTCCTGGACCTTTCACAGTGTCGAGCTTTTAATAAATCCTTCAGTAGCTGCACTGCTAAAAGCATTTTGTTATTTTGTCAAACATTCATTCCACTTGTGCTATTTCTTTTTTTAACATTTTAATATAACTTCTGAGCTCAATGTATTACCTTTGTAGTTGTTAATATTTCTATCATGTCCCATTTTAGTCAGAAACGTATCTTTAAACTCTTCTCTGTAGTTAATATTTGGTGACCAAATACCTTATGGTAGTTCTGATTTCACTTCATATAAATGGTTCTGTTGGGGTTTATTGATGTTTTGATTAACTACATACCAGCTGTTTCAGCAGTATTATTCAAATTTGAAGGTTATGTTAAGCCTTGAATGTTTAGTACCTGTTACTGAAAGAAAGTCTCATCAATCATTGTGCCTGCTGCTCAATCTGATGTGGCAGTTGGAATCTATACTGTTATGGCCATCTAAGCTTATCTAATGTCAAGGCTTGAACAGTGTGATTCCTACCAGGAAGAATTCAATGCCATGCCTGCTTTGTATAAAAATAGCAAAATTTCCTAAATCATTTAGCAATTCATAAATGAAACCTGAGGGAAGTCATCCCCTGTACATTGTATATTTGTTGTCTTCCATATACTTTCAAATTTTAGGCTGTTGTGCAAAAAATCTGTTGGTGTTTGTAAAAGTAGGTTTTTCTACTTAAATGTTTCACTAATGTTGATATGTCATTCAAATTTGTCAGTTTAACAGTGCTGCTTCATCACTGGTATATCATACAGTTCTTCAACGGTTATTCTTTTGTTGTGATTCTAGGAGTTTAAAAGGAAACTTCAGCTCCTAGTAATTCTGTTATCACTCAAATGTTATACCTTGTCCAGATTTAAAAGCCACAATGTGCCAGAGCTCCAGTGAGTTTGAAAGTGGGAGGTTGCTTTTCTATAATCTTGATTCAATGGGATGTTTTATAAAAAGAATTTTGAATAGGGAGATTAGAACGTTGTTTCACAAAGAGACCAAATAACCGTGTCACTCCATCACATAGACAAGTGTCCATATCCTGTCTTGTAAGGCCAAAAAGGATAAAACTTCTGCTTTGTTGATACTTTTTTCTGTATTTCTCTGCACATTGTTCTTATTCGTTTTAATAAATAAATCAGTTTTGACACAAAATTGAGATCACTTTGCCTATTTTAGTTGAGGCATTCAATAAATATATTGCTGTCGCAAGTTAGTTACAAACTGTGGTGTTGATAACAAAAATTAAGGAGGAGGAATTGGGGTCTTAAACTGATAGCTTAATTCTTGGTAGAATGCTTTGGTGGATGTGGATGGGTTTTGGGGTTGGGTGGGTGAGTAGTCATTGAGCTAATGAATTTCAGATGGGGTGCTATATTTTAATTGCAATGCAAGCTGCAAGGGAGAGGTTCAGTTTACTATGGGAGAGTCATCGGTTTCTTTAAAGTTGCATTGAAATTTTATTGGGTTCAATTGATGAAAGTTATGGTATGCTGTTGAATTTATTTTGGGATGAATATCATTGCCTAAGTAACTAAAAGGAGAAACAATAAGAGTGTTAGTATGGACTTTTAAAGATTTATTGAGTTATTTGATATGAATTAGAACAGATTTTAACCTGTTAATCTTATAGCCATAAATGAAGCCAGTGAATTTATCAAATAACTTCAAGGATGTAGAGAATGTCAGCTGTTGCTTTATTTAAATAATCTCCATGGAGAGTAATAAGGTGGCTCAAGCAAGTTAACGTAATAGCAGAAAAAATACTTGACATACCTGGATGCTGCGCCCAGGGACAGATGTCCCCCCTTGCCCCCGGTAGCTACGCCACTGTTCCTGTTCACAGTATTCAACGTCTGTTGCAGGGATTTTGCAAGTAACTTTATTTAAGTATTATTTAATGATAAGTGTCTTTACTGTACTTAATGTGATTACTACCATATTCTAATTTGGGCAAAATCTGAAATTTAATAATGGGAGTTCCTGAGCAGTGAAGGGCAATTAAAGGATACTAGCCATTTCCTTTGTTAGACACCATAGGTTGGGAGGATGATATGATTGCTTCTGATGATGTATTGACTTGTGCAAAAAATGTATAAAATGAAACAAATTTGGAGTTATTCTTTTGTTCTCATTTTTGCAACTTTTTAAAGCTGTTTTTATAGTTAAGTTTGTAAATTTTGCTACTGTAAGGGTTATAATCGAATTATTGGCTGGTAAAAAATATTACTAAACAGTATTATTTAACAGATGTGCCAAATTAATTGAAATTTTAAATGTCACCAACTCCTGGGGCTTTAATTTTCTAAATCTGTCCCTTTTTTTTTTTTTTTTTTTCATTTGTACCAATTATAAAGCTGCCTTTATAAAATCTAACTTGTTAGTTGTACATGAATCTTGTAAAACAGCCTTTGTCTTGCTATTTTCAATGTTTCTTACCTGAATCTTCACACTTTATTATTGCTTATGTCTTTGTGCAAATAGAGAATTTAAAAATTATTCAGCTGCTGTTACCAGTACTTAATAAATTTGTAAATGAGAACATTACATTCTTCAATTTGCAATTCTAATACTGTATATAAATTTATTTTGATATACTTTATTTAACCCTGACAGAGTATGATCCCTTCTGACAGAAGAGGGATTTTATCCGCAAACCTTCCAAATACCAGTGTAGATCTTTAGCCACAGAGCCACTACCACTCCATCTATGATATGTGCTTTTTCTTTCACTTATGGGTTATACTAGTAAATGTTTAGTTTTCCTTCAAAAAACAATTAAATGACACATTTGGTGTAGTTACTAATGAAGTATGCTGTTTTGCTTGCCCTGCTAACTGCATGTTTCAATGATTATGTTTCTGTTAACACAGTACATGTTGTATTAATAAGTGATGTGTCTTGTCCTTTCAAGCTTTGAAACGCTAAGTAAATTTTGCTTTGATATTAACAAATGGAGCAGCTTATGTCTTTGACAGTGTAGAAGAACAAAATAGCCACTTCATTTGAGTCCTCTGTCAAAGTTTACTTGCTACAGCTCATTAGTGCTGCCAGGTCTCCCACATCTTACAGTCCAATATGCGTAGCAGTGACCCTGAACTGTATACACTAGGTGGAAAATGGACGGATATGCTTATTATAATTAGAGAATGAATGTGAAGCTTCTGTTCATTCATTTGGAGTGTGTTGGAAACTATTAAAAGCAATTAGTCTCATTATCTTTCCATCTACTCCTACAAATATGTGACAATACAAGTTAAACGATCACACCTCATCTGATCAGTAACGTTATTTTGCTCTCAAAGCATGTATACATCTGTTTCTGGAGTATCTCTGCAATGGGATAAAAGTGTAAAATTGAGAGCTTGTGTGTGTATGTCTTGCCTTTTTTGCATTTAAATAACAAGTAACTCTTCTGGCACAAGCTGGAAGCACTTCCATACATGGCCTGTGTTGATGTGGTGCTGTATCATCACTTCTAAAGCAAGTTTCATGTAATGTTTTACTCATGATTTTGTCAAGTATTACTTTACAGTCGGAATTAATTTATTTACATGCAGTCACACATGTGTATGGGGCAGACTTTCTTGGTACTGCTGATACTGTAAAAAAAAAAAAAAAAAAAAGTTCCATTACGTTTTTGGAACTTTGGTATCAGGCTGGTACTGAAACATTGGTTCCTGTGACAACCTCTGCTACCACATAACATTTGTTAAGCATCTTTCCACGTCCTGAGCACAGCAGGACTACATCGATTTCATTATAGTGGGAATTATCAATGAATAATCAAGGAGTGTACATTTCAGTAGCAACTCCAAACGTCTGTTTTATTAACCTTTAAGGTTTAAAGTCAACTATTCTACAGTTTTGAAATGTTGTTTAATTCAAAATCCCAAAGTTGGAGCATGCTTAGTGTTGGCCTATAACCCACATATTTGCAGATATGTTTTCAGGAAGTATATCCAGTAAAGTTCAGTTTTTTTCAGTTTCCTTCATGTTGAAAATAAGCATGATGCTTTTTTAAATGTGCTTTAAAAGTATTAATTTTGTATATTAATGTTAATATCAGTATAGAATTTATTGTATCAAAGCATTTGCTGCTTCCAGTTTTGTACAGGATATTCTTTTAATTAAGCAATTTCTGCTTTGTGAAATGTGTTTAGTCACATTCACTACATTATTATTCACTACAGGGTGGTGAATTAATCTTAATTTCAAGTATATCATAGAAGGCATTCAGCTTTTATATTTTTGAGGCGTGGACCTTAGGTTTAACTTTGAACTAAAAATTCATTGAACGCAAATCTTGAAAATATGATGGTTACATAATTGTACTAATAACACTAGATTTTTTTACATACTCTAATGAAGGTGGAATCAATGAAGCTTTGAGGAAAACAGCTGGATTATAGTAAAGGGATTATTTAAACAGAATTGTTTTTATGGACATTCGGATGTGTTCAAGGTTTTTTAAATGACATTTCATTTAACACTAATTATAGAAAAGCTAAAAATGTATTTTGTAACTGCCTTATTGTGCCAGCTGGTATATCTGGTAGAGGAGTTAAATATTCCAAAAAACCTTTAACAATTCACCTTCAGTGTCATTGTAATGTCACTTGTTACTGTTTGTGTTGTGAATTTTAGAAGCCTGACTAAATAAAGTCTATAGTGAGCAGATCTATATTCTACTAGCAGTGTTCTAGACCTATGTTATACTAGATAAAATTTTATTTAAATAAAAATCGTTCCTGTGCATTATGCACATAATTACTGTGAAATCTGGAGTATAAAAGGCTAATCTTTATTACTAGCATTATTTTATGAGTTTATCCTGAATACCGATGTTCTGAAAGGAAACATTGTCGATACGACCGGATGGTGCAAACCAATTTCTAAATGCAAACGAGATGCATATGCTGGTGACATTTTTCATAGGCAATAAATTGCTTGTCTCAAGCTTTTTGAACTAACTGCTGCATAAACAAGAAGAATTGGTGCTGGGTTGTGGCATTGAGTTATTAAGTTGCCTTGCCATGTATTCTGCTTGAGTCTTAAAGTAAGGATTTGCTGTCAGATGTGAAGAGATCTGGATCTTTTTATTTCACAAACCATGCAGATTTTTTTCCACATCTAATGGTTTGACATTTTCTTCTTTGTGCCCTTGTCTCATAATTCTTCTTTATTATTATTATTACAGTAATGACTCTTCCTAAGGTATGTAGTCCTGATGTGTCATTGCAGTAGGTCTCAGGAATGAGAGATTGTAAATTCTTTAAGTGCTATAAACTTTCTCCCTTTATGTGTTTGATCCCTTTTAATCGTTCTGTGAAGTTTAAAACTCACAAATTTAAATTTAAAAAAATATTTTTGAAAATGGCTTTTTTTGGAAAATATTATGAAATCACAGATAATTTGTCAATAGATTGGTTCTCAAAAGTCCTGAATTAATATTTACAATGATGTGATGAGTACCCTAAATTAACTGAAGTCTACTGTTAATTTCTTGCTGTGCCAAAAAGACTGCCAGCAAGTTTTGGCTCCCACGCCTCCTAGAGAAGTCTGATTCGGCCCCACTTATTCTTATTGTGAAAGATTCTGCACCAAAATCCATTACCACTAGTTCAGCGCTTCCCAATTGGGGGTGCTCTGTTGCTGGGGATGCCAGAATCCATCGAGGAAGAAAAATTAAAAACATTATTTATACAAAATCTTAATTTATCTATCCATTCCTAAATAATTAAATCGTTTCATACTTGTATTTTGTGTGGTTGAGGTGTGGAAGGCTGCTCTTTCCACCCTCTTGTTAGCTGTGAATAAAGTATCCATTATTCATAAAGCTTCAACTGGTGATCTGTTTTTCTGTGTTAACCTCATATTTTTTCATACTTCTTCTCAAACCAACAGGGTGGGAAATCAGCCTCGTCTGTCACAGGGGGTGCGAGGGTAAAATGATTCGGGAAGCGCTGCACTAGTTGAAAGAATGCACATGTATGTTTTTTTCCAAAATAACATCATCAACATTATTAAAATTGCTTTGCAATGTTTTCACACAAATTGCAGGGTTTGATTGCAGGTATCCGGCCTAGTGTGTGGTATATTGTGGGAAAATCCTGCTTCACTTTCAAGGCAAACAAAAGCTTTTATGACACAGAATTAGCTGAGAAATAAATACATGATTCAAACAGGCTTTGAGAGCACAATGATGTCACCAGTCAACTGTCAGTTGAGTGAGATTATTCTTTTTATTGCAACACCATACACAACCATGATAAGAGAACAGAGGCCTTGCATTTATCCTTCGATTGCTAAGAACATGACTGCAGCTCTCCATCCAACCATCCATTTTCTAAACAGTCAGGGTCACTAAGTCTGTGCCTGCTTCATCATCTTCGCTCTGCTGGAAGCCATTAACAAAGATTATAAAATCATAAATGGCAGAAATGTAAGATTAACCAGTTAATGTAAACACAACCTGATGGTTCTGTTGAACATGTATGTAAACCTGTTACATGTAACAATATGAATATGAAGAGAGCTGAAGAATTATTTAGAGAGTGGATAATGGATTGGTAGATAATTTAGAATCCATTGAATCATTACAGAGGGAGTTGGGCAGATTTGTAACAGATGAAATTTAATGTAAGTTAATATAAATGTTACACATAGGAAGTAAAAATGTTAAATTTGAATGCACAATGGGAGGTTTGAAAACTGAACATGCACCTTATGAGAAGGATTTAGTAGTCGTAGTGGACTCAACATTATCAACTGCCAGTCAGTGTTCAGAAGCCATTAAGAAGGCTAACAGAATGTTAGGTTATATAGCACAATGAGTAGAGTTAAAGTCCAAGGAAGTTATGCTGAAGCATTATAATGTGCTGGTCATCTGGAGTATTCTCTACAATTTTGATCTCCAAGCTACAAAAAGGGACATAGCAATGATAGAAAAAGTCCAGAGAGGAATAATTATGTTGAATGCAGGACTGCAGAGGATGAGTTTTTAGGAAAGATTAAAAGATCTGAACATTTTAAGGAAAAGGAGATTAAGAAGAGACAGTACTGAAGTGTTTAAAATTATGAAGGGAAGTAATACAGTGGATCGAGACTCTTACTTTAAAATGAGTTTATCAAGAACAAGGGGACAAAGTTAAAAATTTAGCAAATTTCATACAAGCATTAGGGTGTTCTTCTTCACACCAAAAACTACAGGTGCACGGAAAAGGTTGCCAAGTAGAATGGTAGACAGTAGGACTTCAGGGACATTCAAAACTAGATAGAGATAGATAGATAGATAGATACTTTATTAATCCCAATGGGAAATTCACATTCTTCAGCAGCAGCATACTGATATAATAAATAATATTAAATTAAAGAATGATAATAATACAGGTGAAAAAAAACAGACAATAACTATGTATAATGTTAAATATTAACGTTTACCCCCCCTGGTGGAATTAAAGAGTCGCATAGTTTGGGGGAGGAACGATCTCCTCAATCTGTCTGTGGAGCAGGACAGTGACAGCAGTCTGTCGCTGAAGCTGCTCTTCTGTCTGGAGATGACATTATTTAGTGGATGCAGTGGATTCTCCAGAATTGATAGGAGCCTGCTGAGCGCCCTTCGCTCTGCCACAGATGTTAAACTGTCCAGCTCCATGCCAACAATAGAGCCTGCCTTCCTCACCAGTTTGTCCAGGCGTGAGGCGTCTTTCCTCTTAATGCTGCCTCCCCAGTACACCACTGCGTAGAAGAGGGTGCTCGCCACAACTGTTTGATAGAACATCTGCAGCATCTTATTGCAGATGTTGAAGGAAGCCAGCCTTCTAAGGAAGTATAACCGGCCTTTGTCCTTTCTTGCACAGCGCATCAGTATTGGCAGTCCAGTCTAATTTATCATCCAGCTGCACTCCCAGATATTTATAGGTCTGCACCATCTGCACACAGTCACCTTTGATGATCACTGGGTCTATGAGGGGTCTGGGCCTCCTAAAATCCACCACCAGCTCCTTGGTTTTGCTGGTGTTCAGGTGTAGGTGGTTTGAGTCGGACCATTTAACAAGTCATTGATTAGGTCCCTATACTCCTCCTCCAGCCCATTCCTGATACAGCCCACGATAGCAGTGTCATCAGCGAACTTTTGCACATGGCAGGACTCCGAGTTGTATTGGAAGTCCGATGTATATAGGCTGAACAGGACCGGAGAAAGTACAGTCCCTTGTGGCGCTCCTGTGTTGCTGACCACAATGTCAGACGTGCAGTTCCCAAGACGCACATACTGAGGTCTGTCTTTAAGATAGTCCACGATCCATGCCACTAGGTATGAATCTAATCCCATCTCTGTCAGCTTGTCCCTAAGGAGCAGAGGTTGGATTGTGTTGAAGGCGCTAGAGAAGTCTAGAAACATAATTCTTACAGCACCACTGCCTCTGTCCAAGTGAGAGAGGGATCGGTGTAGCATATAGATGATGGCATCTTCCGCTCCCACCTTCTCCTGATATGCAAACTGCAGAGGGTCAAGGGTGTGTTGAACCTGTGGCCTAAGGTGGTGAAGCAGCAGCCTCTCCATGGTCTTCATCACATGTGATGTCAGAGCAACAGGCCGAAAGTCATTCAGCTCACTAGGACGTGATACCTTTGGGACTGGGGTGATACAAGATGTTTTCCAAAGCCTCGGGACTCTCCCCTGTTCCAGGCTCAGGTTGAAGATGCGCTGTAGAGGACCCCCCAGCTCCGATGCACAGACCTTCAGCAGTCGTGGCGATACTCCATCTGGACCCGCTGCTTTGCTGGCACGAAGTCTCCTCAGCTCTCTGCTCACTTGCGCTGTTGTAATTATGGGTGTGGATGTCTTTCTTATGCTGGTATCAGCAGAAGGATGTGTGGAGGGTGCAGTACTCCGAGGTGAGAGTGAGAGTGGGTTAGGGTGGTCAAACCTGTTAAAAAAGTTGTTCATTTGGTTTGCTCTCTTCACGTCTCTCTCAATGGTGGTACCCCGCTTCGAGCTGCAGCCAGTGATGATCTTCATCCCATCCCACACTTCCTTCATGCTGTTATTCTGCAACTTCTGCTCCAGCTTTCTCCTGTACTGCTCCTTCACCGCCCTGAGTTGGACTCGGAGTTCCTTCTGCACGCGCTATCAATGATTGGACCATGCTGATCACCGTCTTTAAAAGCCCTTTTCTTCTGATTCAAAAGGCCCTTGATGTCACTTGTAATCCATGGCTTGTTGTTAGCATAGCAGCGTACTGTTCTTACTGGAACTACAATGTCCATACAGAAGTTGATGTAGTCAGTAGTGCAGTCAACAACTTCCTCAATGTTCTCATTATGAGATCCCTGCAGGATATCCCAGTCTGTAGTTCCAAAAAGTTCTCTCAGAGTATTCTCAGCCTCCGGGGTCCACTTCCTGAATGATCGTGTGGTTACAGGTAGGACTCTAACTTTTGGTTTATAGTGAGGCTGAAGCAGAACCAGGTTATGATCTCCTTTCCCAAGCGCAGGCAGCGGGGGGTGGCGCTGTATGCGTCTTTAACGTTTGCATACAGTAAAATCAATAGTCTTATTTCCCCGGGTGTTACAGTCCACATACTGGGAGAATGCAGGCAATGTTTTGTCCAGCGTCACATGGTTAAAGTCTCCAGCATTAGCACAAGCGCCTCAGGGTGCTGTGTTTGTAACTTAGCAACAGCGGAATGGATGATGTCACTCGCTGACTCCACGTCTGCCCGAGGAGGAATGTATACAATAACAACAATGACATGTCCAAACTCTCTGGGCAAATAGTAGGGACGTAAACTTACGGCCAACAGTTCGATATCCCTGCAGCAAGTGGAGATTTTGACGTTAACATGTCCAGAGTGACACCACCGTGTATTAACATAGAGAGCGAGTCCTCCTCCTTTGTGCTTCCCACAGGTACTTGCATCTCTGTCCGCTCTAACTGTGCTAAACCCGGGTAGCTCCACGTTGGCATCTGGGATGGTGTTATTTAGCCAGGTTTCGCAAAAACACAACAAACTGCATTCTCTGTAGGTCCTGACATTTTTCACCAGTGCAGCCAGTTCGTCGATCTTATTTGAGATTGAGTTTACATTCCCCAGAATCACAGAAGGCACCGAAGGCTTGAAACGCCACTTTCTCGCAAGCCGCTTCTTTTTTAGCTTAGTGCTGGCTCTGCTGCCACGATACCGCCTTCTTACCTCGTCGGGTAAATATGGAACCACACCGGCACTGGCATTTGTTCTCAGCGCCCGAAGTTGAGTACTTGAATAGGCGAGTCTCGGCGTGTTAAAATCCATGCCCACGTTGTAAAAGTAAGTGTGTCCAGGGAAGGAATCCATATAAAATAAAGTAATAGGAGTGATCAATAAATAAACATAGAAAAATAATAGTAGAAAAGTACACATACATATACAGTCATACACGGAGCTGCTGAAAAGGCTGCCACTCACGGCGGCGCCGGATATGATTAGACATGATGTTGTTATGGAAGAATTATATGGGTATCAATGGTGAGCTTTGTTTAGCTGAATGTCATATTCTCATCCAGATTGTTCTAATAGAAACATATTTTTACATGCTGCTACCAAATTCAGTCATTTAGTAATGGTATCCCAGTTCTTGAGGTATTGTAACAAAAGGTACACTCATTTAAACAAGCAGCATTGCAAGCATCTGGATTTCAAGCATATATTCCTTATCAGTGTAATAATCTGTTGTATTCAGGCATGTTTCCATAGTCTTGCTCAGTCTCCAATTGGTTGTGGTTGCGTAAGCACTACTTGTTTCAGATCCATTTTAATTTTTGTCTGACGTTTGAAATAGAGGTAGGGGCAACATAACTTTGGAAGAATAATTGTAAGATGGGCTGACCTCTTGTACTTTGAGTGCTGATAAATTTTAAACCTTCATTGCACACAGTTTTAAGTTGGAGCCTCATCTTTCCAAAAATAAACCCAGTCACCACTATTACATGATTTACTCTCGATAGCCACTGGATATGGATATGAGTTAGTATAATCAGCATTATCTGTGCGCAGACCTAATGTTCCTTGAACTTTGTGGTTCTTACTTAGTCTAGTGTGTGAATGAAAGCTATGTGATTGAATTTTAAATGGCTGTTTAAATGTTTGTATGCAGTGGTTTAACAGTTTGCACGGTATATGTTTGAAAACAAAATATTTCCAAATTACAGACTATTCAGTTCATGTTGCTACTTAAACATCTAAAATGTGTCAGCTGATCAAGGTTCAACATTAATTATACTTCTACATTTTTTTGAAGCTGCTGCAAACCAAAAATATATTCACACTTTCTAAAAAATGGTGTTTGGGATCAGAGTTCTAAAAATGTGTTTAGCATTTAGCATGTAGTTAGTCCCATGATGTAAGTGCCTCTGAGTTGTTGATTTAGTAAATGTTTCTGTGCTTGATTACAAATCACATTTATTCTTTAGAGCAGTTTGTAATTGTGAAGCTTGATATCTGAGAGAATAGCTTTACTAAATGGATTGCAGTCATCATCTTTTTTCACCATTAGTATATCAAGAACATCATAATTATAATCGTGATGAATATGGGCATGCCCTAATCTATATGCCAGTTCTTTTATTTATTTCTGGTGAAAGATCATTTATTTTTGTAGCTCTGAAGAGAAAAGGAAGCTGAATACACTTTCAGGTTGTTCTGGTAATTATAGTTTTTGCAGTAATCCCTGGTCTAAACATTCAGGCTCCTGAATGCTACCCGAATTCTCTGACTTGTGATATAACTCTGACCTTTCACCTGCATCAATAATGTTAAAAAAAAATAATAATAATGTAGCAGAGTAGACATTTAATTTTTGTGATTGAATTGTATTTGGGTTGATGCAATATGGTTATAATACTTTAACGTTCTTCTGTACATTCATGTAAGTTATATGCTTATCTTTAAATGCTTTTTGTGTAAATTAAGTAGGAAATTCAAGAGTAACCTCAAATTTCCCCCAAAATTCAGACAGGAAATTCACCTAAATACAATGGAGTGAGAAAGTAAAACGTCGTAACTGGGAATTTTGAAACTCCCATAGCATACACTTCATTGGGGCCTTTTTTTTGTTGTTGTTGATGTCATTGCTATCACAATATAAGTTTTTGATGTGGACTTCGTGGCTGTGCGGTTAGTAAAGTTTGTAGCTATTGTGGCGAGTCCTAGAGATTTAGGGAGCAAATCTGTCTTTTCCCTGGTTAACACTTTTAGGCTTATGAATTTTGGTTATAGTTTTGTGGTTAGAAGTCTATCTAACCCTATTGTCAAAACTCAACTTTTGCTCTGTTTTATACTATATTTTTTTCTCCTTTCCTGGTCCATTACCTTCTTCACTTGTCCTTGCCAAACTCAAAATTTGGTTACAAGTGAATTCGTTTTGTGAATCAGTATTCCTGCACTTCTGTTTTTCTTGTAATTGGAATGAAAATGTGACCAGTTCAGTGCCATTTCAGTCAGCCAAAACTAATCCTTATTATTAAATTAGTCTCCTCTGAAAATACCATAACTTTTTACTCTTAATGTTGAGATTTGAGACTTAACAGTCCAGCTCCCAAAATGTAATAACCAGAATTATTCTACTTTCTTGGAAATGATCTGCGCTACCACTACCTGATTAAGGCACCATGCAGCCCCCTGCACCGATGGAATGAAGGAGGGTGTCCCAGCTTTCCACAAGCCCAACATCATCAAAAACTATCATGTAAGCATGGAAACAAAGAGGACTGATTTTAGAACATTTATGTTAAGTGCAATGCCCAGTGGGGGCCGGGTGTTCTTTTCGGCCTTGGATCCCCTGCAGATTTTTTTTTGTGCTCCCTGCCATCCGATTTTACCTATTTTTAACTTATTCTTTAATATTTGTTTTTCGTTTCATGTAACTCTCACTTTGTCATCTTGTAAAGCACTTTGAGCTACATTGTTTGTATGAAAATGTGATATATAAATAAATGTTGTTGAAGTGTTTCTGATATTAGATGAAAAAATTAAGAATTTTTACATTTTAGTTTTATCTTCAGTTTTATGTGCATCCTTGCTGGATCTTGCAATCAGTAAAATAACCAATAAATTACAGAATAAGACAGAACGGAAAAGTCCCTAGCAACACCCCATTCCACTTAAAAATCCTGGCATTCCCAAACAAGGCTTAGATCAGAGATTATGCACATACACAAAACATGCACATCCCAAACCCAACCTTGTCTGCAACTCCACCTCCACACTCACTGACAGCTGTTAACTAATATTAAACTTAAATATTAGCAGTTAGATATCTTAAACTAGTGTAGTCCTAGTAGTACAGACCTAGGGAAAGGCTAACAGAAAAATTAGTTAGGATTAAACAAAACAAGTCACAAAATGTAATCATGGTACAACATTCAGGTGTTTTTGGAGTCACAGTTAACTGATTTAAAAGAAGAATCTTTTTCACATTTTTAGTTCATCAAACAGTAAATTATCACATTTTTGTTTGTTAAATATTTACAAGATTGCTCTAAACAGAAAATGATGGCTCTAACCCATCACTGATATATTCCCATAACACAAATCTGAGGGACTTTGCTGAACACAATTTTAGGAGTTTTATCCCTAAGTGTGTTCTTTCTTTCTTTCTTTCTTTCTTTCTTTCTTTCTTTCTTTCTTTCTTTCTTTCTTTCTTTCTTTCTTTCTTTCTTTCTTTCTTTCTTTCTTTCTTTCTTTCTTTCCACATAATACATTAGAGACCACAAAAGATAAGCGATAAGCTCCAGGTTCTACTAATGTTAAGCATGTGACTCAAATAAATGTTAAATATTCATTTATGTTAATGTGTCTATATGAAGCAGGCTATCAAAGGCAAATTCCAATAGATCATCCATTGGTCAAATGCCAATGGTCATCACATAGGATAGGAGATATGTCATCCCCTCCTGCAATCATTTTTCTGAACTTGTGTTGGGTGCTTTTATTTTATTCCAAATCAAATCGTTATGAAACAAGTGACTAATTTGTAGTTGAGTAGATCCAAGCATACCTGTGCATAAAGGTTGATTATAGGGGATAATGTTGAAAAGTGGATACTTGCATTGGATGCATGTAGCTTTTCAGGACTGCAGATAACAGGCAGAAGGTAGTGAACACCATTACTATCAATGATTGGACCAGACTACAGTGCTTTGGTCATAGGCTGTGGTCACCGATTGGTTGAATTTAGCATTTTATGCTACACATAACAACTATAATAGGTAATATAATAGGTAACAGCTCATTTCCTGATAATATGCAAGTATTGTATAAGCATGTAGTGAACCTGTAAAGCAATTAGGAAGTGATTTTCTTTTTAATACATTATATAAATGATACAATAGCAGTAGTATGTACAATATGTTACAAACTAAATACTACTTGAGCTTGTTATATGTCAATTTTACATTTAATGCTCATAGATACCTTTACAACAAACTATTAGGTTATGTTTACATTAGCTTCTTAATCTTACATTACTTTCATTTAAGAGTTTATTTTGAATGCAACCAAATACAGAGAGGTAAGTGAAGTAAAGTGGCTCCAGGCATCACACAATCTCAAATTGGGATGATAGTTCACAAGTTGAAAACACCAGGACATTGAGGAAAATGTCCTGATAAAAACATGGTTGCTAGTGAAAATAAAATAAAGTGATTGGTTGCCTTAACAAAATATATTGTAAGACTGTGTAGATAAATCAAAAACAAGGCCTTGGCATATGCTAAAAAATGGATCATTTCCCGCATTACTCCCAGATGCTCCCTTTTTCAAGTGAATGTGTTATGCTTGTATCAATCAATAGCTACTTGATTTTTGCTACTGTATATTTTATACAATGTTCACTAATGTATTCTATTCAACAGTACGCTGCAGCCTAGTAGTAATGTTAGTAATATTTAATTATGATAAACTGTTGGCTGTCATTGACAATTGCCCAAGGAATATGTGAAATAAAGCAGCATGTATCTTCAGAGATTTTATTCAATACTTGATAATGGGAAATTATTTTTTTATTTACTGTAAAGCCTTCACAATACATTCTTTAGTGCAAAGATACATAATTCTTCCAAATAAGCACATATATTTTTCTGTTAACATTGTACATTAAGTTAGTTTGTTGTCATGAACATACCTCAAATGCAGAAAGCATGTTTTCTGAAATTGAAGCTTTGCTTCAAAGGTGACACAGTGGTTTGGATAATAATTTTATGTATCTAAAATACCACACTAGTTACCTTAAAAACAAATGCATTTGTCATTGGCAGAAATTAATACAAATTGAAAAAAATGGTAGAACATTTTGACTGTTAGCCAAATATATATAAATATATATATATATATACAGTCATATGAAAAAGTTTGGGAACCCCTCTCAGCTTACATAATAATTTACTCTACTTTCAACAAAAAAGATAAGTGGTATGTCTTTCATTTCCTAGGAACATCTGAGTACTGGGGTGTTTTCCGAACGAAAATTTTTAGTGAAACAGTATTTAGCTGTATGAAATTAAATCAAATGTGAAAAACTGGCTGTGCAAAAATTTGGGACCTTGTAATTTTGCTGATTTGAATGCATGTAACTGCTCAATACTGATTACTTGCAACACCAAATTGGTTGGATTAGCTCGTTAAGTCTTGAACTTCATAGACAGGTGTGTCCTATCATGAGTAAAGGTATTTAACATGGTCAATTGCAAGTTGTGCTTCCCTTTGACTCTCCTCTAAAGAGTGACAGCATGGGATCCTCAAAGCAACTCTCAAGATCTGAAAACAAAGATTGTTCAGTATCATGGTTTAGGGGAAGGCTACAAAAAAGCCATCTCAGAGGATTAAACTGTCAGTTTCAACTGTAAGGAACGTAATCAGGAAATGGAAGGCCACAGGCACAGTTGCTGTTAAACCCAGGTCCAGGTCTGGCAGGCCAAGAAAAATACAGGAGCGGCATATGCGCAGGATTGTGAGAATGGTTACAGACAACCCACAGATCACCTCCAAAGACCTGCAAGAACATCTTGTTGCAGATGGTGTATCTGTACATCATTCTACAATTTGCACAAAGAGCATCTGTATGGCATGGTGATGAGAAAGAAACCCTTTCTGCACTCACGCCACAAACAGTCGCTTGTTGTATGCAATTACTCATTTAGACAAGCCAGATTAATTTAGGAACAAAGTGCTTTGGACTGATGAGACAAAAATTGAGTTATTTGGTCATAACAAAAAGCGCTTTGCATGGGTGGAAGAAGAAAACTGCATTCCAAGAAAAACACCTGCTACCTACTGTCAAATTTGGTGGAGTTTCCATCATGCTGTGGGGCTGTGTGGCTAGTTGAGGGACTGGGGCCCTTGTTAAAGTCGAGGGTCGGATGAATTCAACCTAATATCAACAAATTCTTCAGGATAATGTTTAAGCATCAGTCACAAAGTTGACGTTACGCAGGGGTTGGATATTCCAACAACACAATGACTGAAAACACAGTTCAAAATCTACAAAGGCATTCATGCAGAAGGAGAAGTATAATGTTCTGGAATGGCCGTCACAGTCCCCTGAATTGAATATCATCGAAAATCTATGGGATGATTTGAAGCAGGCTGTCCATGCTCGGCAGCCATCAAATTTAACTGATCTGGAGAGATTTTGTATGGAAGAATGGTCAGAAATACCTCCATACAGAATCCAGACACTCATCAAAGACTATAGGTGGCGTCTAGAGGCTGTTATATTTGCCAAAGGAGGCCCAACTAAGTATTGATGTAATATCTCTGTTGGGGTGCCCAAATATATGTACCTGTCTAATTTTGTTATGATGTATATTGCATATTTTCTGTTAATCCAATAAACCTAATGTCACTGCTGAAATACTACTGTTTCCATTAGGCATGTTATAAACCACTGATAAACAAAAATCCAAAGAATTAAAAGGTGTTCCCAAACTTTTTCATATGACTGTATATGTATATGTATATGTATGTATATATATATATATATATATATGTATATATGTGTATATGTGTATATGTATATATGTATATATATATATGTATATGTATATATTATATATATGTATATATGTATATGTATATATTTTATATATGTATATATATATGTATGTATATATGTGTATATATATATATATATATATATATATATATATATATATATATATATATATATATATATATATATATATATATATATATGTGTATCTTGCCTTTGTTAGTAAAAAACCTCTGCATAAAAGTATCTGAAATGTTGAAAATGGGCTGTAATTATTCTACACCTTGGTTATTTTTTTTTAACAGTTAATGTTTTTTAACTTATATGGCATAGCAATTTTTAAGCTCTGCGGTGGATTTCATTATGTTGGTATATACAATATAATGCCATTTTCAATAGAAAAAAAAATGAAATCCTAATGACATAACAGAACATTTAAATATGATAATTAAATATTTAAGTATATACATGCATAAGAGAAATGATAATGTGCTATTTATATTATATAGTAACTGAAAGGTTAAATCAGTCATTGTTAAAATTACCAGTAAATAATTCTGGTTATTACCAGTATTAATTACTGGTTCACTATTTCATTAATGCCTTTTAATATTTTTGAGTAATCAAATATTTGGTCATCATTTATCAAGTATTCCATTCTACTGTGTAACAGTGGAGAATGAAAGATCTCATAAGAAATATCAGGATGTGATCAATATAGAAAATCACCAACCTGGAATGAGCAACTCCACTAAGTTAGCAGCCATAGGTTTAAAATGACTGACTGACTGTATTTCCACTATTATGCCTAGAGGCCAGATGTGAGTCAATTTCATTCTTTCTTAATATCCTTGAGCTGTGTAGGGGATTCTACCAAAAAGGAAATATTAAAATACTGTTGAAAGAAAGTCAGAATGCATTTGAAATGTGCTATGTATTTCATGTAGTAAATACTTGCACCAGACAATTTTTTAAAAATTCAGTGCCCTTTGTAATGGCTATAACACTTCACCCTCATGAAGAAAAATGGACAAAGAGAAGTTACTGTATACTGCAATCTAATAGTCTCTGTTCATCAAAAATGCTCAGAACCAAAGCAACATGGCATTGCAGCGTAAAACTTGCTTTTCAACAGAGATGTTCAGCTAGGCCATTTGATTTAGAAATATGTTTGCTATCCTGAAGCTTTCTTAGAATATAGAGTAAAAAAGGTATAAAAGTTGTTTTGTTTTCTGGTAGAAGTGGAGTGATTGGAAAGAACTCTGTGCTGTCTGAAAAAAAATCCACCTTCATTATTAGGATCTTTTTCAGTTTTTAATAATGTAAATTCTGTTAGGGTGTTATCTTTCATTAATGTAAAATGTACAAGATGTGTTATGCTTTACTGTTTCAGATAACTAATGTAATAAGTGTGCAACAATAGATTTTGTTGCCATTGCAGAATTTTTAACTGTTTTCAGATGTAAATCTGTTATGTATATAGATATAAATGCAGTATATTACATATGTGAAATACATTTTGTCATCTATTCTTCCATTCTCTTTACAGTACTGGGAAGAATAAGCCTGAGATTCTCTAATTTCAATCAATTGCAGGGCAGACTTGCACTTTTACCTGATCTCATTTACACTGGGCTGGAAAGTTAATCTAATCATGTCTCTGTAATGTTGGAAATAACTTGAGTTCCTGGAGATCTTGCAACCTCTACACAGACATTGGTCAGATCAGGAATCCAGCCTGGACCCTTAGACACATAATACAGCACCTCTAATAACTGTGCCACTCCATGAATATATAATTTGCTCTGCTTCAGATCCCACAGTACAAATCAGTATTACAGTAACATATGACACAATTTCACAATCATTTTATTCAATGGTAGCATTTGGCCACTTATGAATTAATCTTTGTGTCTGTGATATAATTAGCACAGAACATTGTATATTCATTTGATTTAATTATGTGACTCACTAATGGAAAGTGGTATGTTTTAACAAGCTGATGCATTCTTTAGAATTTCTTAATCAAGTGTTACGTTTAATGTATAGCATGTTTAACCATACTACTTGACTTTCTTAATGAAGAAATGTTCAATAGCATTTCAATGTTTGTACTTATGACTCTAGAATTTTATTTTTGACATGTGAAAAAGCATTTCCTTAAATTGATGTAAACAGATTGTTATTTTTGTTGTTCACAAGAATTACTTATGGAAACACTTTGAAATCACTTCAGTGTTTTTGTCTCACACATATGATATACCTTTCAGTTTGTTTTGATGTCTAGTTATATAAGACATTGTGCCTTTAAAAAAAAAAAAAAAAAAAAAAACCATTTTAGGCCATTTTTGCACTGTATTTTGAGCAGGAAATTATATCTTTATGATAAAGAGAATCAGACGTACTTGAAGTTGTGCATGCCAAATCAACTGACCCTAGAGCACAGGTGTCGAATTCCGGTCCTCGAGGGCTGCAGTGGCTGCATGTTTTCATTCTAACCATCTTCTTAATTAGTAAGCCGTTTTTACTGCTAATTAACTTATTTTGCTTTAGTTTTAATTAACTTGACTCAGGCCCCTTAATTGTCTTTTTCCTTATTTAGTAGCCAAACAATAATGAGACATCAAACAAGCCACCATATGACAGAAAAAACAGAAAAATCAACAGATTTGGAAATGTCTGCTGTGGCAGAATGAGAGCAGCAACAAGCCATTGAATTAAATAACGGGCTTAATTAACAGCAAGAATTTGCTTCTCATTAAGAGACTGGTTGGAGTGAAATTGGTTGGAGTTTGAAATCCCAGTTTAGCTGGTCATCTGTTGACTCGTTTCACATCTCATTTCTGTTTGGCTGCCATTTAATGAAGAAACAAATCAATTCAGAGGACTGAATCCTTAAAAACAGGGCTGTTGAAATGAAGGGAAAAGGAGTTAATTAGCAGTGAAAACTATTCACTGATTAGGAAAAGGGTTAGAATGAAAACCTGTAGCCACTGCGGCCCTCCAGGCCCGGAGTTCGACACCCCTGCCCTAGAGGTTCACCTCCTAATGGGATACACGGGATCATAATTACCACTTTTCACAAAACTTAATAAAAAAGGAGATAGGTAATTTAGGAATGTGGAGTGTTGTTTTATAGCATATGAATGTCGCTGATCAGATATTTTTAATATTTGATTCTTGGAGGTCCTAGCCCTCCCTCTAAGAGCCATTCCAAGAAGGTAATAAATGAGAAATTTTAAACATAAGCAAGTAGGCTATTTCAATTTACAAATGATATTTTTGATTGATTTTTGATCCTTTACTAAGGATATAGCCCTCCGTGAGCCTCTATCAGAGTGTGAAAAATGACAAAATTCTATAGCAATGGAGAATATTTAGACTTAAACATTTAAATGGAAGCACACAATGCAAATATCTTCAACTTTTCTTGTTTTTGTACTTCTACTTCATGAAGTAAATAATTACATTTCCTATGAACACTTTGAATTAGGCCAGCATACACTAATTCTTAACTTTTTCCTTTGTTTTCAGGAGATTCTTGGTTTGGGACAAAGTGCTGCCTTCATGAGAAAGAAAAGGTCTCTTGTTGCTCCTTTAATGTATGTTCCAGAGAATCAAAGACCGCCTTTCCCCAAAAATATTGGCAAGGTAGGTCAGAATTGTATCTAACATTTTTTTTTTTTTTTCCACATTGTGACTTTTATGAAGTATCAAATGACAATTGTATGATGCTTTTTTAATCTTAGCATTATTATCCCTAGTCAGGACATGACTTTATACTACAGTACATACACTTTTCAAACTTGTACAGAACATTTGTGATTGAAGAAAGCAACATGGTTATTTTGGTATTTGGAAAATCTGAAGCACAATTACCAATCATTTTGTTAAGAGCTGATGGCAATTGCAGTTTTCAACTCTAAGCAAGTCCTTGTTACAATGGAGTAGCATTTAAAATAGTTTATTTCTGTATTTTTATCATGTTTAAATTTGTAAATTAAAAAAGATAATCCAATATTTATCCATATCCTTCAAGCAATGCTTGCACCATTTCATGTTGGTATATAAGAATTATGTCTCATACTACAGAAATTCAATTAGTGTCATATTTGCTTCAAGCCTAAACTTCATTTAGGCTTCTTAAGCCTACATTGTCACAATTCTTTTTATGTAAATATAATATTCATGTCTTAGTTTTTATCTGCTCCTTAAATGTATATCTTTATGTCCTCTGTATCACATGGTTAATCATTATGAAGAAATCTTGCTGCTCTGTTTTTATTGTGATAGACTTGCCACACATGGACACAAATGTTTGGGCTTCAAGCCATCAGTATAACTGAATGAAAGTGCAAAACTTTTTTTTTAACTGAAAAGAAGTGCAAAAAGAAAAGCAAATTACTGAATGCTGAGGCATCTTACACAAAGTAAACAACTCTTGGCTGCTGAGGTATCCATCTCTGTGCTTGCTCTAGGGTCAAAAGGTGACCTCCTGGCTTTGATCCTCTACCTTTGTGGGCTCCGGCCCAGGGAGGTCGGAAACGATGCTGCCCTTCGGGGATGGGGCTATACCACCTATCCTGGTGCCTACTTGGAACTGTGGAATAAACAGGTGGTACAGGTGGTGTGACAGTGTTTATATGTACACACACACGTATGCCGCCAGTCCTTCTCCCTCCACTCCTCCTCAGGCTTTGTCCTCTTCATCCTGACTCGAGTTCCCGAATGATGGGGACTGTCCCCCTTTTTATAGGGCACCCAGAAGGACTCCAGGTGCCCAACGAGCTTCTTCCGGGTGTGGCAGAAGTGTGGTCAAATAAGGCCCCAGAAAGGTCCATGTGCCCCCTGGCCCTGCTGGAAACCAAGGGGGTTGCCCTCTATCAGCCCGGGGAAGGAAGTGTCCTGAAAATACTCTCTCCCCTGGTCCTTCCACACTCTGGGTGTCCCAGCTGGGTAAGGATTCCGGCTGCCCATCACAATGTATATGTATATATATATATATGTATATACTGTATATATATATATGTATGTATGTATGTATGTATATGCACGTGCATGCGTGCATGTGTGTGTGTGTATGTATGTATGTATGTATGTAGTGTCGGTGAAATATATACAAACATCATTTCATTTTTTTGTGGGCCGAATAATACAGTTGATATAGGGACAGAGAAACATATAGAATACTTATGATTATGAACTGGAGTGATAATTATACACTTCCATTTTAAGTAATTGTACAGGAGCATATCATAAATTAGCTTTATTTTATTTTGAATTAATAAAGAAAAATGCATAACAGAGATGCCAAAGGTGCTAATTTCTTATGGGACATTATGAATGTAATCAGGTTAAATTATTGAATGCAGAAGATAGCAATAGAAAATTTCAACAGAACTCAAAAGATATTTTGTGTGTAGACATTATAAAAATATAAAGTAAATGAACAACTGAGTACACAAGCAACAGATTACTGTGGACATACTATGAAACATTACATTTCAGTAGTGCAGATTTTTTTAGAAAATGGTAATAGTATAATAGTTTAATGAGTTGAACAAAGTTCAGTGCACTTTTTGTCAAAAATGGTATTAATAAAATTCATATAAAATATACAATTTAAAAAGAATATATTTGGAACTACTGCATAGTATGTGTAATACCTAAAACCTATGCTCTTTGTATCCAATGTTAACTGCATAGGATGGAAGAAGAAACAATTTTGGGAAATCAACTACACAGTGTTGATAATTATTCTTCTGTGTATATACAGTAGTTCTCCATCGTTCTTCAAAGGTGTTAGGTTTCAATACCTCCCAGAACAAAGTGAGATCTGCAATATTGAATGCATTCTTTAGACCTCCAAAAAGTAATTGGATCTTCACTACTACAGGCTTATTTAATAAATGTCTTACGTAACAAAAAGTAAAGTAAAAATAGTATACCTTCAGCAAGTGGCTTTCAAGTTTAGTCACAGAGAACCCCTGCGGCAGCAGATTTTGTTCCAAACAGCTTCACAATAAGTGAGTCATTTGTACCTTTAATTACTCTCATTGTTTAATTACCTGACCTTTTTCTTGTTTTTACTTCTGTTTTGCATTCAGAGGAGTGTAGAATTAAAGACATATTTGTATTTTTGCCAAATCTTTAAATGCTTTTTGTCACTTTCTTTTTAATTCACTTTTCCTTACAATTAATGACATGCGGAGCAAACACAGTGGCAAATGACTGAGTCCTGAAGGGCAGCAATTTCAGTGTTTACCCTCTTGATTATTAGTACATAGTGACTTAAACCATCACAAAATTTAAAAAGAACAAAAATATTAAAAAGCAAGTAGAATGATTCATTCTAAATCTATCAATCTCTTGCTTCATTCAGCAAAATTTAACATAACAATTTTAATTCCTGAATTGATACAAAAAACAAAAGCTTGGAAATGAGTTTACTTAATTAAGACAGAAGTCACATTAAGAGAAATGGTGGTTTTCTCTGACTATCTCCCTGAACAGCTCCTGGCCGCTTACCAATAATGAAAACCTTCTCTGAAATGTATGAATAACAACAGGGCTCCTCTGCAATTTCTTGCACAGACAAAGCTCTTGGGCTCCCTGGCCTGAACTACTGTGTCTTTTCTGGATGTTCACTTTTGTGTGCATTCTGGCTATTAGCAATGTGAATAAAAAATATTTAAATGGTTAGTCAATTTGAATATAAAAACTGTTGTGAAAATTAAAAAAAAAAAAAAACCACAGTATGCTTTACAGAGATAACAAGATTTCAATAAAGCTTTTTTTGTCAAACTGCATGTCAATCCTGTAAATCAAATTTGCACAACAGCATCAAATCAAATATAGCATAACAAAGCTGCTTTTGACACACTGTTAAAACAGGTTTTGGAATCAATTCTTGCCTGTTCTCTTCATTTCCTACACTCCAATGACACTCACAGTGAGAACTTATAAATGTGATGTGCACCTGTGTTGGCTTATTTTATAACACAGCTAGGGAAGCATAAAGGGAGATTAAGCAAACAAATTGGAGAGAACACATACTTCAGTTTTTCTGATACTCTTTGTAGTTTGGACACACTAAGTAAAAAAAAAACAGAAGTTTCTTCAAGAACACAATATGGTGAGTAAAACAATGAGCAATGTCTATCATATGTCATGGCAGTGTGAGCCTCTGCTGCTTTAACTATTAGAGTTGATGGTGTTGCTTCCAACTGGTCACATTTTATATGTGCATTAGTAGGCTGGTGGTGATGCTGCCCTGCCTTTTACATATTGTACAAGAACATTATTTGAGTTTTTAAAACTTTGCATCCAAAACCAAAGTGTTTGTGCACATTCTGCACATTTGAAACTCCCTACTCAGCATTGAAGTATTAAACATCTACTGTACATAAGCATACACCAAGGAAGAAATTCTAGAGACATTTTATGCAGACAGTGTGTGGCCCATATGACCTGCTAGTGCATAGTGAAATCAGCCAAAAATAACCTGAACATTAAATCTGCCAGTCTTAAGCTGCGAATTTACATTAAATTTAGATTTTCATGTACATGCGTACTTGTTTCTGATTCTTTTAATAAAACATTTGCCAGATTTCTTATATTTTAACATCCCTACTGGAGATGTTGATAGACAAGAGCCTATACCTCAGTTTAACAATTCAAACTATCCATCCATCCATCCATTTTCCAACCCGCTGAATCCGAACACAGGGTCACGGGGGTCTGCTGGAGCCAATCCCAGCCAACACAGGGCACAAGGCAGGGAACCAATCCCGGGCAGGGTGCCAACCCACCGCAGGACACACACAAACACACCCACACACCAAGCACACACTAGGGCCAATTTAGAATCGCCAATCCACCTAACCTGCATGTCTTTGGACTGTGGGAGGAAACCGGAGCGCCCGGAGGAAACCCACGCAGACACGGGGAGAACATGCAAACTCCACGCAGGGAGGACCCGGGAAGTGAACCCGGGTCCCCAGATCTCCCAACTGCGAGGCAGCAGCGCTACCCACTGCGCCACCGTGCCGCCCCAATTCAAACTATATTATGTTAAATATACAATTATGTAGAATAGGTTCCCTCATATAGCTCTTATACACTGAATTTCAATATTTGTATTGGAATTTAACACCATAACACTTTATTTTAGAATCTGGTTTCCTTTACTACAAATTGGCTTGTTCTGTTAATACCAACAGAAAACATTACCAATAAAAATTATTCGATCAAATCAACATCATATTTTGCAAAGAATTTAATAGTTTTAGTATACTTTCCAAAAGGATACATAAATATATATAGAGAGAGATATTGTGGCGGACGGCTGGGACCCATGCCCGGCCGGGACGCCCCTTTGGCACAAAATCCGGGGGAACAGCCATGGGCTGCACACTATGTCCCCTGGAATGCTTGGTGGCACCCCCCTGGGCTGCATCCACGCCACAATTGTGGAACACTGGAGCTCAGCCCTGTTGGGCTCTGTGGCCATCGCCAGGGGAGCTGCACAGCTTCCTGCGCCCGTGTGGGCTGTGATGCAGCCTGAATTAGGTCGATCATCACCTGGAGCACTTCTGGGTGGGCTATAAGAGGAGCCAGCAGCCACTACTTAGGGCGTGCAAGAGTCGGGAGGAGTAGGACAAAGCTGCCTGGGAGAAGTGGAGGAAGAAGAGTTTCTTTTGGTGTTTTCTTTTTGTGTGTTTTGAGGACTGTGTAGGGCCTGTGGGACATCGGGAAGACGTACCCCATGGCTGAAGAAAAAAGAAATTTTTGTTTAATTTTCACGTGCCTCTGGTGTCAGTCTGTGTCGGGTCGGGCACCTATATAGCGCCTTATTCCACTATGTATAGATAGCTCTCTCTCTCTCGATCTCTCTCTCAATCTCTCTCTCGATCTCTCTCTCGATCTCTCTCTCAATCTATCTCAATCTATCTATATCCATAATTTTGGAAAGTATACTAAAACTATTAAAAGCTTTGCAAAATATGCTGTTATAATACTATATTATAAAACACTACAATTATATTTTAGTATTGAATGTTTGGTATTTTCAATTAAATTTATTTGGGTATTCATTTAGATGTGCAGTCAAAAGATTGGTGCTGTGCAGCCTCATCTGTGATTATGCAGAAGTGCTGTCAGATTCATTCACATTTACTGTTTTGTGATTAACAGGAGTTCAGTAAACAGTACGTGACAGTACAAGGTTGAATTCATATTTTATAATTCATCCTTTCACAAATGTAAGTTGTCAATTATTTGAATCTCTTATTGACTCAGACTATATTGTTGAGTAGCAGTGACTACATACAGCCAGCAGGAATGCATTGTTTACTTTCAGCACTAGTCTGGTGATGTCTTCACATGCCGAAGTCCTTTGAAACAGGTTAAGCTTATTTTTAACAGATGCAATACGTTTTCTCCACACACGACACACCTTGTTCAACTAAAAAAAGGGTTTATCCCTTGCAACCACATGGCTTGCAGTCAGAAAGGCTGAGTTCACAACGGCACCATTGCACTTTGCTGTTTAAAATCACTACTCCACCTTCACGAGGCTTTGGGTTAGTTTAGAATTATTATATTAGTGAACTGTAACTGTTCCCACCCACATTTAAACCAGATGTATTTATCATTCATCTGCATCAAATGATACTATTAAGGAGTGCCAAAAGCTGTCAAAATGTGTTACAATAATTGCTCAATAAAGAGAATTATACCACCTCAGTCCTTTATGGTTTACGAGCTGTATATACCCGGCGTTGCCCGGGGCAGAAGTAACCTAATCGGTCAAACACTTACATATATACCAAAGTAAACCTAATCGGTTAAACAGCTTCATATATACAGAAGCGAACCTAATCGGACAAACAGATAATCTATATACATAAGCAAACCTAATTGGTCAAACAGTTACATAAATACAAAAGCAAACCTAATCGATCAAACAGCTTCATATATACAGAAGCGAACCTAATTGGTCAAACAGTTATGCATGTGCAGAATAATTTTACAAAGATTATGCGTGTTAACAATCATTAAAAAGAAAAGATTGAGGAACTCTTCTTCTATATGTGATGAAGCTGGATGAAGCTGACTTGACGAAGACGTAGGTGGCATAGATTGGTTTTTCTAAAACAGAAGAAAAAAATGAGTATCTATTATTATTTTAAATTAGAATGAAAATGAGAACCTTGATTAGAGATAGATTATCCGTATTAAAATATGTGCATGAATAAACTTTTGGTAACTCTCTAGCAAAAGTTTATTCATACAAATTGGCATGGGATGGCTTTGTGAAAAAGTAAAAATTAGATAAAAATAAATTGAGAATGCGTACTTCGATTTGACTGAGATTATCTGTAATGATGAAAAAAAAGTTTAGTATGTTTTTTTTTCCATACGGGAAGGATGTAAAACCTTACATAGGCACCCTTCAGCCCGTACTGAAGGGTACTGTCAGATTCTTACTGACTAAAAAACACCCTTTTTATTCCACAGCTACCCCAAAAACCACTATTAGGCATTACTTTGGGGTGGCAGTAGTTTAGTTATGAAACAGCTGGGTCCTGAAAAAAATCTGTCTTATTAGTGGCTTCATCACATATAGAAGAACAGTTCCTCAATCTTTTCTTTTTAATGATTGTTAACACGCATAATGTTTGTAAAATCATTCTGCACATTCATAACTGTTTGACCAATTAGGTTCGCTTCTGTATATATGAAGCTGTTTAGCCGATTAGGTTTACTTTGGTATATATGTAAGTGTTTGACCGATTAGGTTACTTCTGCCCCGGGCAACGCCGGGTATATACAGCTCGTATATATATATATATACATATACACACATACATGCAGTTTTAATAACGCAGAAATCAATATAAACATTAACATCATTATCATATGAGAATATGAAGTAATATATAAGAAGCACATTTCATATAAATATAAATTATTAAACAGTAAAATCTTCTTCTGTAATTTGCTACCGTGGCAATTTGTGTGTCTGTCCAGGATTTTAAATGACCTGTAGCTCGCAAACCGTTGCACCTATACACTTGAAATGTGGTACACATATAGTACGTCACGTCTACTATCCGCTTTATGGGTGATGATTGTTTTAGTCTTTTTATCTTTATTTTATTTTATTGTACAATCAAGTCCTATCTGCGCACAGCAGGGCAGCCGTGGGCGGATGCGTATGGTGTATTCACTCGATGTTATCGTGCATTGCGCTGTCAGTGGTATTTTGATAAAAGAATTTGAACAACATATAAGAAGCGTATAAATTATTAAACAGTAAAACATTAACATTTAAGAAGTAAAGTTACATTAAGTACTACTGCTGTGCCTTCGGGTATACCTCATTTTTTGTTTGCCCATTACATGCTTAAATGTATACATTTTTTGGTGCACCTACCCGAGAACACTCGACATATAACCGAGCGTGGGAGAAGCATGGATTTTAAACACGCGTTGAGTTGATGTGCTGGTCTCCCTCGTGAAATAACTGGTAATGTTTGACTAAAATCTACAGCGAGTAAAACGACATTAGCTCCTATTTTTTTTTACGATCTCTGAGATGTTGCTTTTTTCGGTTCAAGGCTTCATAAGCTCTTTTATGTTGTATGGTGTACTTATCCCAAACCATCATCTTTGAATGTTGCAAGACTTTCGCCTTGTATGTAGATCGGGGTAATTACATTCATTGCATTCCTAGTCTGAATCACAATGTGATTGTATGGGTGGTTACCTGGCACTGTAGGGTTGCCACCCGTCCTTTAAAATACGGAATCGTGCCGCGTTTCAGAATGAAATTGCGCGTCCCGTTTTGAATCAATACTGGACGGGATTTATCCCGTATTTTTTTTATAATTTTTTTTTTAAAGCAGCGTCTCATGCAAATCATCCCACACGCATTTTATGAAGATGCCTCCTTTCCTACTTTTGATTGGGTAATACTTGATGTCATCGTTAGTTTGATTTGTGTTTTTAACTGTCCAGTGAGTAGGGCGTGTCTTTCAACCGTAAGCAGATTTTTTGCAGTGGTATCACTGACCTCGACGACGGCGACGTTATACGTCAAAAATAAATTACGATAAATGACGATTTTAGCGATACTTTATTACGACGGCGGCTACATAGACACGATCAAATAAAAACAAAAAAATCAAATAATCATTCTACATTTTCAAAACGTCGAAAAAACGACGGAATGAAAAAAAGGCCCACCCGACGACCCACCCATTCCATTTTTATATATACAGATGTTTGAACAGACCATGTGACACAAGGAAAGAGCATGCACAGAACCAGCCATCAGATTCCAATTTTAATTAAAAAAAATAGTAATTCAGAACTGGTCAGGAGAAACCCAATCAGTGCAGCTCTAACACAGAGTTTTTCATTAAATTAATAGTTAATGGGAAATGCTAATTATTTGCTTTATTTTTCAGTTCTGTGATGTGGCTATTACTGAGTAGAATTGAGCTTCTTTCTATGTGGTGAACCCATTTATAAAGCAAACAGGAGCAGAATTCAAAAGATCAGCCATTAGTTTATTTATGAATATTTGGCCACAAAAAAAAAATTTTTGTTGTCAACATTATCAATAATGAAGAACAATGGCTTTAGACTTAAACATATTTTTATATTTGCATATGCATTTGTGTACTTATATTTAACATAATATAAAATGATCGAATAAAAAGCACTCTTGGGCAAAAAAATCTAAAATGCAAGTTTTCCAGGGTGGAAGTGCAATGCGATGATATTCGCTTCATTACTTTAGATTCAGTTGCCAGATTGAATTGTATAAGGTCTTTCAATGGTGAGTGCAGTGGTTTATCATGTGTTTTTGTATATTTTGTAACATACCAGTATCACACAACAGACTTGGTGCAGTTTTATTTTTTCTATGGTGAAGTGTTCTGACAGTTAAATATTAAGCCGGCAGCATATGAATGGCATCATTTTAATTGCATTGTTAGTTGCATGCAGTAGTATGATAAGCTACCAAAGAGTTATTCCTCAGGTTTCTTTAAGCATATGGTGATTTTTTTTTAATTTATTTGTTATTTTTATCTTTTGTTGCTGTGTGTTAGGTTTCTATATCCATAATCCTGTAGTGCTCCTTTTTCAAGCTTGATAGATGCAACAGTATGAACCTGTGGCATTACATTGTGCAGGATTAAGTTACAATAGGTTTTCTGCAGTCTGTTGTATTTGTACTCTTAGGAATATTTGTTTTAAACTGAAAATACTTCTTTCGGCTGCTCCCGTTAGGGGTTGCCACAGCGGATCATCTTCTTCCATATCTTTCTGTCCTCTGCATCTTGTTCTGTTACACCCATCACCTGCATGTCCTCTCACCACATCCATAAACCTTCTCTTAGGCCTTCCTCTTTTCCTCTCCCTCTTTCTTCTTTAAACTGAAAATATGGTGGGTTTAATTTGTATTGTAATCATGCATCCCCCTGTCTTAACACTTTTTGATTACCTTTACCAAACATTTATAGATTTTTTTTCTTTTCCTTTTCGTTCTTATAAATGTAGTAAACTCAGGCATCTTTCACACCATATAAAGTATATACCCCACAGACTTGAAAGTCCTGCTTTTTTCATACCTGGAAGAGACACTTTCGTCTCCAAATTCATAACCATCCTGGCCTTTATAGTCACAGTACTTGTACTAGACCTGGGATCATGTTTATGACCCTTACTTAATAGAAGCGACATAAGTTTTTGTAATTGAAAAACAAGTAAAACTTAAGAATTACAAAAAAAAGATTAATAACAAACTACTGCAGCTGTGGGTTGAAATGTAAGTAATCCACATAGTCCTCATCATATTCATTATTTATTAATCCTGACATGCAATGTAAACTGTTACTTTATATACCCAGGTATTTGAATTTCTCCACTGTATCCATTCAATTCAATTTGCCAATGAAGGTCTCCATTCAATTTCTAGCCACATTTTATGAATAATTAAAGCAAACAGGAGTTGCCTGAACACAGCAATATTTATTTATATTACATTTTCATACAAATTATGTAGCTCAAAGTGCTTTACAAGAAGACAAAAGAAAAAAAAGAAAAATATAAAAATAAGATTAGGCAATACTAAGTAACAAAGAATAAAGTAAGGTCTGATGGCTAGGAGGACAGAAAAAGAAAAACCAAAAAAAAAAATAAAAACTTCAGAGGGCTGGAGAAAAAAAATCTGCAGAGGTTCAGAGGCCATGAGACCACCCAGCCCCCACTGGGCAATATGTAGTGCCACAGCAATGAGTCTGAATAATAATATGAATGAGAGATTTCATTTTTTTTTTTTTTTATAAATTTGCAAAACTTTCTGAAAGCATGTTTTTTTCATTTTATCATTATGGGCTATTTAGTGTAGATTGGTGGGTTGATGTGTGCCCACGAGGTGACACTCCTCTGGTCATGGGTGACTTCAATGCAGCCGCTGGCACTGACAGGGCTGGCTATGAGGATTGTCTCAGTCCCCATGGGTCTGGTGACTGTGGTGAAAGTGGCTCCATGTTCCTTGACTTTGCAAAAGGTCAGGGGCTGCGAATCGCTGGATCCTGGTTCCAGCGCCCTGAACTGCATCGTTGGACTTGGTACTCCAGTACTGGTGGTGCGGTGAAGATCAATCGATCACATCCTTTTGGGCAGACACTGGAGGCTCTTGCAAAACTGCAGGGTCTACAGAAGTGCCCAGTTTGTGAATTCTGACCACAGACTTGTTGTTGCTACTCTTGGGATCCAGCTTAGGTCCAGTAGGTTACCACCTACTAGGGAATGAGCCTGGACTTGGCCAGACTCCAAGACCAGGCTGTTTCTAATGAGTTTGCATGCAGTTTGTGTGAGGAACTTGCAGATTTGGGTATGACTGCCGATCCTAATGTGATGTGGGAGACCTTCCATGACAAGACCCTGAAGGTTGCTGAGGGTTGTGTTGGTGTTACCGTTGTTCCCAGAAGGAGGTGTTTCATCTCACAGGGCACCCTGGATATCATTGAGAGGAGTCGCAGCGCACAGCTCAATGGCAACTCTGGTCTATACCGGGAACTGAGAGGGACGGCTGCGAGGGCTCTGAGGGCAGATAAAGAGGCGTTTGTTAAAGGAATCTGTGAGCAAGTGACACACCATCTGTGATCTAGTGACCCATGTCCTGCTTACAGAGGAATCGAAGCATTACGTACATCAGAATCTGTTCCTCGGAGAGTCGCAGTTAGGGCAGCTGATGGAGCGGTCCTTACGGATGACACTGCAGTTGTGACCCGCTGGGCTGTCTACTTTGAGCAGTTGTTCAAAGCTGATCCTCCGGCTAGGACATTGGATATCTCTGGGTTCATGGTTCTTGAGGCTGATCCTCCAATTAGCTGTGAACCACCCAATCTCACTGAGATTGCACAGGTGGTGAACCAGCTGAGGGGGGGAAAGGCTGCAGGGATCTGTGTTATTCTCGGTGAACTTCTCCAGGCTAGTGGTAAGGCTTTCCTCCTGGCATTGCAAGCAATCTTTGCTTCCATTTGGGAGACTAGCATCATCCCAGCTGACTGGAAAATGGGACTTGTTGTCCCTATCTGGAAAGGGAAGGGTGATTGCCTGGATTGCAGTAACTACAGGAGGATAACACTGCTCTCAATGCCGGGTAAGGTCCTTGCTAGGGTCGTCATCAATAGGATCCGCGATCACTTGCTCACCTACCAGCGACCGGAACAGTCTGGTTTTACGCCTGAGAAGTCTACCATCGACTGCATCCTGGCACTGAGGGTTCTCATAGAGCACAAACGCGAATATCGGCAGTTTCTTTGCAGCCTTTGTCGATTTTCGCAAAGTGTTCGACTCGGTTGATTGAGCTGCCCTTTGGGACATCCTGAGGGTTCGCGGGATCCCCTCGAGGTTGCTGGATATCATGGCTGGCCTGTACACTGGTACTGTGAGTGCTGTGCAGAGTGGAGGCAGGACCTCTGCGTTTTCCCCAGTTGATTCTGGGGTTCGTCAGGGGTGTGTTCTTGCTCCTACTCTGTTCAATGTTTGCATGGACTGGGTGTTGGGCAAGGTCGTGAGGTTCAGCGGCTGTGGGGCATCTGTTGGTGAAGAAAGATTCACGGATCTTGACTTTGCTGACAATGCTGTGATCTTTGCAGAGTCAATGGAGGCTCTGATCGGGGTGCTCAAGAGACTGAGTGAGGAGTCCGAGTGTCTGGGCTTGCAAGTGTCCTGGATAAAAACCAAGATCAAGGCCTTTAATGACCTCTTGGGCACAGCCTCAGCAGTGTGTCTGTTTGCGGAGAGAGTGTCGACCTTGAGAGGTTTACTTACCTTGGCAGTGACATTCATGTCTCTGGTGACTCTTCCTGTGAAGTCAGTAGATGGATTGGGAGAGCATGGGGCGTCATAAGGTCGCTGGAAAGGGGTGTGTGGCGCTCCCGATATCTGTGCAAAAGGACGAAGGTCCAAGTCTTTAGAGTCCTGGTGCTTCCTGTCTTACTATATGCTTGTGAGACATGGACGCTATCCAGTGACCATAGTTGAACACTCTCCAAATGAGGTATATTACCTGCATTGTGAGGGAGCGTCAGTTACGGCACTATGGCCATGTGGGGCGTTTCCCCGAGGGTGATCCAGCTCATTAGATCCTCATTGTTGGGGACCCAAGTGGCTGGACCAGGCCAAGGGGTCGCCCATGTAAAACCTGGCTGCGGCAGATAGAGGGTCATTTCCGGAGGGTAGGTCTGGACCGCGTGTCTGCCTGGGGGGTTGCCAACCGGGATCCCAAGCTGTTTCGATGTGTAGTGGGTGCGGCAATGCACTGTACCAATGCATGCTCCCTAACTTGACTTGATCTACAACAAAGTGCAGAAAGTGAAGGATCTGAATACTTTTTAAATCCACTGTAAGCATATTTTAATTTGATATCATAGTCCTCATCACTAGTTTAATGGTCATTTTCCAGGTTTACTTAGGTTATTCCCTTGCCCCCAAACCTTTTTTGCTCACTCTCCAGTGTTGAGCATTCATTGTTTTCATATCGTTTGAGACAACCTCTTGGTGCATCTCTTCTCTCATTCATCCTTTGCCTTTTGCTTTGTGTCCAAACTACTTCCTTTTAACTTGGCATTCACTCCTTCACTCCATAATGTGCTGTATATCCTTCTCATCTCTGTTCTTTCTAGCTTTATTTCATGTTCTGCCTTCATCAGGCATGTCTCATTCTGTTCAAAGAATATTGTACTTCACACAGAGTGTTTTATAAACTTTACCATTTAATGCTAGCTTGAAGTCAGAATGGGATAGCTCCTGGAATTTCTTCTATGTAGCTCCCCCCTGGCCATGCCCGCATCTCTTCTTACACTTGACATGTCACTTAATTAGAACAAGTTCCCTTTTTTCTCCAAACAACTCCATTGCCAATATCTATATCTACCCTTACTCCATCAGCATTCTGCACTGCTCTTCCACACTTTCTACAAAAAAAAGTTAAATCTTTGTGCATCCACTTATTTCAGGCCATGGATTGGAATGAGTTCCTTTCAACACCTTTATAACACACGGTGCAACGCCATGAACAACCTCTTCCACATCTCCTGCCCATTTGTCCCCAACCATTAAATTGGTGTCTCCTGCAAATAAATTCAAAAGCCATTCACTTTGTAATTTTAAAAGGGTAGTGTAGCACTAAGACGTTGCTCTTTCAACACTTAATGCAATGCCACATGCTTTCTGTTTTGACCACAGGTTCATGTAGCTCACAATACAAAGAAAAAGTGCATAACTATCTAACCACCCCCTAATAGTGCCCTTTTCCAATGTAACGGATATGGCAATTCTTACGTGATTATGGTTTTGACTCTTTAGTTTATTTTTAGCTTATTTGGATGGTGTTAAAATGCAACATTGTAAATTTCTGTCCAAAAAATTAACCTTGCCCCATCACAATGAAAGCAAGGTTACTGCAGCTTTTTCTACTATTACAGAAATCCAAAGTTCACACCTTTTACACAGTAAAATGTTTTATATGTTCCTCTAGAAAATAAGCGTGGCGTGGTTAAGAAATGGTTAAACATCCCAGCTAAAAAATAACTTTGCAAAGAATTACATCTGCTATTAAAAATTAAAACACAACAGCAGAGAATGTGGTGCAAATTTAAAAAATTTTTAACTAGAGAAGAGCTTCTGATCAATTATCTTTAGACTTTCATTTAGTTGGGTACTGGTGTTGCCTTTTCTTGCTTAATTGACTTATTTCTGTTTCTTCAAAGAGCGTTTGTTAGCTTGGAAAACTTGGCTTTTGTGATGTAAAAAAGCATTCTTTATTTGAAGCCTGACAGATAAGGAATAAAAATAAAAAATTACAAAAATTACTCTAAGAAAATACTCACAAAACCAATATTAGCACATACTGTTGTAACCATGGTATTGTCTTTGAGCCAAGAGAAACTGACAGTCAGGTAAAAGGAATTCTTAGATTTACTTTACCTGATCCATATATAAATGAGTATAAAACAAACATGTACAGTATAAACAGTCTGTTCCTGAGTACTGCTAACAGCCTTTATTTCACTGGTCTAATAGTAAACTGCTCAAAAAAATAATAAAGGAACCAGTGGCCTGCTTTAGGTCATTTTGTAGGGTTCTGGCAGTGCTCATCCTGTACCTCCTTGCCCAAAGGAGCAGATACCGGTCCTGCTGATGGGTTAAGGACCATCTACGGCCCTGTCCAGCTCTCCTAGAGTAACTGCCTGTATCCTGGAATCTCCTCCATGCCCTTGAGACTGTGCTGGGAGACATAGCAAACTGTCTGGCAATGGCAGTGCCATCCTGGAGAAGTTGGACTACCTGTGCAACCTCTGTAGGGTCCAGGTAACCTCACCTCATGCTACCTATAGTAACACTGACCGTAGCCAAATGAAAAACTAGTGAAAAACAGTCAGAAAAGATGAGGAGGGAAAAATGTCAGTGGCCTCCACCTGTTAAACCATTCCTGTTTTGGGGGTCGTCTCATTGTTGCCCCTCTAGTGCACCTGTTTTTAATTTCATTAACACCAAAGCACCTGAAACTGATTAACAACCCCCTCTGCTATTTAACTGACCAGATCAATATCCCAGAAAGTTTCATTGACTTGATGTTATACTCTGGTTAAAAAGTGTTCCTTTAATTTTTTGAGCCGTATATAATCTACCAGCAAAGCATTACTTGCATTATTTCACATTATGACCCATTTTTAAATTATATTTGAAATTAAATGGGTATGTATGATTTCACAGAAAGAGAAGCTATCTGTTTATTGAGTTACGTGTAATCTTCTTTGTACACTTAGGAATGTCTAATTGAATAGCTGGAGTCATGCAGTCTGTCTCTGCTTTATTCTCTCATAAGAGTCTTAGGTAAATGCTTTGAAGTAAAAGAAAATACTGGCATTCTGTCTAGGGTGATTGTTCCTACCTTGTGCCTTATGCTTGCTGGGACAGGCTCCAGCCCTACGTGACCCTTCCACCTTTTAAATTTACCAGCAGTGTCTTAGTGCTTGTGATCCATTTGGCTTCTGAGGATTAAGCAGGCTTGAAAATGGTATTATGGTATTATAATACTACAGTACAATACAGTTTACAAACAGACATTAAATTCTTGAACTTGTAGCATTAAATAACTATAAATCAATAACAATTTTAGACAATAGTAAAACTGAACTGAAATGCTGTGCTTTGGAAACTAAAAAATAGTTTAACAGTAACCTGTAGGCAATTTATTTAAATAAGTCTGAACAGATGCATACGTCTCGACCAATGCACAGTATAAAAACAAAAACAAACTAGCAATCTGTTTTTGTACAGCTTAATATGTGTTACCACACTGCAGGTGTCAATTTGTTTGATGTGGCATTGTATTTTTATGTATCTACTGTATATATTAAGGAAGAACACAGAATGAGCAAACTCTAAGTTTTTTGTTAGGTATGAATTCAGTCCAGTCTACCTGCCTTTATATTGAACTTCAAAAATATTGTTTTCATTTCATTTAAGCATTCAAGTCTCATTTTAGATATATGCGTCTTTCTGGTAACCTGAACTATCACTAACAGACGAGGTGGTGAAAATCAAACCACATTTTAGTTGTTTAAATGCAATATTTGCCAGTAATGTGATGGTTTCTAGTTAAGTGCTGTATACTGTAATTCTGTGATGGTAACACACTGTTGAGAAATCCAGCATTTGCCTGCTTGTCTCAGGCTTTAGCCATTCCACTGATTCCTTGACTTTGGTCATATATGACATAACTTTGCTTTCGGATATCACAACCCACATACAATTAGTATTACAAGGGTGCTGAAGCGAACAGCTGTGTTTTCACTTTCTTTAATATTTCAACTAAATGTCATAAGTGATTTTTCTGAGAAAACAAGAACTTCCTTTAAATTCCCTGCATCATAGGTGTTGTAAGAATTTGTGTTCTGTCCAAATGTGTTTGAGTCTGTGGCATCAAATAGGTTACAAATTTAAAGGCTTTGCCTTTTGTTGAATCAATTTCTTTACTGCTTTAGCATTTCAGAAATACTGCATTGAGAACACAGTATTCACATTTAGCACTCTCTAGCACTCGACTTACTTATAAAAAAAAAACAGATAAACATTGCTGCTTATGAATTACAGCATCCAGCTCTCCATTGTATGTTAACATATCCCATTACATCATATAGTGAGAAATGCTTCATGTCTATCTTATTTTGTCAGTGACCTTACTAGAATTGCAGTATCACTTGAATAAGTATCCATTTCTCATTTTTATAGGGATGTTGATAGTGAAACTTTATTTTATTCACAGTTCATTCTATTATGTTTCTTCCATGATTCCATCCTGGCTTTGGCTCAGATTTTTTGTTTTATGGCCATTTTTTTCCCTTTTTGATTATTTTGTTTGCATTTATTTTGCTTGTGTTTATATTTGTCATCTTTGTTTTTAATTTTGTCTAGGTATCAATGTCTTGGCTATGTTCCATCTATTTTATGGGTGGTATGTCTTTGGTGGTGGTATGTAAAAACTATATAGTCTGCCACACACTTGGGGGCTCAGTGACAGATGGTAGACCATAAAGAGATTTTGGACAAAATGAAATAATGTATTGTTATAATAAACAGATAATAACTTTGTATATGACCATAAATAATTACATTTGTTATCAAATGTTTTTTTGTTGCTTATGTATTTAAATACTTGTTTAATTATTTCTTCTTTTCAATTAAATGAAAACTGTTATTTTCACTCATTAAGGCTGAGCAATTGGAAAATTGTTGCCACTCAAAGTTGTCACTGTGCTTATCTGTGGAGTGCAAGAAAAAGTTGCACTAAATGATTGTGTAAAGTGGCCATTTTTATTTTGAAGTTGCAAATTCATCATTAGAAGTCTGCATCTTAAGTGTCTGCTGTAAATGTGGCCCTTGATGGCCAAAGATTTACATCAATGCTACTGACAATTCACCATTTTAAATAGAGCACTTGCTAGAGGCCCAAACTTTGATGTGTGAAACTTGAGCCCTGACTATTTTTTATCAGAATGTGTGCTGGCACCTGCTGTCCCCTAAAATGGATGCAGTGGGTGTGAGAATTTTGTTACTTAGTGTGGTTCACATTCATGAAAATCAGCCACTATCATTGTTAAAATTTGTTCTTGCATGTGGCCACAAGGGGGTGCCACTGAGCCCCAAACCCAAGAAACAGTGATCTCCAACAGTTTGTTGTGGTAAAATAAAGGGCATTTATTTACACACATCACCTTTCACAAACATCTCTCCAGAAATTGGACACAGTAATAACAAAAATCCATAAATCTTCCTCCTCACTACCTCCACTGAGTGTTGCCTGCTGCCTCCCAACTCTGATTCTCTGATGTGAGGAAGCAGGCTGCTTTTAAGCTGGAACTGGGAATGCTTCCGGTGCCACGTCACATCTTCCAGGAAGCACTTCCAGGCCATGGCGAAAGTAGGGAAGTCTTTACAGTGCCTTCTATCAATATGTACAGTAGGTGACCCCTACAGGGCTGTGCTTCTGGGCTTCATCTCTTAGATATCCCTGGAGATATCCTGAATGGGATGCCATACGAGGACCACTGCCACCTGGTGTATGGGGGATGGAACAACTCCTGATTCTCTGCTTCTGTTGGTCCATCAGTTATATCGTACTGTCCAGGCACAAAGTTATTTCTCAGTCCTGCCGGCCAGTTTGTTTGTTTGATCCACTCTGGCCCATTCTCTTCCTACAATGTATAATAAAGAAACATATAGACAAGACCTAATTAATGCGACTGTTCTGTGGCTTCTTTATCCATTAAAGATTAAAGCAGTATGAATATACGATCAGTTTTATTCCAAGCCTCTACAAATTATTTAAATTGTAGTCCCCTCATAGCACCAGCTATTTAGTTCGCTTTGGATTTTTTAAATCCTTGTCCTTGATGACCAATAGTATTTAACTTTAAGGTAATCAATGGCCTCACTTGTACCGACAGCATTTTCTGAAAATTGTTTTCATGTTGTAATCAATTTGTATGAGTAATATTTTTTAAGATTATTTACATTTTGGTAAGATTTTTTCTTCAATAAAGGGAACATGCGTTTTTGAATGTTTGTAGGGCTAGCCAGTTTGTTCTGTGGCTGTATTGACTTTTTTATTACTTCTTGAATTTGTCTTGAATCAATCATTATCAAATATCAGATGTAAAAATTGGTAAGGCAGATATTTTAAGTCTTGTATATTGTATCTTACTAGCAAGTCAGCCATTAAAATAAATGCAAAAAAACTGAGTATGAAATTTCTAGATGAAAAATGTTATTTCCAAAGACATCTTCTATACTATTTAACATTAAACAATTACATTAATTTAGTGATCAAAAGAATCAGAAGCATACTCTATTCGTAGTGACAGGTATGCGTTTAAAGCTTGCAGGCTGTCGAGCAGCACAATTCATATTTATTACCGAACTTCAGACATGCTTGTATTGTGAGGTATGCATAAAAAGAAATCCGTCAAGTTCTGTCTTATTTATTATACATTTACTGCTCCTGAAAGAATGCTCATTCTATTGAATTGCTGGGAGGTATATAGCTGCAACCAAGGATGCTGTTTTATTTCTTAATGAAATACAGTAAGGAGGGTGATGCCATAACGCAGTTGGTTCAAATACCTGTCCAGTCACTTTGATACACTTGACATCTCTACTTGGTAACATGTTATGCACAAGTGCAGAAATAGTTATTTGTACTAAATGTGCCCTTACCCAGCTTCCATTTATGTTCCCTATGTCCCCAGTTGAAGAACAGATTTTTAAAATAACTGTTGGCGTTCATTTCTACTTACTGTCTTTATAAGTTTCACTCTTTTAAAATGTCCCCTCTTAATCTAACACTTGGGTATATCTGAAAGGTTAGCACCATGATGTTCCAACAATGATGGATGGATTAAAAGCCAGAAGTCTGTATGACCATCAGCATCAAGTGACTCCGTGAAAAACCCGAACTACAAAGAGGACTATTTCATTTATGTTAGGTAGAATGCCCAGAGGGGACTGGGCGGTCTCATGGCCTGGAACCCCTACAGATTTTATTTTTTTCTCCAGCCTTCTGGAGTTTTTTTTTTTTTTTTTCTGTCCACCCTGGCCATCGGACCTTACTCCTTTCTATGTTAATTAATGTTGTCTTATTTTAATTTCTTATTTTGTCTTTTATTTTTCTTCTCTTCATTATGTAAAGCACTTTGAGCTACTTTTTGTATGAAAATGTGCTATATAAATAAATGTTGTTGTTGTTGTTAGAAAAATTCTTAATTCACATTGATATAGTATATCTTCAGATCCTACTAATTTTAACAAAGCTTGAGACATCTTGGGGTACTTTTAGGTAGGTGTGTAGTTTTTATCAAACTCTTAGGGCATGCCTAAGGCGTGATAACCTACTGAAATACCTTAATATACATATTCAGATAAACACGATATTCAGATATGTTGAAATTATTGCCTGTTACAAAAACACCCTTTGTTTTGAGTAATACTGTACAATGTTACTGTTTATTTCAGAATCTCTCAAAGTAAGCACTGTTTCAGATTTCTTAAAATTAATTTGTTGTGAAATTTGAAGCACATTCTCTGAAATTCTTTCCTGGATGTCTGAGTTGATTGCTTCTCATTTAGAGACAGCATAACATGTTAAAGTTATGCTTATCCATCACATGATATATTTCATTGCATTTTAATTTTGCTTAAAATAACTACCCATTTACTTGAAGTGCATCCGCTCTAAGTTAACCAAAAATATAAATTCTTCATTCTTTAATATGTGTTGGGGGAAATGCCACCAGGGCTCCATCTAAATCAGTAGATAGTGTCAGAAAGCCCAAAAGGTGTGAAAAAATAATTGTTTCACTGTTCCAGTAGGGAAGGATACAAATGTAGAGTGTAAACTACCAAATCAATGGAGATGAATCAGGAGATATTTGTTGTGCCATGAGGCCTTATTACATTTTTTTTCCTCCAGTTTCTTGAGCATTGTACATCCACTCCTTTCTTTCACTAAAGTATCCTCAAAAGTACTTTACTTATGTCTGCTTATGTCTTTTCTTGTTCCTTCCTACTTCCAAAACAATGCAAGCTCTTGCCAACGAGATAGCCCCTTGGTAAAAATGTTAAACTGCTATGACAACATCTTAAAGTGCTAAACAAAAAATAGAATGAAAATGCCATCACAAAAGTTAAAGTAGAAATAAAGAAATTACATTAACATTTGTCTGGAATGTTAGGAAAGTCAGATATACAGAAATCTATGATCAGATGGCCGGGGTGATGAGGAAAATAAAAACTCAAGCTGGGGTGAATACTGGAAAAAATTAATCTCTTGTGGGTGCCAAGACCATATGACTGCCCATCCCCACCTGGACATTAATACAGTCATTGATCTCTACTTATGAACCTAAAGTTCTGGTGGTCTCATCACAGGAAGCTCTTTTAGCATCCAACTTGCTGCAGGGTATTTGGGCTATTTTGGACTTGGCCAGAGAAACGAGTTGGAAAATGGAAAGATAAAGGAAAGAAAAAAAGATTAGTATATGGTAAATTTAAGTTTGTGCTAAAACATTGTAGATGTGCTACTTTTGTATTTAGCACAATTTGGAGTGAGCTTCACCATTTCCTCTGAAATGCCTCCAAACAAATCTGTTTATCACACTTCATTTTCACTTGAAGGCGTCTATTCTGCCTTTGGATATTAAACTTCCTGACGTTGCTTAAATGCTGCTCTTGTGTCAGTTAATTATACATATAAGTTAAACAATGGTTAAGGATTAACATCCTTAACTGTAATGGGTGTATTGCATCACTCCAAATGCAACAAAAACCACCAAATAGTAGTATTGCCAAATTATTTGCTGTTTAAACTATTAATTGGTGTGAGAAGGAAATATTATCTCATAACTCAACTAAATCAGGAAGCACTCATGGCAATTGAAGCTTTTTATTTTAACCATAAAACTGTTGTTCTTGTTATCTTATTCTCACTGCTCTGAGATATTTCTGGTTATTTCTTTAAAAATAGCTTAAGAAGGAATGTACCCCTTGTATGTAGTAAATACCTAACATACCTGACCAATTTTAGAAAAGTCGGTTAACATGATAAATGTATGTCTGTGACACAGGATAAAACCCACAAAAGTATGTGTACAATCTAAGGATTATGAAGATATTGGCAATATTTTCAACACTTTATAAACTTACATCAAGCAGTGCATCCTGAGATGATCTAAGGCAACATCAGGAAACCTTTAATTAGAAAAGACATAATGCAAGTAAGACTTGCATAGATGGTCTACCCTTCATCTCACTTTAGCTGGAAGAATTAACATTGTTAAGATGAATATCCTTCCTAAGCTTCTTTTTCTATTTCAAAGCATTCCAATATACATCAATAAATAATTTTTTAGAAGTTAGATTCAATCATAACCTCATTTATTTGGAATTCAAAACATCTATGTATCCAAAGGGCGACCCTACAAAGACCTTAGGCAGAAGGTGACATGGCTCTACCTAACTTTCAATTTTATTACTGGGCAGCAAATATACAAGCTATAAAAACCCAGACATAAACAGAAATAGATGAACATACACAGGCCTGGTCCACAATAAAAATAAAATCAATGCAGTACTACTTTATATTCCTTGCTTAGTACCCCAGTAAATACAAGTTATCACCAATATACCAATTACCCAATTGTGCTTCATTTACTCAGAATATGGAACCAATGCAGAAAGTACTTTAAGATAGAGAATCTTTTATCTGTGGCACCACTGCTCGATAACCACCCTTTTCCTCCCTCTCAAATTACGCAGCTTTTAATGTCTGGAAAACATACGGGATTATATCACTTGGAGATCTGTACATAGACAATATCTTCACATCCTATGAATAATTACACTCCAAATTTCACCTTCCAGCAACATATTTCTTTCACTACCTCCAAATTAGAAAATTTGTTAAACAAAACCTGCCCAACTTTCCTCACTTCCCACCTACTTCTACAACGGAAAAAATATTCATCAGTCTGAAGAACTCAGACAGCATTTCTGTAATATATAAAAATGTTTTAAAAATCCCTTCCTTTCAAAGATCCCAGAGTAAAGTGGAAAAAGGATCTTTCACTCAACATTTCGAAACAGGAATCAAAGGCAGCAATGCACAGAATTCACTCGAGCTCCATATGCGCAAAGCATACAATCATTCAACTTAAAATCATCTATCAAGCAGATTTGTCTCATTTAAAATTGTCCAAAATATTTCCAAGGCAAGATCCAACCTGCGAATGTTGCAATCAAGTTCCAGCCTCATTGGGTCATATGTTTTGACCATGCACCGAATTAACATCATTTTGGACCAAAATTTTTAAATGCCTATCAGACAGCCTTGGTGTCACAATATCTCCTAATCCACTAACAGCTGTGTTTGGTGTACCTCCAGACAGGCTTAAAGTGGAGGACAAACAAACTGTAATTGCCTTTACTTCACTATTGGCACGTAGACTTATCTTGCTCAACTGGAAGAATCCTAACTTTTCAGTCTGTAGGTAACTGATGTTATATACTACTTGAAATTGGAAAAAATTAAATACTCACTTAGAGGATCTGTACAAAACATTTTTTAAACCTGGAAGGACCTAATTAATAACATTTTAGAATAAGTATTCAAATTGAGGAAGCAGAATATGTTCCCCTTTTTATTCTATTACTTTTTTCTACTGTTAAAGTTTCAATATGTTGGCCTAGCTCTATTTCTTATGGCTGGGGGTTGACTTGAACCTAGTCTTGTAAAAATTTTACTTGCTGGTGTGAAATGTTGTTTGATTATAATAAATTCAATAAAAAAAGACATGATGCTCTTCATTAATTTGTACAATGTATGGTGCCGTTTGATTAAAATGCATCTAATCTACTTGACTTAGGCTTACCTAAAATACACCGAGTTGCTGTTTTCTTAAGTACACTTTATTACTGTGTTGTGCCTTATTTGGCCATTGAGGGTCTAGAAATTAGACTTTCATGATGAGTCTTATAATAATCAAACAGAACCTGTTCCAGAACAAGAATGTCAGGACCTACTCCTCACACTAGACAGTCAATTCTATTCACTGGTATGCATTTTATGACCAGGTGGCCCAAATAGTCAGGTCAGGAAAAGTGATATTGAGTTGCCCAGTGAACTCACTACATGCAAGGTAAATGGAGAAGTTCTTATATGATGCCAATTGGGAGTCAGGCAAGGGCAGGACAAATCCAGGTACACTAGTCCTTGACTAAGAAACTGGCTTTTTGGCATAGAATCTAACACTGCAGCAAGGAAGAAGTCCACGTTTGTGTTGGCACAAAAACAGACCTAATTATATATGGACACACATCAGTGTATTGCATTGCCTTTGGTTACCCCATTGGAGTGAAGGTATATTAATCCTTACTCTAGAGCTGGTGTGAAGATATTCAGAAGAACGGCTGAGTGTCAAGCAGCTGGAGACTGTATTAGTGTACAAGTGGGTTGCATCAGTGTAAATTCAAGTTACAGAGAGGAAGCACTTGACATTCTGTTGTGCATAGGTGTCTAAGTGTCTTTACGGCTAGATGCTTCAGGGGACAAAATTGTGATGCCTACCACCTCTGTAGTTATCGTAGGAAATTTCAAAACTCACATGAAGAATGTTAGAAATACTTGGAGGAGTTTGATAAGAAGGAATGGCTTGTTTGATCTTTCTCAAAGAAATTGGCATTTTATTTCTTTCCTAGTCATGGATTGTCCTTTGTGAACCCAAAGTTCTAAAGTGATGTTCATTTAAAGGTAAATACAACTGAAAATTCAGTAACTAGTGTTAGTCATCAATTAATGACTCAGTAGTTATGAGACAACAAATTCTGGACACTTCATGTTGAATAGAGGCTTTGAACTTTCAGCTTATGACCACTTGATGATGAATTGGCTCTGAAGGATAGATGGTTGTTAGCTGTGTAGACCCAAAAGATGAAAACAAGAGATTATGGAGTGCTGGGAATAACTAGTGAATGCCTCTATTCAGGATGAATTGAATCTCTGGAAGACCTCCTGCATCTTATTAAAAGTTTGTGGAGTCTGTATGGACTTTGCTTGAGATTTTGGTAGTGAAGGCAGCCAAAAGAATCTGTAAGAGTAAGCTGTGAAAAAGTAGTCATTCCTACAGTATTTGCAAGAGATCTGACTTGAAAGATGACTGCAAACCAAAAAGTGGAAGCAGCAGAAGTGAACTAGGGTGTGAGGAGAAAGTTTGAAGTAATGGAGAATGACATTCAAACATCCTGAAGGAGGTTCTGGCAATCTGTTCGGTGACTTGGAATATCCAGGGAGGATGTTGCTCTGGACGTTTTTTACAAGTGATGGTGAGACACTGACCTAACATTTAGGTATGTTCACAAGGTGCAACATTTTGGTAGGTCTGATACCCTGTTAACAAGCACTCCCTTCATTAGTTTTTTACAAAATGGACTGTACGGTTTTGTTCATTCCTGTGATTTACAAATGCTCTGTGGCTTGCATCTTCTTCCCTAATTGAATCAGTGAAGCTAAACAGATCATTCAAGTTAGCAAATTAAAATATGAAGTCATTGTAAAGTGATCCTGTGCATACAAAAGGATGCCTCTAATTTAATCTACAGTTACAAACAATAAATGGGCATGTACAGTATTGCACTGTTTTTAGTTGAACTGCTCATTTTATTTGTATATTCTGTGCACAGTAGCACACCACTTATATCAGGTGAAACCGTTTATCTTTAAAAGAATAAATTGATCATCATATAATTTGTATATGTTTCCCAGTATTTCTCCTGATGGGGAAAAGTGGCATTTTCAATGTATAATGCTTACAGACATTGATAGCATCCTGTCAAACGTATATCTCAAAGGAATCATTTCAGTTTTACTTCCAAATAGATAATTTTTGGATGAGCATCTGTCTTTAGCTTGGAGACATTATCATCTGCATTATAATTTGTTATTCATAACACATCTTTAAACCCAGGCACAAGAGAGGTACAAATAGAATATTTAGGGCAATAAAGGACAGACTCGACAGTTAATCAGTAAACTGTAGCTTTGCCCATAATATATTAGTCATTTATTATGCACTTTCAAGTGAAAATGAGATCCCTTATTGCAAATGTGTACCTCTTAAAAAAATGTGAACCTTTGGGTTAATGTGGTGGCAGTTGTAAGGATCCTATTAATCCCAAGAGAAGTTTTGTTTTAAGATGTCAAATTGTGACTTCTGTAGTTTTTTCAATGCAATGATTCAGAGTTTCCGTGAATGTTAATTTTAATATATCTCATTCGCATTTGTTATCTTGGATTATTGTCATTTTAGCTTGATTTTGGTTCATTTGGTTATTTCAAGTGGACTTAGCTTTAAAGGTTTTAGTAAAAAGGACACTGAAGGCACGTTTGTTTACTGCACACCTGGGTACTTTTTATGCTGAACTTGTTTTGCTGTTTCCTTTCACTGTACAATCAAAAGTTAAAGTATGCTAATTAGTACTGGGACATTCATAAATTAACTCAGTGTTACTTTGGAGAAATTAGGGGGATAGGATTGACATCTTTGTTGGGCTGAATGGCCTATCTTGTTAAGGTTGCTCTAGTTTGATCATTTATTTAGGACTGGCAATTTAACTTGCAATCATTGTTGATGCAAAACTATTTTTTTTTTGTCAATGTTATGTGCAAATTGTTCTAATTTGATATAAATATTTTTTACAGAAATTCCTCATTTAACTGAAGAATAAAGTAATTATTTCTGGTGCCCATTTAATGTCTAACCATTTAGTTTGTATAGAAATATTAGTTGTTTTTTATTATCCATCCATCCATTATCCATCCCGCTATATCCTAACTACAGGGTCACAGGGGTCTGCTGGAGCCAATCCCAGCCAACACAGGGCACAAGGCAGGAAACAAACCCTGGGCAGGGTGCCAGCCCACCGCAGGGTGCGCACACACACCAAGCACACACTAGGGACAATTTAGAATTGCCAATGCACCTAACCTGCATGTGTTTGGACTGTGGGAGGAAACCAGAGTATCCGGAGAAAACCCACGCAGACACGAGGAGAGCATGCAAACTCCACGCAGGGAGGACCCGGGAAGTGAACCTGGGTCTCCTAACTGCGAGGCAGCAGCACTACCCACTGCACCGCTGTTTTTTTATTATACAGTGATATATTTATTTGTATGTGAATGTGTGTGTGTGTGTGTGGACAGTGCCTAAAAAATTCACCCCCTTTAAAATAACTGTTAAATCATCACTGGTGCAGACAACTGGTTTTGGAAGACATATAATTAGTTAAATGGAGATCACCTTTTTGTAGTCAAGGGGTTTCATTTGACTGTAGTATAAATGCCCCTGTATCTGGAAGGTCCAATTTGCAATTTTTTGGTCCCTTGATTTTGATAATCTCTAAGACTCAATTGTGTCTGTGTATTCTGTACACAAAATTAAAATACACTTCACACCTTCTGTAAATTGGTCTTTGTTAGACCAAAGATAAGGACTTTTCTCCTTAGAAAATCCTTTTCCCTCTTTTTGGACCCAGTTAGAGGTCTAGCTGTTTGTTAGACACAATAAATGTTTCTTGTCTTCATATAATGGATTTAATATTATAACACAAATTAACAGCCTTATTAAAATAAAAATATCATACATGTATGCTAAGTGTGTAACAGCTTACAAAAGCTTAATGCGATGTAACCCACCCAGCTTTGCTTTAGTTTGATTGATGTGCTGAAACTAACAGCTTTGTTGTAACAGTAAGGGATCTTTTTTTAAATTTATGTGATGTTTGGGATGTACATTTAATAAAATGTTTCACTTTATTTTCTTAAATTTAATTTGCTTCCAATTTTTTGGGCCTATTGGAAAATAAGGCAGTCTATTCTACACATTGAACATTGTTGTAAGTGTAACCCATTTCAACATAAAACATTTTAAATATATGAAAGATAATACTTAGTGTTATATTAATTTGTGTTTTTTACATCACAGGTAATATCAAGTGATCATATGGACAATACATTATTTCGACTCTCTGGAAAAGGTGCAGATCAGGATCCTAAAGGTGTCTTCACCATCAACAAAAACACAGGAGAAGTGTTGGTCACTCGCACCCTGGACCGTGAAATAATTGATTTTTATAATGTAAGTATCATATTTACATTGTGACTGAGCTACTGATTATCTTTCTTAGGCCGAGTCCCCTCTTTTGACAATATAGTTTTGCTAAACAGAATCACAAATTATTGTGGATACTGTTGTACATGTTAATATATTGTTGTGTGCTAGTCTTGCTTAATATTTTTTCTTTTTAGTAGTTTTCTTTGGAGCTTTAAAATTTTATGCGGCTGTTGATGGCAACAGTTAAAATTATACTCCTAAAATGTTTTCAAAATCTCTTTCAATGAGTTTAGTTAAAGTGTATTTTCAAAAGGTGTAGATTTGACAAAATACAATATATGCTTTTTAGTTTATATTTCACTTAATGCAAATTTTAATTAATTGATCAGGAAAACTGAAATATATTAAGACCCTTTGCTAGATTGCATGTAACAAATTTAAACCTATAAAGTGTAATGGTTTACACAGTAAAGTAATATGGTGTTATGTTTGTAATTTGTTTTTATGCAATTAAGCCTTATTCCATCATAATTAAGCAAAAAAGATACCTCATTGTAGCTTATGCAGTTTTATTTCAACAGCAAAACAAATTCAAACATGTTTAAGTCAGAGAATTAAGGCATTAAATGTTGCAAAGCAACGCGTAAAACAAAAAAAGTAATAATGCTGAGATTATTAAAAGGCTATTTTTTTCTGAGTATTCCTTTTTTATGTTCTTAATGGCTTTCTGATTAGAATGAAATCACCTGGAGAATTTAAGTATTGTGTGGTATTTATGTAAGCAGTTGCCTTTAGGAATAGGGATCTAATTTCTAATTGTTTCATCAGGGTGATTGATTAGGATGTTTAGGTTTTTCTCAGGTGTTTTCAAAATTGTGCATGCTATCTCATTGTCACTTTTCAATGTTTGATTGGATTTCCAGATCTGCTGATAAACACCCATGCAGGCTCCAATTGTGTACTATATTGTCTTTGTCCTTGCCTCTTCCATATTTTACCAGGTAAAAATACATGTAGTTACAGGACATCCCCTGAGCTCAACTTAAATAAGTATTACTGGTATTTAAGCAAATTCCTTTACACCAATTACAATCAGTGTTTGAGTCTAGGATGTCAGTTTGCTATATTTTATGTCTGAAGTCATTATGTATTTTTGTTTTTAAACCATACTGTTTGTTTGCTTCACTCCTTTGCTCATGAATTTTGCCTAATCTTTGATTTTAATCTGATCTACTTCTTGGATTAAGTGGGTAACTAACAGGCTTACTGACAGTTTTCTGTAAAACCATGCATCCTCTTCTCTCCACTGTCTGACTTTTCATTTACTTGTAAGCAATGTCCTTGGTCTTTCCTTATTGCTTATTTACTGTTTCTTCAGGCTTATTTATTGTTAGAAGCTGGTCATGTAAGGGCCATGTACTTTGACCAAAAATGTGAAGGTCTACAAAACTTGATAATTTAACAATAACCCCCAACCTGCTCTAATTGTGTTAAAATTTTTATATATGTTCTGCTGTGAATTTATCCATTTGATACTAAAGCAAAAGAAAAAGCTGTCTGAAAGTGATTATAGTTTTTAACGTTTATTGGTGAATCATTTTTTTTTATAAGAAATGTGCAACACTGAAGTGTTTGCTACAGTTTAAATTCAAGAACATACTGTAGCTGAAAACTTTATGAACAGATTGTCACTATACATTCCAATATATAGTATAGAAAAATACTTAGGATTTACATCGGGATATGGGCATTCCACAATAAAAACTTTGAAAATAACAAAATTTAAAAAAGAGAAAAAAGTTGAGTAATGCTTACCCATCATACAGAATAATGTCAAGTTTCACATTTCTGAATACAGAAGTAGAATGCAGCTATAATGATTGCGTATGCTTTATCTGTAAAAGCTGCATCTTACATAAGAAAGGTCTGAACTGTGTATCATTTGGTCGACTCCTAAGATTCAGATCATTTAAAGTCATTGTGGTTTTCTGGTTTTCCATTTTGCATTATTATACAGTAGACTAAGAGTAATAAAGGTATGAGATAAAACTGTGCATTCCACTAAACTGTAAATGTCAAGATAAATTGGGAAAATGAAGAAAATCCACATGGATCTGTAGTAACTGTGTTTCAACTTTAACTAGTAACTAGACTTTAATACATACAGTGAATAAAAATATTCAGTATTTTTGCAGTGAATTCAGCGGCATTCCAGTATAAGTAATTCACATCAAAAATTTAAATAACACAAATATGTACACATGATTTAACATTTGGGTGCATTGACAACTGCTTTAAAATTTGTATATTTTGAATTTTTGTTAATTACAAACATCGAAAGCTAAGATACCACATTTTGTTTATTATATATTTTGTTACAATGAGTCATACTGAAACAAAGTAGTGATAATTGAATGAATTTACATGTGCTGTATTAGTGGATGACATAAAATAATATCATTTTGAAATAACATGCAGTTAAAAACAGTATCCACACATAGCTTATATAACTCCTTTCTTTTTCCATTAGGTTCTAATTCAGTCTCTTTGATTCCTTTGCTTCCATTTTTTACTGTTATGGCTCATTTATCTGACACACAGGTACCCGCAAGCCACTGACGCAGCCACGTAAACAGCTGCCCATTGGAATTTGCTGGTGTCACAATAAACTTGTGTTGGGAATTAGTCTTGCCGTCACCTGTGACTAGCAGAAGTTAAAATAACTACTCTTGAGGGAAATTTGAGTCGTCAAACCAGTCTCTAATAGAAGTTGTTCAACAATTTTGAGGATTCACCAATGATTTTTAAATGGGAGTTACTGAAACTGCAAAACTTTGTGTACAGTATGTTCTATGTGAGACAGCTCAATGATGATGTAACTTTCCCAATAAATTTCCCAGAAGAACAAGTGTACTATATTTCAACAAGACATACCTTTGAGAGCCAAGTTGTTTCATGCAGACATACCTGTACTATATAGAGACAGATAGATATGCAAATATGACAAAGATAGTAGGTGCTTTTCATATTATGTAGGAACTCGCTGAAAAACAATTATAAAGTTAAATGAGCCCTAGCCATCATACAGAATAATATAAAGTTTCACATGGGGCTAAAATATAAATATTTACCCTATTCCTGATTATCTATATATAAACATAGGAAGTATCATGAGTGACGTGGTGACACAAAGGTTAGTGTTGCCATATTCAATTTGTGGCTGAGTTCTTGCAATGATTTCTGCTTTTCAGGTTTTGCTTGTTCTTTCTTTTTGTGTGGGTTTCTTCCCCCAGTTCAAAGACATGTAGCATTAAGTGAGTGAGTGTTTGTGAATTTCTTTTCCATTTTCTCCTCCAGGGTTGTCCATAAATTATGCCCATTAACATTGTAAGTCCTGGCTCCTCCTGATTATTTACTGTATAGAAAGGTTCAATGGAAAAAATAGAGTAATGATCTGTGAAAATATCAAACCTATGAAATGCTAAATATTCTCTCAATTAAAAAAAACAAAATTGTCAATTCTGAAACTTCTCCCAGTTTAGTGATTGTTCAGGCTTCAGCTCTATAATCTGTCTGACATTTTAAATCTTACATGGAAGGTCTGTATTGTTTAGATCATTGAGTGGACTTCAGGTCAATTCATGAGAAAGTCATCTTAGGTTTCTGACATTGTGCAGTACATACACTTGAAAGGACACATGTTCTCCATGCCTTAGTTGTGATATGCATCTGTTTTTTTCACCAGTCATTCATGTTGCAGTCTTCTATTTTAAGTGTTTTTTTGAAGATTTCTTTTTACTACTTTTTAAAATTGTTTGCAATGATTGAGTTAATTCCTATACAATTTAATAATGAATATTTAGCTGAAAAATATAATGCATATTAAGTTTTGTTAATAATGGGTATTTATTACATTTGTAATAGATTTTATGGAAAATTATTTGCTTTGAAGGTTTTAAATTTAGAAATCTTGAATTGCATTGAAAATAAAAATATAATGTATTTGACTATGTTAGAATATAATATGTCTGCAGAGTGCAAGTATGTTGTACTAACAACACAACTTGTCCTTTTTTCCTTTTTGAGCTTAAGTTACATCATTACTTTCTCTTTGACCTGGATGTCTCATTTGAGTTTTGGTGGACTGACATGGAAGATAACATAAAAAAATGTATAACATTATGGCTGTTAAAGCTTAGAGACCTATCTCTATATACATTTACTAAATTATGCCTTTTCACCATTGCAAACTCAATGTTTTAAGAAAACAGGTGTTTCAGATACATTGCAAAGATTCAGACGTTGTGGAAAATAAAAATGTCCAAAGGAACTCAACCGTTTAGCTTTTGAAATTTCTTCCAATGTTTTATTTTTGTCCATTTTCTCTAACTGCCAGCTTTGTAGTCTTTGCTTGACAAAATACTCTTAATTGATAGAATCCTTTTTTTACATAAAATGTATAATTTGTGGCAAATATTAATAGCAGTTTCTGACTATTGAGACACAAAACAATAGCGGTCAATTCATAAAGGCAGGCTACATAACAATGAACTTGAACCTGAAAAGTAACATGTATGATTTTTGCTAAAGACAGCTTTATCTTTGCTGATTATGGTCCCATTATACTTAACGCCCTCTTGAATTGTGGGCACATTTGGGCTGCCTGGACACCAGCAGAACAATCAGAAATACTCATGTTTTACATTTATTTACTGAACATTATCTTAAGCATTGACATTATAGGATATTTGCTCTTATAGTAGTAGGTTTGTTAGATCAAGGAGTTTATGTGAAAAGAAAACATTTTCATTGTAATGTGTAATTTTTAGAATTGAATTTGTTACATGAACAGAAATTATATGAGACCTGTGTTAGAAAAATGCTAAATAGTTAACACTGTTTACTTCAGAGTGAATGTATCTAACCAACTAATTAATAGAAAATGAGTGGACAAGAGTTTGAGAACCTTAAGGAAAATATCAGCAGGTAATTTGTAAACATGTTACAATGTTAAGTTCTTGTAACTCTTGGCCTGTTACTCTGCCTTTGTCCTAGCATGGTGACATTGTACATTTTCTGTCTTCTTTTCTGCAAAAATCTGGCCCTGTGTTGAGTCAGTGTTTTAATATGGACACCCAAGGACACACTTTTCAGATAATCCTTTAATAGATTCTCTTGTTGACTGGGTAGATTTTATCACAGTCATGACTGGTAGCGTACAAGTAGACTCAAATGAGCTATGTCAAGATAAAACTGCCTCCATTATTACCCCCAGAAGTGCCGTTAGAACAGCTGCTTTTGCAGGGCAATGAATCTCTATTTAATTTTCTTTATATTCTTTTTTTAATTTAAGATGGTCATTTTTGTCCAATAGTTGCTCACTGTAATAGTGATTTAAATACTTATTAAATGCTTGAGAAAGAGTGAGAAAGTGAGAGTGTGAGACAGATGTGCTCGAGTACCATGGAAATACTCTAGATTTATTGAAGGCCTGAAATGTATTTATTGCTTAAGAAAGCAGTATAACTGAAAGATAAGTTAAAATGAGCAGTACATTAAATTATAAATTATACTGGCGGTGTTAACCAGGCAAATTTCGTTGACATGATCACGTTTGATTTCATTAATTTCATAAAGAACAGTATTTATTTTGTTTCAAGTCTGCAGGTGCTAATGTATATGTAAAGCAGTGCTTGAAGTGGACAAATGTAAGTGCCAGTACCCTATATGTTATACTAATGAATTAAAGTGAGTAGTGAGGACTCCGGAGCATTTTCCCATTAGACATTCAAGCACTACTATCTAACACTGGTCCTGTACTGTACAATTTCTGCATGATTTTAAACCTGATTTGCAGTTGCAGACAGATTTTTTTCTTAGTTGGCCCAAATTTCACCTTCATCAGCTGTTTTACATACAGTATGAGGGGTTAGCGACACCCTTCTTCAGCTTATGATTGAGCTGTCATATACAGTGCATCCAGAAAGTATTCACAGCGCATCACTTTTTCCACATTTTGTTATGTTACAGCCTTATTCCAAAATGGATTAAATTCATTTTTTTCTTCAGAATTCTACACACAACACCCCATAATGACAACATGAAAAAAGTTTACTTGAGGTTTTTGCAAATTTATTAAAAGTAAAAAAATTGAGAAAGCACATGTACATAAGTAATCACAGCCTTTGCCATGAAGCTCAAAATTGAACTCAGATGCATCCTGTTTCCCCTGATAATCCTTGAGATGTTTCTGGGCTTAATTGGAGTCCACCTGTGGTAAATTGGACATGATTTGGAAAGGCACACACCTGCCTATATAAGGTCCCACAGTTGACAGTTCATGTCAGAGCACAAACCAAGCATGAAGTCAAAGGAATTGTCTGTAGACCTCTGAGACAGGATTGTCTCGAGGCACAAATCTGGGGAAGGTTACAGAAAAATTTCTGCTGCTTTGAAGGTCCCAATGAGCACAGTGGCCTCTATCATCCGTAAGTGGAAGAAGTTCGAAACCACCAGGACTCTTCTTAGAGCTGGCCGGCCATCTAAACTGAGCGATCGGGGGAGAAGGGCCTTAGTGAGAGAGGTGACCAAGAACCCGATGGTCACTCTGTCAGAGCTCCAGAGGTCCTCTGTGGAGTGAGGAGAACCTTCCAGAAGGACAACCATCTCTGCAGCAATCCACCAATCAGGCCTGTATAAGGAAGCCACTCCTTAGTAAAAGGCACATGGCAGCCCGCTTGGAGTTTGCCAAAAGGCACCTGAAGGACTCTCAGACCATGAGAAAGAAAATTCTCTGGTCTGATGAGACAAAGATTGAACTGTTTGGTGTGAATGCCAGGCGTCATGTTTGGAGGAAACCAGGCACCGCTCATCACCAGGCCAATACCATCCCTACAGTGAAGCATGGTGGTGGCAGCATCATGCTGTGGGGATGTTTTTCAGAGGCAGGAACTGGAAGACTAGTCAGGATAAAGGGAAAGATGACTGCTGCAATGTACAGAGACATCCTGAATGAAAACCTGCTCCAGAGCGCTCTTGACCTCAGACTGGGGCGACGGTTCATCTTTCAGCAGGACAACGACCCTAAGCACACAGCCAAGATATCAAAGGAGTGCTTCAGGACAACTCTGTGAATGTCCTTGAGTGGCCCAGCCAGAGCCCAGACTTGAATCCGATTGAACATCTCTGGAGAGATCCTAAAATGGCTGTGCACCGTCACTTCCCATCCAACCTAATGGAGCTTGAGAGGTGCTGCAAAGAGGAATGGGCAAAATTGGCCAAGGATAGGTGTGCCAAGCTTTTGGCATCATATTCAAAAAGACTTGAGGCTGTAATTGCTGCCAAAGGTGCATCGACAAAGTATTGAGCAAAGGCTGTGAATACTTATGTACATGTGGTTTCTCAGTTTTTTTGTTTTTAATAAATTTGCCAAAAACCTCAAGTAAACCTTTTTCACGTTGTCATTATGGGGTGTTGTGTGAAGAATTCTGAGGAAAAAAATGAATTTAATCCATTTTGGAATAAGGCTGTAACATAACAAAATGTGGAAAAAGTGATGCGCTGTGAATACTTTCCGGATGCACTGTAATTGGAAGAATTTCTTTCATGTAAAAAAATTTCAGTTGACTTTCTTGTAGAATAGGTTGTCGCATGACCCGATTATTTTCTGATGTCACTGTCAAATTTCATTTAACATCGATCACAGTATATTGAACATTTGGTATTAGTATTTTCATGATCATTTGCACATTTTTGATTTAAAAAATCTACATATCAACTAAAGCATAAGCTGAAAATAACAAATTCTCTTCCTGATGTACTGTTGTGTCCATTCAAACATTAACTTCCCCATATCAAACAATTAAGTGGTCTGTAGACTGAGGAAATTGGATCCCATGTCAGAGATATGGAGGAGTTTCCCAATTTCATATATAATTGAATGTGGTTGCCAAGTAACTGTTTGACTCCTGTTCTATCATTTTCTAGTATTTCTGTCTTTCTTTCAAGTATATGCTGTTTACTTTAGCATAAAAATAAAAAAAAATGTGCTTTTAGTAATTGTTAATCTTAATATACTGTAGGATAATTTTTCAGAGCTTGTCAAATGTTTTCCTTTGTGCATCATGCTTAGATAGATCTTGTAGCTAACAGAGCATTGCAAAATGTATTTACCTTTATACATGTTAGAAAGTTACATGCAAGTAGAGGGATTTTGAAACTTTAACCAAACTGGTTAAGGAAGTTATAGGAAAAATTCATGCTGTTTGGAATAATGACAAGATCAATGTAAATTTTTTGTCTGAAATATTGCATTTGTAGTATTGTCATCACATTGCTAAAGATTTAATTCAAAGTATAAGCACACCCAAATCAGCTTTATTACAGCTTGGAAAACAGCGTCAACCTTTGTTCACTGTTATAATTGATGACACTCTTCATATTTGCTTCTGGCTCACTAAAAACGTCTCTAGAGTCAGTTTCTCATTGGAAACTGTGACAGCTTATCTTGACAGAGTGTTGATATTACATTCTTCACATATGCTATATGATATGATATGATATGATGCTGATATGATTTCATTGCATTCTGCAATTATATTGGGCTAGTCATTTTTTTTCCCAGGGACTTAAAAGCAGCTGTTTATAGTTTATTAAGCTGATTTGGTAAGGTTATAATTTTGCTTTCACTATAAGGCACATGTTAGGTTGGCAGTTTAAGTACAGAACAATCTTTAGAGAGCTTATTTATACAGAAGCTCAATTACAATTGAAGTCATTCATATTTGACATTAATGCTGTCTTGTTGTGTACAGAAAAAAAATTAATGGAATCTTAACTTTTCAGATCAGATTTAGACTGCTTTCATAAGTGGCAATAAATCTCATATAGACATATGCAATGTGAATGAGACTTGTGTTTGAATAGGAATTGTCTGGAAACTTGCGCCCTCCAACTGGATATTGTGAAAGCCTTCTCCTTGGGGCAGCATGTTTTAGTTTGACATTGCAACATAGTGCAAGGCCTTTTATCGCTAGTACATGAACACACTGAAACTCTGTCGGCTTTATAATATGCAATACTCTGTAATAGTCGCCTGCCAGTACAGGCCAATTGCTGTTTGATATGAGTAATTAAATGTCCCTCTTAACGCTCTGAAATTATCAAAACTCCATTTCTCACCAAATTACACAATGAACCCGGGCTCTCTTCTTGCATTCACTGGTTTCAATGTATAGTTAATGCACTGATAACTTTGCTCAAAATAGCTGTGACTTTTCATTTGCTATTTCTCTTCCTTGCCATTATGAGCGGATGAGTTTGCAGACATCCTGCACAGAAAAACATGCTGCTTTTGTTCATTATTATCTATTATGGTGCAACAGTCTGAAAAATTTATTACTTTTGCTTATGCAAAGCACATTCATGCACAGTTATTTGTATGCCCTCTTATTGGATTTGGATCGGCTGCACAATTAATTTGAATAGTCGAACAAAATTGGATATGAGCCAAAAAAGGGAATTAAGTCACTAACTGTATTCTGAAAGTAGCCTTAATAGTCTATGTATGAAATAGCAATGTGTGGGCTCAAGCGCTTCCAGTATGGACTTTTTAACTCAATTTTGACATTATGACTTTTCTCCAAAATTGCTTTGAAATTGGGAGAAATTCTCTCCCAGCTTTTAATACCATATATCTCTGTCAAAACCTGGGATGACGTCAATACCTCTACTTCCTGAGATGTCTGAAGAAAGATTTTTACATCTGCTCTCAATTAGATAGATAGATATCTATCTATGATATTCTGTAGGAGAACAGAATAGGTCATCATCAAAGGCACATATATGGTACCTATTTGGTTTAGACTTGTACAGCACTGCAAAAGTTAATGAAAACTTCATAGAACATTACCGGTGTCCAGGGCATATATAACATTTTCTGTGTTATTAAAGACCTGCTACACAGATGCTTATCCCAGTCTCCTTCTGACAAACTATTTGTGACCATTGGCACACACTACTACATTTGGGAAAATTTTAGTCCACAGGTCATAAGTTATAAGCTTACAGAACAGGAAATCATAACAAATATTGTAAAATGTAATGTACAAAATTTCCAAATATTGCTGTATAATTTTTTATACAGTGGTGGATGGAAGGACAATATGAAGCAATGTAGACCCTGAGGACACACTCAACTGTGCCAAGTGAAAACGTGTTGATGTGGGATAGCCGCTAGGACGAAGAAGTGTATAATTTTTTTCTAGGATTCAGTAAATATATGTTGCACTCTTTGAATACCATAAACACACACAGCAGAAGATGCACCGGAGCACACCATACTGTAGTATATGAACCAGATAACCCATCCATCACCACCACTGAGAGTTCCAGAAAAATAAGGTTGAAAAAATAACTTTTCCAAGATGTAAAATAGAGACATTGTATTTCAAATAACAAACTAGAGACACATTTGCAGCCAATGTCTCTAAACAGAACAGTTTATCATTTTATGCAGAGTGGAAGACACGAAGAGACATGAGAAGCCCAGTTTAAAAAAAAAAAAAAAAATTCAGAAATCCAGAAAGTCAAAACTGGGAAGAACTTATGGTTGAAAAAAAAGCAATGCAAAAAAGTATTTGGAATTCTTGGCTTGCATAAGCAACAAAATGAATCAGTGGAACCATGAAGAAATGTTTTTGGGGAATAAATTAGGTGTAGTGCACAACTGTGGATTGAATTTTTTGGAGATTAGGTTTAGAAAATGAGGAAATACTGCAGCCAAACAAAAGATAATTGCCGGAGAGTGAGGAAAATCCTTGCAGAGACGTGCATATATCGATCCCAATGGTTTTAAGGTAAGGGTTAGGGAGTTACAAAGATTGTAATGCAGATGGGAAAGATGAGTGGAAGATAAGACAATTCACAATTTTTAAGGTGGACCTTAACTGTAAGATGCAATTTAAAATTCTGATATCAGTGACTGACATGTACAGAGCCCAGCATTGTTAGAGAATGTCACCAAGAATCAATATGCATTGACAGGCCCAGGAAAGGAAATGGAAAGGATCCACCACCTACTGTATACATAAAGCAGGGTTGCTGAAGTTGGAGATGTACAGGTACAACTTTGGAAAATAATTTAGATGTTTTTCAATATAAACAAGATTAAAGAGAATAAGTTAGTATGATTGCTTACTAAATAAAGGATTATGCTTTTTTATGCTCATTTAGTGCTTAGGCTACTATACAATGCATTAACTAAGTTCTTATTCCCCGATAAGTTAAAAATGAACAGCTGCTGGTTTGAGTTAACACATTTTGCAAACTAAGGAACTAAAGAACTTAACTTATGACTGTGTATATTAAAGTTGATAAAGAAGTTTGGTTCACAGCCCATAGTAATTTTTTAAGGGAGTTATTAATACATAATTTGGTGGAACTACACTAGAAAACAGCCAATGTTTGATGTGCCACTTCACAGAAATCTGAGTAGGAAAAGGGAAAATCTACGTGAAATTATACAGACTGCTACTAAAGATCAGTGAACTGCAGTTTGAGTGGTCCTTTGTCAGCCAAGCGGTCCACCTAAATGTTTTTAAATGACCAAACAAATTCTGTTAGGACAGAGCATGTTTCTCAAAAATGCCATGCCAATCCTAAAATTTCTCCTAAATGCTTAAAATGGATAAGCTTTTAAATGTACAAGAGATTTCAAACAGAGAGCTAAAGTTAATACGGCAACTCTGTCTCCTTTTTTGATGTCTTGGAAAAGTTCCAAGCATAATTAAAATCTTATTATTTGCTTTCTACCTTTTTGCACATTGATATGAAGTGCAATTTTAGATCCACTGATTGCTGAAAATGAATTTCATTAGTGCTGATAGTGCTTTTATAAAGCAAAAAGATACAGGCTTGACTGTCATCAAAAGACTCCAATATTGCTTCAGTGTCGGACATTGTGGCTTCAGAGATTTTATTTGCACTGCCTGATTTACATAATTAGAATTTATAAATGTGGCACTTGGTGCCACGGCCCACCTGCCAAGTTGTTTTGCCTGCCTAAGGAAAAGTCATCCCAGATGGAGGATCGCAGGAATCGTGGGAGAGAGGGGTCCTTTCATCGGATTGGCTGGCCCAGCACTGTTTCAGCTGTGGAATGGCCAAATGGGGGAGGCAGCTTGAAGGATGAGGTCTCCAGGACTCTATACAAATACAAATCTTATTATGGGATATATCATCTACTGTTAAATTCTGCTCTGTACTTCAAAAATTTATATATATATATATTTTTTTATTTCTTACTATATTGAGAAATTGTTCTGTGTACTGTACTGTATTGTATTGACCCCCTTCTTTTGACACCCACTGCACGCCCAATCTACCTGGAAAGGGGTCTCTCTCTGAACTGCCTTTCCCAAGGTTTCTTCCATTTTTCCCTACTAGGTTTTTTTGGGAGTTTTTCCTTGTCTTCTTAGAGAGTCAAGGCTGGGGGGCTGTCAAGAGGCAGGGCCTGTTAAAGCCCATTGCGGCACTTCCTGTGTGATTTTGGGCTATACAAAAATAAACTGTATTGTATTGTATATTGTATAACACATAACTGTAAGCGGCAAATGTGCTGAAATCTGATAAGCACCACATCTGGTCCACATTGGTGACCTACGTGTTGATAACCTCTGAATTCTTAGACCCTAGCGAGTTACTCAAGCTCTGGTTTTGGCAGGTCAGGTTACTAACTGGAATGGGAATCGGATTAACAGAGGACGAATCAGAAATGACAATTATATTTAAATAAACTTGGTCATTTGTTTACCTAATGGGATATTTACACAAATGTTGTATATTTGGTGTTAATAACTTGGCTTATTCCCAGATCATTAGGTGAAGAAGGCAGTTAATTTTAAATTTCAGAATTGTAATCAAGATAGATAGATGCAGAGGTTTCTGTCTGTTGATTAGTTATTTAATGCAAGTAACACCTGTTTCTCTTTATCGTAGATACCAAAGACTATATAAGTATTAGTAATTTAGTCAGTAAAATAGCATTGGGTTGCTTATTTTGACTCCAAATTGACCAGAGTTAACACTGTTATGATAAATGAAACTGGAAATTACTGAGTTTTCAAGTTTGATATTGGACTACTGAAACTGCAGCAGGTTAAATACTCTTCAGTAAAATCAAAGTGAATGCTTGCTTCAGGCAAGATATTGTAGTGTCTTATATAAACATATTAGTCTCTGTTTTGGTTGACATTGAGTACTAAATATAAAAAAATAAAGTCAAACAAGTTTCAGGTTTTACTACGTAAGATGTAAATATTTTGAGTATTTTTGGAAATATTTTATGCTGTAGGTCAGATCCCTGTAAGATGAAAGCTTGCCATGAAATGTATTTGACATATTTCTCACATGGTACATTCTCTTACAGACTAAAGTGAGATTAATCGGAACTTCCTAGAGTTTTTTTTAATCACCTTTGCCCTAACTGTATTCTGGTCATTTAAAGATATATAGACCTGCTTAATGCTGCAGAAACCATGTGCAATTTACTCTCAGCAGGAAGTTTCATTAATTCTTCATGCAGTGAACAAATATTTTGCAGCCTTGAAATCCTTTAAATCTCTCAGGAAAAGGAATTGACTTCTGTTGTGCACGGATAAGCAGTCTTACTCTAAACCACTGCAAAAAAAAAAAAATCTAAAGGTATGCTTGAATCACACAAATTATTTTGTTAACACCAAGCTTAAAAACCTCCCTGCTAAAAAAAATATGAATATCTTCAACTCTTACCTTTCATTCTTTAATTACCAGTATGCTGGTAATTCTACAGGAGTTCAGGCATGCTTGGCTTAATGTTTTTCAGCAAATCCTTAATTTATGACCTCAACATCAGTCATGTTAAAGTTATTTTAGCAATTTGGTGTGATTGGAAGGCTCCCATGTTGCTTCCTTCCACACCCAGAGGAGAAAAAGGATCAATAATCATATCGGTTTTGCTAACAAAATAGTAATGAAGGAATAAACCAAGAATTAATAAATATGATGATTAGCATCTAGCCTTAATTAGACGGATCGTAAATCTTGTTTCCTTTTTCTGTTTATTTTTCAAATTCTGAAACATTACACAGTAACAGGGAGTGAGAGCCATTGTAAGGCACACTCATGTACATAAGCATATCTGTTCCAGTTAACCCACCGGGTTATCTAGGTATGGAAAATCAGAGTACCTGGGTAAAAGGCACATAAACAAAGTATATGCAAAAGTAATAAAAATTCTGAAAACAGTGTAGATCTTATAAAAGTCTTAGTGATACTAGGCAACAGCACTAATGCTAATAACTCTGCCACCATGCCTTATATATAAATTTTTCTTCTCTTGTTTTGTATATTTTTTTTAAAAGTAACTTTGATTGAAATTATCTGTCGTACACATCATTTAACTTCCTGTGCTTCAGTGGTTATAGTGCTGTGAAAAAACTATTTGCTTACCTCCTCATTTACTCTCTTAATGAAAATTTGTGTCACTGAATGTATTTAGGTCTTCAACCAAAATCGTAGATAACAGATACTTAAATGAACAAATAGCATATTTGTTTTGAAATCACACCAACTGCCACTGTGGGGGGAAAACAATTGTCCCTTACATTGAATAACTGGAAACATTGATAAAATAATTATCATAAGATCAAAATGCAATCAAAAATACAAAATATATGCAAATTCAGAATCATAACATACCAATCATAACAATCATATACAGTAACTTCAGATGTGCCCATGCTGGTATGATGGAGAGGAGTTCAAGGAATCTAGGAACAATCCTCATGTCCATAAGCATAGCAGTGTGCTAAATGAAAAACTTTGCAGCCACAGTGTCACAAATCAAAAAATGTTTGAGTCTTGTATTCATGTTTCCACAACCACCTAAATGGAAGGTGCAGGAGACGAATCTCTAATATTGGGGCTAGAAAGAGGGGCTTTAAATCAGAAACAAACATTAAAATGAGAAGGGGCTGCCAACAAGTGTCACCAATATGTTTTACTCTAGTGTAGGGGTCTATATGACTGTGGAACTAGTTTCTGGGATGCTACCCTCAAGCAGATGTCCTACATCACAAGCCCACATTTTTGCCCTACTTAGTTTTCTGGGGCTGCTTTACATTTGTGGTTTAACAGGTGTTAACAGGTGTCCCTAAGGCTTATCATATATTCTATCATCCTGAAAAAAAGATGACAGCATCAAAGGATCAAATCTTCATGGCAGTCTTATATAAAACATTTCGAGGAAACTCAGCTAATGAATCTTGGTGAGGTATTAGACTTGAGAAGTACTATTTGGATTGGTGTGGCAGTAGCCTTATTCCTTCTAATCACTAGATAACAGCACACAATCCTAATTTTGAAATACATGTGAACTGTTATTTGTAAAGTAGAGGGCAGAAATCTTTAACACATATAGGTCCCTGGCTATAAATCTAGACCCTCAATATTCCTCCGAGAATGCCTCAGCAGTAAGCTTGAGGGAGGAATGTTAATGGCTATTACTTGTCAGAGTTTGCAGCTAGAAATTGAGCAAAGACATGCTGGCCAAGAAATAGTGTACTCAAATGTGATGGAAAGAATGATAGAATCTAAAATGAGTTTTTTCAGTGTGTTTAGTTTAGAACACCTAAAATTGATAGACAACTGATTGCTTATGTAGTCTGTTTGAGTTTCTTCGATATTCTTTTTTTGGGCTGTTTGTACTGGAAACATTACAAACATTACAAATGTTATGACAAGAACAGTCTATACAACCCAACAAACCTGTCAAAACTATTCATCTAGATTGTCTAAACTAACACCAAGTTGAGATTTGAAAGTCCTTTAAGTTTTAAGTTTCTTGAATTAAAAGTTCTTACATTAAAATGAATTCCTGTTGCTGACTTTATTTTAATATAACAGTTGGGATCCACTGTACTAATTCCTTTCATAATTCAATCTTGTCCCCAAACTCCATTGGCTTAAACAGAATATTTTCAACTCTATGAATCTCTTCTCATTGCTCATACCTTTTAGTCCTGTAATCGGCCTACTTGCATGACCTTCTCAGCACTCATGTTTTTTTTGTTTTTTTGTAATACAGAGACCAAAACTAAACACAGTAATCCAGGTGAGGCCTAACTTGTGTGGGATATACCTAAAGGATAACCTCCCTTCACTTTTTCACCACACATTGTGATATATAACTTAACATCCTGTCTGTATGCTATCTTGATGTAGATAGTGAAGAGTCCAAAATGACTTCTAGGTCCTTCTCATAATATGTACTTTAAGTTTCAGACTTCCCATTGTGTTTTCAAATGTAACATTTTTACTTCCTACATGTAATATTTTATATTGGCGTACAATAATTTTCATCTGCCACAAATTTGCCTAAGCCTGTATGCTATCCAAATCCTTCTGTAACAGTTTAGCCGATTCTACATTATCTGGCCTTCTACTTAGTTTGATATCATCTGAAAACCAGTTTATTGATTATAATTGTCCAGATTATGTATATTTAATAGAACAGTCACCCTAGCACTGATCCTTGAGGAACAACACTTTTAACATTGCCTAATTCTGAAAATGTTTCCATCACCATTACCCTTTGCTTTCTGGGTTTGAGCCAACTTTGTACCCACCTATAGATTGTGCCGTGAATTTCCAGTTCTTTTTGCTTGATCACTAATTTATCAAGTGGTACTTCTGAAAAATCAAGATAATATTTGCTAAGACACCTGTTATAGACATGCACTGCTCAGTCTTTTCCTTAATAATGACTTCCATTCATTTACCTGTGACATACATTAAGCTTACTGGCTTATAATTACTTATCTGCCCAATTACCCTTTGTATACAATGAGATAATATTTTCTATTCTTCAGTCTTTTGGAATTTCCCTAGTATGCAGAGATTAACAAAAATATATGCTTACTGTTTGCATATGTACTCATTAACTTATTTAAGCACTTGATGATATGTTATCTGGTCTTGGTGATTAGTTCAATTGCAGCCTATTTAATCCAAGCAGTACTACAATTTCCAAGCACCTCATTAGTAGTGCTTCCTACTTTTGGGAGGTTATCAACTTCTTCCCACATATAAACTTCAATATATAATGCAAGTTCAAAGCATATGGTATTTCAGTGTCTGTATATTCTAGTTCACCTTTACTGTTCCTAATATTCTTCACCTCTTCCTTGACTGTTCTTTTAGTTGATAAAATAGTGAAAGAATCTGTCTGGGTCATCTATTGCTTTTTTTTTTTTTTGCAGTATTTGCCTAAAGCTGTTTTTTTAGCATTCCTAATTTCCTTTAAAGCCGTTGTTTAATGCACTCATATACCCTACGGTTAGCACTTGAGTTACTAGTCTTTATATGCATTGTACTGTTTTTTTCTTTGTAATTTCCTCTTTAGGTCCTTATTTATCCACATGTAGTAAGGAATTTTGAAGAAACTCTAAATTTGTCCTGCTTTATATATAAAACACTTTTAAACCTGCCCCACAAATCCTCAGCCGACTAAAACTAAATTTAACTGTTTTGTTTTAGAATAGGCATGCTGCCAAGACATTGTAAACTCTATTATATTATGGTCAATAGATCCTAAGGGTTCAGTCACATTTACCCCTTGAATTCTATCTTGATTATTGTGGAGTAATAAATCTATATAAGCATTCCCCTTCACTGGTGTTTTAACATACTGTGATTTTAAAAAAACAATCACTGATTATGTTTAAAAACTGCTGTTCTTGTGCCCTGCTATTTGTAAGGCTATCCCAGTTAATGTTTTGAAAATGAATGTCCTCAATGACTATAATACCCCCTACTAAATGTGCCTTTTTAATATTACTAAAAATATGTAAATCAAACCTATTGTCTGTATTAGGGGATCTATAACACACTGTTAATATAAGTACTCAATTCGTAATGCTGTCTAATATTGAAGAAACTCTGTATTTATAACACTTTGGTCTCTTGGGCTCACAAGATTTTCCTAACTATGCCAAATTAGCAACTATTGCCCCAAAGGAATGCAGCTGGCTTAAAGTTATCCTTAAGAGTGCCATAAAATTATCAATATAACAAAGGCACTTTATACTGACTATTGTCTATCTGGTTTAATGTATGCAGACAGTTCTCCAGGATGTACTCTCTGACCTTGAGTCTGAGCCCAATATAATGCATTTAAGAACATAAGAAGAACATAAATTTGACAAATTGACAAATGAGAGGAGACCAATTAGTCCATCAATTACGTTTGTTTAGCTACCTGAGGCTAAGCTATCCCAATATCACATCCAGATTTTTCTTAAAGGTTGTTAAGGTTTCTGCTTAATGTTTCGTCAACTACAGTTCCACAATTCTTTGTGTAAATAAGTGCTTTCTGACTTCAGTTTTAAATACACTTTCTATTTATTTCCACTGATGACCTCAAGTATATGATTCACCCTTAAGCTGAAAGAATGTTGCACAATATACTTTATCAATGCCTTTGAGGAATTTAAATACCTGGATTAGATAACCAAGTAGTCTCCTCTGCTCGAGAATAAACAGGTTTAATTCTCAGATTCTGTCACAGTAGGACGTGTCCTTAATTCTTTGGATGCACTTGGTTGCTCTCCTCTGCACAGCGCTTCAAGTGCTGTTGTGTCTTTCTTGTACCAAGGTGATCAGAACTGTACAAAATAATCCAATGCTCCTGTGCATTGCTTAGTTGATGACAATGTTGTGTCAATATAAACCACTAAATCCTTTTCAGAGGTTGCTTCCTGTATGAATCCCTATCTTGTATTTATAACTAGCTGAAATGAAATACCTGGTGTTGCCCAGGAGGAGTGTTTTTTTAATAGTTTGAGAAAAATATAATAAAAAAAACACAACTTTAAAAATAAATTAACAAACAATGAAGACTCACTAATATGCTTGTCTTGCGGTCTTGTATGTATGTTATCATCCAGTTGGCGCTCGGAACAGGCCAACTCTATTTAATTTCAAAACCAGCATGGGCGCAGTGGTGCTCAAACATAAAGAATGCTGGCAGTCACCTCCAGTTCACCCTCTGGTGGTTGTTCCGAGTGTCGGCTGGATGATAACATGCATACAAGACCGCAAGATCACCCCCACCCTACCCAGAAGGGGTGTGTGGGGTGGTGGAGGTTAGGGTTGAGTTCACCTTACAGTATTTTTATTTGACCAATGAGAAACGTGTACCAAGTTTCATGAAGATCCAGCTGTTCGGAAGTGATACTGGAACATACATATATGCATACATACACACACACACACCCACATACATTGATTTTTATATATACAGTATACAGTAGATTGATGTTCCTTTTGACCACGTGTAGCACTTTGTACTTTTCTACATTAAACTGCAGGTTGTCCAGGTTTTTTTTAATTTTGCTTGCTGCCTCAGCAGTGTCTTCCATCCCTCCAATGTTATTGCCGTTTGCAAATTTGATAAGTTTACTAACTATACCAGAATCCATGCCATTAATATAAATCAGAAAAAGTAATGGTCCAAGGACAGACCCCTAAGGAACTCCAGTAGAGCATTCTCCTTTAATCTCTTCTTTTTCTCCTGACAGTTAACAAAATAGAGATCCAGTTTTGTAGGTTATCTGTGATGCATTCACCTTCTAGTTTCAGATTTAATCTTTGATGTGGGACTGCATCATATGTTTTTTGAAAGTTTAGGTAAATTATGTTGTGCGGTTTGTTTTTGTCAACTAGTCCAGACGTTTTTTCAAAAAATTGAAAAGATTGGTTTGGTAGGACCTTCCTCTCATAAACCCATGCTCACTGCTATTTAGAATATTATTTTCGTTTAGATAATTTTCTAATTTATTGCTTATTATTATTTTCATAATTTTGCATGGCACAAAAGACTAATTGGTCTGTATTACTAGGATCCATTTTGTCTCTCTTCCTGAAGATTGGTGACACATTTGCAGCTTTACAGTCCTCAGTCCTTCTCTTTTCTGAACTGACTGCTGAAATATCCCTAATAATGGTTTATAGATGACGTCTTTCATTTCGAACAATACATTTGGTGCAATCCCATCAGGTCCAGGGGTTTTATTAGTATTTAATGTATTGAAGGCTTGAAGCATATCTAACTCTTCTATATTAAAATCTATAAACTCAGTTTGGTTTTTCACCTTGTGACACTCCTCTAGTCATTGATGACTTTGATGCAACCACTGGCTATGAGGATTGTGTTGGTCCCCATGGATCTGGTGACGGTGGTGAAAGTGACTCCATGCTTATTGACGTTGCACAAGGTCAGGGACTGCAGAATTCTCACCAGACTTCTTGTTGTTACTCTGAAGATCCTGCTTATGTCCAGTAGGCTACCACCTACTAGGAGAATGAGAATAGACTTGACCAGACTCAAAGATCTCCTCCTACATTTCTCTGACTATCCCACTTCTTCTTCGCCGACATGTTCCTTTCTATACTCTCCTATACTTCCCCATTCCACCACCATGTTTCCTTGTCCTCCTTCCTCTATTCAGGTATCACGCCAAGCACCCTTCTTGTAGTCACCCTTACTACTTCTGCTGTAGTTGCCCATTTGTCTGGTATCTCTTCACTACCAACCAGTGCTTGTCTTACCTCTTCCCTGAACTCAACTTTAGTCTTCCTTTTGTCAGCTTCGACCATTTGATCCTTGGCTTTTCCCTCACTCTCCTCCTCTCCAACATCATCCTACAGACCACCGTCCTATGCTGCCTAAGTACACTTTCCCCTACCACCACTTTGCAGTCTACAATCTCAATCCTGCAAAGGATATTATCTACCTATGTACATCTTCCTCCACTCTTGGTACATCATCCTATGTTCCTCCCTCTTCTTAAAATACATATTCCCTACAGCCATGCCCATTCTTTTTGCAGAATCCACTACCATCTGACCGTCTGCATTCCTCTCCTTGACACCATATCTACTCATCATCTCCTCTGTTCCCTTCACCAACATGTCTATTGAAATCTGCTGCAATCACCACTTTCTCTCCCTCGGGTACACTCTCCACCACTTCATCGAACTTATTCCGGAAATCATCTCTCTCATCCATCGCACACCCAACTTGTGGGGCTTATGCACTAATAGCATTTATCAGCTTCAGTTTTCAGCTTCATAATTATTACTCTGTCTGACACTCTTTTCACCTCCAAAACACTCTTGACATACTGTTCCTTCAGGATAACCCCTACCCCATTTCTTCTCCCATCCACTCCAAAATAGAACACTTGACCTTACTTCCCTTCCATTTAGTCTCTTGCATGCACAATATATCAAATGTCCTTCTCTCCATAACATCAGCTAACTCTCTTCCCTTACCACTCATACTGCCATTCAAAGTTCATACCCTCAGTTCCACTCTCTTTACCTTCCTCCTCTCCTCCTGCCTCTAGACATGCCTTCCCCCTCTTCTTCTCCTTCTTCAGCCAACAGTAACCCAATTTCTGCTAGCACTCTGCTGGCTACAGTACTGGTGGTGGCTGTTGTTAACTTGGGCCTTGACCGATCCAGTATGGAAAACTGTATTGTTGTCTACATATTGATCTGGCAAAATTTTATACCAGGTGCTCTTCCTAACGTATCCCTTCTTATTTATCTGGGCTTGGGACCAGCACGAAGAAACTCACTGGTTTGCATCCCTTGTGGCTGGGTTAGTTTTACTTCTTTAATAATACTACTATTTATTCATTTTGGCCATTTTTTTTTTTTTGGTTTATTGCTAGTCAAACATATTCCACTAACAAATATATTCCACTATTCATGCTTAGATCATCCTACCTTACCTTTTTAAGTAAATGTGCTCACCTAACGATTTACATACTATCGGCTATATCCTAAAGATGCTCTTGCATATTCATATCTATAAAAGATTTATCTGAACAAAGAAAAGTTAGCCTATCCATGATTACAGTGCAAAACTAATTTCTCATGAGCATACTATGAAATATGTCTTTAATAAAGAAAAAAAATTCTTATAAACTTGCTGGAATCCTGAAAATTTATTGCAGGCCTTTTAACTTGTTATTAATTTGTGCACTTTTAATTAAGTATTTATGGTTATTTTATTATTGCTTATTTTGCCATCCTTTAAGGCTATAGTTGTCACACCACATAACCAACAAAAAACAAAACTTCAGAGGCTAGGCATCTTAACTAATTGTGTGTTATATTTAATTCAAAACTTGCCTATTAAAAGAATACTCACCAAATGTGTATTTTCAGTCTGGCGTTTAAGAATGCACCCACAGAGAAAAAGTGTTATACCTTTTCATCATTAATATCCAAACTCAATTATATACAGTAGCAGTAATATCAAAACAAGTATGTAAAGTTATAAATCAGTTATTGTCCCCAAGAAAGGGGTGAACCTGAACGTTGGCTTATCTTCCGAGAAAGATTTGGCTTTCTTTAGTGTCTTTCAAGAGATGATTACTTTATTCTCTGCTTTACATGACGGTTTGTCTGCAGCAGGCAATGGCTGAATCTCCAATCAGACTGAAACCAGTTCTCTCACTTTTTGGTGATTTGATTAATAAAATATTCCCCTGTTCATATTAGTTCCAATATCTTACACTATTGATGAATTGAACTGGGGATCAACCTTTTTTTCTCCAACAGTAGCCAAATCCAGACATCCTCATTAAGCTGTGGTTCAACAATTTAATAAAGAAACTGTGAATTTAAATTCTGTTTTAAACAAATTGAGACTTCGCAACCTTTTTGGTTTTGCCCGTCTTTCTTAAATAATATGTACCCACCTATGTTATGCCTCTGCCCATCTGTATTTTCCATGTTTATGGTATTTACTACAAAGTCATGTGAAGCTACACAATTCAAACTTATGTATTTTGTCTTTAATGATCCTAGCATTAAGGCAAACCGTTTTTAATGTATTACTTGTTTTACTATGGCACTTTGGGCTAGACATTATGTTACTGTGTGTACTTGATATTATACTGCTGTTTGTCCCTTCCTGTGAAATTTTAAACTTGGCCTATCCTAAACTGCCTACACCCCATCCAAACCCCAACAGGCCTTCCCTGTTTTAAACAATCCTTAGCTAACCTACATATACACCTCCTCAATGTATTGGTACTCTGTCTGTTCAAATGTAATCCATCATAGAACAGGTTCTACCTATCCCAATGCCCCATAAGCCTAAGGCCTTCTCTCCTACATGAAGATCTGAGCCAAGCATTTAGCTTTTTAGTCTCCTCAGTCTTATCTGGACTGACATGTAGAACAAGCAGAATTTCGGACAAGAAATCCTCAACTTGGTATCTAATTCTCTAAATGTGAATCGCAGAACTGACACCCTGCCCTTATGGATTTCAACATGAACCATGACAACTGGATCCACTTCCACTGTGGTCAAGAGCGTATCTACCTTTCCAGGGAGGTCTCCTACCTGTGCACCCAAAAGCAACCATACGTACCTATCACTTCAGAACCAACATCTAGCTTAACAAGCTTCAAAATCTGGGGTGGTTGCCCCCAGACAGTGTAGTCCATTTGCCTTGAGGTAATGTCTGACTGTGACACAAACATTTTTACCTCTCTGATCTGGAGTGTTCCCCCATGCTACTTTGGGAGATCACACTAAAGGGCATCTGGGCAAGATCAGCCTATTATCTGTTGCAGTACAGATGTAAAATTCCTAGAAGCAGGCTTTCTCAAAGCCAACTTCCAAAAATTCCAACATCTTAAAGAACTTCTTCTGTGCTGGCCTCATGATTAAACTTTCTTTAGGTGACAGTTAAGCAGTTTTTAAATTTAATACCATTTAGCTATAAGTTTAACAAAGTACTGCACCTGTTTTATACTTTCTGGCTCCACTCTCATTCCGTGCTAATATTTTTTGCCCATTTTTTCCTGCAGTCAGAGTAATCACTTGGAGATAATCAATCTCTCTCTCTTTCAGAATAATTTGAATACAAGAATTGTTCTTTAACTACATGGTTTTGGATGCTTGTTTAAACTTATTTAAACAAATGTATATAGAATTACTGTCTTGAATTTATTACCCATGGACAGAGTTAAGCTTTTAGAAATGCAAACTTCACTTTTACTTAAAGTGCTAGAATGTTTAATTTGTATGTAGTGCTAGTTGAAGATCTCATTATGCATTACTTTTTTATTCACATATTTCAAAAATAGAATCAATCACATACCCACCTCCTCACCCTTTCTTGCCAAGTGGATCAAACCCTTTATCTAGTTAAAGCACACATCAGAATTGATTGCTACCACTGGCTTGTTTTGTTCTATTGCTTTGCATAGCACATCTTTCTTTCTCCACTTACTATCATTTACATTTAAAAAATATACATTTATATGCTGAAATCAATTTATATGTGCATGCCAGAGTACAAATAATACCTTGTATAGACACTAAAGCCGTGCAGAGTACATCGAAAATTACAGATTAAGATTCAGTGTGTACAATTTTCAGTAAAACTGACATTAATTCCTGAAGACTGTGTCACCAATTGAAGAGGGATATGTCTTTATCACTTTCCCCCCTAGTTTAAGAGCCAGATTACATTTTAAACAGTGAAAACTGTTTTCTTGATAAAGAACTGATAAAATCCTAGCCAGTTATTTTCTGTTTCTTCTTATTGGAGGGCTAGCCAGATTGATTTAGAGTTAGAGGTGTTTTTTTTTTCTTTCATCTTCCTTTAGTTATTTCTCATGTCCTTGAAACAACTGTGATAAAATAATTTTTTTTCATTTTTTCTCCACTTCAAAGTTGCATGGTTCTGTAGCAGGAAGGAAATTTTTTTTTCCTCATTCTGAGGTCACCTTCAGTTTCAGGAACAACTACACAATGATGCTTTATGCAAGGCACTTTATTCCATCTGCCTTATGTAACAGGCTAGACAGGTAGGTATCACTACTAGTACTACCTGCCTTTGCAAACTGTGATCTGAGCAATGAATATTCTGAGTATTCATCCTGCCACTTAAAGTGTAGAAAGCATATGCAGTCTATCCTGGCAATAATTATACATTCTATGAATTTCTTGCTTCCCTAAACATAGATAAAATTTTACTTTCTGCACCTCTAGCTCACAACACTCTCATAATTTATCTTCTGAGCTCCTGACAATACAATAAGGTACTTTTTGCTCTTATTGGAAATACAGTATAACTTTTGACAGGCCAAGTTCTGGGAACCACCATTCCCAGGCTTTAGACTCTCCATAATTGTGAAGTGATTCCACAAATGGTTCTCCTTTACTGAGGCAAATGAGCAGAATTTGCAATTTGAGTAGGTCTGTCCATCTTTCATCTTTTTTAATGGACTATTTTCTCCTCCTGGTCAAAATTGCGCATTCCATTTGTGTCCCGGGGCCAGTTATCCCAATAATTACAGCTTATATAATCAACTCGTATCATATACATTGTCATGTGCAACAGCTGTGTAGATATTGTTGAAAAACTGAAAGGAAAAAAAAAAGGTAAAGAGTTGTTTAAAATTTTAAGTGAGATTTTGTCAGTCATTAACAAAGAACAGGAAACAAGGAAAATTAGTGTAAAACTAAAAGTGGAATGTGGTGAAAACAAACACAACAACCTTGGGATGGAGGCTTGGTAGGACCTTAAATTAAAAAATGCAAAACCTATAAAAATAACAAACTGAAAGGTTCCTATCCTCTGACTAGAGGATGAGATGTTAAACAAAGCAGAAATAGCCATTATTTGTAACATTCTATCCATACCTAGTTCTGTTTCCATTAATGCCTCCAAAGTCTGTTTTTTTTAATCAGAAATGGTTTTACTACTTTTATTTTACATGCTCTGTAAATTGTACTAATATGTATTATATTATAATGCTGGCTAATTTACATTTACATTTATTTGGCCGATGCTGTTATCCAAAGCGACTTATTGTACTGTAATTGTATTAACCAATTTTGCGAAAACATGTAATAAATATTACTGAATCTTGCTAGATGTTTCATCATAGCTCAATTTATTTAAAAAAATCTGCTATTAGGATTATGTTCTTAAATGACTCTGAGTCTGGAAGAAACTGATAGGGCCAAAAATGTTATAAATCATTTATTTTTAGGGACGGCACGGTGGCGCAGTGGTAGCACTGCTGCCTCGCAGTAAGGAGACCTGGGTTCGCTTCCCAGGTCCTCTATACATGGAGTTTGCATGTTCTCCCTGTGTCTGTGTGGGTTCCCTCCAGGTGCTCTGGTTTCCTCCCACAGTTCAAAGACATGCAGGTTAGGTACATTGGCGATTCTAAATTGTCCCTAGTGTGTGTCCTGCCTGGGATTTGTTCCTGCCCTGTGTTAGGATAATGGATGGATGGATTTATTTATTTTCTAGCAAGGGTATGGAGCACTGCCTGGGGTGGAATGAAGTTCAGGTGTCAAAACTAAACAAATACCTAAGGGGAGCAAAGTTTGGCCACAAGTATCAGTTTAAAACCTGTTAAGGATTAATCAGATTGTTGCAATCACATTCAAAGAATCAGCATTACACCAGGGCATTTCCATCATCTGAAAAGAATAAACAAAAAAAAAAAAAACATGGAATATAGTAACTAAAAAGAACTTACTATCATGTAAAGTCCCACTGTTTAGGTCACTCTACAAATGTATTGTGTGGAGGGCTGTGAATGACCACTGTGACCACTATAACTTACAGTGCACTGTCAAAACATTGAATTTTTTATTAGCCATATATAATTTTTAAATATATTTTGAATTTAATCTAATGTATTCTTTTCAAAATTTGCATTTTATATTACTGTATATATTTTTCAAACCTTTCATTTAAGGAAGTTGAATTTTTAGACTTAAATTAAATTTTTGCTCCTAGTGTATGGCCAAAATAAACAACAATGCCATTTATATTTAAACTTTATTTTACAAAGGTATTTTATTTTTTAGGCTTAAATGCCTTTGAGCAAATGATCTAATTATAGCTGTCTGCGTTAAATTATGGAATTTTCCTCTCTGGTGTTTCTATCATAAATCATAAACTGCCAAAAATCTGTTTTCCTGTTAATATGTTAATTCATTCAACTTGTATTTGCACTAACAATTATTGTATTTACATGTAGATTTAAACAATAGCAAAAAATATGGCATTACTTATTTTAGTACTTTAATTATTTACAATGTTTATGATTATTTTAACAGCTCATTTTCATACAGAGGTGTAGCTAGACGCCACTATAGAATATTAGAAAGTGAAAATGACAGAAGTAATGATTAATAGCTGAAAAAATTTTAAATATGAATAATTAGAATTGTCTAATTGTTGTACTGTATGAACAGATGTCCCGCCACTATGAATATGATAAAAAAAAATTTCTTTGTTTGAACTAAATTAAAATTCAAGTAGATGAGATCCTGTACACAGTTACTACATTACCAAACATCTTAATCAGGGAGTGAGGACATCAAAAAATAAGATTGTAGCTTACCCAACACCAGTCACTGAAAACCTAATCTGGAGTACTAAGGAAGAAAAAAAAATAGTAAAAATATCTATATATGTATTCAGAAGGTTTATCATTACCACCTCTCAAGAGACCTCATGGAAGCAGTACTAATTCTAGCCAAGGTTAACTCAAAATGAACTAATTCATAAAATCTGATATACCACTGCCTTATGACAAGAGCAGGGCCCTTTGACACATGGCACATATCCGCTGGTGTCTTGTTTGCCCTCTTACTCTTTCTGCCCCCGCCACACAATCAGCCCTCACTGCCGCATCTACTGTCGAAGATATGGCTACTTGGTACCCGGAACCAACCGATACCGGGCTCCCTTTGCACGACCCCCTTTTTCCCTTTACGGTACAGGTGTCACTTACCTGTACCGCCGCGTTCCTCCGGCCGGAGAATCCAGCATTGCACCCCTTCGTCCACTGACACAGTGTCTTCATTGATGCGATCGCCTTCCCCTCCAGCTTCTTCACTACCACATGGATGGAGTGAATTGCCTGAAAGAGTGACTCTGCAGGCTGAAGGCAATCCTCCATCTAGCGCAGAGCCGCAAGTAGACACAGAACATCAGCATTCATCCCTCCTGGTGTGGCGGAAGTGCTGCATGAGCACCTGGAAGCTCTCCGGGTGTCCCCGGTATTCGGTGGCCACTATAGGGTTGAGCTTCCATGCTCAATTCCTGTGGCCCCCATACAAGCCAGGACAGCTGCCCTCTCGTGGTCAGGGGGAGGTATAGTCCCTCTCCCGGCCCTTCTAGGCATCCCGGCTGGGTACAGCCCCCAGCCGCTTGCCACAGTGTGTGTGTGTGTGTGTGTGTGTATATATGTATATGGGTATATATATATATATATGTATATGTGTATATGTATATATATGTATATATGTATATGTATATATATATATATATGTATATATGTATATGTATATATATATATGTATATATGTATATGTATATATATATATATGTATATATGTAT